>NC_083411.1:3909554-4529866 GCF_020745735.1 Hemiscyllium ocellatum | reverse complement strand
GTCCCTATCAGATTGAGAAATTAAATCAGGTGAATTATCTGGTAAAGATACTAGATAGGAAAAAAAAATTATCAGGTATGTCATGCGAACGTGCTGAAACTTTACGATGACAGGAAAAGGGTATTAGTTATGCAATTCAGAGTGAGGAATCAAATCCTGATGATTTGGATATGGTGTGTCTCACAATAAATTGAATAATGAGGAAATCCTCAAGGAATGAGATAGAGTAGTGAGCTATCTGTCCCAGGAACAGAAAACTGAATTGAAAGACTTGCTACAGTGCTATAACAACCTATGTAGAAATAGACTGGGGAGGATTAATGCCATAATACATGACGTTGACATAGCGAATGCTGTTTCGATAAAACAACACCCCTACAGGCTTAAACCTCTCAAAAAAGCGCAGGTTTAGAAGGAAATGGAAGCAATGTTCCAAGACATCATAGAGATGTGTCAAAGTGAATGGAATTCGCCAAGCGTGTTGGTTCCCAAACTGGTACTCAGTAATTCTATGTAGATTATTGCAAGGTTAACACTGTAACCAAATCTGACTCATACCCAATTTCAAGGCTGGAGAGTTGTGCGGAACAAGTAGGACAAGCCACTTACATCACAAAGTTGGATTTACTTTATGGTTACTGGCAAGTACCCTTCTCAGAGAAAGCAAAAGAAGTTTCTGCTTTTGTCAGACCAGATGGACTATATCAATTCAAAGTAATGCCCTTCACAATGAAATTGCACCAGCCAATTTTCAAAGGATTATGAACATAGAACATTGAACATAACAACACGGCATGGTGGCACAGTGTTTAGCACTGCTGCCTCACAGCGCCAGACACCCGGGTTCAATTCCTGCCTCAGACAAGTGTCTGTGTCGAGTTTGCACATTCTCCCTGTGTCTGCATGGGTTTCCTCCGGGTGCTCCAGTTTCCTCCCACAGTCCAAAAATGTGCAGGTTAGGTGAATTGGCCATGCTAAATTGCCCGTAGTGTTAGGTAAAGGGGTAAATGTAGGGGAATGGGTCTGGGTGGGTTGCTGTTCGGAGGGTCAGTGTGGACTTGTTGGGCCGAAGGGTCTGTTTCCACAATGTAAGTAATCTAATCTTATCAACGCTCTACAGGCCCATCAGCCTTTGATGTTGCGCCCACCTATGGAACCAATCTGAAGCCCATCCAACCTACCCATATCTAATCTCATCCCATATGCCTATCCAATGACCATTTAAATGCCCTTAAGTTGGTGAGTCTACTACTTTTACAGGCAGTGTGTTCCATGCCCCGACTACTCTCTGAGTAAAGAAACTACCTCTGACATCTGACCGATATCTATCACCCCTCAATTAAAAGCTATGTCCCCAAATGCTAGCCATATGAGGAAAAAGGCTCTCACTGTCCATCCAATCTAACCCTCTGATTATCTTATATGTCACAGTTAAGTCATGTCTCAATCATCTTCTCTCTAACGAAACAGCCTCAAGTCCCTCAGCCTTTCCTCAAGAGACCTTCCCTCCATACTAGGAACATCCTAGTAAATCTCCTCTGAACCCTTTCCAAAGTTTCCACATCCTTTCTATAATGCTGTGACCTGAACTGTAAGCAATACTCCAAATGTGACCGCACCAGAGTTTTGTACAGTTGCAGCATGAATCATGATTACGAAACTCAACCCCTCTACCAATAAAAGCTAACACACCATATACTTCCTTAACAACCCTATCAACCTGGGTGGTAAGTTTTAAGGATTTATGTACCTGGACACAGAGATCTCTCTGCTCATCTACACTACCAAGAATCTTACCATTAGCCCAGTACTCTGAATTCTTGTTATTCCTTCCAAAGTGAATCACCTCACACTTGTCAGCATTAAACTCCATTTGCCACCTCTCAGCCCAGCTTTGCAGCTTATCTATGTCTGTCTGTAACCTACAACATTCTTCATCACTATCTACAGCTCTACCAACCTTAGGGAAGTAAATACATGGCTAAGAGATTGGTGTGGGAAAGGGGGATTCCATTTCATGAGACATTGGCATCAGTTTTAGAACCTGGGCGACCTGTACCAATGGGACAATCTCCTCCTGAACCAAGCTGGAACCAATGTTTTGGCAAAAAGGATAAATAGGGTGGTCACTAAGACTTTAAACTTGTGAGTCGGAGGAAAGGGAAAGGGAAAGCAATAGGGAGTATGTAGTCAAGTAGAAAGATAAGCAGCAGGTTAGCATGTGTGCAGGGTTTAATTCAAGGCTGACTAGAAATGAAGCAAAAAGGAAGGATTACTTCGGACATATTACTAGAGATGTTGGCAATCATGAGGATAAGAAAATTAGCATTAAGGCACTTTACATGAATGTTCATAGTGTTCGTAACAAAGTCAATGAATTAACGCACAAATTATTGTGAATGATTATGATGTGGTCGGCATCACAGAGATGTGGTTCAGGACTGGCAGTTAAACATCCAAGGATTTACAACTCATCGAAAAGACAGGAAGGTGGGCAGAGGGCGGGGTTGCCTTGTTAGTTGAGAATGAAATTGAATCTCTGGCACTGAATGACATATGGTCAAATGATGTGGAGTCTGTGTGGGTGGAATTGAGGAACGACAAAGTCAAAAAAACTATAATGGGAGTTATGTACAAGCCTCCCAGCAGTGGTCAGGACCAGGGGTGCTAGATTTACCAGGAAATAAATAGGGCACATTAGAAAAGCAAGGTGACTATGATCATGGGGGACTTCAATATGCAAATGGTCTAGGTAAATAATTTTGCCAGTGCATCCAAAGAAAGGGAATTCATGGAATGCTTACAGGATGGCTTTTTGGAACAGCCCATAAGGCAGCAGGCTATTCTGGATTTAGTGCTATGTAATGAGCCAGACTTTATAAAAGATCTTAAAGTAACTGAACACTTGGGAGGCAGCGGTCATAAAATGGTAGAATTCAGTCTGCAGCTGAAAATGTGCTGGAAAAGCGCAGCAGATCAGGCAGCATCAAAGGAGAAGGAGAATCGACGTTTCGGGCATAAGCCCTTCTTCAGGAATGCAGTTCAGTCTGCAGTTTGAAAGAGAGAAGACAAAATCGGATGTAATGATGTTACAGTTAAATAAAGGTAATTACAGGGGCTAGAGAGAAGAACTGATGAAAATTGACTGGAAACAGAGCCTAGTGGAGAAGACAGTAGAGCAACAATGGCAGAATTTTCTAGGTGTAATTGAGGACACAATACAGAGGTTCATCCCAAAGAAAAGAAAGATTATCCCGGGGAGGGAGTGGGCAGGTTTGACAGCCATGGCTGACAGAGGAAGTCAGGAAATGTATCAAAGAAAAAGGGAGAGGCTATAAAGTGGCCAAGAACACTGGGAAATCAGAAGATTGGGAAGACTACAAAAATAAACAGAGGATAACAAAGAGAGAAATAAGGAAGGAGATGATCAAATATGAAGGTAAGCTGGCCAGTACTATTAGAAATTATATTAAAAGTTTCTTTCAATATATAAGAAACAAATGAGAGGCAAAAGTAGAAATTGGGCTGCTCCAAACTGATGTAGGAAGGCTAGTGATGGGAGAGAAGGAAATAGCTGAAGAATTTAATAAGTACTTTATGTCAATCTTCACAATAGAAGATATGAATAATAACCCAACAATTAAGGAAAATCAGGGGCAGAGTTGAGTATGGTCGCCATTACAAAAGAGAAAATGCTAGAAAAGCTGAAAGGTTTAAAAATTGATAAGTCTACTGGCCCTGACGGGCTACATCCCAGAGTTCAGAGGGAGGTGGCTGAGGAAATAGCGGAGGCATTGGTTGTGATCTTTCAAAAATCACTGGAGTCAGGGAAAGTCCCAGATGATTAGAAAACTGCTGTTGTCACCTCTTTGTTCAAGAAAGGATCAAGAAAAAAAATGGAAAATTAAAGGCTGATTAGCCTAACTTCGATTGTAGGTAAAATTCTGGAACCCATCGTGAAAGATGAGATTTCTAAATTCTTGAAAGTGCAGGGTTGGATTAGAATAAGTCAACATGGATTTAGTAAGACAAAGTCTATTTTGCCAGAGCGACGAGGAGAGAAGGAGTGGCGAAGTGAGGGCTGCCGGGCAGGGTGAGCTTTCCCGCATTAAAAGGGCGTACCTCACGAGTCGGGCTTCCATTTGCTGAGAGGTGCGAGGGAGGAGCGAAGGACTTCTGTGAAGTCATATATTTGTGTGGTTGCGTTACCCGAAACACTACTCAGGTAGTGTCTCCCATCCATCCTCCTTCTCTAACCAAAAAAAAAGTTCTGTGCACCAGATTGGTAAGGTAACGAGTTTATTTTTTATTCGTTATTTTTTCAACAGTCTCTTTGGGAATTTAGAATTGTGGGAATGGCAGTGAGGGCAGTTGAATGTTCCTCCTGCAGAATGTGGGAAATAAGGGTCACCACAAGTATCCCTGCTGACTACATCTGCGGGAAGCGCACCCAACTACAGCTCCTCGCAAACCACGTTAGGGAACTGGAGCCAGAGCTGGATGAACTTCAGATCATTCGGGAAGCAGAGTGAGTTATTGAGAGGAGTTACAGGGAGGTAGTCACTCCTCAGGTACAAGAAAAAGACAGATGGGTTTCAGTCAGGGGATGGAAAGGGAACCAGCAGACAGTGCAGAGATCCCCTGTGGCCATTCCCCTCAACAATAAGTATACCGTTTTGGATACTGTTGGAGTGAATAACTTACCGGGGGAAAGCAGTGGGGCACAGGGCTCTGGCACAGAGTCTGTCCCTGCTGCTCAGAAGGAAAGGGGGAAGAGGAGCAGAGCAGTAGTCATTGGGACTCCATAGTTAGGGGGACAGATAGGAGGTTCTGTGGGGACGAAAGAGACTCACGGTTAGTGTGTTGCCTCCCTGGTGCCAGGGTTTGTGATGTCTCTGATAGTATTTTTGGGATCCTTAAGGGGAAGGGGAGCATCTCCAAGTCGTGGCCCACATAGGCACCAATGACAGAGGTAGGAAGAGAGATGGGGATTTAAGGCAGAAATTCAGGGAGCTAGGATGGAAGCTTAGAGCTAGGACGAACCAAGCTGTTGTCTCTGGTTTGTTGCCCGTGCCACGTGCTGGTGAGGCGAGGAATAGGGAGAGTGAGGAGTTGAACACGTGGCTACAGGGATGGTGCAGGAGGGAAGATTTTGGATTCTTGGATAATTGTGGTTCTTTCTGGGGTAGGTAGGACCTCTACAAGCACGACGGTCTTCATCTGAACCAGAGGGGTACCAATTTCCTGGGGGAGAAATTCGCTAAGGCTACTGGGGTGGGTTTAAACTAATCCAGCAGGGGGATGGGAACCAAAATTGTAGTTCGAGTATAGAAAAGGTTGAGAGTAGGGAGGTCCAAAATCAAGTTTCAGGGATACTAGACAGCACCGGAGTTGGTTTGAAGTGTGTCTGCTTCAACGCCAGGAGCATCCGGAATAAGGTGGGTGAAATTGCAGCATGGGTTGGTACCTGGGACTTCAATATTGTGGCCATTTCGGAGACATGGATAGAGCAGGGTCAGAAATGGCTGTTGCAGGTTCCAGGATTTAGATGTTTAAGTAAGAACAGAGAAGATGGTAAAAGAGGGGGAAGTGTGGTATTGTTGGCCAAGGACAGTATTGCGGTTGCCGAAAGGATGTTTGGGGACTCGCCAACTGAGGTAGTATGGGCTGAGGTTAGAAACAGGAAAGGAGAGATCACGCTGTTGGGAGTTTTCTATAGGCCTCCGAATAGTTCCAGAGATGTAGAGGAAAGGATAGCAAAGATAATTCTTGATAGGAGTGAGAGAGGCAGGGTAATTGTCATGGGGGACTTCAACTTTTCAAATTTTGACTGGGAACACGATAGTACGAGTACTGTAGATGGATCAGTTTTTGTCCAGTATGAGCAGGAGGGCTTCCTGACACACTATGTAGACAGGCCAACAAGGGGTGAAGCCACATTAGATTTGTACTGGATAATGAGCCCGGCCAGGTGTTAGACTTGGAAGTAGGTGAGCGCTTTGGTGATAGCGATCACAATTCTGTTATGTTCACTTTCGTGATACAAAGGGATAGGTGTATACCACTGGGCAAGAGTTGCAGGTGGGGAAAGGCAATTACAATGCGATTAGGCAAGATTTAAAAAACATAGGATGGGGAAGGAAACTTCAGGGGATGGGCACGTTAGAAATGTGGAGCTTATTCAAGGAAAAGCTCCTGAGTGTCCTAGATAAGTATGTACCTGTCAGGCAAGGAGGAAGCTGTAGAGCGCGGGAGCTGTGGTTTACGAAGGAAGTGGACTCTCTGGTCAAGAGGAAAAAGAAGGCTAATGTTAGGATGAGATGTGAAGGCTCAGTTAGGGTGCTTGAGGATCACAAGGTAGCCAGGAAAGACCTAAAGAGAGAGCTCAGAAGAGCCAGGAGGAGGCATGAGAAATTGTTGGTGGATAGGATCAGGGTAAACCCTAAGGCTTTCTATAGGTATTTAAGGAATACAAGAATGACGAGAGTAAGGTTAGGGTCAATCAAGGATAGTAGTGGGAAGTTGTGTGTGGAGTCAGAGTAGATAGGGGAAGCACTAAATGAATATTTTTCATCAGTATTCACTCTAGAAAATGACAATGTTGTCGAGGAGAGTACTGAGATACAGGCTACTAGACTAGGTGGGATTGAGTTTCACAAGGAAGAGGTATTAGAAATCTTGCAGAGTGTGAAAATAGATGTCCCCTGGGCTGGATGGGATTTATCCTAAGTTCCTCTGGGAAACCAGGGAGGAGATTGCCGAGACTTTGGCATTGATCTTTAAATTGTCATTGTCTCCAGGAATAGTGCCAGAAGACTGGAGGATAGCAAATGTTCAAGGAGGGGAATAGACACACCTCTGGTAATTATAGACCAGTGAGCCTTACTTCAGTTGTTGGTAAAGTGTTGGAAAAGGTTAAAAGAGATAGGATTTATAATCATGTAGAAAAGAATAATATGATTAGGGATAGTCAGCATGGTTTTGTGAAGGGTAACTCGTGCCTCATAACCTTATTGAGTTCTTTGAGAAGGTGACCAAACAAGTAGATGAGAGTAAACCGGTTGATGTGGTGTATCTGGATTTCAGCAAGGCGTTCAATAAGGTTCTCCACAGTAGGCTATTGTACAAAAAGTGGAGGAATGGGATTGTGGGAGATATAGCAGTTTGGATCAGTAATTGGCTTGCTGAAAGGAGACAGAGGGTGGTGATTGATGGGAAATGTTCATCCTGGAGTCCAGTTACTAGTGGTGTACCACAAGGGTCGGTGTTGGGTCCACTGCTGGTCGTCATTTTTATAAATGACCTGGTGAGGGCGTAGAAGGGTGAGTTAGTAAATTTGCAGACGACACTAAGGTCGGTGGAGTTGTGAATCATGACAAAGGATGTTGTAGGTTACAGAGAGACATAGATAAGCTGCAGAGGTGGGCCGAGAGGTGGCAAATGGAGTTTAATGTGGATAAGTGTGAAGTGTTTCACTTTGGTCGGAGTAACCAGAATGCAAAGTACTGGTAAGATTCTTGGCAGTGGAGATGAGCAGAGATCTCGGTATCCAGGTACACAGATCCTTGAAAGTTGCCACCCAGGTTGACAGGGTTGTTAAGAAGGTATACAGTGCTTTAGCTTTTATTAACAGAGGGATCGAGTTCTGGAACCATGAGGTTATGCTACAGCTGTACGAAACTCTGGTGTGGCTGCACTTGGAGTATTGTGTATGGTTCTGGTCACCATATTATAAGAAGGATGTGGAAGCTTTGGAAAGGGTGCAGAGGAGATTTTCTAGGATGTTGCCTGGTATGGAGGGGAGGTCTTACGAGGAAAGGCTGAGGGACTTGAGGCTGTTTTCATTGGAGGGAAGAAGGTTGAGAGGTGACTTAATAGAGACATATAAGATAATCAGAGGGTTAGATAGGATGGACAGGGAGAGCCTTTTTCCAAGTATGGTGATGGTGACCACGAGGGGGCATAGCATTTAATTGAGGGGTGATAGATATAGGACAAATGTCAGAGGTAGTTTCTTTACTCAGAGAGTAGTAAGGGTATAGATTGTTTTGCCTGCAACGGTAATAGATTCGCCAACTTTAAGTGTATTTAAGCCGTCATTGGACAAGCATATGGATGTACATGGAATAGTATAGGTTAGATGGGCTTCAGATTGGTATGACTAGTCGGCGCAATATCGAGGGCCGAAGGGCCTGTACTGCGCTGACATGTTCTAAGCCTGACAAACCTGTTAGAAGTCTTTGAAGTAGGTTAGACCAGGGAAACACAATGGATGTTATCCATCTAGATTTCCAAAAGGCCTTTGATAAGATGCCTCACGGGAGGCTGCTGAGTAAGGTGAGGGCCCATGGTGTTTGAGATGAGCTACTGGCATGAATTGTAGATTGACTGCCTGATAGAAGGCAGAGAATTGGGATATAAGGTTCTTTTTTGGAATGGCAGCTGGTGACAAGTGGTCTCCCTCAGGGTTCAGTGTTGGGACTGCAGCTGTTCACTTTATATATTAGTGATCTTGATGAAGGGATTGAGGGCATTCTAGGAATGTAAAAGCAGTGATGTGCTTCTGAGACTTTATAAAGCTCTAGTTCGGCCCCATTTAGAATACCGTGTCCAATTTTGGGTCCCACACCTCAGGAAGGATATACTGGCACTGGAGAGTGTCCAGCGGAGATTCACACACATGATCCCTGGAATTGTAGGCCTAACATGCAATGAACTGCTGAGGATCCTGGAATTGTATTCATTAGAGTTTAGAAGGTTGAGGAGAGATCTAATGGAAACTTACAAGATAATGCATGGCTTAGAAAGGGTGAATGGTGGGAATTTGTTTCCTTTAGGTGGGGACTCTAGGACCCATGGGCATTGCCTTAGAATTAGAGGGGGTCAATTTAGAATGGAAATGAGGAGACATTTCATCAGCCACAGAATGGTGGGCCTGTGGAATTCATTACCACGGAGCGCAGTGGATGCCAGGACGTTACATGTCTTCAAGGCAGAGATTGATAAATTCTTGATCATGCAATTAATTAAGGGCTACGGGGAGAGTGCGGTTAAGTGGAGTTGAAATGCCTATCAGCCATGATTAAATGACGGAGTGGACTCAGGCCGAATGGTCTTACTTCCACTCCTATGTCTTATGGTCTTCTGGACCTTAATGTCATCTGCTAATATACTAACCCATCGTTCTATGTCCTCATCCAGGTCATTTATATAAATCACAAACAACAGTGGACCCAAAACAGATCCTTGCGGTTCCTCACTAGTAACTGTACTCCAGGATGAATATTTCCCATGAACCACCATCCTCTGTCTTCTTTCAGCTAGCCGATTTATGATCTAAACTGCTAAATCACCCTTGATCCCATGTGTCCATATTTAGTGCAATAGTCTACCATGGGGAACCTTATCAAACCCTTTACTGAAATCTATATGCACCACAACAACCGCTTTACCCTCATCCACCTGTTTGGTGACCTTCTCAATGAACTCAATAAGATTTGTGAGACACAACCTACCCTTCACAAAACCCTGTTGACTATTCTTAATCAATTTATTTCTTTTCAAATGATTATAAGTAATTTATAACCCTTTCTTGTAACCCTTTCCAACACTTTACCCAGAACCAAAGTAAGGCTCACAGGTCTATAATTTCCAGGGTTGTCTCTACTCCCCTTATTGAACAAGTGAACAACATTTGCTGTCCTCCAGTCATCTGGCATTATTCCTGTAAACATTGACAACATTAAGATCAAAGCCAAAGACTTGGTAATCTCCTGCTGGCTTCCCAGAGAATTCTAGAACAAATCGCATCCGGCCCAGAGGACTTATCTATTTTTACACTTTCCAGAATTGCTAACACCTCCTCCTTTCGCTCCTCAATTCCATCTCGTCTAGTAGCCTGTACCTCAGTATTCTCCTCGACCACTTTGCCTCTTTCTAGTGTGAATAGTGATGAAAAATTTTTATTTAACCCTTCCACATCTCCTCTGACTCCACGCACAACTTCCCACTACTATGCTTTATTGGCGCGAATCTTAGTCTGGTCATTTTTTTATTCCATAGCCATGGAAAGCCTTAGGGTTTTCCTTGATCCTATCTGCCAATGACTTCTCGTGTCCCCTCCTGGCACTTCTCAGCTCTCTCTTTAGGTTTTTTTCTGGCTAACTTGTAACTCTCAAATGTCCTAAGTGAGCCATCACATCTCATCCTAACATTAGTCTTCGTCCTCTTGAACAGAAATTCCACTTCCTTAGTAAACCACAGCTCCCACACTCAATAACGTCTTCCCTGTTCGACAGGTATATACTTATCAAGGACCCGCAGTAGTTGGTCCTTGAATAAGTTCCACATTTCAATTGTGCCCATCCCCTGCAGTTTCCTTCCCCATCCTATGGTTCCTAAATCTTGCCTAATCACATCATAATTACTTTTCCCTCAGTTACAACTCTTGCCCTGCAGTATATACCCATCACTTAAGTAAACATAACGAAATCGTGGTCACACTAAAGTGTTCACCTACCTCCAAATCTAACATCTGGCTGAGTTCATTATCCAGTGCCAAATCTAGTGTGATCTCCCCCCTTGTTGGCCTGTCTACATACTGTGTCAGGAAACTCTCCTGTACACATTGGACAAAAACTGACCCATCTGTAGTACTTAAACTATAGTATTCCCAGTCAATATTTGGAAAGTTAAAGTCTTCCATAACAACTACTCTGTCATTCTCACTCCTATCGAGGATCATCTTCACTATCCTATCCTCTACATCTCTGGAGCTATTTGGAGGCTGACAGAAAACTCCTAACAGGGTAATCTCTCCTTTCCCGTTTCTAATCTCAGCCCATACTACCTCAGTAGAGGAGTCCTCAAATGTCCTGAACTCAAAGTTGTTGCAGAATTGACTAATTGTGCCATCTACATGGATGACTTAGTGACCTTTAGCCATTCATGGAAAAATAACACAGAGCATTTGGCAGAGCTCTTTGAGAGACTACAGAAGGCAAAGTTATTCATAAACTTAGCAAAACCAGAATTTGCAAAGGCGGAAGTAACATTCGTAGGGCAGAACATTAGATGACACCGAGAAATGTGAGGATGAAAGCCATTGAGGAATTCCCAAGAGCATCTGTGAAGAAGGAAGTGGCACGACTTTTTGGACTGCGTGGATTCTACAGGAAATTTGTACTCAACTTTAGTAATATTCTGGAACCATTGACAAATTTGTTAGAAAAAGAACACAAACTTTCAGTGGACAGAACAATGCCAAGAAGCATTTGAGAATTATCAAAGCAGTGGTAACCACTGCACCAGTTTTAGCCACGTCAAAGTATTTGAAACCCATCAAAGTCGCCATTGATGCAAGTATTGTAGGTGTTGAAGCTGTGTTGTTACAGGAAGATGAATGTGGAATTGAAAGGCCAATCGATTATTTTTCAAAATTACTCAATATTCACCAGACAAAATATTCAACCTATGAAAAATAGTTAGTTAGGTAATGGCCTTACAACATTTTAATGTTTCTGTTGCAAAGAATGCATCAGAGTCAATTGTGTATGCCGATCACAATCCTTTGACATTTCTGGAAAGATATAAGGACAAGAACACCAGATAATTTTATTGGAGTGTCCTGTTCCAAGGATTTACAACAAGGTTCCCCATGGGAGACTGGTTAGCAAGGTTAGATCTCACAGAATACAGGAAGAACTAGCCATTTGGATACAGAACTAGCTCGAAGGTAGAAGATGGGGGTGATGGTGGAGAGTTGTTTTTCAGACTGGAGGCCTGTGACCAGTGGAGTGTCACAAGAATTGGTGCTGGGTCCACTACTTTTCATCATTTATATAAATGATTTGGATGTGAACATAAGAGATACAGTTAGTAAGTTTGCAGATGACACCAAAATTGGAGGTATAGTGGACAGGAAAGAAGGTTACCTCAGATTGCAACAGGAATGTGATCAGATGGGCCAGTGGGCTGAGGAGTTGCAGATGGAGTTTAATTTAGATAAATGCAAGATGCTGCATTTTGGGAAAGCAAATCATAGCAAGACTTATGGACTTAATGTTCAGGTCCTATGGACTGTTGCTGAACAAAGAGACCTTGAAGTGCAGGTTCATTGCTCCTTGAAAGTAGAGTTACAGGTAGATAGGATAGTGAAGAAGGCTTTTGGTATGCTTTCCTTTATTGGTCAGAATATTGAGTATAGGAGTTGGGAGGTCATGTTGCAGCTCTACAGGACATTGGTTAGGCCACTTTTAGAATATTGCATGCAATTCTAGTCTCCTTCCTATCGGAAGGATGTTGTAAAACTTGAAAGGGTTCAGAAAAGATTTACAAGGATGTTGCCAGGGTTAGAGGATTTGAGCTATAGGGAGAGGTTGAATAGGCTGGGGATGTTTTCCCTGGAGAGTTGGAGCCTGAGGGGTGTCCTCATACAGGTTTATAAAATCATTAGGGGCATGGGTGGAAACATAGACAAAGTCCTTTCCCTGGAGTGGGAGAGTGCAAAACTAGAGGTCACAGGTTTTGGGTGAGAGGGGAAAGATATGAAAGAGACCTAAGGGGCAACTTTTTCACGCAGAGGATGGCACATGAATGAAATGAGCTGCCAGAGGAATTGGTGGAAGCTAGTCCAATTGCAACATTTAAAAGGCATCTGGGTGGGTATATGAATAGGAGGGGTGTGGAGGGATATGGGGCTGGATTTGGTTGGGATATCTGGTCAGCATGGATGAGTTGGACCAAAGGGTCTGTTTCCATGCTGTACGTTTGTATGACTATATGACTCTAACTTACAGATTGTACATGTTGCGGGCCGTGAAAATATTTTCATGGATGCTTAATCACGAGTGTTCAAAAAATGCTTCTATAAGATAGAAATGGTAGTGTTCAATGTTGTATATCTGAATAGAGTTGGTATAAAATGTGTAACTATCGATTAATTAGCTGTGGATCTAATAATATAACGGGGTTAAGGTTTTAAAAGAGAAAAACAAATGAAGCCATCTTTTCATAATGATGATTCATTTTTTTCTGAACGGGGAGGTGTTACGAAGTTGGGTATAGTAATTGTAGGAGAAAGTGAGGACTGCAGATGCTGGAGATCAGAGCTGAAAATGTATTTCTGGAAAAGCGCAGCAGGTCAGGCAGCATCCAAGGAGCAGGAGAATCGACGTTTCGGGCATGAGCCCTTCTTCAGGAAGCAATAGTAATTGTACATTAGGAGACAGGAGGTTAGAATTTGGTGTTTGCAAAATTGTAAAATAGGGAAAGCAGTGTGTCATCTCTTTCAAAGGTGGTGCTTTTCCACAGTTGAAAATGCAATTACATAGAGAGCCCGAACTGAAACAATTGTATCAAAAGGCCATGCAATTAGCAGGCCAAGCAGCAGTCTTTACCAAGACAACAAGCTTTTTAATTTAGCCGATCAATTTGAACCAGGCACTTTGATACAAAAAAATCTATTCAATTTAAATCTGATGGTTTTGGCACCATTGGACAAATCCTATTGTAAGAAATATTGATATGTCAATGAGGGTATAAAAGAAGGGTAAGTTGGACAGAGACACCAGAGCTAACTACCATCTGCCAGTTCTCAGCTCTCAAGAGAGAAATTGGCTCTCACAGTATCTATGTTAGAGAAAGCACCATCTAAATAACTATGGCACCAATGATGAAGAAGGCAATCCTAACAGAAGAATCAACGGAGAAGACAATCATGACAGAAGAATCGATGGAGAAGGTACTGAACACTCGAGAAGACACGTAACCTGACTTTAATCAAAAGACTAAATTCTATTTTTGTTGAATGAGTGGCACTTCTTTTTATTGGAACAATATACCATTAGAATCTTGTTTTATTCCATTTGTTAATAGTTTAGTTAGTTTGTTCACTGATAGAATTAGATAAATAAATTGTTATTTGTTGATTTTAAAGTGAGCGTCAGTGATTTATTTTTATTTACCCACTGTAAGTTTCCGAAAAGTGGGTTCGACCACTTTTCACACCCTTTTATGGATTATTGGGTGAGGTACTCTTCTTTGAGTGTTTTGATTTTAGTTCTTGGGAGGGGTGTCAACCTCGCTTTGTAATATCATTGACGAAAAACCAAACCAGACCAGCCATATAAATATTGTAGCTACATGAGCAGGTCGGAGATTAAGTATTCTGCCTATCTACCATCGACAAGACACAAGTAAGGAGTGTGTAAGGACTGTGTCTTTTTTTATTTTAAGTTTATTTTTAAACTGTAGACTTAAAACCAGTGTTTAAAATGACGACTGCAGTTTTGAAAACCAACAATCTGACACCCATGGTGAATATCATATAAACAATTGCTTGAACAAGGAATAATTGAAGATTAAGTTACAGACAATTTAGTTGTGAGGGAGTAAACAGATACAGTGTTTGCTAGCAATAGACAGTTAATTAGTAGTTCAGATTTCCAAATGGCCTTAGACAAGGTGCCACACAGGAGGTTGTTAAATAAGATGGTGTTGGGGCAGGGACATAGTAGATGATGTCTGTGGACGTATAGGTAAATCTCTGTCCTGTACTTACATTCATGTCACCTACTGTGTCTGTTGCTCCTGATCTGCTCTCTTCTACATTGGGGAGACAGGATGCCAACTTGCAGAACATTTCAGAGAATATCTCTGGGACACACGCACTAAACAACCCTGCCGCCCTGTGGCCAAACACTTTAACTCCCTCTCCCACTCCACCAAGGACACGCAAGTCCTAGGCCTCCTCCACCACCAAACCCTAACCACCTGATGCCTGGTGGAAGAAAGCCTCATCTTCCACCTTGGGACCCTCCCACCCACATGAGATCAATGCAGATTTCACCAGTTTCCTCACTTCCCCTCCCCCCACCTTATCCCAGATCCAATCTTCCAACTCGGCACCACCCTCTTGAACTGTCCTACCTGTCCATCTTCCTTCCCACCTACTCGCTCCACTCTCCTCTCAGACCGATCACCTTCACCACCATCTACATCTATCTATGGCATTCTCAGCTACCTTCCTTCCAGCCCCATCCCCTTTCCGTTTATCACTCAATCCTCTTGAGCCACGAGCCTAATTTCTGATGAAGGGCTTACGCTTGAAATGTCAATTCTCCTGCTCCTCGGATGATGCCTGGCTAACTGTGCTTTTCCAGCACCACTCTCTTTGCCCCTCAAATATCAGCAAGGCAGCCTATGTGTGGAACTGCAGGTGATATGAGAGATACTAAACAAGTTTTTTGCATCAGTATTTACTGTGGAGAAGGACATGGAAGATACAGAATGTGGTGAAATTGATGGTGACATCTTGAAAATTGTCCATATTACAGAGGAGCAAGTGCTGGAGGTCTTAAAATGTATAAAGGCAGATAAATCCCCAGGACCTTATCAGGTGGGCCCTAGAACCCTAGGGAAGTGATTGCTGGGCCCCTTAGTGAGATATTTGTGTCGTCGACAGTGACAGGTGAGGTGTCAGAAGGCTGGAGGGTGGCAAATTGCGGTGCCAATATTAAAGAAAGATGGTAGGAAAACTATACACTGGTGAGCCTGTCATTGGTGGTGGGCAAGTTGTTGGAGGGAATCTTGAGGGACAGGATTGACATATGTTCAGAAAGGCAAGGACTGATTAAGGATAGTCAATATGGCTTTGTGCGTGGGAAATCATGTCTCATGAACTTGATTGAGGTTTTGAAAAAGTAATGAAGAGGATTGATGAGAACAGACCAGTGGAAATGATCTATATGGACTTCAGTAAGGTGTTCGACAATGTTCCTAATGGTAGACTGGTTAGCAAGGTTAGATCACATGGAATACAGGGAGAACTAGCCATTTGGAACAGAACTGTCTCAAAGTAGAAGACAGAGGGTGGTGGTGGAGATCTGTGACCAGTGGTGTGCCAGAAGGTTCGGTCCACAGCTTTTTGTCATTTGCATAAATGATTTGGATGTGAATGTAGGAGGTTTAATTGTAAGTTTGCAGATGAAACCAAAATTAGAGGTGTCACGGACAGTAAAGAATGTGACATCAGAGTACAATGGAATCTTGATCAGATGGGCCAATGGGCCAAGGAGTGGCAGATTGGGTTTAATTTGGATAAATGTGAGGGGCTGCATTTTGGAAAGCCAAATCAGGGCAGGATTTGTACACTTAATGTTAAGGTCCTGGGGGTTGCTGAACAAAGAGACTTTGGAGTGCAGGTACATAGTTCCTTGAAAGTGGAGTCGCAGGTAGAGAGGATAGTGAAGAAGGTGTTTGGTATGCTTTCCTTTATTGGTCAGAGCGTTGAATATATGAGTTGGTAGGTCATATTGCAGCTGCTCAGGATATTGGTTAGGCCACATTTGAAATATTATGTGCAATTCTAATCTTCCTCCTCCAGGAAGGATGTTATGAAACTTGAAAGATTTCAGAAAAGATTTACAAGAATGTTGCCAGGATTGAAGAGTTTGAGCTGAATAGGGTGGGTCTGTTATCCTTGGACCACTGGAGGCTGATGAGTGATATTATAGAGATTTATAAAATCATGAGGGGCATGGATAGGGTAAATAGACAAGATCTTTTCCTTGTGGTGGGGGAGTCCAGAAGTAAAGGGCAGAGGTTTAAGGCGGACATAGAACATAGAAATAAATAGCACAGTACAGGCCCTTCAGCCTTCAATCTTGTGGTGACCTTTTATCCTATTCTAAGGTCAAATTAACATACATACCCTTCATTTTGCTATCATCCATGTGTCTATTGCGTATGTGGACCTAATGTATCTTACTCAATCACCACTGCTAGCAGTGCATTCCACACACCCACCACTCTGAGTCAAGAACCTACCTCTGACGTTACCCCTAAACATACCTCTTTTCACCTTAAAAGGTATGCCCCCTAAAGATAGCCATTTCAGCCCTGGGAAAAAAAGCCTCTAGCTATGCACTCTATCTATACCTCTCCTCATCTTGTACACCTCTGTTGAGTCACCTCTCATCCTTCTTCACTCTGATGACAAAAGTCCTAGCTCCCTCTTGTCCTCCAGTTCAGGCACCATCCTAGATAATCTCCTCTGCACCCACTCTAAAGCTTCCACATCCTCTCTATAATGAAGCAACCAGAACTGAACACAATATTCCAAGTATGGTCTTAACCAGGACTTTATCGAGCTATAGCGTAACTTCATGGCTTTTAAACTCAATCCCCCTGCGAATGAAAGCCAAAACATTATATGCCTTCTTAATAGCCCTATCAACGTAGGTGGCAACATTGAGGGATCTATGAATGTGGACCCCCAAATCCCTCTGTTCCTCCACATGGCCAAGTATCCTGCCTTGTATTCTGCATTCAAATTCAACATTCCAAATTGAATCACTTCAGGCTTTTCTAGCTTGAACTCCATCTGCCACTTCTCAGCCCAGCTCTGCATCTTGTCAGTCACATTTCAACCTACAACAGCCCTCCACACTATTCACAACTCCATCAACCTTTGTGTCATCAGCAAACTTACTAACCTACCCTTCTACTGCCTCTTCTACAAAGGGCAGAGGTCCCAAAACAGATCCCTGCAGAATACCACTGGCCACTGATCCCCAAACTGAATACTTTCCATCTACTACCAACAACTGTCTTCTATGGGCCAGCCAATTCTGTATCCAGACAGCCAAATCTCCCTGTATCCCATGCTTCCTTACTTTCTGAATGAGCCCCACGGGAAACCATATCAAATGCTTTGTTAAAATCCGTATACACCACATCCACTGCTCCACATTCATCAATGTGTTTTGTCACATCCTCAAAGAATTCAGTAAGGCTTGTGAGGCATGATTTTCCCCTCGCAAAGCCATGCTGACTATCTCTAATCAAGCTATGCTTTTTCAAATAATCATAAATCCTGTCTCTCAGAATCCTCTCCATTAATCTGCCATCACTGATATAACACTGACTGGTTTGTAATTCCCAGGGTTATCTCTTTCTCCTTCTTGAACAAGGGAGGAACAATTGCCACCCTCCAATCATTTGGTATAACACCAGTGGAAAGTGGGGATGCAAAAATCACTGCCAAAGGCAGAGCAGTTTCTTCCCTCACTTCCCATGGTAACCTTGGGTATATCCGTCTGCCCTAGGGCACTTATCTGTCCTCATGTTTTTCAAAATTTCCAGTGCATTTTCCTTCTTAATATCAACTTGTTCAAGCATATCACCCTGTTTCAGGCTCGAGAGGGGAAAGATTTAAAAGGGACCTAAGGGGAAACTTTTTCATGCAGAGGATGGTGTGTATATGGAATTAGCTGCCAGAGAAAGTGGTGGAGGCTGGTACAATTACAGCATTTAAAAAGCATCTGAATGCGTATATGAATAGGAAGGGTTTAGAGAGATATGGGCCAAGTGCTGGCAAATGGGACTAGATTAATTTAGGATATCCGGTTGGCATGGACCAGTTGGATCAAAGGGTTTGTTTCCTTGCTGTAAATCTCTATGACTATGTATTATTCTCTCTTCCAAATTAACAAATTCTAGCTACAAGTGAACAACTGTGAAATTTTAACAAATAACTTGCGTTACCCGAGTCACTACTCGGGTAGTGTCTCCCACCCATCCTCCTCCTCAAACCTAAAAATAAAGTTGTGGGAGCCAGATTGACAAGGTGAGTTAACTAGTTAATTTCATAATCCTTTTTTTATAGTAGACACTTTGGGAGATAGAATAGTGGGAATGGAGTTTAGGGCAGCGGAATATTCCTCCTGCAGAATGTGGGAAGTAAGGGTCACCACTAGTGTTCCTGCTGACTAGATCTGTGGGAAGTGCACCCAACACCAGCTCCTCAAAAACCACGTTAGGGAACTGGAGCTGAAGGTGGATGAACTTCAGATCATTCAGGAGGTAGAGGGGGTTATTGACAAGACTTACAGAGAGATAGTCACTCCCCAGATAAAAGAAAAAGACAGATGGGTGACAGTTAGAAGACAGAAAGGGAACCCGCAGGCAGTGCAGGGATCCCCTGTGGCCATTCCCCTCCACAATAAGTATACCGTTTTGGATACTGTTGGGGGGGGATGACTTACCAGGGGAAAGCAGTGGGGCACCTGCTGCTCAGAAGGGAAGGGGGAAGAGGACCAGAGCAGTAGTCATTGGGGACTCGATAGTTAAGGGGACATAAGACCATAAGACATAGGAGTGGAAGTAAGGCCTTTCGGGACAGATAGGAGGTTCTGTGGGGACGAGAGAGACTCACGGTTAGTGTTTTGCCTCCTGGGTGCCAGGGTCCGTGATGTCTCTGATCGTGTTTTTGGGATCTTTCGAGGGGGGGAGGGGGGGGGGAGGGAGAGCAGTCCCAAGTCGTGATCCACATTGGCACCAATGACATAGGTCGGAAGAGAGATGGGAACTTGAGGCAGAAATTCAGGGAGCTAGGATGGAAGCTTAGAGCTAGGACAAACAGAGTTGTTTTCTCTGGTTTGCTGCCCGTGCCACATGCTATTGAGGTGAGGAATAGGGAGAAAAAGGAGTTGAACGCATGGCTACAGGGATGGTGCAGGAGGGAGGGTTTCAGGTTTTTGGATAATTGGAGCTCTTTCTGGGGTAGGTGGGACCTCTACAAGCAGGATGGTCTTCATCTAAACCAGAGGGGTACCAATATCCTGGGTGGGAAATTCGCTAAAGCTATTAAGGTGGATTTAAACTAATACAGTAGGGGGATGAGAACCAAAATTGTACGACAGGTACAGAAGAGGATGAGAGTAGGGAGTTCCAAAATCAAGTATCTGACACTGGCAAGCGAGAACCTGGATTGAAGTGTGTGTACTTCAACGCAAGAAGCATCTGAAATAAAGTGAGTGAACTGGCATTGTGCGTTGGTACCTGGGACTTCGATGTTGTGGCCATTACGGAGACATGGATAGAGCAGGGATAGGAATGGCTGTTGCAGGTTCCGGCATTCAGATGTTTCAGTAAGAACAGAGAAGATGGTAAAAGAGGGGGAGATGTGGCATTGTTGAGCAGAGGCAATATTACAGTTGTGGAAAGGATGTTTGGGGACTCGTTAACTGAGGTAATATGAGCTGAGGTTAGAAGCAGGAAAGGAGAAATCACCATGCTGGGAGTTTTCTATAGGCCTCTGAATAGTCTCAGAGATGTAGAGGAAAGGATAGCAAAGATAATTCTCGATAGGAGTGAGAGAGGCAGGGTAGTTGTCATGGGGGACTTCAACTATCCAAATATTGACTGGGATCACGACAGTATGAGTATTATAGATGGGGCAGTTTTTGTCCAGTGTGGGCAGGAGGACATCCTGACACAGTATGTAGACAGGCCTACAAGGGGCAAAGCCACTTTAGATTTAGTACTGGGTAACGAGCCTGGCCAGGTGTTAGATTTGGCAGTAGGTGAGAACTTTGGAGACAGCGATCACAATTCTGTCAGGTTTACTTTAGTGATGGAAAGGGATAGGTGTACTCCATCGAGCAAGAGTTACAGCTGGGGGAAGAAAAATTACGATGCAATTAGGAAATATTTAGGAAGAGTAGAATAGGAAACTTCAGGGGATGAGCACATTAAAAATGTGGAGCTTATTCAAGGAAAAGCTGCTGAGTGTCCTAGATAAGTATGTACCTGTCAGGCAGGGAGGAAGATATAGAAAGCGTGAGCTGAGGCTTACTAAGGAAGTGGAATCCCTGGTCAAGAAGAAGAAGAAGGCTTATGTCAGGACAAAATGTGAAAACTCAGTTAGGGCACTTCAGGGTTACAAGGAAGTCAGGAAAGACCTAAAAAGAGAGCTCAGAAGTGCCAGGAAGAGACATGAGAAGTTGTTGGCAGATAGGATCAGGGTTAACCCAAAGGATTTCCATAGGTATGTTAGGACTAAAAGAATGACAAGAGTTAATTTAGGGCCAATCAAGGATAATAGTGCAAACTTGTGTGTGGAGTCAGAGGAGATAGGGGAAGCACCAAATAAATATTTTTCGACAGTGTTCACTATAGAAAATGAAAATGTTGGTGAGGAAGATACAGAGATACTTGCATCTAGACTAGAAGAGATTGAGGTTCACAACGAAGAGGTATTAGAAATACTGCAGAGTGTGAAAATAGACAAGTCCCCAGGGCCGGATGGGATCTATCCTAGGATCCTCTAGAAAGCAAGGGAAGAGAGTGCCGAGCCTTTGGGATTGATCTTCAAATCATCATTGTCTACAGGAATAGTGCCTGAGGATAGCAAATGTGGTTCCCTTGTTCAAAAAGGGTAGTAGAGACGATCCTGGTAATTACAGACCAGTTGTTGGTAAAGTGTTGGAAAAGGTTACAAGAGATAGGATTTATAACCATCTAGAAAAGAATAATCTGATCAGGGACAGCCAGCATGGGTTTGTGAAGAATAGGTTGTGCCTAACAAATCTTATTGATTTTATTGACAAAGTGACCAAATAGGTAGATGAGAGTAAACCGGTTGATGTGGTGTATATGGATTTCAGCAAGGCATTCGATAAGGTTCTCCATAGTAGGGTATTATACAAAATGTGGGGGAATGGGATTGTGGGAGACATAGCAATTTGGATCAGTAATTGGCTTGCTGAAAGAAAACAGAGGGTTGTAGTTGATTGAACATGTTCATCTTGGTATCTAGTTACTAGCGGCGTACCGCAAGGGTCGGTGTTGGGTCCACTGCTGTTCATCATTTTTATAAATGACCTGGATGAGGGCTTAGAAGGGGTGAGTTAGTAAATTTGCAAACGACACTAAGGTCAGTGGAGTTGTGGACAGTGATGAAGGATGTAGTAGGTTGCAGAGAGACATAGATAGGATGCAGAGCTGGGCTATGAGGTGGCAAATGGAATTTAATGTGGACAAATGTGAGGTGATACATTTCGGACATAGTAATCGGAATGCAAAGTACTGGGCTAAGGTAAGATTCTTGGGAGTGCAGATGAACAGAGAGATCTTGGTGTCCATGTGCACAGATCCCTGAAAGTTGCCACCCAGATTTACAGGGTTGTTAAGAAGGCATTCAGTGTTTTGGACTTTATTAATAGAGGGATTGAGTTCCGGAACCAGGAGGTTATGCTGCAGCTGTACGAAGCTCTGGTACGGTCACACTTGAAGTATTGTGTACAGTTCTGGTCACTGCATCACAAGAAGAATGTGGAAGCTTTGAAAAGGGTGCAGAGGAGATTTATAAGGATGTTGCCTGGTATGGAAGGAATGTCTTACGAGGAAAGGCTGAGGGCTTTGAGGCTGTTCTCATTAGAGAGAAGAAGGTTGAGAGGTGACTTAATAGAGACATACAAGATAATCAGAGGGTTGGATAGGGTGGACAGGGAGAGTCTTTTTCCAAGTATGGAAACGGCAAACACAATGGAACACAACTTTAAAGTGAGGGGAGATAGGTATAAGACAGATGTCAGAGGTAGTTTCTTTATTCAGAGAGTAGTAAGGGTATGGAATGCTTTGCCTGCAATGGTAGTAGATTCGCCAAGTTTAAGTGCATTTAAGTCATCATTGGACAGGCATATGTACGTACATGTAATAGTATAGGTGGAATGGGCTTCAGATTAGTATGACAGGGCAGTGCAACATCGAGGGCCGAAAGGCCTGTACTGCGCTGTAATGTTCTATGTTCTATGTTCTAACTCTACTGCATAAAATGCTAACTCCTTATAAAAAACCATGTGCACACCATGTGCACACCTGTCAGTCAGAGACATTAAAAAAAAATTGGCTTTATAGGTTGAGCAAAAACTGAAGGTAGTTCAATCGTCCCTATCCACAGGTTTGCTGGTATGATCCTTTTGTTTTGCCAGGACTTGTTGCTCCTCAGTCCATCATCTGCATTTATTTGGTCTAGCTTGCAAGAGACACAGACTGATTGGTCCATAGCTTATAGTCCCTGATGTATTTGTTAAAATCAACAGCTTATGGCAACTTGTGAAGCAGAAGATACAGACTTTTTACAAGCTTTAGTTGGAAATGATGGCCTACTGACATTATCATTTGACGGTTAATTCAGAGACCCAGACAATCTTCTGGGGACCTGGGTTCAAATGCCACCATGGCAGATAGTGAAATTTAAATTCAGTAAATGTCTGGAATTAAGAGTCTAACAATAACCATGAATGCATTACCAATTGTTGGGAAAAACCCAACAGAACTGCAGATGCTGTAAATCAAAAACAGAAGTTGCTGAAAAAGTTCAGCAGGTCAAGCAGCATTGGTGAAGGTTCTGAGGAAGGGTCACCAGACCCAAAACATTAACTTTGCTCTGTATTAACGTTTTGAGCAAATTCTATTTTTGTTTAAAAACTCATGGAATTTGCAGTTAATGGTGTTTTGTGGGCCAGTGACCCTTCAGAACATTTATGAAGAAGGATCCCTGGATTTGAAGTGTTAACTTTGCTTTCTCCACAGATGCTTCCAGACCTGTTGAATTTCTCCAGAAGTTTCGGGGTTTTTTTGCTTCAGATTTCCAGCATTTGCTGTTTGTTGTTTTTTCTAACATTAATTAGTTCTCCTTTATTAATTCTGCTTGTTATATCTTCTGATTGCATTAAGCTTTACTAACATTCTGCTATTTCTTCCTTAATAATCGACTCATTTTCTTAATGAGAGAGGTTAGGCTCACTGGCCTACAGTTTCCCGCTATCTGTCTCCCTCCTTTCTTGAACTGATGCATCACACAAGCAATATTCCAATCTGCTGGAACCCTCCGAGAATCCAGTGAATTCCAGAATATTTTGTAGGATACCTCCACCATCTCTGCAGATATTTATTTGAAAACCATGGATGCAGGCCATCAGAGTTGCCAAGTCTATATGTTTCTGACATGACATTTCCACATCCTTCACCAAGATCTGGTCTGAAGGTCTCAGCTGGAAGGCAAATAATGTTGTCCAGCACACCAGGTGAAGAACATAAATGTTGTATCACACACTCATTGTGATGAGTAAAATCTAAGGTGTGCCATTGTTTGAACATTTAGTTCTTGCCAATTTGAAAAGTAGTTCTGTCTAACATAAACGGTGAAACCTTTTTCAAATTAATTCTAAAGCCAAATGCACCTTTTAAAAAGAACTGTTTAATGTTGTGATTTTAACTCTATGTTCTCAAACAACATCAACAGGGCAGATTATCTTGTCCTTTCCATCTTGCTGCACACAAATTGACTGCCAATTTTCCTACATTATATCAGTACTACATGTCATAGAGTCGTGCAGCATGGAAACAGAATCATCAGTACAACTCATTCATACTGACCAGATATCCCATATTAATCTAAGTCACGTTTGCCAGCATTTTGTCCACATCCCTCCAAAGCTGAAAATGTGTTGCTGGAAAAGCACAGCAGGTCAGGCAGTATCCAAAGAGCAGTTGAGTTGACGTTTCGGGCATGAGCCCTTCTTCAGGAATCATTCCTGAAGAAGGGCTCATGCCCGAAACATCGACTCTCCTGCTCCTTGGATGCTGCCTGACCTGCTGCGCTTTTCCAGCAACACATTTTCAGCTCTGATCTCCAGCAGTCCTCACTTTTTCCACATCCCTCCAAATCCTTCCTATTCATGTACCATTTAAATGTGTAATTGTACTTGTTTCGCCACTTACTCTGGCAGTTCATCCCATATTAATACCACTTCCTGTATGAAAAAAGTTGTCCCTTAAGTCCCTTTTGTATCCTTACCCTCTCACCTTAAATCTCTGCCCAATGGTTTTGGACTTCGCCAGTCCAGGAAAAAGACTTTTGCAATTCACCTATTCATACCTTCATGAGTTTACAAAATGCTGTAAAGTCACCCCTCACCCTCCAACACTCCAGGGAAAAGAGCCCCAGCATATTCAGCAACTCCCTGGAGTGCAAGCCATTCTAAACCAGCCAATATCCTTGTAAATCTTTTCTGAACCATTTAACAATGCTGGCTCAGTGGTTAGCACTGCTGCCTCACAGCACCAGGGTCCAGTCTTGGGTGACTGTTGCACATTCTCCTCTTGTCAGTGTGGGCTGACTCTGAGTCCTCCAGTTTCCTTCCACAGTCCAAAGATGTGCAGTTTAGGTGGATTGGCCATGCTAAATTGCCTGCAGTGCCCAGTGACGTGGAGGTTAGGTGGATTAGCTATGGAAAATGCAGGGTAATGGGGATAGGATAGGAGGTTGAGTCTGCATGAAATGCTCTTTGGAGAGTCGATGTGGACTTGTTGGGCCAAATGACCTGTTTCCACACTGTAGGGCTCCTATGGAACATCTTCCTATATCAGGGAGAGCAGAATTGAATGCCGTTTTCTAAAAGTGTTTTAACCAATACTCTGTACAGCCACAACATGACATCCAAAGTCCAATGCTCAATGCACTGACCAATAAAAGCAAGTGTACCAAGCTCCTTCTTCATTATGCTGTCTACTTGCAACTCCACTTTCAATGAATTGTGAGCCTGCACCACAAGGTCTCTTTATTCGGATACACTCCCCAGAACCCGACCATTAAGTCTATACATCCTGCTCTGATTTGTCTTATCAAAACGCAATACCTCACATCTATATAAATTAAACTTCAACTGCCACTACTTGGCCCATCAGCCCATCTGACCAGGGTCCCACTGTACTCTGGTTATCTGAAGACAACCTTCTTCACACTAATTACCACTAATTTTGGTGTCATCTATAAACTTACTAAGTGGTCCTCCTAAATTCACAGCAATAAATAGGAGGGCAGTGGGGGCTAGGAGGAAGGTGGCTTGGAAGATGATAAGCATCTTCCCCATACGCTCCCCCACCTCCCTCCTATTTATCTCTCAGCCCCCTTTCCCTCTCCTCCCACATTCCTAATAAAGGGCTTATGCCCAAAACAACAATTCTCCTGCTCCTTAGATGCTGCCTGACCTACTGTGCTTTTTCACCTTTTGACTCTGATCTCCAATATCTGCAGTCCTCACTTTCTCCTACATTCACATCAAAATCATTTATTAAATGACAAAAAAGCAGTGGACCCAGCACAGATCCTTGCAGCACACTGCTGGTCACAGGACTCCAGTTTGAAAAACAACCCTCCACCCACCCTCTGTCTCTGACCTTCAAGCTATTTTTATATCCAATGGCTACCTCTCCTTAGATTCCATGTGATCTAATCTTGCTAAACGGTATGGAATCTTATCAGAGGCTTTATAAAGTCCTCACAGACAACATCTACCATTCTACCTTCATCAATCTTGGTCACTTCTCCAAAAAGGAGAACGTGAGGACTGCAGATGCTGGAGATCAGAGTCGAAAGTGTGGAAAAGCATAGTAGGCTAGGCAGCATCCAAGGAACAGGTGAATTGATGTTTCGGGCATAAGCCCTTTGTCGGGCTCATTCCTGATGAATGGCTGATGCCCGAAACGCTGATTCTCCTGCTCTTCAGATGCTGCCTGACCTGCTATGCTTTTACAGCACCAAACTCTCTACTCTGATCTCCAACATCTGCAGTCCTCACTTTCTCCTAGTTGATTTTAACCTGACTGCGAAGCATCTTCCAAAGATGCCTACGTTGAAGAAATTTTCCTTCTCTCTCTACAAGGATCTCAGTGAGTTTATCTGTCACTGCACCCCCCAGATCACCTCCTCTGTTCTAAAGCTTGTCAGCCATGTCCTGAAGCAGACTTGCTACCAGGGCCACATCTCCTTCCTCCCTCATTCCTGATGAAGGGCTTATTCCTGAAACATCAATTCTCCTGCTCCTCGGATGCTGCCTAACCTGCTGTGCTATTCCAGTGCCACACTCTCAACCCCACTTCTCCAAAAAACTCAAGTTAGTGAGACATGATTTCCCATGCACAAAGCCATGTTGACTATCCCTAATTAGTCCTTGTCTTTCTAAATACACATAAATCTTGTCCCTCAGAATCCCCTCCAACAACTTACCCACCGCCGATGTTAGGCTCATTGTTTTATAGTTCCCTGGCTTTTCCTTAGCACCTTTCTCAAATAATAGCACCACATTAGCCACCCTCCAGTCTTCTGGCACCTCGCCCATGGGTATCGATGATAATATCTCAACACGTTGCTTCGTTAAGTACAAAGGACATTGGGAAATCCCAAAATAGTGAAAAATCCTATAGAAAGACATGTCCTCTTTCTATGAAGCTGGGAGATCCTGTTTCATGAAGATTGCTTTACACCGTTTTTTTTTAGGAACTCAGCGCTTTATAATAATATAACCTGATAGAATTAGACTCACACAATTTGTTTATAGCCATTGGTAAGGGACCAATACCTATGGGGTCTTAAGAAATATGATACACTTTCCTCCTCAACTTTGTGAATCCCAAATTGCATCTGTGGTGGCCAGAAATTTGTCAGTAAACCTCCCTCTCCAGAAGTTGAGCCAATCTAACACAAGTTAGCCCAGGTTAGTTTAGAGTATAGAATCTCTAGTGTGGAAGCAACCACATGGCCCATTGATTCTCACCAATCCTCTAATGAGCATCCAGACCTATCCCTCCAACCTCACATTTCCCATGTATAATCCACCTTGCCTGCACATTGCTGAGCACTGTGGGCAATTTAGCTTAGCCAATCCACCAAACTTACACATCTTTGGATTGGGGGAGGAAACTGGAGTAGCTGGAGGAAACCCATACAGACATTGGGAGAATGTGCAAATTCCACACAGTTACCTGAGGCTGCACTCAAACCTGGGTCCCTACAGCTGTGAGGCAGCAGTGTTAACCACTGAGCCACTGTGTCGCCCTCTTTCAATACAATGGTTACAAATTTTACTTTTAAAGGACAAGAGACTAAATTGAAAACAATCAACAAATTTCCAAGACTTGGGTACTGACATTTGAAGTTGTCAACAATTAAACTTACCTGATTAATAATATTCCCACATCATCAGTTGAACCGAAATGAACTGAAACCTGCAACCCATTTTAAAAGATGAAAGACTTAACAACAATTGAGGTTTGTTTAATATATCATTTCAGTTATATGATACTGTAATCTTTTGTTACAAATTCTGTGTCTTATGGTCCTGCTTCACAACTACCTGATGAAGGAGTAGTGCTCTGAAAGCTAGTGCTTCCAAATAAACCTGTTGGATTATAACCTGGTCTTGTGTGATTTTTAACTTTGCCCATCCCAGTCCAACACTAGCTCCTCCACATTATATTTTGCCCAGCCCATAGCCTAGCTGCTTTTTGACTTTTAGAAGTTGCAGAACGTCCTGCATTTTGGTCCAGTATTTTGAATAACAGAGACTTTTGCTTAATCCTACAACGATGAAAGAGATTACAACCAGAGTAGGAGTAGTCTCACCTCTGATGATGTTAGCTGCCTTTCTGTGGCAATAAAAAGCATAGATGGCATCAATGGTTGGAAGGTTGGCTTGCGTGATGGTCTGGACTGTTCACAATCTTCTGTAGTTTCTTAGGGAAAACAGAGTAGTTGCCATACCAAACCAAATTGCATCCAGACAGAATGCTTTCTATGGTGCATCTTAAAGGTTGGTGAGGGTCCTTATGAACATGCTGTTTTTTCTTAGCCTCCTGATAAAGAGTCATTGTTGTATTTTCTTGACTATCACATCAACATGAGTGGTCCAGGACGTAATTGTTGGTGATAATCACTCTTGGGAACTTGATGCTATTGACCATCTTCACCTCAGCTCCATTGATGTAGATAGAGTGTGTCGTCCTCCTTACTTCCTGAAGTTCCTTAGTTTTGCTGACATTGAGATAGATTGATATTTTTGCCTCATACCACTAAACATGCTGTCTCTTTCCTCCATTCCTGCTTGCCATTGCTTGATATCTGGCCTACAATGGTGATGTCATCAGCAAAGTTGTAGATGGAGTTTGGATGAAATTTGGCCACAAAGTCATGAACGCACAGGGAGTACAGTAGGGGGTCTAAGTATGCATCCTTGCAGGTTGCCAGTGTTGAGGATTGTCATGGAGAAGGTGCTGTGGTCTATCTTCAATGATTGTGGTTTACGGGTCAGGAAGTTTAGGATCCAGTTGCAGAGAGCAAAGTCAAGACCGAGGTCTCAGAGTTTGGAGATTAGCTTGAGTGGGATTATAGTGTTGGAGGTGGAGTTGTAGTCAATAGGTAGAAGCCCGATGTAAATATCCTTATTTTCCAGACATTCCAGAGATGAGGGGGGTGATACCGTTTCACTGACCTTCTGCTTGACTCAAGTGGGAAAAGCATTGAGCCCATAAGGGAGGGAAGTATCTTTGTCGGTTATTCTGTTTCACTTCATTTTGTAGCCCATTATGTTATGTAGGCCTTACCAGAGGTAGAAGTTTTCCATGTGGTTAGTGTGGTTAGCTTAGTCTGGTATTTCTTTTTGGCATCTCTAATGGACTTGCAGAGGTCGTTTCTGGATTTCCTACAAAGCTCTGGGTTTGACTTGGTATACTGCACACCTGGTTTTCAGTGGACAATAGATCATGCTTGTTGCATGGTAGCAGCTTTCAGATGGTCTACATATTTGTTCTAAACCGCCTCACCTATCCAAATTTTTTATGTCATGAGACCTTGATCTCCCCTTGTACCTATGCTAAGCTATTTCGAGAGTTTCAGCACCAAACAACATTTCCTGAAGTAAACTGCATCTCTTGCTTGGTGAGAGGCATTGGCGTTCCAGCAACCGTTTCACCCTTCCCTACCCCAGGTCCGGGGATATCAGGTTTAACCTAATGCAGTGTCTTCTCCCCATCAGCAATTCTGCATCAGGTATCCTTGTAGTAGTGTGAGGAACTACTAAACAGAACCAGGACAGTTTGCTATCGAGTGATACTGTAGGCTGTTTCTTTAAGTCTACCTTCAGTTTTTGGTCTTTTTGCCAGACCATTGGATGACGGATGGTTTTAAGCTGTCTGAACATACCAAATGCCATTCAACTTTTGAAAATACTCAAATTCCCTGCTGATAAATGATGTCCTATTGATGCCCAATACTTCTGAGAGTCTGTGATTTGCAAATGATGCTTGCACTTTTTCAGTCCTCATCTCTGAGTTTGCCACATGAACTCTAATGCACATCCAAACACTTTAAATGGACATCCACAATGACCAGGAACGTTCCGATCATATAGTTGGTTTGCAACTGAGTCCAGGGTTTACCCAACCATTCCCACAAATGTGGGGATGCTGCCAGCATAATTTTTGTCCTTGTTGGCACTCTGGGCACTGACTCCCAACACGGCTATGTCGGCATCCAATCCAGACCACCAAATGTAATGCCTTGCCAACAACCTCATTTTGGAAAGCCCTAGATGATCCTGGTTATTCACCCGGTATCTGGTGGCTACCTTTGCTTGGTACAATCACTCTTGCTCCCCAAAGTAATATGCCATCATCTATATTGATCTAGTCTTGTCAGGTCCAGAAAGGTTTCAATCCTGGTTGTGAAGGACCTCTGTTTCACCCATTACCACCAGCTGTTTTAGTTTTGCCAGGATAGGATCTTTATGTGTCTGCAATTCAATTGGTGACTGGAAGAGTGTCCAGAAAGTTTAAAATCAGAATGGACTCTTCCAGGGGAGACACCACCAATGGAGTGTCTGCCAGTGGGAGGCAACTCAAGGGATCTGCATTTGCCACTTGGCCACCAAATTGTGTTCCAACTTGTAGAATGTACTTGTGTACACGGAAAATAAGGGACCACCGGTGAATCTGACAGAAGCAATGATGGCAGAGCCTTGTTTTCTTTTAGTAGCCCAAGCAGGGGTTTGTGATTCATTACTATGACAAATTTACATCCATAAAGATACTGGTTAAACTTCCTCATACCAAAGACGACTGCCAACCCTCCTTCTCTATCTGGGCATTATTTGATTTGGTATCAGCCAAAGTCCAAGAAGCATATGCTATCGGGAGCTCCTCTCCATTGGGCCACTTGTGACTGAACACTAGCCCTATACTGAATAGGGAGGCATCGTATGTCAGCACGAACTCTCACTTGGGATCATAGTGAGCTAACGCCTTTGATGACTTACCTAAAGGCTACTTCTTAGCTTTGTGACCATGAACATTTCCAAGGTTGACTAGTTTTCAATAGCAGATGTGAGGGTGCAAAGAAAGAGGCCAAATTTTGCATGAATTTCCCATCATAATTCACTAACCCAAGGAAATATCTCAGCTTTAGTAAAGATATGGGAGCCATAGCTTCTTTGATTGCCTTCATTTTATCTTCCAACAAGTGTAACCTGATTTTGTCAACCCTTTGGCACAAGTGGGTCAGCTGGAGCACCTGTAACACACAATTATTTCCTTTTAAGACATGCACCCACCTGGCAGAAATGTTTAAGCACTATATTCAAGTTCTTCAAGTACTCTTTATTAGTCTTCCCAGTTATTAGCACACCATCCAGATAAACGGCAACCTGGAGGAGACCTTGTAGAATGTTCTCTATCATCCAGATTATATCCCAGGTGGCAGTCTTGTATATTGGCACAAAGTATTATAGGTATTAATTGTGACATACTTCTGGGCCTCCTCATCCAGTCACACTTGCAGGTAGGCATGGCTCATGACTACCTTCATGAAAGACACCCCACCCCACCCTCACCAATGCATCCTGCCAGTTTTGTGTACAAGTCCTCTATGCAAAGGATTGGGTATTTATCCAGAAGGTAAAAACAATGACTGCAGATGCTGGAAACAAGATTCTGGATTATTGGTGCTGGAAGAGCACAGCAGCTCAGGCAGCATCCAAAGTGCAGCAAAATCAACATTTCGGACAAAAGCTCTTCATCAGGAATAAAGGCAGTGAGCCTGAAGTGTGGAGAGATAAGCTAGAGGAGGGTGGGGGTGGGGAGAAAGTAGCATAGAGTACAATGGGTGAATGGGGGAGAGGGTGAAGGTGATAGGTCAGGGAGGAGAGGGTGGAGTGGATAGGTGGAAAAGAAGATAGGCAGTAGGACAAGTCCGGACAAGTCATGGGGACAGTGCTGAGCTAGAAGTTTGGAACCAGGGTGAGGTGGAGGAAGAGGAAATGAGGAAACTGTTGAAGTCCACATTGATGCTCTGGGGATGAAGTGTTCCGAGGCAGGAGATGAGGTGTTCTTCCTCCAGGCGTCTGGTGGTGAGGGAGTGGGGGGTGATGGAGGCCCAGGACCTTCATGTCCTCGGCAGAGTGGGGGGGGGGGTTGAAATGTTGGGCCACGGGACGGTGTGGTTGATTGGTGCAGGTGTCCCGGAGATGTTCCCTAAAGCGCTCTGCTAGGAAGCGCTCAGTCTCCCCAATGTAGAGGAGACTGCATCGGGAGCAACGGAAGCTATGCAAAGCAATTATTATTTGCCTAAAATCCTCAAAAAGGCAAACCTAGTGACAGGCTTCACAATCGGTACAACCGGTCTTGTCCATTCCACAAAATAGATCAGTTTGAGGTTTCCTTCACTTTGCAGACTCCTGACTTCGGCCTCTACTTTTGCTCATAAGGCAACTGGCATAAGGCGGGCCTTGCAAAATTGCTGACTTTTTTCCTGGTCAACATGTAAAGTGGCCTTGGCGCATTTGATAGTACCTGGCCCTTCCTAAAATATTTTGGCGTATTAGTTATGACTTCATTAAGGCAGCCATTTTCTCATCAAAAATGTTGACTCAATCAATGCTGCCGGAATAAGCTTGGGTCCGAGTTCCTTACTACAATCAGTGGTAACTGCACCAACAGCTTCTCATAAGAGATTGGAACAGAAGTTGTACCCTTAATCTTTAACAGTTCACCCAGGTACATTCTCAGACTGGCCAAGAACTTGCACAAACTTAAGGTTTGGAATTCAGAGCAAAGCTTGTTAAAGAATGATTCTGTAGGTCTCGGTATCAACCTCCATGAAAACCAGGTGACGTTCATTTTATTTAGCTCTGATCTGGATGTTGCAAAGCAATTTAATTGTTCCAAACTATATGAAGGTGGACTTTCCAGAGTGCGCACTCTCCTGGATACCAGCCAATGAGTTCTTATACTCAAGTCAGGCCTCAAGTGCTGTCTTGAGTCTGCATTCTGGCAACAACTGTAATGGCTTGCCAGCCCGAATCCTGAAGGTTTTTTTTGCTTTGGCCAAGGTTTGGCTTTATTGTTAGGTTTTGCTGTGGGTTGATTCTGCTCAGAAAAAAATTCTGTGTGAAGCCCTGCAAGAGTTTACACTCAAGTGGTGATCAAGCTCAGTTAGACAGGTGAGGTGACCACTTCCAATGGAATGCCCTGTAGCTTCCATTCTCCACTTGTTGCATTTTCTAATGATAAATGCCTGTTTGAAGTCCAGTTGGGCTTCAGCTAGTAGGCACTTTTGCATGGTTATGTCATTAATTTCACATACCATAGGTCTCTCAGTATCTCATTCAGAGTTAACCCAAAATCACATGCATTTGCCAGTCTTCTTAATCTTGTCAAAAATCTCAATATGAATTCCCTTGGTTATCAAGCCGACAAATAAAACCAATAGCACCTCAGAAATACAGGAAGTTGGGGTCATAATATTGCTTTATTAAATCTGCCAATTCCTGAAAGGTTTTAGGATCTGGTGCAACAGGGAAAGTTAAGCTCCTAATGACTGAAAACGCTATGGGTTCGCAAGCAGTCAGAAGGATTACTCATTATTTTTCATCTGCCTTAATGTCATTTGACCTGAAAAAATATTGCGTTCTTTCTACATACTGGGCTGAATCTTCGATGGCAGGATCAGACCAAATAAAGCTTCCCTAGTGAAGGCATGATGCCAGAAATGCTTACCCCAACTCAGAGACAACTGTTGTGAGCAAATTTTCTTTAGGAACATACTGTTTTCTTTAGTTGTCACTAAAATAACTATACAGAAATTGGTATCCCATCACCAATCATCTTTTGTTTACAAGTTTTCAGTACATGGTTTCTGACCAGCCAGCACAAAGTCAATTCCTAGACTGAAGTGACTTTCTGAATCTCCTGTTTATATCTGTAAACCAGAGCTTCCTATTTGGCCCAGGTTAACAACCACAGTAAATGATCCATCTGGCCCTGGTTACAATCTCTGCAGTAACAAAAACAGAAATTGCTGGGAAAACTTAGCAGGTCTGACAGCATCTGTGGAGAGAAAGCAGAGTTAACCGTTTCAGGTCCAGTTTCTTCAGAAGAAGGGTCACTGGACCTGAAACATTCACACAGCTTTCTCTCCACAGATGCCGCAAGACGTGCTGAGTTTTCTTTTCCAAATTTCTGTTTAAGTTTCTGATTTCCTGTATGTGTACTTCTTTCAGTTTTTCGGTTGTTAATAGATATACCTGATAAGTTAAATGTGGTTTTACAACAGTGATTAATCAAAGAGCTCTGATCTGCAAAGTTAAGTTGAACATCATTTGTTGTACCTACATGTGAGTCTTTTGTGTTTTAGACTGTAAGAGTCTTAGTGAGTTTTGAGAAGATTTGTAGCTCAGGTTGAGGTTCTGGATGGAAGTTTGTTCGCTGAACTGGAAGGTTCATTTCAGACATTTTGTCACCATACTAGGTAACATCATCAGTGAGCCTCCAGTGAAGCACTGGTATTAGTGATCTGCTTTCTATTTATGTGTTTAGGTTTCCTTGGGTTGGTGATGTCATTGTTATCCTACCTGCAGACAAAGGACACTTGACAGTCAGTTTAAACTGAAGAGACTCCATTGAGAAAGCAAACTCATTGCTTGCTGATACTGACACTTACCAACAAGTGGTGATAGAGCTGACCTCACAACTAGAGAACTGAATCACAGCCCTGTTCAAGAAACTTCAGAAATCTGGAGAATTAAAAAAGACAAACTTTGAAACAAAGGAAATCCATCAACATCAACCTGGCCAAGGAAACACTGACTACACTATTAGAAGTACCAAAGACACATACACCAAATACCACTAACTTTATCAGCAAGAACAACATCGTAAAACTAGTGAACCTACATTTTATCACCCACTTCACTTTCAATAACAAAACCTGCAGCCAAACTAAATGAACACTATGAGATCTCTAATATCAGGATTCTTAGCAGAGGCTGTAATGCAGAGATTCAAACAAACAGCTCTACCAATCATCCAACCCAAACTTTGGGTCCGCTACATGGATGACACATTTGTCATCAATAAATGGAAACAAATTAGAGGAAATCTTCAAGACCATCAATAATACCCTTCCTGGCATAAAATTAATTAAAGAGGAGGAAAACAACAACAAACTTCCATTCTTAGATATCACAGTAGAGCGAACAGCCAATGGGAAACTTCAAACCAGCACCTACACGAAGACAACACATACGGACCAAATACTGAACTACAGAAGCAATTATCCCAACACCATAAACGAAGCTGCATTATAAGATTATTTCAATGAGCCACCATACACTGCAGCATAGAGGAACTATGAAGAGCAGAGGAAAATCACCTATTCAGCGTATTCAAAAAGAATGGGTACCCAATGAACATACTCCACCGATTTCTCAGCAACAAACCTAAACAAGCAGACGGAACATATCCAGAAATCCTAGCCACTCTCCCCTACATCAAACATTCCAGAAATGACTGCCACACTACTCAGACCTCTTGGCATCATGGTAGCTCACAAACCCACCAACACACTGAAACAGCAGCTAATGAACTTAAAAGATCCCATACAGACAACAAGCAAAACTAATATCATTTACAAAATACCTTGCAAGAACTGTAACAAACACTACATTGGACAAACAGGCAGAAAGCTAGCCACCAAGATACATGAACATCAACTAGCTACAAAAAGACATGACCCACTCTCACTAGTATCCTTACATACAGATGAGGAAGGACACCACTTTGACTGGGACAACACATCCATCCTAGGACAAGCCAAACAGAGACATGCACGAGAATTCCTCGAAGCATAGCATTCCAACCAGAATTCTCTTAACAAACACATCGAATTGGACCCCATTAACTATCCTCTAAGAAAAATAACAGGAAATGGCTTCACCACAGGAAATAACATCACAAAAAGGAAACCTAAACACATAAATAGAAAGCGGGTCACTAACTCCAGTGCTTCACCGGACGCTCATTCTATAAGGGTCTTTTTGTACTGTGGTGGTATCCCTACCTGTGGACTACAAGGCCTCAGTTCAAGCTTCACCTGTTCCATAACTGTGTCATATCATGTCCGAACCAGTGAATTTTTTTAAAAATCAGAATTCTGCAATCTTATGCCACTTAGATAATATGCTTTTTTTCAGGCTTCCTTCAAAACTTGACAGTTCTAATTTGCCTCATTAAACTCCATTTGCCAGATGCTTGCCCACTTACTTAAATTATTGATATTCCTTTGTAGCATCCTTATGTGCTCTTCACAGCTTACTTTCTTATCTATCTTTGTCATCAGAAAATTTGAATACCTTCCATCCTTTCATGCAAGGTACAGTATCAGTCTCTTTGGCATAACATTGGTACATTCTTGCAACCTGAAAAAAAGTCCATTTATTCTTACTCTCTTCTCACAGTTTCACGGTTTCTAAAACACAAGTACATTGCCAACTTGGCCAAACAGCAAGGTATACTGGGTATGGGACACATTGGCCAAGTAAAGCTGTACAAATTACACACCCTGAAACTAGACACAATGCAAACACACCACCCAGGTGCTTATGACATTAGCATAGTGTTAAAGGACACATCTTTCCTGGACAGACATATCCCCAACAATGTAACAACAAAAAGCATATTTTCAACCAAAAACCAGACAGAAAGGCAGCCAGGCCCTGCTACAGCAAGAAACAGGTATTAGCAAGCCAAAAAACCAATTGTCAATGTTTTGAACTATTAAGTGAGTCTCTCAATTGGCCAGAAGCATAGAAAGAACCAGAAAAGTATACAGAAGGTATAAAAACAGGGCTTACTTGCAGATTGATCTCTTGGACCTTCTAGAGATGAAGAAAAAAATGACTGACATGGCAAAGACAAGGACTGATTAACTGTCCAGAGTGAGAGAGAAAAAGAACAACGAATCCAACTGAAGTTACAAGAGACTCTGGGAAGTATTGACTTGACTCAGGGGATGGGGCAGGATTAGGATTAGTATTGTTAGTATTAAGGTCTTCCTGTTTCCTGCTTCTTAATTAGGTTGTGACAGTTTTCATTGGAACCAACTTACGTATGTAGTGGTTTGACCAATCCAGCACATTAATTTATAATCTATTTTTCGATGAGTCTGGTGGGCTTGGATAATATTGTTTCCTGTTAAGTAGTCAATCTTACCTGCTAACCCCTGAGCTGTTAGTCTCCATGATAGCATGGCACTCTATCAAAGGCTTTCTGGAAATCTAAGTGCACCTGCCAGTTCCCCTTTATCCACAGTACATGCTACTCCTCAAAGAACTCATTAGATTGGTCAAACATGAACACCATTTCACAAAATCATATTCACTCTGCCTGATTACCTTGAACTGACCTAAATGCCATGATATTACTTATTTAATGATAGCTTCTGAGAGTTTCCCAATGATAGATGTTAAGCTAACTGGCCAGTATTCTCCTGTTTTCTGTCTCCCTCAATTTTTGAATATAGACGTTATATTTACTATTTTTCAGTTTAATGGGACCTTCTCAAATCAAGGGAGTTTAGGAAAATTAAAACTAATACATCAACTATATTTCTAGCTACTTCTTTTAAGACCCAAGGAATGGAGTCCATCAGAGACTTTTCAACCCACAGCTCCAATAGTTTACTCAGAATCACTTACCAAGTGACTGCAATTTTTTCAAATTCCTCCCTTGTTTCCATTTCCTGATTACTGCTCAAGGATGTTACTTGTATCCTCAATGGAGAGGACTGATACATAACTCATGTGCCATCTCTTTATTTTACATTGTCAAGTCTCTCACTTACTTTCCATAGGATCAACACACATTTCAGTAACTATTTTCTTTTTCAATAATATGGAAAATCATGCTGCCTGTTTTTATCATTGACATTTAGTCTGTAAAACTGACTCCATCATTCAAATGTAATCATGGCTGATCTCAATACATATCTCAGTGCAATGTTCCTGCAATATCTCTATTTCCCTTACGTGATTAGACTCCAGAAATCTATTGATTTCGATCTTGAACATGTTCAATGATTGAGTTTCCACTGCCCTTTGGAATTGGGATTTCAAAAATTCACCACTCTGTAGAAAGAAATTCATTCTCCTCTCAGTTTTAAAAGGCCCCTTATCCTGAGATTAAGTCATCATATTCAAGACTCTCAAACCTTTTTGCACCATGTAACAATTTTATAAGTTACAATGAAATCACCTCTTATTCTTCAAATCTCTAGATTTCTCAATCTCTACTGGAGCATCGGAGACTGAAGGGTGACCTTATAGAACTCATTAGATTGGTCAAACATGAACGCCATTTCACAAAATCATATTTGCTCGGAGACTGAAGACCTCATAGAACTCATTAGATTGGTCAAACCTTATAGAAGGGTGACCTTATAAAATCATAAGTGACAGAGAAAGGCAGCATCCAAAGAGCAGGAGAATCGACGTTCCGGGCATGAGCCCTTCTTCAGGAATTCATTAGATTGATACCTGAAGAAGGGCTCATGCCTGAAATGTCGATTCTCCTGCTCTTTGGATGCTGCCTGACCTGCTGCACTTTTCCAGAAACACATTTTCAGCTCTGATCTCCAGCATCTGCAGTCCTCACTTTCTCGTGACAGAGAAAAGTCAAGGTCGTTGTCTCCAGGGTAGTGTAGTCCAAAACTAGAGGGCATTAGTTCAAGATGAGAGGGGAAAAGATTTAGAAGCGATCTAAGGAAAACTTTTTCACACAGATGGTGGTGCATGTACGGAATGAATTGCCAGAGGAAGTGATACAATTACAACATTTAAAACGCATTTGGATGGGTATATGAACAGAAAGAGTTTGGAGGGATATGGGCCAAGTGTTGGCAAGTGGGAGTAGATTAATTCAGGATATCAGGTTGACATGGATGATTTGAACCAAATGATCTGTTTCTATGGTGTACTGCTCTATGACTCTGATCCATAAGATAATTTTGCCATATTGGACATAAGCCTGGATGACCGACATTGCACTCCCTCTATGGAAAATATACCCTTTCTTAGATAAGGAGACCAGGATTGCACATAATATTACAAGTGCTAACTCATCTCACCAAGGCTCTATATAATTGTAACATGACATACTCCTTGCCATCCTAATTGCTTGCTCCTGCATGAACAAGGAAACCCAGATCTTTTTTCACATCAACATATTACCATTTATGAAACACTCTGCTTCTCTGTTTTTTAAACCAACTTCACATTTATCACTTTATATTCCATCTACTATGATGATATTTATCAATTTAGCTTGTCCAAATTCCATTTTATTATTTATTTATTCATGTGATGGAGGTTGTCATTGATTAGGCCAGCATTTATTATTATCCCTAGAGTCAAACACATTGCAGGGGGTCTTGAGTCACATGGAGGCCAAACCAGTAAGGATGGGTTTTCTACCTGTCAATCCACAATGGTTTCATTGTTATCATTAGACTCATAATTTCCGATTTTTGTGAATTCATCTGCCACAGCACGGTTCGAACCTGGGTCCCCAGAAAAATACCTGGGTCTCTGGATTAACAGTCCAGCTGTAGCTTCACCAATGTTGTGTTACCAGTAGATTGGAAACATTATATTGGTCCCTGTGATATTTCCCACCACTGCTAGTAGGTGATGATAGGCTAGAGTTTGCTGAGGTAGTTTCCTGTCACCAAACCTACTTTCTCTATACTATGTATAATTATATGTATTGGAGGATAAACTTCACTGTTGAGTTTAAACAGAAAAGGTATTTAGACTTTTTTTTAGATTTGATTACATTACTTAGAGTGTGTAAACAGGCCCTTCGGCCCAACAAGTCCACACCGACCCTCCGAAGAGCAACCCACCCAGACCCATTCCCCTACACCTAACACTACGGGCAATTTAGCATGGCCAATTCACCTCCTCTGCACATCTTTGGAGTGTGGGAGGAAACCGGAGCACCCAGAGGAAACCCACGCAGACACAGGGAGAATGTGCAAACTCCACACAGTCAGTCGCCCGAGGCTAGAATCAAACCTGGGACCCTGGCGCTGTGAGGCAGCAGAGCTAACCACTGTGCCACCCTAAATCAATCTCTTCAGACATATCTTGATGCACCTCACATTTGAACCCAAACCTTCTGGGCCAGAAGCAGAGACATTACCACTGCACCAAAATACTTTCAAGGCACTTTGCTTTACTTAACAAAATTGTTTATTGCATGCTAGCCATAGTACAACAATATTAGTAACCAGACATAAATAGTAATGAATCTCAGGAGCTGTACGGAGTACACCTACATCTTACGGACGATAGTGTCAAATTTATCAGAATTGTGTGACATCAGATTGTCTGGAATTAATGTAACTTCAGCATAAACTCTGTCAGAACCATCACTGCACACAGTAGTGACCAGATTCAAATCATAAAAGAATGAATTCTGAACAGCTGTTGCCCAAGCACAATTCCTTACAGTACTCCACTAGAGTCATAGAGTCAGACAGCACAGGAACAGACCCTTCAATCAACTGAATTCCATGCTGATCTGGTTTCCTAAACTAAACATGTCTCATTTGCCTGCATTTGGCACATATCCTTCAATACCTTTCCTATCCATGTACCTGTCCAAATGTCTTTTAAAAGTTGTAATTGTCATCATCTAAAGTACTTCCTCTGGCAACTTATTCCATATACCTTTTGGGTGAAAAAGTTTCACCTCAGGACCCTTATAAATCTATCCCCTCTCAACGTAAACCTATGCCCTCTAATTTCGGACTCCCTGATCCTGGAGAAAAGACTTTGGTCTTCATCTTATCTATGCCCCTCATGATCTTATAAATCTCTATGAGGTCACCCCTCAGGCTCCTATGCTCCAGGGAAAATATGGTCCTAGCCTACCCAGCCTCTCATCATAACTTATACCCTCCAATCTTGGTGTCAGCTTTGCAAATTTTTTTATGCAACCTTTCCAGTTAAATAATATCCTTCCTACAGCAGGGTGACCAGAATTGTGTGCAGTAGTTCAAATTTGGCCTTACTGATGTCTTGTACAACTGTAACAAGACATTGCAAAGTCCGTACTCAGTGCTTTAACCATTGAAGGCAAGCATGCCAAATGCTTTCTTCACCACCCTGTCTACTGTAATGCTACTTTCAAGGAACTATGGACTTGCACTCCTAGGTCTCTCTGTTCAACATCATTTCCTGTGGCCGTATCATTAATTGTATTATTCCTACCTTGTTTTAACTTACCAAAATGCAACACTTTGCATTTATCTAATTTAATCTCCAACTGCCATTCTTTGACCCACTGGCCCAAGATCCCATTATACTCTTAAATAACCTTCTTCATTGTCCACCATACCACCAATTTTGGTGTCATCCACAAGACCATAAGACATAGGAGCAGAAATTAGGCCATTCAGCCCATCGAGTCTGCTCCACCATTCAATCCTGGCTAATAAGTTTCTCAAACCCATTCTCCCACCTTCTTCCTGTTACCCTTATTCCTCTTGGTATTCAAGAACCTATCTATCTCAGTCTTAAATATACTCAGTGACCTGGCCTCCACAGCCTTCTGTGGCAATGAATTTCATAGATTCACCACTCTCTGGCTGAAGAAGTTTCTCCTTATCTCTGTTAGATTAGATTAGATTAGATTAGATTACTTACAGTGTGGAAACAGGCCCTTCGGCCCAACAAGTCCACACCGACCCGCCGAAGCGCAACCCACCCATACCCCTAACACTACGGGCAATTTAGCATGGCCAATTCACCTGACCCGCACATCTTTGGACTGTGGGAGGAAACCGGAGCACCCGGGGGAAACCCACGCAGACACGGGGAGAATGTGCAAACTCCACACAGTCAGTCGCCTGAGTCAGGAATTGAACCCGGGTCTCAGGCGCTGTGAGGCAGCAGTGCTAACCACTGTGCCACCGTTCCGCCCACTATAAGGTCTTCTCTTCACTGTAAGGCTATGCCTTCTGGACTTAGTCTCTCCTAACATTGGAAACAACTTCCCAATATCTATTCTATGCAGGATATTCAGTATTCTGCACCTTTCAATTATATCCCAAACTTCCCATCCTTCTAAAATCCACCGAACATAAATCCAGAGTCCTCACATGTTTTTCATATGTTAAGCTTTTCACTCCTGGGACCATTCTTGTGAACCTCCCCTGAACACGCTCCACGGCTAGTACATCCTTTCTAAGACATAGGGCCAAAAATGTGCACAATATTCAAAATGTGGTCTAGTACAGAAGTAAAGTTGCTGCAGTTCCAGAAGCAAGAGAAGATGGGAGATTGATTCTGTCACAAATCTGCCCAGGTTGCTCAGACCCCTAAAAGATTCAACCCAAATTAATTGTTCAGCTTCTCCACCCTGTTGCCTATTATAAATTTTATCTATAATGGACTTACAATTGTCCTTTTTGTTGACTCACAATCACTATGTTTGAAGTCCATTAATCATAACAATAGACATTATTTTATAATTCCTATACCGGTGCCACTCTAGGACGGTAAGTGGATTACCATGAGCTTTGGACAAAAACAGAAGCTCAGAGCACATTCTGTTAGCTACAACCATATTAATTGGGATAAGTGGCAGCTGCATCGATGGATGTCACAGTGCTAAGTAATTGGATGTAATAGAGCCGCAGTTAGTCAACCAGTCACAGTGAAGTAGGAAGAGGGTATTTGGTGAGGGCAGGCACTGCTGGACATTTTATTGAAGTGCTCATTTACAAGAAAGAACGTATACAAGTCTTGATTTTCTTAATCATGAACATGAATTCCTTTCTACACATGGATATTAAGGGTAATTAAGACACCAGAATAGGACTTTTGGGGCAGAGATAACATGAAAACATTGCAGATCTGACTCATCAGCACACAGTCTCCGCAAGAGCATCTCCTTGGGAATACAGACTCATGCAACAATTTTTGCCTCTCGCGAAGTAGAAATCATTATTTTTCAAGCATATTGATGTGATAGGTTGCTGCCCTCTGCTGGTTTGAATGATAACATCTACCAACTCGGGTTGATCTCTATAATTTAGAAGAATGTTGTTTAAGATCGGAAGTTACTCAATTTTGATTTAAAATGAAGAAAGAACTTGACTTTATATGGTTAATTGCATGACCTTATGATATCTGTAAGTGTACTGTAGCCAATGAAATGTGCATGTAATCACTGTCATTGCACAGCATAGAAAGATGACAATCAATTTGTGTATGGCAAAGTTTCGTAAACAGTAATGACAAATAATCTATTTTCATTACATTGTTTGAGAGATACATACAGGTCAGAACACAAGGGAAAACATGTTTGTTTTTCAAGAATAGGTTCAAGGATTACACTATTTTACATCCAGCCAAGAAAGTCCATCTTAACTCTCAGCTGAAAGACAGTTTGTCTAACAGTGCAATATGCCCTGGATTGTCAACCCAGATAATCCCACTGATCATCTGGTCTCTGGATACCAGACATGCTCAGTAAGATGGAGGAGAAAGTGAGGTCTGCAGATGCTGGAGATCAGAGCTGAAAATGTGTTGCTGGAAAAGCGCAGCAGGTCAGGCAGCATCCAAGGAACAGGAGATTCGATGTTTCGGGCATAAGCCCTTCTTCAGGAATATCTTGGAAGTCCCAAAGGACAAGCTACACAGGAATTACCAAATAAGAAAAACCTTCCAATGAGCAGTGGCCTGATATCTGGAGGCCAAACTATTTCCCAGTTTTGAGTTTGAGTCTGAGACTTTTAAGGGTTCTGACTTGAACACTTTTATTGGTACCTAGGAAAGATTAGAGAGAGTAAAACCCACACTAACTCTGAGAGTCATTGAGTACAGCACAGAAACAGACCCTTTGGTCCACCTCATCCATGCTGATTAGATATCCTAAATAAATATAGTCCCATTTGCCAGCATTTGGCTCATGTGCTTCTATACATTTCCTATTCATGTACCAATCCAGATGCCTTTTAAATGTTGCAATTGCAGCAGCTCCACCACTTATTCTGGCAGCTCAGTCTATACACGTACTACCCTCTGCTTGAAAAAGTTGTCCTTTAGGTCCCTTTTAAATCTTTCCCCTCTCACCTTAAACCCATGCCGTCTAGGTTTGGACTCCCCCCACACTGGGGAAAAGATATTGGCTATTGGTTATCCATGCCCCTCATGATTTTATAAACCTGTATGAAGTCATTCCTCAGCCTCCAACGTTCCAGGGAAAACTGCCCCAGCCAATTCAGCCTGTCCCTTTTGCTCAAACCCTTTAACCCCAGCAACATTCTTACAAATCTTTTCTGAACCCTTTCAAATTTAACAACAGCTTTCCTATAGTAGAGAGACCAGAATTGAACATAATGTTTCAAAAGGGGCCTAACCAATGTCCTGCACAGCCACAACATAACATCCAAACTCCTATGCTCAATGCACTGACTAATAAAGGCAAGCATAACAAACACCTTCTTCAATACTCTATCTATCTGCGACTCCATTTTCAAGGAAGTATGAACCTGCAGCCCAAGGTCTCTTTGTTTGGCAACACTGCCCAGGACTCTATCATTAAGCTTATATTGATTTGCCTCATCAAAATGCAACACCTTACATTTATCTAAATTAAAACTCTGTCTGCGTTCATCAGCGCATTGGCCCATCTGATCAAATTCCTGTTATACTCTGTGTAATTTTGGTGTCATCTGCAAAGTTATTAACCAAATCTTTTATATTCACATCAAATAATTTATATAAATGACAAAAAGTGGTGTACCCAGCACCGATCCTTGCAGCACATCACTAGTCACAAGCCTCCAGTCTGAAAATCAACCCTCCACCACCAACCTCTGTCTCCTACCTTCAAGCCAATTTTGTATCCAAATGGCTAGTTTTCTCTGTATTCCATGTGATCTAAACTTGCTAACCAGTTTACCATGCAGAAGTCTGTTGAATGCCTTGCAGATATCCATACAGAAAATGTTCACTGCTCTGCCTTCATCAATTTTCTTTGTCACTTCCTGCACAACTAAAAACTGAAAGATTCTGCTTCACACTGGATTTCACATTCACTGGGCCCTAATCGCTCACAGTGTAGAAAGCACAGAAACTCAACTATCCCAAGCATTAACGTCACCCACCTGTCACCTTATCCAGCCATCAGTCATCTAACCACTCCAATCATTTGGCACCTGTATCTATTACTTGTCTGCAGTAGGCATTTTTCCACCCATTCCTAATTGCCATTGAATAGATGGTGGTGAGCTGATTTCCTGAACCAATGCAACCCATTTGATGTAGGTACACTCACATCACTGAGAGAAAGAATTTAAAAATTATACTGGGGTACTTCAATTATGAAGATTCTTGATTTTGAAGTTCCACAAAAAAAAAAACTTGTGGAATCTAAGTGGGCAATCATTGGTCTGATTTGGTCATAAATAAGGATTCCAACCCTTCCAATCCAAATTCAGAAGATTTTGGATCATGTGCATTTGTCTCAAGAATGGGGCTTGAACTCATGGCCTTTTCAGTACTGCCTTGCTGCTTGGTGCTGACACTAAGTCACAATTAAACATCTGCATTTAATACATACTCCATTTGTAAGGACAACATCAAGGGAAAGAGAGAGGAAATTGATAATACCCTTAAACATTCTGACAAAAATAAAAATGCTATCACTGATTCACAGATGTATGAAAAGTTCAATTGTTTGATAAATGAATTCAAAGCAGAGAGTTTAACCAGAGCAGGGCCCACACCTTGTGTACATGTTACACCTGTGCACCAACTAAATGACCACAGCTGTTAATGAATGGATATGCATCATCTCTCATACAATCCGACCAGCCCTACATCATTTTTGTGGATTCTCCCCTTGCTCCAAACACTGAAGATAGGGGTTTTCCCTGTGGACATCTGTTTGTACAAATAATGGTAATTAGCCAGAGTCCACAAAGGAGCATAGGCATCTCTATCCACTAAACAAAGACAGACAATTTGTTATATAGCATGAGTGGAACCACTCTGCAAACATACACCAATGTGAGAAGTCCAGCATCCATGAAATACCACAGTTGGGAAAGCGATTGAACTGATGTTCTCATCACACTTCTGCTGTTTATTCAACTGAGCTGACCAGTTCCTACACTAATAATAGCATTGTGGCAAAAAAAAGTAATGTTAGCAGTAATAGCTACTTATATCTACAGGCATGCAATGTAAAAGTTATCAAAACATTTAACTGGAGCATGATAGTTTCTGAGGGTTGACAACAGAGAATACTTGATGAGTTGTCATGGAGGATGTAAGGGTAAAAAGTCATGGGTAGCGAGATGAGTTGACATGAAGTTTATAACGTGCTATATGGTAGTATGGGTTAACATGGAAGTTTTGAGGGGCCATTGGAGCCATTTACTGGATTAAGCTAATTTTTAAAAATCAATATATTTATCCACAGAATGAAATGCAATAAGCAAATCCTTCCTCTCCCAACTATCACAATTTCCATCTGTGTTTATTAATAGGGACACAAGTGAATCACCAGTTAATGCCTACCACCTGCATACAAATAATATATAATTAACACTCCAGTACAAAATCAATATTCACTTTAGAACATAGAACATAATAGCACAGTATAGGTCCTTCAGCCCTCAATGTTGTACTGATCTTTTATCATACTCTAAGATAAAACTAACCTACATACTCTTCATTCTACTATCTTCCACGTACCGATCCAAGAGTTGCTTAAATGTCACTAATGTTTCTGACTCTACTATCACCGCTGACATGCATTCCTCATACCCACCACTCTCTGTGTAGAGAATCTACCTCTGACATCTTCCCTAAACCTTCCTCCAATCACCTTATAATTATACCCCCTCATGATAGCTATTTCTGCTTTTCTGTGAAAAAGTCTTTGGCCATCCACTCTATCTATGCCCCTCATTAGCTTGTACACCTCAATCAAGTCACTTCTCATCCTTCTTCACTCTAATGACAAAAGCCCTAGCTCCCTCAACTTCTCTTCATAAGACAACAATCTGGTAAATCTCCTCTGCACCCTCTGTAAAGCTTCCACGTCCTTTCTATAATGAGGCGATCAGAACTGAACATAATATTCGAAGTGTGGTCTAACTAGGGCTCCATAGAGCTGCAGTATAACCTCGGGGATCTGAAACTCAAACTCCCTGCTAATGAAAGCAAACACACCATATGCCTTCTTAATAACCCTATCAACTTGGGTGGCAATTATAAGAGATCTATGGACATAGACCCCAAGAACCCTCTGACACTGCCAAGAATCCTTCCTTTAACCCTGTACTCTGCATTCAAACTAGACATTCCAAAATGAATCACTTCACACTTTTCCAGCTTGAACTCCATCTGCCACTTATCAGCCCAGCTCTGCATCCTGTCAATGTCCTGTTGCAACCTACAACAGCCCTCCATGCTATCCAGCACTCCACCAACATTCGTGACATCAGCTAACTTACTCACTCACCCTTCCACTTCCTCATCTAAGTCATTTATAAAAATCACAAAGAGCAGAGGTCCAAGAACCTGAATACATTCCATCTACTATCACCCTCTGAATTCTCTTGGGCCTGCCAATTCTGTATCCAGACAGCCAGATTTCCTGGTATCCTATGCCTCCTTACTTTCTGAATGAGTCTACTGTAGGGAATCTTATCAAACGTTTAGCTAAAATCCATGTACAACACATCCATTGCTCTACTGTCATCACTGTGTTTTGTCACATCATCAAAGGATTCAATGGGGCTTGTGAGGCATGACCTGCCCCTCACAAAGCCATGCTGACTATCTCTAATCAAGCTATGCTTTTCCAAATAATCATTAATCCTGTCCCTAAAAGTCCTCTCTAATAATTTGCCCACCACAGACATAACACTTATTGTTCTGTAGTACCCAGAATTATCCCCCATGCCTTTCAAATGTAATATTGAGGGAGTGAAGCACTTGCAAATATCTATCCAAGGACCAACATGTATAAATTGGATAACTGTGACTGCACTTCAAATATATGTCACTCACTAACTTTGTTTTAATGTTCATGTTAAGATCTTTCTTACTGTAATATGTATGCATAGAGAGAGTTATTTATTTATTTATGTGTTGTCGCATGTATTTTTTTTACTTTAATACAGTGAAAATGTTATACAGTGCAACTATCTCCGCCACCATCCTTAAAAATAAACCAGATCAAAGGCAGACAAACAAAGAAAAAAAGAAATAGTGCCAACTTTACAATCCTTCTTGTTTAGTGCTCCATCAGGAGCCGTGGGTCTGGCAGCCATTCATGAAACCTCTTCGCTGCGCCACCACAACTAGAATAAGACTCATCAATCTTTGGTGCTATCTCACCTCTACCAGTGCCCTTGCCACTATGAATCATGGCTGGATCTTGGCAATGCCACCAGCGATGCTGCTGGGTACTATACCAGCCCAAACTCAACTTCATACTGCCATGAGTCTGCTTCAGGCCCACTTCGCCAATGCAGCCGCTGCCAATGCTTCCAGGACTCATAGGGGAACTTGTGTCTGCCACAGCAGGCATGAGTCAAAGCCAGGACTACCTCATCAATTCAGAAGCGCTAGGCTCACTTCAAGTCCATGCTGGATCCACTTGTTTATTTATTTCTTCTTTTAAAATTTTTGTTTGGATGAATATGTTTCAGTGACTAACCACCATGTTAACCAACTGTAAAGTTAAATATATGATTAATCAAGACAGAGTTTCATACTTAGATCTAACTTGTCCGGTATTACAATCAGCTGGGATGATAAAAATGTCTTTCTTTCCTTCTTTCAAATAGCCAATGATATTAACTTGTAATATTTGCCTACCTCTTGCAAACACAAGATGGCGCTGCTACCTTCCTCCACCTGGCTCATTGTCTATAAACATCAAGCCCAGGATTTTCCATTTCCATGTTAATACATGGCACCAAGCATGTTAAAGGGCACACTTCTGCTACAGTCCCAGCTGAATTATCTCATCCGAATAAATGCTTCTCACCTCATTAGCTATGTCACCAATATATTGTCTGAATGATTTGATGAATCATGTAGGGACTATAAGCAGGAAGCCCTTGTCCTGCCAGGATCTTGTGGTGTTGCAGGTTCTTGTGCCAGGTTTAAAGACCAGCTGGACACCACTTCATACACTACAGACCAGTAGCTATCACTCAGTCAGCTGTAATGCCCTAAAAATTGAAGTAATCACCCAAGAAGCAAAAACTCATCCTGTGCTGTTATTGATCCCTCCTTTCACGTGTTGCTGAAAAGAGTAAGTGAAAGAGGGAGGTCCTTTTCATCAGGGTTAGCACTAGGAGGTCCTCCCATCAAACCTGTCCAGCCTGCTGTGAGGTAGCTACAAAAATCAGTTCCACCAGCCCTTAATAGTGCAACCGGCTGTGTTACTGGAAGAAACTGAAAGATTTTCTATGCTCCACATGGGTAAGTGACTCCAACTTCTCTCTGCCAGCTCACATTCCAGTGAGATATCATTTGTACTAGCTATGTCACTGCATAGGTACCCACAACTGATCATAGCAGGCAAACTTCAGTATTGCTACTTAGAACTGGAGTATATAACTTTTAACGAGGTAAACTCACCCAACATATAAATATAGACAGATATAAAACAGACACAGAAAACATGGGTGTCATGGGCTAAAGGAAAGACTTGGAAGGCGGTTGATTGGCCTCCATTCCTAGGGTATCCCAGAAAATGCTTTTCAGGACACTCCAGAGGTGCATTGCCCTCTCTTCTTCCCTCTGTCAGTGATTACACTACCTCAAACACCCAAACTGAAGGAAGGTGTGCCTAGACCTGTGCAGAAGATTCTCAGAAGGCACCTGCCAGGAGGCCCAGAGTGCAGCTGCCACAGTTTCAAGATCAATAGATGTCAGCAGACTCCCTAAACTCCAACAATGGATGGCAGCCTTCAGAAACTTGTCACCTCTCAGGACTCATTCTGCATACACCCCCTGATCCCGGCCATCTATGTACAGATTTCCCAACTGGTTGAACTAGGCAGCAGTGTATATACCACAGACAATAAGTTTCACTAATTTGTTTTTACATACGACTCTAACTGCAGCAATTCTTTCTATAATACTTAGTTTTAAAATACTTATTTGTTTCCATTTCAGTCCATAATCAAATTAAGGAAATAAAATGATACAGTTTTTACAATTCAGAAAAGCAGACATCTGGTAGCCAACCTACAGAGTCAAAGAGTTATGGAGATTTACAGCATAGAAATAGACACTTCGGACCAATTTGTCCATGCCGACAAGATATCCTTTTCTAATCTAGTCCATTAGATTTTCTGAGGAGCGATAATCTCGGCAACTTTCTACTTTTTTGGTAGTTTTTTTATGCTGGACGGGTACTGGAACAATTTGGCAAGGAGCATGGTCAATTCTGAGCACGAGTCTTCAGTATTGTTGTTGGTATGTTGTCTCATTCCATAATCTATGCATCATCCAGTGCATTCAACTGTTTTTTGATGTCATGTGAAGTGAATCAAATTGGCTAAAGAGTCTTATTTATATGGCTAGTGATTTTGGGATAAGATTAGATTACCTACAGTGTGGAAACAGACCCTTTGGCCCAACCAGTCCACGCAGACCCTCCGCAGAGCAACCCACCCAGACCCATTTCCCCTCTGAATGATGCACCTAACACTATGGACAATTTAGCATAACCAATTCACCTACCCTGCACATCTTTGGACTGTGGGAGGAAACCAGAGCACTCGGAGGAAACCCACGCAGACATGGGGAGAATGTGCAAACTCCACACAGACAGTCACCTGAGGCTGGAATCGAACCTGGGACCTTGGTGCTGTAAGGCAGCAGTGCAAACCACTGTCCACCATGCTGCCCTGGTGATAAATGAGCGTCTTGACATTTCTGGTTGGAAATTGTTGAAAATGCTTTACTTTTGCCTTTTGCTTTAAGGTGTTGAGCTCTGCCTTCGTTGCAAATGTTCATGGAGCTGTTTGATTGTTGATTATTCATCAATATTCACAACTGGATTTAACAGAACTGCAGAAATTTGATCCAATTAATTGGCTTTGACATCACTTAGCTCTGTCTATAACGCGCTCAGCCGACCACAGTACGGTTGTCACATCATCGCTGTCATGCCAAATATATTCTGAACTTCAAATTAATTTTGATATTGTTGGTGAGAAGGAGTAAACTCATTCTCTTCTTTCGACTTTTGTGATTGGTTTTTTAATATGTAGTTAACTAACTTTTATCATAAGCAGCAAGGAACCAATCAAAAGGTTTTCTTGACGGAAAGAAAGAGCAATTTTACTATTTGTTGTTATGATCCCAACCGATGATTGTACAGGATAAGTCAGGTTCCACAGTGAAATGTTTAATTTGTTGTAATTGATTACTGCATTCATACACTGAGACATATTCACAAGAGGCTACAACTGGTTTTCTAACAAATGTTTATGTCTGTGAAAATTCATAAAAATATTAATATAAGCAGCAAAACAAAATTTCAATCTGTTTCTATAAGATGATAATACCAGAAAAAAAGGAACATGAGGAGGCCATTTGGTTCCTCAAGCCTACTGTACCATTGAAGATGATCATGGCTGATCCAACATTCCTTACTTCCACTTTCCTGTATTTTCCCCATAACCCTTGATTTCTGACTTATCAAGAATCTTTCTGTCTCAGCCTTAAATATACACAAGGACTCTACTCCCATAGCTCTCCATGGCAAAGCATTCCAAAGACTCACAACTCTCAGAAAGAAGAAATTCAACCTTACGTCAGTCCTAAATTGGTGCCCCTTAATTCTGAAACTATGCCCTCTGGTCCTAGACACTCCCATGAGGGAAAATGTCCTCTCAGCATTTACCTTGTCAAGCCCCTTAAGAATATTATATGTTCCAATGAGATCACTTCTTATTCTTCTAAATTCCAAAAAGTACAATCCCAACCTATTTAATCTTTCTTCACAAGATAATCCCTACTTACTGAAGATTTTCCAATTGCATCTTTTCTGAACTGCCTCCAATGAAATATCTTTCCTTTAAAAAGAGGAAAACTGGTCACAGTACTCCAGCCATGGTCTCACCAGCACCTTGTACAGTTGCAGTCAGATTTCCCTGCTCTTATACTCCAAACCACTTGAAATAAGGGCCAACATTCCATGAGCCTTCCTGATTACCTGTTGCACCTGTATATTGGCTGTCTGTTTTGTGTGCAAGACCCTTTCTGTTAAAGCTTTCTGCAGTTTTTTTTCTCCACTTAAATGACACTCTGTTCTTTTGTTCTCTCTTCTAAAATTAACAACTTCACATTTTTTCATGTTATACTCCCTTTGCAAACTTGTTGGCCATTTACTTAACCTATCAATATGTCTTTGTAAAGGGCAATGTCTGCAATGGGTCCTCAGTTCCCAGTGGAATATCATTCCTATCTCAACTGCCTAACTTCTTACAAAACTGATTCTGTCCAGATTTCCTTCTGGGATTGCTGACTTCTTTCCAGACCTCCTTTTTGGACTGTTGGCCAAATGATAGAGCTGGAGCTTTTGGTGAATGTGAATTGAAAACTTATTCACTGCAAGGCTCTGACAAACCTTCACAGTTTGGAAACTTCATAAACTAAACCCATTTTTTAGGATTACTGTTATCCTGAACTGAAAACCTGATTCTTTTGATCTGAAATCAAAGTCTAAGATAATTGAACCCGACCTTTTAAAAAAAGGTTACCTTTACAGAACTGAAATCAAAATCTATCTGCCTCGGTTTTAAAAATCCAAATTTCAAAAATGACAATAATATAAAACAAAGAAGCTCTGGACTCAAAATTCTACATTATCTCCTCAGACACTGTTAAACCTACTGAGTTTCTTCAGCAATTTATGTTTTTATGTGATTTGTAATACACATTTATTACACTGCTAACTATGAGGAAAAATTATGAAAATGCAAGTTCAAGCCTTTGTATAGTCATGTAGGGTCTCACACATATGTAAATATACAAGCATGCATGCACAACCAGGTACAAAGTTAAAAAGAGAGAGCTGGACTTTTTTTGGTGTAACACAAATTGTATCAAGTCTTTTCAAAGCTTATTCACTGCAAAACCTAGTGAGATTTCTCACTGTACCTCACCAAGCTCACCTCAATAAATACCTGCCCTGTAGTGTGAATCTCGCATTTTACCACACACGTTCCCAGAACAACTTGTGACTCAACAGTCATCCACCCAAATATTAGCATACCTGAGTGCGTATCTGAGCTAATTGGCACAGCAAGGAGTTGCTATTATGCACATGCAGGTAGGTGTTTATTGAATAATCACCAAGAGAACCAGGGAGCAGTCCTGAGATGCAGTCTGGTCCAATCCATGAGCTGTATGTCTGTCCTTCTGCATGATTTGGAGATGCCGGTGTTGGCCTAGGGTGTACACAGTTAAAAATCACACAACACCAGGTTATAGTCTAACAGGTTTAATTGGAAGCACACTAGCTTTCGGAGCGATGCTCCTTCATCAGGTAATTGTGGAGGGCTCGATCGTAACACAGAATTTATAGCAAAAGTTTGCAGTGTGATGTAACTGAAATTATACATTGAAAAATTGATTGTCTGTTAAGCCTTTCATCTGTTAGAATACAGTGATAGTTTCACTTCTTTCATGTGTAAATCACAAAACCCTTCTTTTTAAAGTTGCATTCTCAGGTTAGCAGCTAACCTGAGAATGCAACTTTAAAAAGAAGGGTTTTGTGATTTACACATGAAAGAAGTGAAACTATCACTGTATTCTAACAGATGAAAGGCTTAACAGACAATCAATTTTTCAATGTATAATTTCAGTTACATCACACTGCAAATTTTTGCTATAAATTCTGTGTTACGATCGAGCCCTTCATAATCACCTGATGAAGGAGCGTCGCTCCGAAAGCTAGTGTGCTTCCAATTAAACCTGTTAGACTATAACCTGGTGTTGTGTGATTTTTAACTGTCCTTCTGCACGAAGTGTTCCTGCTGTAGCCTTTCTATGCTTGTGGTATGCTTTTAAATGCAGATCTATGCTTCCTAGGCATCCTTCAAGTGGAATCAGAGAGATGCCTTGAGAATTATGAGGGGTTGGAAGTTTGTTGGAAGCCAATATCCATGGTTGAAGATGCCGGCAGCTTATTCCAATGGATTTTGTCCTGAGATGCGATTTGCTGCTGAGCAACGTGGAAGCTGTTCACAGCTAACAATCAACTTAAGTTGCCAGGGACCCACTTTGATTTCCATGTCAAGAATTCTCAGCATCTAACTCCTCTGGCTCATTTGGGAAAATGAGCAGCTGAATATAAATGAAGTGAGTTGTACCATTAACAAGGAATTTGATAAGTTACAATCCTTCTTAATTGGTAGGGCACTACTACCTCGTTTCACCACTCAGCACGTGCAGAAGAGATGCTCCTGATATTGAATTAGGCCTCATTAGGTTCGTCATGCAATTCAGTACATAAGGTGCTGCTCATGCTGAAAGTTATTGGCATCACATTCTTTAAGTGTAAAAAAAACGAATTGCTGGAAAAAAACTTACCAGATCCGGCAGCATTTGAGGACAAAATTCAGAGTTAATGTTTCGGATTCAGTGACTCTTCTTCAGAACGGAGACTTCGTTATTTTGATGGAAGGATAAAATTGACCAAGGCATCACGATTAATCCTCAGCTCTTCTTCAAAACAATGTCATTGATTGAAAGTGCATCATAGTGATTGGTATTAAGAAAATTTTGATGTTGGGAGAAATAGGGAAACGCAAGGGCTTTGGAAGTGTTCAATAATGTGGAAACTAGATAGTTGATAGGTCTGCCACAACCAAGGGGTAGAGAAGTAAAATGAACTGTGAATCAGATTTCAAGTTAAACAATACGATACAATATAGCACAGAAATAGGTCCTTCCACCCAACAAGCTTGTGGCAATTCCTAGTCCTTCTTTAGGTCTGCTACTTATTGTCCATACACAGTTTCTATCCTTGTGTTCATCTCCCATTCTTGTGCCTATCAAGATACGCCTTAAACATTGCTAAAGTGCCTGCTTCCACCATCACCATTGGCAATGCATTCCCGATGAAGGGCTTTTGCCCGAAACATCGAATTTCCTGTTCCTTGGATGCTGCCTGACCTGCTGCGCTTTAACCAGCAACACATTTTCAGCTCGGATCGCCAGCATCTGCAGACCTCACTTTTTACTCTAATGCATTCCACATACCCAACACCTTCTGTGTGTGAAAATCTTTCCCAGCCCTTCTTCTCTTAACTTTCCCCCACCTTGAACCTGGGTCCTCTTGTAGTTGACCTTTTCATCCTGGGGATAAAGTCTTTGACTAGCCATCCTAACTGCCTCTCAAAATTTTGTAGATCTCTATCAGGTCGCTCCTCAGCCTCCATCCATCCAATGAAAACAATCTGAGTTTATTCAACCTCTTCTCATATTTAAAATTCTCCAGACCAGGCAACACACTGGTAAATCTTCTCTGTACCCTCTCCAAAGCATCTACATTCTTCTGGTAGTGTAGCAACCAGAACTGCACACAATGTTCCAAATGTGGCCTAACATTTAATACAACTGTAAGATAACTTTTCAACTTCAATATTTGATGCTGCAGCCAATGAAGGCAAGCGTGCTGCATGCCTTCTTGATCCCCTTATCACCTGTGTTACCAATGTCAGGGATCTGTGAACCTGTATGCCCAGATCCCTCCGTGTGTCAATGTTCCTAAGAATTCTCTAATTTATTGTATAATTCACATCTGAATTTGATCATCCGCAATGCATCACCTCTCATTTGTCTGGATCAAACTCAATCTGCCATTTTCTACCCAAATCTGCAATCTATCTATATCCTACTGTATCTTCTGACAATCCTCTTCACAATCTGCAACTCCACCAATTTTGGTGTCATCCACAAACTTACTAATCAGGCCACCTACATTTTTCTCCAGATCATTTATATATGATACAAACAACAAAGGTCACAGCACTAATCTTTACGAACCACCACTACATACTGTTCTCCATTTCAAAAAGCATCCTTCCACTGATAGTGACCATGACCAAGCTAGTTCAGTATCCATTTAGCCTGCAAACCCTAGATCCCATGAGATTTAACCTTTTGTACCAGCCTGCCATGAGATACCTTATCAAATGCTTTACTAAAGTCTATGTAGACAACATTTGCTGCTCTTCCTTCATCAATCATTCTTATCACCTTCTCAATCAAGTTGGTGAAATGTGACCTTCCCCACAAAAACAAGTCAATTCACTTCCAAATGTGAATAATCCTGCCTCCTTCAGCATCCCCTTCACTGATGTCAGGCTTATCTGCCAGTAATTAATTAAATTATCTCTGATTCCCTTCTAAAACAAAGGAACAACATTTGCCATTCCCCAGTCCTCTGGAATCTTTCCTGCAGCCAAAGAGGGTGCAAAGATATCTGTATAGACCCCAGTTATTTTCTCTCTTGCCTCCCACAATATCCTGGGATAGATCCCATTTGACGCAGGGTACTTGTCTACCTTAATGCATTTCAAACACCTTCCCCCTTCATTATGATAACTTGCCCTAAAATTAATTGAAATAGACTTCCAATCAAAGTGAGGACTGGCTTTCTTATATGACAAGAAATGATCTTAACATACATGAGCTCATTCAGTTCATCTGTTCAAGGATGAGTTTTTTTTGCTGAATATATTACATCTTACAACAAACATGTTATGTTATGATCTCAATAGTTGATCTAGAGTTGAGAGAAACAAGGGAGCAGACAAGCCGAAGCATGCATTTTGACAGTGCTCCAGGTTCCGAACATGCTAATTTTGGTAAGCAAACACATTGACCTCACTCCAGAAACCATACTTACACAGGAAATAATGTCTGTAGGCAGAGTGCAACTTGAAGTTATAGTTAAAGTGATCTGCAAAAGGAGCAAGGGTGAAGTAAGCTAAAACTCTTTTCACTGGGCCTGGAATGCACAGCCTGGAAGTGAAGTAAAGGCAGTCTCAATTCAGGCATTCAAATTAGCATTGGATGCTTACTCGGAAAAAAATAATGTGCAAGGGTATGGGGATAAAACAGGAAGTTGTCACGAGCTAACGATGCTTATTTAACGGGCCAGTGTACGGATGGACCAGATGGCCTCCTTCTATATGTAACACTTCTGTGATTTCTTCATAATAGAACCAGAGATCTGGAAATACATGTAACCAGCAGCCTTGCTAGTTGAGTTTATTGTGTGGCGAACTGGAAACTACAAGCATTAATACACAGGCCCTGTTCTTTGCAGACAGAAAAAGCATATTTGCATGCCTCTACCAAGCAGAATCCATGTTTCAAAAATCAGCGCTTCTCATGCAGTATAAAATGTTGTTCCCTTTTACATTGATAATCTTATGAATGTCACAATGAATGTAAGATTAAAAGCTTCAACAAGATGTGTATTTTTTCAGCAATATTCAAGTTCTGCATGACCAAATGACTACTAACATTGTGCTATCAACCCTTGTGCTATTGTATAATTCCATGAAAAGCAATTCTGCATTTAAAGTTGTGCCAAATTACAAGTTAAAAGCCTTTTATTAAATAATTATGCACATTATGTTGGAGAAATTCTGAGCCATGTACATGTAATTTAAGTATCAAACCTAATAATGCACGAGTGACAATTATTTTACATATGCTTCTTAACTGAAAATAATATAAAATTCACAGTTCTTTCTGCAATTTTTTTGATTCATGAAATTCTATAATTGAAGCTAGATAATTTTCTTTTTTTTTCCCATAGCTGTGGTCAATGAGAGTATTCAATGCATTTTGTCTGGGTTTCTTTGGGTGACAAAACCCAAAGGAACCCAAACATATAAATAGAAAGCAGGAATTATCAGCAGTGCTTCGCCTGCAACCCACTGAAGATGTTACCTAGTAGGGTGACAAAACTTCTGGAAATGAACCTTCCAGCTCAGCGAGCAAACCTACATCCAGAACTATATGTCCAGATCAAGGTGATATCCTGATGGAGAGGAAACTTCCCTGTTATTATTTCACTGTCTTTTTCAGCAGCAAAGAATTCAAGTCATGGTGGTGCTATTGAAATAATCTTGGTAAATTACTGCAGTCCAACCTGTAGACAGTACAAACCTGCAGCCACAGTGAGCCAATAATGTCGATAATAAACACATAGTCAAATGGAACAGCAACCAATTCAATGTACATCAGTGCACATTGTACAATAATATATACTTATTTAGTGCCTTTAATATAGAACAATGTTGAAAATATTTCAAAAAAGGGAACAATGGTTACAAGGAATAAAAGTAAGAAGTACAGAAAAAATAATGTGGTCAGCAACATTCACGTGTTCAGGACATTCTAAAACGAGTGAAGAACCCTTGAAGTATAATCACAGCTACAATACACCAAAACAAATGATTAAGGAATAGAATTTCAAAGAAATCTTTAACTACGAATATGAAAGTTAACTTGGGGAAAATGGTGTGGCCCAGAACATTTTGGGTTGCAGATTTCACCAATGGAAAAGTGAAAGTCCGTTAATCAAAAAGAATATTAATAATCAAGATTTGAAGTCAACACAGGTGGAAAATTTCTGAAGATCAGTAAAGGAAAAATTGAAAGAAAGTGGTCATTTAGAATAGCATTACTATTCTGGCTAGCTTGGGAATGTTTGGTTGCAGTGGAGTGGAATTCAGCATAAAGAATGATAAAGTAACAGGAACAATTGCCTATTTAAGAGAACCACAGTGCACTGAATAGAATCATAGGATCATTCATAGTCAAGGCCCAGAAGAAGGCATTGGCCTAATAAGTCAGCCTGACTCGCCACAATAGCAATTACGCTATCATTCCCCTAATCTTTCTGAGGCCCTGTAGTATTTATTTTCCTCTTCAGCTAATGATTCAATTTCCTTTTGAATACACAATTGAGTTGGACACAACACACTCTTGCAGGGAGCACATTCCATATTTTAGTCATTCAATGGAAAACAGATTTTAGTTTTGCACAAAAAAGAGAGATGCTGTTGAACTTTTTACTTTGCATTCATAGAGTCATTGAGTCATAGAGCTGCATAGCATGTAAACAAACCCTTCAGTCCAACTTGTCCATGCTAACCAAATATCCTAAATTAATCTACTCCCATTTGGCCCATACCTGACTAACCCTTTCTATTCATATACCCATCCTGATGTCTTTTAAATGTTGCAAATGTACCAGCCTCCACCACTTCCTCTGGTAGCTCGTTCTATACACGCACCACATGTTGCGTTAAAAAGTTGCCCCTTAGCTCCCTTTGAATACTTTCCCTTTTCATTTTAAACCTATGGTCTCTAGTTTTAGATTCCCTGACCCTAAGGAAAAATCCTTGTCTATTCACCCTATTCATGCCCCGCATGATTTTATAAATCTCGATAAGGTCACTCTTCAGCCTCCAAAGCTCCAGGGAAAATAACCCCAGTCTCTCCCTATAGTTTAATCCCTCCAACCCTGACAACATCCTTGTAAATCTTTTCTGAACCCTTACAAGTTTCACAACATCTCTCCTATAACAGGAAGAACAGAATTGCACTCAGGACAGGTAGTTCCCAGATAACGCGCATTCCAACAGCACGATTTGCTTTTAATGTTACTGAGGAATTAGGGAAAGAGAGTTTCGAGAATGCTCACCTCTGTTGGCAATAGCGCTATTCTAGTGGAGATCATTTTGCACACATTGTTCTGCGCATTAGCCAATGTCAATGCCGGTCTTTGTGCTGATCAGTGCATGTACCAATTTCAGCTGTTGACAGAGCAGATTTTGTGAGAGGTGCTGTAAAGAGAGCAGCTTTCTGAGGGAGATACATTGAGCAGCTTCCTGTAAAAGGTACACTACTCCTAGATTATCCCATTTTTTAAAAAAAAATGGAGGGACATAACGACAAGCCTGTTGGTAAGAAGTGCCCAGTGATAAAATTGCGGCTGGTGAATGCAAAAGTAAAGCTATAACAATGGAAGAGAAACTAGATATTGTAAAGTGTTTTGAGCATAAGGAAAGAATATGTGGTATAGCTTGCTTAACAGGAGTCTACCTTATGCACCTTTGTTCCTGCATTGACAATATTTTTAAAACGTACAATGTTAAATTTACTTTTATTTTGTTGATAAATATGATTTATACCTTCATTCTGGGTGCTATACTTTGTGTTAGATTTTGGGTGATTTTTGAGTGATTGTGAGTGATTTTTTTGCTGGCCTGCTCCTACACCACTTTTCCAAAAGGGCCCATTATTTATATGAAACTATTTTCTATTCAGCAAGGTTTTGCTGGAACACAATTACAGCATTTTTGGAAAACTACCTGTACTCCAAAAGTGGCCGAACCAATCTCCCATACACCTGCAACATGATCTCCCAATTTCTATACATTCATCAGAAGAGATGCAACAATATGAAACTTTAAAAGGAACAACAATTTATACAGCATGTGCAAGGTGTGTTGATTGTTGGCAAACAGATATGGATAAGGCATTGCCATGGAAAATGCTGTCAAGACTGAGGTATCAGAGGCTAATTTGGGGTGGTGTCAATGTCCCTACCTCCAAGCCAGGAGTCCCAAATGCTCCAGAGGTGTATAAATGCTTTTCTTAATAGGTTGAGTAGAAAACATCTATACTTCCTTGCTTGAGTGTGGAACTGTGCTTACAAACTCATGTCCCGGTAACATCTGTACATACAGAGAAATTGGTGGACAAGCACAGAGCACTAATTTAGGGCATTGGCAAAAGAATTATAAGGAATAAGAATAGGTTATTCAGGTACTCGAGCTTGTTCCACCATTCAATGAGATCACAGTTGATTTGTGACCTAACTTAATATACTTGCCTTTGGCCTATATACCTTAATAACTTTGTTTAACTAAAGTTTTATCTATCCCACATTTAAAATGAACAAATGATACTCCATCCACTGCTGTTTGGTAAGAGAAAGGAAAAATGACAGGAAGTATGATGATAAATAAAAAGGTAAGCAGCAGGTTAGCATGTGTGCAGGAGGGTTTAAGTTCAAAGCAGACTATGAAAGAAGCAAAAAGGAAGAATAACTCAGGAAGTATTATTAGAGATGTTGGAAATCATGTGGGTAAGTAGGCTAGCATAAATGCACTTTACATAAATGCTCGTAGCATTCATAACAAGATCAATTAGTTATCGGCACAAATTATCACAAATGAACACGGTTTGGTAGCCATTACAGAGACATGCTTACAAGCTGGTCACAACTCGGAGTTAAATATCCAGGGGTACCAGACTATTCGGAAGGACAAAAATGAAAGTAAGGGGGTGGTGGTGTTGCTCTGATAATCAAGGATGACATCAGGGCAGTGCTAAAAGATGATATAGGTTCTATGGAGAATGAGTTTGGATCCAATTGGGTGGAAATTAGAAATTCTAAGAAGAAAAAGTCACTGATCAGTGTAATCTATAGGCCACTAAATAATAACATCACATTCAAGCGGGCAATAAACAAAGAAATAAGTAATGACTGTAAAAATGGTACGGTTATCATCATGGGGGATTTGCATCTACAAGCAGATTGGTTGAACCAGCTCAATCAGGGTAGCCCAAAGGAGGAATTTGTTGAATGTATCCGTGATACTTTTCTTGAACAGTATGTAATGGAACTGACGAGGGAGTAAGCTATCCTAGATGTGGTCCTGTGTAATGAGTCAGGAATAATTAATGATCTCATAGTTAGGGATCCTCATAGAAGGAGTGATCACAGTATGGTTGAACTTACAATACAGATGGAGAGTGTGAAGATAAAATCCAATGCCAGGGTCCTGTGCTTGAACAAGGGGGACTATATTAGAATGAGGGAGAACCTGGCTAAAGTAGATTGGAAACAAAGATTTTATGATGGGACGGTTGACGAGCAGTGGAGGACTTCCAAAGAAATTTTTCAAAGTGTTCAGCAAAAGTATATTCTAGTAAAAAGGAAGGACTATAAGAAAAGGGGTAATCTGTCATGAGTGTCTAAGGAAATGAGGGAGGCTATCAAATTGAAAGAGAAAGCATACGAAGTGGCCAAAAACAGCATGAAACTAGAAGAGTGGGAAAGCTTTAAAAATGAAGAGAAAGCCACAAAAAGAGCTATAAAGAAAAGTAAGATAGAACACGAGAATAAACCAGCACAGAAGATAAAGACAGATAGCAAATGTTCCTATAAATATTTTCAAAGAAAAATAGTGGCTAAAGTAAACATTGGTCCTTGAGAGAATGGGAAGGGGCATTTAGTTATGGGATATGACGAAATGGCCGAGACATTGAACAGGTATTTTGTATCGGTCTTCACAGTGGAGGACACTAATAAGAAAGAAAAGTACAGCACAGAACAAGCCCTTCAGCCCACGATGTTGTGGCGAGGACTATTCCTAAACTAAAATAAAATAACCTAACCTAGCACTTCTAAATTCACTGCTGTCCATGTGCATGTCCAGCAGTTGCTTAAATGTCCCTAATGACTCTGCTTCCATTACCATCACTACAATGCACTCCATGCATTCACAACTCTCTGCGTAAAGAACCTACCTCTGACATCTCCTTTATACCTTCCCTCTAATATCTTAAAACGATGACCACTTGTGCCAGTCAATCCTGCCTTGGGGAAAACTCTCTGGCTGTTGACTATATCTAATCCTCTCATTATCTTGTATACCTCGATCAGGTCATCTGTCTTCCTCATTCTCTCCAGAGAGAAAAGTCCAAGCTTCGTCAACCTCTCTTTGTAAGACAAGTCCTCCAGTCCAGGCATCATCCTGGTAATCCCTTTTTGCACTCTCTCTAGAGCCTCCTTATCTCTTCTAAAATAGGGTGACCAGAACTGGACACAAGTGTGGTCTCACCGGGGTCTTGTAGAGCTGCAGCAAAACCTTGCGGCTCTCAACCTCGATCTCCCTGTTAGTGAAAGCCAAAACAAATGCCATGATTTGGAGATGCCGGTGTCTGATGAAGGAGCAGCGCTCCGAAAGCTAGTGCTTCCAATTAAACCTGTTGGACTATAATCTGGTGTTGTGTGATTTTTAACCGAAAACACATGCAAGTAACTGTCAAAGAGATGAAGGTAGGTGAGGATCTGGAAACAATCATTATTACAAGAGCTATTGTTGGGCAAGTTAATGGAGCTAAGGATAGATAAGTCTCCTGACCCTGATGGAATGCATCCTAGGGTACTAAAAGAGATTTTGGGAGAAATAGCAGGTGTACTGATGATAATTTTCCAAAATGCACTGGACTCTGGGGCAGTTCCAGGAGACTGGAAAACAGCCAATGTGATGCCATTGTTTAAAAAGGGAGGTAGACAAAAGATGGGGAATTATAGAGCAGTTAGTTCAACTCTGTAGTGGAGAAGCTGCTTGAGTCTATTATTAAGGAAGAAATAGCAGGGCATCTTGATAGAAATTGTCCAGCTGGATAGACGCAGCATGGATTCATACAGGGCAGGTCCTGCTTGACAAATCTTTTGGAATTCAATGAAAGCATTATGAGCAAGGTGGACAATGGGGACCCAGTGGATGTGGTGGACCTAGATTTCAAAAAGGCCTTTGACAAAGTGCCGCACAAGAGACTGCTGCATAAGATAAGGATGCATGGCGTTACTGATACTGTATTGGCATGGATAGAGGATTGGTTGACTGACAAGAAGCAAAGCGTGGGGATAAATGAGTGCAATTCTGGCTGGCAATGAGTGACTAGTGGTTGTCTCAGGAATCGGTGTTCTGACCGCAATTATTTACAATGATTTGGAGTTGAGGACCATGCGTAGGGTGCCAACATTTGCAGGTGACACAAAGATGAGTGGCAAAGCAAAGTGTGCACAGGACTGTAAAACTTTGCAGAGGAACACAGATACATTGATGAGTGTGCAAAGGTTTGGCAGATGGAAAACAATATTCATCAATGTGAAGACATACATTTTGGTAGGAGCAACAGTAAAAAAGATTATCACTTGAATGGCAAAAAGTTGTAACATGCTGCTATGCAGAGGGACCTGGGTGTCCTTGTACATGAATCACAGAAGGTTGGTCTGCAGGTACAACAAGTGATGAGGAAAGCAAACGGAATTTTGTCCTTCATTGCTAAAGGGATTAAGTTTAAAAGCAAAGAATAATATTGATTAGATTACTTACAGTGAGGAAACAGGCCCTTCGGCCCAACAAGTCCACACCGACCCGCAACCACACAGACCCATTACCCTACACCTAACTCTACGGGCAATTTAGCATGGCCAATTCACCTAACCTGGACTGTGGGAGGAAATCCACGCAGACACGGAGAGAATGTACAAACACCACACAGTCAGTCGCCTGAGGCGGGAATTGAACCCGGGTCTCTGGCACTGTGAGGCAGCAGTGCTAACCACTGTGCCACCCATATTGTAGCTGTTCAAGGTCCTGGTAAGGCCATCTTGGAGTACTGTGTGCAGTTTTGGTCTTCTTGGGAAAGGATGTATGTGCACTGGAGGAGGTTCACTAGATCCATTTGAGAGTTGAGGGGCTTAGTTTATGAGGAGAAACTGAGTAGATTGGGATTATATTCATTGGAATTTAGAAGAAAGAGGGTGGATTTATAGAAACATATGAAATTATGAAGGGAATGGATAAACTAGTAGAGAGGATGTTTCCACTGGCAGGTGAAGCAAGGACAAAAGGGTATAGCCTCAAGTTTAGAGGGAGCAGATTTAGGACTGAATTAAGAAGGAACTTCTTCACCCAGAGGGTTATTAATCTATGGAATTCCCGGGGAAGTAGTTGACGCTACTTCAGTAAACATTTTTAAAGCTTATCAAAGAAAATTATTTTGAAAAATAAAGGAATTAAGGAATTTGGTGAGAGCATGGGTAGGTGGATCTGAGTCCATGAAAAGATCGGTCATGATCTTTCGAATAGCAGAGCAGGCTCGAAGGGCTAGACAGCCTACTTCTACTGCTAGTTCTTACTGTTGTTCTTACATGTGTGGAAGAGAGTTCCAAACATCGACCACTCTGTGTAGAAATGCTTCTTAACATCTCTCCTGAACAGTCTGACTCCAATTCTCAGACTATCTCCCCTAATTCTAGAATCCTAGCCAGTGTAAGTAGCTTTATTTATCCTGTCTTTTCCTGTAAATATCACGAAGATTTATTTCAGATCACCGCCTAACCTTTTAAATTGTAAGGAAGACTGGACTTTTTAAATAATCTTTTCTCGTAACTTAAGCCCTGAAGTCCAGGTATCACTCTTGCAAAGTCGTACTCCCTCGAAGACCTTCCTAATTTGTAGTGCCCAAATCTGTCAACAGCCACTCCAAGTGGATGAATAAATGAATGAATGAGTTTATTGTCATATGCATTTTACGGTGAGAAAAACAGCATAGTGAAAAACTTTTCCAGTATTGCCATGATCATGCACCATTTTGAATAGTTTTATGAATAAGAAAAAAAAGAGCTTGAAGAGAATCCATCAGTCCTGCTCATCATTCGGTCTACCTGCGCCACTAGTGATATGTAACCGTGGGGATACCAGTATTTTGTTGTATATTAAACAAAAGTTTTGAGGGATAACTATCCTGTAAGAAACTTAGTCCATCCCAACACTGGCATCTGCACATCACATTTTGTAAAATGTAGCAACAGAAATAGGCCAATTAGTCCATCAGGTTTTCTCTGTCATCCAATGAGATCACAGCTGAGCTGATACTCTTCAACTCCACTTTGCTGTCTTTTCAACATAATCCTTGATTCCCTTAGTGATTAAAAATCTACCTCAGCCTCGAATATACCTAGTGACCCTGCCTTTGACCCTTTCTGTTCTGATTTGAATCCAAGTCTTTGGAAGCACAATACCCAAGCAAGGAAATATAAATATTTACCAATCAACATCTTTCAGTGAAGTTATTACACACTTCTGCAACAGGTGAGACTCTTTAAAATTCATTCACAGGACAAGAAAGTCAGCAATTATTCCCCACCACTAATTGCCCAGAGGGCGGTTAAGAAACAACCACATTGCTGTGGGTCTGGAGTTACATGTAGGCCAAACAGATAAGGACAACAATTTGTTTCCTTAAAGGACATTAGTCACCCAGATTTTATTTCAACAACAAGTTTCTTGGTCATCATTTGACTTTTAATTCCAATTCTTTTTAAAATCCAAATTGCCATCGTGACATTTGATCCCCAGTACCCAGAACATTGATAGGCCTCTGGTTTGACAGTCCACTGCCAATACCACAAGTCCATTACCCGCCCTAAACTTGAACCCATGCCTTCTGACTCAGAAAGAGGAACATTCCCCCCGCGTCACAGTATTGTGGGTGAGGAAGGGACACATGGTGTCTTTAAAGATCCCGCACTGAACGCTGGGAGTAATTTGTAGTTTCCAACTGCAGGCGAAGAACTACAGCTCCCAGGATTCATTGCGGGAAGTGCATGCGCAGTGGCGTGAAGGTAAAAAGGGCGGTTCGGGGTAACGGCAGTTGCGCGAGAGCGTTTGGTGGGCGGGAGAGCGAACTGGTGAAGAATCAGTGAAAACGGTGACTTGCCGCTGAGTTGTGATGACTGCATTCTCTCCACCTCTGAAGAGGAGGAGAGACAAACAGTGAAGGCGGCGCCTTGGGAAGTTGTTAAAAGGGAAATCGTTCGGAGGCTGTCGGAAACCGTGCGCCCTGAGGGGGATGGGAGGCGGGGGAGATGGGTGGGTTAGGGGGGAAAAGCGAGCCAACGCCGCTGTGATGCTTGGGCGCCGAGAGGCCGCGGCGGCGAAGCCGGAGTTCAGCGGCTGAAGGGAGAGAGAGGAGGGGAGACGGCGCGACATGTTTCGCTGTGCAGTTAACCGATGGGTGAGTGTCCTTCGCTTCTCCCAGGTAGCGAGGGTGGAAGCTCGGGTTTACCTCCTTACCGGCAGCGGTGGCATGGGGGTGCGTGAGGTCCTCCTGAAGTCGGGCTCCGCGACTGAAGCGCGCGGCGGCGGCGCCTCCGAACGTTGCCCCTGGAATTGCTGCGCGCAGCTCAAGCCACAGCACCCGCTGCAAGTTCCCGTGCAAACCGCTGCAGCTCCCGTCAGCCACCCTCTTGTGCATCTCCACTCCGCTTGCAAAGTTGTCCTCTTTTTCTTCTCTTTCACCCCCCCCCCCCCATTTCTTTCTCTTTGCCCCTTTCTCTCCCATCTTTTAATCGCAGATATGAAATCATGGCTTATGACATTTGTGTTTTTAAAATTCCTGCAGACGTCAGGGTGCATTCTTGCGATGTTTATTTTGATTATTTGCAAGTTTGAAGTATTGCACTTTCATATGCATGTTGCATTGATTAATTCTGTTGATAACCTGCTGCAGTCCTCGGTGAGGAATTGTCTGCGTAAAATCTTATGGGACGTTTGATGTGCCGACATCGCGTCTGAACAAGTTTCTGATTTCTTCACTGCTGCTCCGTTGCGTTCGAGAGGCTGCGATAAGTTTTCTTGCCGATTTAACACATTTTCACTCGAAGCTTCGTGGTCTGCGCTTTGGGACTTGGCTTTTGCTGTCTCAATTTTGTAATCATTTCCAGTACAATTTGCAAAATGGGCTGCAATGTTCTAAGCTAGCTGATCTATAGTTAGAATAGGCAGTTCTCCAGTGAGCTAAACAGAAGATGTTTTTACTAGTGACTGCAATTATTAACACACCGCACCTAAAATTAGCAACATCTTTTCGATTCTTTGGTCAATTTTATGGGGAACAGGCTTTAAACGCCGGTATGCTGAATATGAACTAAATCATAAGACTGCATCAGTTTTGTTTTTAAGCAGTACCATCTTTGAGGATAGGGAATTGGAGACTGCAGGTTGAATTTTAGTAGTAATTCATTCACAATCTGTATTAGCGTTGGGAGGTTTCAAATCGTGATTCTTCCCCCTCCCCCAAAACTCTGAGGAACGATGTGGCGATTTTTTTTCCATCCGTCACCCTGGTAGAGTTACCATTGTACGTATTAAAAATTAGAAATGCTACCTGTACAAATTTTAAAGTATTTGATTTTCTTTTAGTCACTGGCTTGTGCTGCAATGTAGTTTGTGTGGGAGTGTCAGCCACTCTCCAATGCAACATTTGATGAACTGACCACTTTCAATGTGAACATGTCTGTTGATGACTTGGCTGTTCAAATTGAGTATATTCTTCTCCAAAAGCTGCAGGTCCTTTCTGGTCAGGATCAGTGGATAGTCAGTAGGAAACCTAACAGATTTTCTACATTTTGACTTGCTGTGGCAAATTCCTGAACTCACTATCTTAAAGTCTATAAAATCGCTGTATAACCAGTTGTCAAATATTTTCAAGCAAATATAGCATGACATTAAAGCCATTCGTGCTTAACCCCTCACTCAAGATTGCATGGTGATTAATTTGTGAACATGTTTTGGAACTTGAGTATTTTGGAGTCATTTCAAACTGTATCAGTTCTTTAATTAGAGCCATGTAATACATGTTATGGGATGATTTTGTGTCAACCTTTATGCATTACAGTATATACATCTAATGTCCATGTGAACATGTAGTTGGCTAAAATGGGAACTGACTTTTAGATGTTATGTACAGTCTGAGTATTTTGTTATATTTGGCAGAACAAGTCACAATTAATCTATGTTTAAACTCTTTAAACCATAAAGATTGCAAGTATTTTTAAATATAGCGCTTGCTTAAATTAATAACTGCATTACACCCATCTGACTAAAATTGATCAAACTTAAAAAAAGCTAATAGGACATTTCTCAAGATTTCCATTTACTGTGGAAAATATTAGATTAATTACAATGTGGAAACAGGCCCTTCGGTCCAACAGGTCCACACCGACCTGCTGAAGTGCAACCCACTCTCCTACATTAACCCCTTCACCTAACTCCTAACCTGCACATTTTTTTTGGACTGTGGGAGGAAACCAGAGCACCCGGAGGAAACCCACGCAGACACGGGGTGAATATGCAAACTCCACACAGTCAGTCACCTGAGGCGGGAATTGAACCATTTAATGAAAGTTTGATAGTGTGTTGTGACTTTTTTTATGGGAAATTGATCAGAGCGCTGCTAAATTTTTAAAAATTAACCCTTGAGTATTGCTGAAAAAGGCAGACAGTTTATGAAAGCTTTCCATTTTGCAAGAACAACGGATACACAAACATTTATGCTGTGTAAGTTGTTGGCAAGTGGATTCTAGAGGTCCTATTCCTGATGAAGGGCTTATGCCTGAAATGTTGATTCTCCTGCAACTTGGATGCTGCCTGACCTGCTTTGCTTTTCCAGCTTGACTCTGATGGAGGTGTTGCCATAGAGGATTCACCCATTATGTTCTTTGATAATTAACTACAAGGCGTTTAACTTTAAACTAGGCTTGTTGGTTGGTTGACCCTGCTTGGTCAGTGTGTCACCTGACAAAATTAACCAGTGACTGGCTATCACCTATTTTGTTGAGTTGAAAAAGTTTTGTTTACGAGCAGTACAACAGACTATAGTAAGCGAGGATGTACAGATCATAGGGCGAAACAAGAAAACCTGAAAGTATACAAGTTACATTGCACAAGGCATGCCCCTAGGCAAGATCGACATTAAGAAGATCAGCATTATTTGAATTTAGTGTCTCCATTCATCAGTCTAATAGCAGCTGGGCAGAAGCTGTTCCTGAACCTGCTGGTGCATGTGTTCGAGCTTCTCTATCTTCTGCCTGTCGGAAGAGGTTGTAAGTGAGTGTTTTGGGGGTAGGATGAGTCTTTGGGAGTGATTCTTATAAATGGAGTCCATGGATGGAAGGTTCGCTTCCGTGATAGTCTGGGCTGTGAACACAACCTTCTGTGGATGTTGGTCTTGGGCAGAGCAGTTGCCATACCAGGCCATTGTGTACCTGGACGGTGTGATTTCAGTGGTGCTTCGGTAAAAGTTGGTGAGGGTCCATGTGGATACGCCAGATTTCCTGAGCTGCCTCAGGAAGAAGTGTTGATGTGCCTTCTTGACCATTGCATCTGTGTGAGATGTCCAGGACTGATTTTCAGTTATTGTCATTCTGAGGAACTTTTATGCTCTCCACCGTCTCAACCTCCATTCTGTTGATGTAGATGGCGGGCATGTTTTCCTTTTTTTTCTTTCTGAAATCGATGATTACTTTAGTTTTGCTGATATTGAGAAGTTGTTCTCATTACACTACATCATCAAGCCATCTATATTTCCTTCCTGTATTCTGACTCTTTGTTCGATATCAGTCCTGCCATGGTAGGTCTTCAGCAATTTCCTGCATTGCTTTACCAAAGGTTGGTTTATCAATGTCTGAGAGAACCTATTGTAGCTACTTTTTTTCGACCATGTTCATTATAACTTGTTAGTGCTGCATTTATGTATTGATGTGCAATGAATGATTGATTTTGAAGCCTCCAGTAGAAATGATGTCAGTTGCTAATGCATAGCCACCTGCCATTAAAGTTACTTTTGTATTGTTGTACTGAAATACAAATGATTTCAGTTGCCACTATTTGGGCATTCTGACTGCCTTGATCGATCCTATAGAGGTACTTTGTAAAGCTTCATTCTCCACTAAATGAAGCTATTATTGGATAGTGACCTTTCTGACAAACAGTCAGATATGTTAAGACAAAAGAGTGCTCACAAATCAAAGGCATTAAAAGTTTAATCATTAAAACTAAAATAATTTATAATTGTGGTTTGTCTTGGCATTTCATTATGGATCAAGCAGTAGATAAGGAAATATAGTTTCTGCCCTTTTTCTGGAATCTGCTTTTCCCTTTTCATAGGAGTAAGGTCATGTCCTATTTATTTATTCTAAAGTTTGAGCTCATCAAATGTTTAGCAATATTTTTTAAGTTTACAATTGCATGCAGCTGTTAATTAGACTGTATTTTTAAGACTTCATTATGTTAACACTTTAAAGTAGTAATATTAGAACAAAAAAGGTAAAAGAACTCCAGTTCAAGCAACATTTGTGGATAAAATCTGAATGTTTCCAGTCAATGACCTTTCATCAGAACTGACAGAAAAATAGACGTGTTGGAGTTTTTGGGGGAAGGGAGACAGGAAAGATGAGATCTGTGATAGGGTGAAGGATAGGAGAGATTAAATAACAAAAGGTCTTGTGACGCAATAGTCAAAAAGACTGGTGATGGATTTCGAGAGGAGACAAAAGTTGTGTCCAAGTAAGTCACAGAATGCGTATTAAAAGCCACATGAAATGAGGAGATGAAGAAAAGACGAGATTAACCTGGCAAAACTAAGAGGAAACAAATGGAAGAGGTTCTGAACTGAAGTTGTTGAGCTCAGGCTTACAGTGCTGAGTTGAAAGATACATAAACTAGCAGTGAACTTCACTGGAACACTAACAGGCCATGGACGAAAAGGTAAGAGTGGGAGTAAGATAAAATTAAAATGACAACTAACTTGAAAGTTTGTATGTACAGTCAGAAGAAATTTGTTCCACAGAGGTGGCTTAGTCTACGTTTGGTCTCCCAGTATAAAGATGGCCATATATTCAGTGAATGTAGTATACTAAATTAGAGAAGGTGTTGGTACTTCACTGTTTCAGTTGGAAGTATTTGAGCTTTTTGAAGACGAAGAGGAGAGGTGAAAGGGCAACGTTTAACATCCCCTGCATTTCCACGGAAGAATTTTTGGAGGAAGGGGAATATCAAAGGCAAGTGAGAAGTAGGTTAGGTTGTCATGGACAACACAGTCTCTGTGGAATGCTTAGACAGGAGCAAATGACTAATCCTGTTTGGCTTCATGCTGAATCTGGTGGAAATGGCAGGTGAAGAGGCCAGTGGGGTGGTAGATGCAGAGAAAAGGAATTTTTGTTGTGACTTTATAAGAGAAGGTATTGGTGAGATCAGAAGTGTGTAAAATGGATGCATGGAGTTCTGTTGACCATGCTGGTGGGTAACATTAGCAAAAGAAAACTATACCAGAATCACTGGTGAAGGTTCCAATGCATTTTTCTATTGCTGCAGATGGCAAAATTTGGGACATAATTTTTACAGGCAACAGATGAGGAATTGCAGTTGAGACAGTTATGGAAGTTTGAAATGAACATCTCAAAAATGGAAATCAGTTGAGGAAGGTGGGAAGACAATTTTTAAATTTGTCATGAAAACAGGAAGTTGTGCCATTACAAATATTAATATACCAGAAAAATGTGATTAAAGGTGTCTAAAGACTGGCAGGTTGAAGGTTCCATTGGTTCGTAATTAGGTCATTTAATTATTTAACTTTTAAAGTCAAACCACAGTAGGTCAGTACGGATCGCAAACAGACTTGAGGAAAGTTTTAGTTAAAACAGACAGTGACCATGTGAATACAAAATTGGCTGAATGATAGGAAACTTAATAGTCAGTGGATAGTTTTTGGGCTTGAAGGTTTATAAGAGAGTTCTCTAGTGTGGAACTTGTGGTATATTGTCAAGTTGGAGTGTTTGGATAGATGACAGATGAAGTTAATGCACAGAAATGTGGGGTGAGGTACTTTTCCTCTTCTGGTTAGAGGAACACAATGTAAACTAAGGGGTGAAATTCTATAAGTAGTGTTGGAGGAGAAGGACAAGAGGGTATTTGCACATGGATCGTTGAAGATGGTAGAGAAAATTTAATAAACCATACAGTGTCAGCTTCATTTTAGGAGTGTAGAGTGCAAGAGCAATGAGGTTATGTTGAACTTGTACGAGACACTTTTTAGACCTCAGCTGTAATGTTGTGTACAGTTTGAGTGCCACATTATAGGAAAGGTGCAGATGTGTTCGAGAGAGTGCAAAAGGAAGCAACTGGAATGGTTCCAAGCATGAAGTTTCTCAATGACCATAGCAAAAGAATTTGGGATTGTTCTCCATAGAGGGAAATGAGCTGAGAGGTGACCTGAGTGAGGTTTTCAAAATAGACTCAACAGAGTAGACTAAGCAAAGCTTGTAAATGGAGGAGAAAAAAACCAGACTTAAGGAATGTGCAATCCTACGTGCACACCAGATTTGATCCCTGGGTCTTGTTCGATAGTTATCCTCAATAGACCAGTAAAGGCATCCTTGGCTCGGTACTGATTTTTCTGTTTGAATGGAACCGTACAAATTTAGTTTGAATGGAAATATGGACACATGAAGTTTGGTATTAGCTGTAATCCTACCTAGAGTTGGCTACTATCCATTTTGGAGTTGTAAATGAAATGTGACCTCTTGGGCACTGAATTCTTGTATCTTGGAGAGGTTTGAAGAATAGTTGAGACAAAGACAGCCATGAATAAATTGTGACTGTGCTGTTAGAAAATTCAGAAATCGATTTCTCTGTTCCCTAAGATATTCTGAGGAAGTAGTTTCTGATTTTTTAGTCTGCCTAATTTTATCCAACCAGTGCTTTACAATCGGTTAATCTGTGTCCATGGTTTCCTTGCGACCCTTTTGACATGTTACAAAGTTGAGCTTTCACTTTTGCAGCTGAGCCTCCAGCTTTGTCTTCATGCAGTTGACACTGCTGTCTGGGGATTTATTGTCCCTACCAGAACATCCAAGGCAATGCAGGAAATAAAACGTTAGTGTTCTTCCTCCTTTTGATTCACCTTTACAGGTAGTGAGTTCCAGATCCATATCCTGTGTGAAAGTTTTTTTTCCTTGTGTAATGTAAACCTCCTGCCCCTTCGCTTAAATCTATGCTTCTTGGTTATTGATCCCTCCAGCAAGGAGAAATGTGACTTCCTGTGTACCATATCGGTGCCCTTCACAATTATGCACATCTCAATCATGCCTCCCTCCATGTCCTCTGCTCTCAGGAAAACAATCATGGTCTCTTCAAATCTCTTGGCTTTCAAGCCCAGGCAACATCCTGGTAAATTTCATGTGTACCCTATCCAGAACAGGCACACCCATCCTTTTTAAATGTTGGTTCCAGAACTGCTCACTATACTCTAGCAATGTCCTAACCACATTTTTATACAGTTCCAGCATTCCCTCGTTTTTAAACTCTTGGCTCATAAAGGCAAATGTCTAATATATTACCATAACCACTTCATTTAACTGCTTCAAATCCTTAAGGGGCCAGTAGGCATGCATTTTAAGACCCCTTTGATCCTCAGTGCTTCCCAGGGTTCTACTGTATACTATGTATTTCCTTGCCTTGTGCTTTTTTTTTGTTCAACTCCATCAACTTACACTTAACCACATTGAATCTTGTAGCAGTTTTTGTTTGCGGACAATTCATGCATTCCAGGCAGACATCCCATACAAGTTGGTAACCAAAAAAAATTGCAAATTACTAGACAGTAAATAGCTTGTCAGCTTTAAGTGCAGTTGCTGTTTAAACATCTGTTCTAGTTCAGTCGTCTCCCATATTTGTGCATTGGATTTATCTTGCAGGTTGTTTTTGCTTTCCATTACAAGATTGTGTATGTAAACTAATATGAACTGAATTGCAGCAGTTTATTTTGATTTTTTTTTAACCGTCTAAAAATTTGGCTCTTAGAATTTATAAGAGTCAAATGTGGATTTGGAGAGAGGTCTAGAATTGTCCTTTAGTAGACCACATTCTGTATGAAGATACAGATGTTGTTATCACCCATCGATGCAAAAAGCTGAGACACAGTAGTTTCACCTCCATCTTTTATTTTGTCCCTGGAGGGAGAGAGAACAATCGCCCATATGCACAGAGACACGAGTTCACGGTCTTCTCTGGAACAGCAGTTTCTCAATGAACTATATATTCATTGTACAGGGAGGAGTATCCAGATAAGGCAGCATATGTATTGATTGAGTAGCCATTATAATTAGCGAGGGTCATTAGTAATGATTAAGCCATCTGCTGTTATACAATGAATAACTGGCTTCACATAATGAGTACTTTTCACCTTTTTTATTAACTGACGTTGCATACTGAATGCTACCTCATCCTGTTAAATGGCTCGACATAATGAACGCTTTTCTATCTTGTTAATCGTTATGCTTGCCTCCAGCACCCCATTGTTAACTGTACGTTCTTATCTGAGTCATGCTCAGCTGAACCTCTTGTTTCACAAATCTCAGCACTCTGAATTCTTGTTTATAAACACACACACACACACATCATCTTTTATTTGTTTTCAAATTGAGAATTAGTTTTACACTGAATTAAGTCTGGATTTGAAATTGCGCGAGAGCTGAACAGTGACTCAGTCTACCATTGCCACTGTGCAAAACAAAAAATAGGCCTGCTGCTCATTTTTCACAAATTAGGATTTACTTACTTCATGCAATGTCTCTGAGCAGTACAAAAATAACGCTGGTAACCATGTACACCTATACACCTGAGGGCAATACTCCCAGCTCCTCTGTTTTGATTACAGACAGCAAGATGCATGTTTGTCATGTTGAAATGCTGACCTGGCCTTGCTCATTAAGGTTAGTTTCTTGTTCAGGTGCTCTGTAGCAAAGTGTTCTAAGTAAATCTAGAGGTCTCTTGAGGCTAAATATTCTCAACAGTCTCATAAATTAACAGCTGTTCTATTAATTTCTTTGGAAAGATGCCAGTTTATTGTAAAATCAGCAACAAAACCACAGGCTGGTTTGATCTCCAATTTGGGTGCTACCTTTTTGAAGATTCTTCACTCATAATTAGCTGATATTATGTTTAACGTTTGACAGATTCATTCTAGCAAGTTGAATTTTGTCTGTCACTTGAACTGGATTTTAAACTGTGATAAGTAATGCTCCGTCAACATTTCTTAATAATAAACCACACTTGGGCATTCACCAGCGTTATAAACATTCAAACACTGGAGCGCATTCAGTTGCAAATATTTTGACCTGCTTGACAAGACTTCCTGTGACACCCAAAGGTCCATTTGATCTTAGCTTGCTTACACTTTTTTTGGAGTTTGTCCAAGGCAGATGCTAGGGAGCCTCTTTCTTCACATGTTAGACGTGGAGCATCAATGTAATTGATCAACCAGTTGGACTGAATCCCCATCATACTAGGAAAAAACTGCATTATAAGTCACAGGAAGGTAGATGTATGATTTTGTTGCTTTTTCATGCTTTGTTTGTGAATCCTGTCATTTAATCTGATGGTATAGTAAAGTCAAAAAAAATTCTGAAAACTCCAGTACCATCAACCCACTCACTGTATCAGGTAAACCTGATCAGAACAGTGAAGTGGTGCAGATTTCAGCTCCTGGGCTGCTGTCTACTTTGCATGCATGAAATCAATGATATACAAAGTTACCAAGCACTGGAGCTAAATTTTAGGATAAGGTCCTTCAGTGCCTTGTTTCCTGATCTTGTATGCAAGACATTGAACTTAATCCAGTATAGAATAGGTGGTCAAGGCTGTCTGAACAAAGGACACAGTCCTTCCTTTATACAAAATCTTTATATCACAGTTAGTAATGTCCACAAGGTCAGCGGAGCAAATTAACTGTTTAAAATCACGTTTCCTTTTCTTTTTTTTTTCTTATTCACTATTGGATTAGGGTATCACTGCCTCAACCAGGGTTTATTGCCCATCTCTAATTGCACAAAAGGCAGTTAAGAGTCAATCAGGTTCTGGCAAGAAAGATCAACAGCACTCTACTTTCCTATTGTGTCTGGTGCTGAGGTCAGTATCAGGAGTTCCTTCCTGTTTCTTTCCTCCTTGGCTTTGCAGTGGTTTTACACAACTGAGTGATTAGCTGTGCAATTTCAAAGGGCAGTAGATACATAGGAAAACAGCCTTGACATGTGTAATTCCCTAAGCTATTCATCACCCTGACTTGGAAATGTATAGCATTTTGTCTCTGTCATTGGATCAGATCCCTAGAAATACCTCCCTAACTACATTGTGGATCTTCCTGCAATGGCTTAATAAGGCTGCTCGCCACTATCTCCTGAAGCAATTAAGAATGGACAATAAATGCTGGTCCATCCAGAGACATGCAGGTCCTGTTAAGAGCCTCGAGTCACATGTAGGCCAGGTCAAGTAAGGATGGCAGATTTCTTTACCTAAAGAGCATTTCATGAACCCAAGGTCTTTGCCAATCGATAGTGGTTAAACCTTATTTGTTAGACTTTTTTTTAATTAAATTAAAATTTCACCATCTACTGTGGTATGATTTAAAACCCATTTTCCCAGAATATTCGCCTGTGTTTTTGGATTACTAATCCAATGACGTTTCCAGTATACACCAGCACCTCCTTACCTGTGTTTGAAAATCTGTCCAAATTTTAAATCTGCAAGTAATGGATCTTTACTAAATAATACTAAGTAATACTAGAAAAAAAATGGATTGTGAAATTTAGATAAAGGTTCAACAGTGACCTCATTGAATGCAGAACGGACTGACTGACCACTTCCTGTTCCTGTGTTCATTTAAAAGCATTCTCATGCTTAAGTAAAGGTAAAGGTGAAGGTGCAAGCAACTTTTATTCTTAGACTTGTATAATGCCTTTCAGTGTAGGAAAATATACCAAGATGCTTCACATGAATACTCTATAAAACAAAGCTTGACACTAAGCCATGAAAGGGGCCAGTAGGCCAGATCATCTCTTTGGATAGAGGTAGGATTTACAAGCTTCAGAGGTAGAGAGTTCTAGACAGCTGTAGGTACAGCCACCAAAGTGGAGTGATTGAAATGAGGGATGTGCCAAACTGTAGATTTAGGTAAGTATAGATATGATGGACAGTTGTGACTGGAGGAGACAGGAGGTAATGAAGGTTACATGCCAGGTTGTAATAGCCTGTATTTTATGCAGATGATCAGTCTGATTTTTCTTAAAATAGATACAGCATCTAAAAAAAAGACCGTCAATGTCATATGATTGTCCTTGGTAATTTGCTTCAGTAAGAAATACAGGTTGATGTATTATTTCAACCCTAATCTTAAAAGGAAGCCTTTGGAATTTTACTTACCTTTCAGCAATACAATCCGTTCCTTAATTGTCTGAAAATTCAAGGTTAAAAATCATACAACACCAGGTTATAGTCCAACAGGTTTAATTGGAAGCATAACTTTTGGAGCACTGCTCCTTCATCAGGTAGTTGTAATGAAGGAGCGGCACTCTGAAAGCTTCCAATTAAACCTGTTGGACTATAATCTGGTGTTGTGATTTTTAACTTTGTACACCCTAGTCCAACACCAGCATCTCCAAATCATAAATATTCAAGGCTTTTGAGAGGAAAATATACAGATGACTGGATGGACCCGTCATTTCCAAGAAATTTCAGCATAATTGACTTTACATTGTGGAACATAAACCATCCAAAGTTACAATGGCAGCCATCTTAAGCCATTTGTAAAATGATTGTGTAACACACCATTGCAATTCCCCAAGTTAGGTGCTATGAGACACAATTGTGTTTTCTTTTGAAGAGTGGCTTTCAGAATGAGAACTATTTGATGGAAATGATCAGGCAATCTGCGAGTTCAAAGTTTGAAGATTTGTAGCTCGGGTGCTCATTGTTGTGGTTCTGTTCGCCGAGCTGGGAATTTGTGTTGCAGACGTTTCGTCCTCTGTCTAGGTGACATCCTCAGTACTTGGGAGCCTCCTGTGAAGCCGGAGGAAAGATCACAAGTGCTTCACAGGAGGCTTGCAAGCACTGAGGATGTCACCTAGACGGAACGAAATGTCTGCAACACAAATTCCCAGCTCGGCAAATAGAACCACAACAATCTGCGAGTGTTGTTACCACAGAACTAATGAGGAGTCACAAGCCTTCTCTTTCTCTTAACCTGTTATACTTAGTGTATTTTCTACAAGCAACCTCCAGCCAGATCAGCGGCTGAATTTTGATTTCAGATTTGCACCCCCATCAACCTTGTGAAGTATCTATATGCAAATAAGAGTGATAGTGGACTGATTCTTATTTTCATTGCCAGAAGTGTTGTTTTTTTAAATCCATATAAGATATTCAGTGCTATTAACACTCATTTATACTTGGTAAAGTTTAATAAACTTATGTTTGATTTTATTTGAAACTAAAGATTTGTTTTTTAAAACTTAAAGGGGACAATGAGCTATATTGATCATATTGTGCATATCTGGTCTGATTGTGATGCCAGATTTGAAACCAAAATGAAAACCTTAAACTGGCTGCCTCTGCAAGCAATATATTGAATTTTGAGACATTTAAGGGCGGGGAGATAGGTGGCTGGCACTTAATGTGAGGTAAAATATGAAAGCAAGGTTTTGGATGACCTCCAGTTTATGGAGGTAAAATGCAGGAGAATAGTCAGAAGTGTTGGAATTAAATCTAGAGGTTAGAAGGACATTCCCCCTTAAAATGTTCTCCTCACCAATGTGGAATGAGATTATACAGTTAAGTTATGGTTCTGAGAAATATTTAAAACTGCAAAATACTGAAAACATCGGGAGTCTCATCTAGTCACACCAGAAATCCTGTTGTCAGAAATGGGAAAAGTTATAATGCATGTAAGGGTGCTGTACTGGAGTTTAGGGTCCATTCGTATTGTTGATTGAAAAAAGCTTACTCAGCTTTTTCTGATCTTGGAGTGCCTGATGCTGACATTGAAATTTCTCAATATTCACAAGCAAAACTTTATTGCTGCTACTAAACTTTCAGTTATTGAAAAGAATTTGCCAAACATAAGCATGTAGATTCTGGAAAATATATCAATGGCTATAATAATATATCCAAAGTATGTTCAATTCAAAATGAAAAGCTTGCTTCTGCACCTCTCTTGAGCTAAGATTTACTGATTTATGTTTTCACTTAGTGCTTTGTTTGAAAAGCATTTTTTTAAACTAGTAAAGCTCAGCTGTTTGCCAAAGATATTTTTGGATGCTTGGCTTTAGTGAACTGCTGCCTAATCGGTTTTGCTATTTTAATTGTTCCACAGTGATTGCATTCAAATCCATAAAATTCATTGATATTGCAAGCAATTCATCATTCTGAAGGTGCATCAATGTTATGTAATCTAGGGAAGTTGGCTTTATTACACAAGAGAATTGCTGAGTTTGGGGTATCGTTTGAAGACTAAAGCAGAAATAAAAAGATTAACGAGACAACACATGATTGATGTTTATTTCACACTTCTGAAGACTTCTTTCTGTAGATAATAAGTTTTTCCTTCAAAGCTGCTCAGATTGTGTGACACTGCCACTGCTAAATAGGAACAGATTTTTCCACTCAACTATGCATAGTTGAGGCACTGCGCTCTCATGGTTGAATGTAATTTTGCTGCTAATATCTAAACTCTATTAAAATTCCCCACTCTACCATTGCCATCAAGCCAGAAGATCAATTCTGGCTCTTTTGAAGAGTGCAGGAGAGCATGCTAAGAGCAGCACCAGGCTAACCCTAAATGAGTTTTAGCTTGGTTGAAGGGTTTGAGCTATAAGGAGAGGCTGAATAGGCTAGGGCTATTTTCCCTGGAGCATCAGAGGCTGAGAAATAACTATAGAGATTTAAAAATTCATGAAGGGCATGGATGCGATGAATAACCATGGTCTTTTTTCCCAGGTAGAGGAGTCCAAAACTGGAGGGCATAGGTTTAAGGTGAGAGGCAAAAAGAGATAAAAGGGACCAAAAGGACAACATTTTCAGAATACAGTGCAACTGTGGAATTAGTTCCCAGAGCAAGTGGAGTTTGGTACAATAACACTTTAAAAGGCATCTGAATGGGTACATAAGGGTTTAGAGGAATATGGGCAAAATGCTGGCAAATGAGACTAGATTAATTTAGGATATCTGGCCAGCATGCACAAGTTAGACTGAAGGACTTGTTTCTATGCTGGATGACTATGATAACAGATATGATGACTTCCATGCTAAATGGAAGACTCAACATGCAGTAGACAGCTAAGTGATTCCACAATGGGTAGATCCAATTTACACACTGCAATCCTCGCACATGCAGTAATGAGTTATAGTGGACAATTAAACAACTAACAGATGGAGTCTCTATAAATATCCCCACCCTCCCCTCAATGGGGGAATCTGGCATATCAGTGTAAAAGACCAGGCTGAAGTACGAGCATCCATGTTCACCCATTTCTGCCTTCTCTTGAAGGCCCCAGCATTGCTGAAGTCGAATTTGATTCATTCCATCTGACATTAAGAAATGACTGAAGCATGGAGTTTTCCATAGGCTGAGTCCTGTCAATATTCTGGCAATAGTTTTTGAAGACTTGTGATCTAGAGCCAGTTGTGTCCCAGGCCAAGCTGTTCCAGAATAGCTACAACACTGAGTGAAGTGACATTGTGGAAAACTAGGAGAAAGTGAAGACTGCAGATGCTGGAGATCAGAGCTGAAAATGTGTTGCTGGAAAAGCGCAGCAGGTCAGGCAGCATCCAAGGAACAGGAGAATCGACGTTTCGGGCATGAGCTACTATATCCTATGCAGGACAGATCAAACATGACCAAACACTGCTATAGCGTCATAGAGATGTACAGCATGGAAACAGACCCTTCGGTCCAACCCCATGCCGACCAGCTATCCCAACCCAATCTAGTCCCATCTGCCAGTACCCAGCCCATATCCCTTCAAAACCCTTCCTATTCAAATACCCATCCAAATGTCTCTTGAATGTTGCAATTATACCAGCCTCCACCACATCCTCTGGCAGCTCATTCCATACACATGCCCCCTCTGCGTGAAAAAATTGCCCGTTAGGTCTCTCTTATATCTTTCCCCGCTCACCCTAAACCTATGCGCTCTAGTTCTGGACTCCTCGACCCCAGGGAAAAGAATTTGCCTATTTACCCTGTCCATGCCCCTCATAATTTTGTAAACTTCTATAAGGTCACCCCTCAGCCTCCCAACACTCCAGGGAAAACAGCCCCAGCCTGTTCAGCCTCTCCCTGTAGCTCAAATCATCCAACCCTGGCAACATCCTTGTAATTCTTTTGTGAACCTTGAAAGGGTTCAGAAAAACTTTCCAATAGGAAGGAGACCAGAATTGCACGCAATATTCCAACAGTGGCCTAACATGTACAGCCGCAACATGACCTCCCAACTTCTGTACTCAATACTCTGACCAATAAAGGAAAGCATACCAAGCACCACCTTCACTATCCTATCTACCTGCGACTCCACTTTCAAGGAGCTATGAACCTGCACTCCCATGTCTCTTTGTTCAGCAACACTCCCTAGGACATTACCATTAAGTGGATAAGTCCTGCTAAGATTTGCTTTCCCAAAATGCAGCACCTTTCATTTATCTGAATTAAACTTCATCTGGTACTTCTCAGCCCATTGGCACATCTGGTCCAGATTTTGTTGTAATCTGAGGTAACCCTCTTCGCTGTCCACAACACCTCCAATTTTGGTGTCATCTACAAACTTACTAACTACCTCTATGCTCGCATTCAAATTATTTATGTAAATGACAAAATATGGAGGACCCAGCACTGATCCTTGTGGTACTCCACTGGTCACAGGCCTCCAGTCCGAAAAACAACCCTCCACCACTTAAATGTCTTCTACATTTGAGCCAGTTCTGTATCCAAATGGCTAGTTCTCCCTGTATTCCATGTGATCTCTTGATCATCAGAGTGAAGGTAGAGGTCATTAACAGTGCCGTCAAGTGGTAATGACAAATGAGTAACATGCTCATTTGATGGTCTGTTTTACTTCCATTGGGTCTGCTTTCCTGTTGACCTCATTGCAGTCTTTGTGCAAACGGACAAAAGAACTGAATTGTAGTGATGAGGTGAGAGTGATTTCCCTTGACATCAAGGCAGTGTTTGGTGTAGAATCAAGGGGCCCTCACAAAACTGGATTCAATACATCTTAAGAGTAGAAGAAAACTGCTAGTAAGAGTCATATCTTGCAGACAGGAATATAGTTGCGCTTGTCTGAGTTCAATCATCTTGAGTTCAAGGAAATCGCTTGAGTTCCTTGAATCTCCTGGGGCCAACTATCTTCAGGTGCTTCATCACCTTCCCTTGATCATGAAGTCAGAAATGGTGAGGTTCGCTGATTGGAAACGGTGCTGAAAATTGTGTAACAACAATTTCAGATACTGACCAGATTTGGATGATGATCAGCCTAGGGCTGTCAAATAGCATGTAATATTTGTTGCCCAATTGTCATTCCATGACCATCTCCAACTAGAGAGAACCTTGAGATTCAATGAAAATAAAATGCTGAGTCCTCTGCCACTAAAACCCTGGTGGTTACAATTAAGCAGAAACTCAACTGACCTAGCGTTGTAAATATTGTGGCTACAAGAGCAGGTCGGGCTAGGAATCCTCCAATGAGTAACCCATTACCCCTCTGCTAATGTCCGTCCACCCTGTAGAAGGCACAGGTTGTGTGATGGAATATTGCCCGTTTCCTGGATGTGTGCAAGTCAGATGAACTTTTGTTGTCTTCATTTCAATCACTTAGTACAGTATTCTATAATTTATTTTCTAGCAATACAAGTAGGATTTGCAAGAGCACCCATTTGGCAGTTTCATTTCTAAATAGATGGACCACCTTTTTAATGTAACAAAAGCATGTAATGCTGGAGGAACTCAGCAGGTCTGACAGTATCTGTGCAAAGAAAGTTGCTGTTTGTGGTTAAGTATGACATCTTCAGAATAGGAGCTTATTTCAAAGTCACCACCAGGAGTGGCTCCTTTAAAGACTAGGTGTATGGCAGGTGGTGAGGGAAAAAACACACTTTACTTCATCCTTACCAGTCTGCTGGCTGCAACTGCAGACCTGTTAGTAAGACTGACCACACAGTGCTTGTGGAGACAAAATCTTGGTTTCAAATTTGAGAGAGCCCCCATATTGTGCTGCTTTATCACCATGCTGAATGGGATAGACATCAACTCGTGACTGATATCTGGCACTGTGAGACATCAACAGCAACAGAACAGAACTGTACTCCAGTACAATCTATAATCTCCATGGCTCAATATATTCCTCCCCACTCAAACATTACAGGGATCAGCCCAAGTTCAATGGAGAGTGCAGGAGGACATGCCAGGAGTAACACCCATGCATGAGTAAATTAAGGTGTCAATCTGGTAAAGCTACCGAACAGGATTTTTTGCATCAACAACATAATTAGCAAGTGAGAGAGACATCAAAGTGATCCCACAACCTTTCGATCAGATCTAAACTCTGCAGTCCTGCCACGTTCAGTCGTAAATGATGGTGGGCAATTAAACAGTTTGCTGGAGGAGGAGGCTACACAAATATCTCCATCCTCAATGATGGATAGTCTCAGTACGAAAGATGAGGCTGAAGCATTTGTAGCCATCTTCAGCTGAAGTGTTTAGTATATCTCTGCCTCTTCTAGTTGTCCTCTGCATCACAGATACCAGTCTTCAGCTAGTTCGATTCACTTGTAGTTGGAGGCACAAGATACTGCAAAGACTGTGGACCCTGACAACAATCTGACAATTGTACTGAAGACTTACAGCTTCCCTAGCCAAAGACTGACCTTCCAGTACAGTTATAACACTGGCATCCAGCTGACAATGTGGAAAAATGCCCAGGTCTGTCACGTATACAAAAAGCAGGACAAATTGAACCTAGCCAATGACTGCATCATCAGTAAAGTAATGGAAGGTGTCATCAATAGTGCTGTTTAAGCAGCATGTGCTCAACAGTAACCAGCTTGTTGACACCCAGTCTGCATTCTGATTGGGCCACTCTGCTCCTGACCACCTTTTACAGCCTTGATTCAAACATGGACCAAAAAAGCTGAATTTCAGAGGTGGGGTGAGAGGAACCACCTTGGAATCAAGGTTGCATTCAACCAAGTGTGACATCAAGGAGCCCAAGCAAAATTGGTACCGGGGGACAAACTCTCTGCTTTTTGGAGTCATCCCTGTCACACAAGGAGATGGTTTTGATTGTTGGAGGTCAGTCATCTCTGTTCCAAAATGTGTTTCTCCAGGATTTTGTCAGGGTAGTGTCCTCAGCCCAACCATCAACTGTTTCAACATTGACCTTGCTTCCACCATAAGTTCAGAATTGGGGATATTCATTGTGCAGTCATCGATGTTTAAATGCAGCACGATCTGAACAATATCAAAGCTTGGGTTGACAAATGGCAAGTAACATTTGCACTATTAATGCCAGGAAATGACTATCTAATTACTGCCTCTTGACATTCAGGGTGCATTCAGTGATCATAGCAATATCAGCATTCTGGGTTACCATTGACCAGAAACTCAACTGGACCTGCCTCATAAAGACAGTGGCTATAAAAGCAGGTCTGATGCTAGGAGTACTGCAGCAAGTAACTCACCTGGCTCCCCTCAGGCTGGTGACCATCTACAAAGCACAAGGCACAAGTCGGGAGGGTAATGGAATATTCCCCACTGACTGAATGATTGTTGATCCAATTATACTTCTAAGGTTAACAGTATCCAGGACACAGCAGTCGGTTTGATTGGTACCACATTCACTCCCTCTACCATTTTGAAGCTCAATAACTAACAATATATACTTTTAGCAATAAGATGAACTGCAGAATTTTCACAAATCTTTAGGCAGCATCTTTTTAAACCCATGTCCGGTTTCATCTGGAAGGACAAGGCAGCAGATACATGGTAATGCCACCACCTGCAAGTTCCTCTCCAAGCCACACTCCATCCTGTCTTGGAAATATACTGCATTTGTTCACTGCGGGATCAAAATTCTGGCATTCCCTCCTAACGGGCATTGGGGGTCAGCCTACATTGCATGGACTACAGTGGCTCAAGAAAGCAGCTCAATACCACCACCTAAAGGGCAACTAGGGTCAGGCAATAAATGCTGCCCAACCAGCAGCGCGCGCATCACGTGAATGAAGTTTTTAAAAAAAAACAAATTTCCAGCATCTGCATTTTTTTTAGTCTTTAAATTGTGTAATTCTTTCTGAACTCTTGTCAGCATGATCCACATCCTATCGGGTGTAAACTGGTTGGCTGCCATCAGAGAAATTGTCCATATTCAAAAATGCCAGTGCAAATTCTACTTGGATTTTCTTGTAGATACATGCAATTTTTTTTTTTGAATCAGGATTGTACTGGATTATATATCTTGAAACTTATTTGCAACCTCCCTTGTCTAGCTTTTGTATATTTTTTAAAGAATTCCTGCAGCTTAATATCTTGTTCTCATGTTGGTGCATGAACAAATCTTTCAAGATGGCGCACCAAATTGAGAAGACCATCAAAGCGCTTAAAAACCTTTTGGCTTCATTTGTAAAACTATGGAACATGAAGGCAAAGAGAAATATGCTAAGTACATCACAACAAATTATGCTGCATAATCCTTGCAAATTGGCCTGGTTAGCTCTATGTTCGAGGAGAAAGTGAGGATTGCAGATGCTGGAGATCAGAGCTGAAAATTCATGCCCAAAACGTCAATTCTCCTCCTTGGATGCTGCCTGACCTGCGCTTTTCCAGCAACACATTTTTAGCTCTGTTCCCCAATTTGAGACCCTTAGTTGACCCTAAAAGCAGATGTTGAGAAGACTTAACAGAGAATAATAATGGGATGAGGGCATTGAGGTCCATGGCTCGATTATGGAGTCTGGGATCACCATGAAGGCATTTTAAAGGAATGTATGATTATTGCATTCAAGATCCTAGTTTCTCCTTACTTAGTTTATTTAAAAACTGTTTCTGATAGTAGAGTGGTCAGCAACCAGAGGACACGAGTTTTGAAATGGTGGCTAAAGTATCAGGTAAATTGAGTTTCTATGCAGGAAATTATGATGTAGAATGCTGTATGTAAAGGAGTAAAGAAAGCAGGGGTCAGCACTGACAGTCACAAAGGATTGAATAGTTTAGGGAAAGAGTAGAAAAGTAGAGCAAATTGCATACCAAAAGAGAAAATGTTGGAAAATCTCAGCAGGTCTGGCAGCATCTGTAAGGAGAGAAAAGAGCTGACGTTTTGAGTCTAACTGACCTTTTGTCAAAGCTTAGACAAAGTGTCAGTGAGACTCGAAACGTCAGCTCTTTTCTCTCTTTACAGATGCTGCCAGACCTGACATTTTCCCGCATTTTCACTTTTGGTTTCCAGATTCCAGCATCCACAGTAGTTTTGCTTTTATCCAGAGCAATGTAGGAGTAAATGATGACTCGTTGTCAGGACTCGATGTCTGCTTGTTTCTCTTCATGAGTGTTGCCTGACAGCAGTTTTCTTTTTTCAGCAAAGAATAATGGGCTGAGTGGTTCCCTATATTGTATAACTTTGATATGAAGTAACTACCAAGAATTGTCCAACTCGAATGTGATATTAAATACTCTTTTTTTTCCCCCTAAATATATTGCATGAATTTGATACTTTTTTTTTGCTGCAGTTGTAAAAGGAGTTGAACAACTTATTTAGGGATTCTGATGAGCAAATTTCCTGTAATTTAGTTTTTCTATCTGATACTCCACATGGTGTCTGGATGGATGCAAAATGGTAAGGTGACACGACAGTGTGCATCCTCAGTGATCAAATTCTGGTCACTATTGTATGCAATTGTAAGTCTTTTAAATTCTGTGGAAAGAATCTTGAATTCAGCTGAGACTAAATTCTTAAGCTGGACTGATTTGAAATATTTAGCTCTATACACTTTTAGAACACAGCCTTTTGAATATTTAGGGTGTTTAAGTTTTTTTTCTAAAGAAAACAATTCCAGAGTTAAGAAATGTAATCATTCTGCTATTTTTTTCCTGTTAATTTTGTACTCTGCCTCTGCTTAGTACTTGTCACTTCTGTTTCAAGGACTGAGTATAGAGCTCAACATAACTAAAACCTGTTCTGCAGCCTCCCGTTTCTGTCATGTACAATGAGAAGTGATTGCAATATTGGATGGTTGAACTTGGAAGCACTTCTCACCTTGTCTAGCAAGAATCTTAGAAAATAAATTTCTAGAACAGCTTTCAAGTCCCATCCTGTGAATGTGTAATAAAATCTGTGCTGCCATCCTGAGTAGGCCTAGAAGCCACCAAGTGAGTGCTCCCTTTGTTTCTACATTGCTCTATTTAAATAGGCCTTTGTTTCTTCTCCTGTTTTGACATTGCAAAGAAACTCAGTCATTTCTGACAAAGGGAGTTAAATGCTTCTGACAACAATAATGGCATAATTGACTTTTTTATTAGCATCTCTGAGAATGTTAAGTTTTTATATTGTAGGTTTCTCTGCCCGTGTCTTCAGACAGCACTCATGGGTTTGTTGGTTTCGAGCTTTTAAGAGACCCTTATGTTTAAAGATGGTAGCTGATCTTTACTTTTGGATATCTGAAGACCATGAAATGTGGAGTTGAATTAGGCCGTTTGAGTCTGCTCAGCACTGCCATTTAATGAGGTAATGGCTGATCTGATCATCCTCCATTCCATACTCCTGTCTTTTTCTCATGACTCTTGATTTCCTTACTGATTTTAAAAGTTTATCTCCACTTTGAATATATTTTAGCGGTCCAGTCTCTACAGTTATGTGGTAAAGAAGTCAGTGGATTTACTACCTTTCTGAGGAAAGAAATTCCTTCTGTCTTGCGCATGTGGCTCTGTGTACCTCGCGCATTCTCAAATTTGTAATCTTCTATTCTGTGATTTATGCCTTCTGGTTCTAGACTTTATTACGAAGGGAAATAGTCCTTCCAAATCTTGTCAAGCTAAGAATTTTGAATGTTTCAGAAGGTTACCTCTCACACTTCCAAGCTCCAATAAGTATACCTACTCTATCCTCATTAATATAATCCCTCTATCCTCCGAATCAGTCTCACGAACCTCCTCTGGATTACTTCTAATACTATATATTCCCTTAAATAAGGAGCCTGAAAATGTTCTGTATTCCAGCAGTGGTCCGTCTAGTGCCTCTCGCAGTTTTAGGCAATACCGCCCTATTTTTATACTCTGTTCCCTTTTTGAAATAACATTATTTTATATTAGATTACAGCATGGAAACAGGCCCTTCGGCCCAACAAGTCCACACCGACCCTCCGAAGAGCAACCCACCCAGACCCATTCCCCCTACCGCTATGGGCAATTTAGCATGGCCAATTCACCTAACCTGCATATTTTTGGACACTGGGAGAAAACTGGAGCACCCGGAGAAAACACGCAGACACTGGGAGAATGTGCAAACTCCACACACAGTTGCCTGAGGTGGGCATTGAACCCGGGTCTCTGGTGCTGTGAGGCAGCAGTGCTAACCACTGTGCCACCATGCCGCCCACAGCCAAGATTCATTTGCCTAGCAAAACTGGAGTTGCCCCAGATTCTCCGGTCTGTATAGAGAAAACACAATCACTTTGGAATCTGGCTGAGCCTCTATGGAGCTAGGAAAAGGTGATGTTTATGCTGTTGACAGTTGTTAGTAAGGAGAGGGAGTGGTTAGGTGGCGACAGAGGCAGTGTTCATTTGAGAGCAGTTGACTTGGTTGCCTTAATTTCTCTTCGCTGGTCCCCTCACCTGTTCTAAGCTATATCCCTCTGAACTAACTGCATGCCTTCCTCTCAGATCCAATCCTGCCATGGGCCTGCTGCAGGGCTCTGGTGAGACTCGATGCAAGCTGGAGGAATGACCCCTCCTGAGCTACTTCTACGGTCTTCAGCAGCACTGCATTGAATTTAACAATTTGAGCATGAGTACTCCCTTTGACGATTACCTATCCCATGCCCCAAGTAGTGTTATGCAATATGTTGCTGTTAGCACAACCAAACCATTTTCAACTATTCCGTGCCCATTATCACCGAAACAACAGTAAGCCGGGGGAGAGAAGCTGTTAACAGTCTCTTGTCTGCCTATCCAAACATTGACTCTACTTTCACTCCACAGATGCTGCTAGACCTGCTGAGTGTCTCAAGTAATTCCTGTTTTTGTTTTTTGATTGAATTTGTGTACTGGCTGCCCATGCACACTGACTCTCATTCCTCTGTGCTTGAGCTTTCTGCAGCCATTCTTTATTTAAATAATATTCAGGTTTTCTGTTCTTCAGGGGATAGTACTCAGGGTCCCACTTTCCCACATCATAGCCCATCTACCAAGTTTACCTGTCAAATTCTTTTGCTGACTGTCGTCATCACTACTTGCTTGACTACCTATATTTATGTTATACACTTTTCCTCATCCAAGTCATAAATATATATTGACAGCTCATTGTTTTTCTAATCTAATATTGTGCTAAAGTCTTGAGGCCAGGCAGATGTGAGAAGATGGATTCGCATCTATTAGAACATGCGCCATACAGTCCCTTCATCCCTCGATGCTGTGCCGACCTGTGGAAACAATCTGAAGCCCATCTATCCCACACTATTCAGTTTTAATCCATATGTTTATTCAATGACCATTTAAATGTCCTTTTTAAAGTTGCCTACTACTATTGCAGGTAGTGCATTCCAAACCCCTACTACTGAGTAAAGAAACTACCTCTGACATCTGTACTATATCTATCACCCCTCAATTTAAATTATGTCCCCTTGTGCTTCCCATTACCTTCTCAAAGAACTCGATAAGGTTTTTGAGGTACGACCTACCCTTCAAAACAGTGTTAACTCTCCCTAATCAACTTATTCCTTTCCAGATGATTATAAATCCAATCTCTTATCTTTTCCAATACTTTACCCACAACCAAAGTAAGGCTCACTGGTCTATAATTACCAGGGCTCTCTCTACTCCTCTTCTTGAACAAGGGGACAACATTTGCTATCCTCCAGTCTTCTGGCACTATTCCTGAAGACAATGACTACTTAAAGATCAAAGGCAAAGGTTCTGCTATCTCGTCCATGGTGCCTTAGAAAATCCTAGGATAAATCCCATCTGGCCCAGGAGACTTCTCTATTTTCACACTTTGCAAAATTGCTAACACCACCTCCTTGTGAACTTTAATCCCATCTAATCTATTAGCCTGTACCTCTGTATTCTCCTTGACGGCATTCTTTTTCCAATGAGAATACAGACAAAAAAATATTCATTTCACGCTTTCCGTATCTCCTCTGACTCCATGTACAACTTCCCACTACAGTCCTTGATTAGTCCTAATCTCGCTGTAGTCAATATTTTATTCCTGATAAAGCTATAGAAATCTTCTCAAAACTTGCTTATAGCTAAAGAATGCTTTAGGATTTTCCTTGATCCTATCTGCCAATGACTTTTCATGTCCCCTCCTGGTTGTTCTTTGCTCACTCTTTTAGGTCATTCCTGGATAATCTGTAACTCTCAAGCACCCTAACTGAACCTTCGCGACTAAGCTGTCGCCTTCCTCTGGACAAGAGATTTAACTTCTTTAGTAAACCACAGCTCCCTCACTCGACCAGTTCCTCCCTGTCTGACAGGTACATACTTATCAAAGACCCCCAGTAGCTGTTCCTTGAGTAAGTTCCACATCTCAATTATGCACATCTCCTGCAGTTTCCTTCCCCATTCCGTGGATCCTAAATCTTTCCTATTCGCATCATAATTGCCTTTCCCCCAGCAACAACTCTTGCCCTGCGTGAGATACCTGTCCCTTTCAACCGCTAAAGTAAACATAACTGAATTGTGGTTACTATCACCAAAATGCTCATCTACCTCCAACATCATTACCCAGTCCCGAATCCAGTGTGGACCTACCCCTTGTTGGCTTGTCTACATACTGTCAGGAAACCATCCTGCAACGTTGGACAAAGACTGAACCATCTAAGGTACTCAAACTATTGTATTTCCAGACAACATTTGGAAAGTTTATAGTCCACCATAACAACAGCTACCCTGTTACACCCGCTCCTGTCCAGAATTGTCTTTGCTATCCTTTCCTCTGTTTCTGAAACTATTGAGGCTTATAGAAAACTCTCAACAAAGTGACCTTTCCTTTTTCCTGTTTCTAACCTCATCCCATACTACTTCAGTCAACGAATCCTTGAATGTCTTTTCGATCACTGTAATACTGTCTTTGACTAACAATGTCACACCTCTCTCCTCTTTACCATGTTCTGTGGTACTTTTGGTCAACCAACAATGAACCAGTTTTGTGGTATTGTTACTGAACATTGGTGAGACAAGGAATATACATACCAGTCTGATGATTGCATTAGCCACTATGTTTAACCTGCTTTCCAGCAGTCCGCTTTGGACTCTGCCTTGTAAAGTAGCAGTTTGGAATAATTAGTGTCATTATGAACTTGTATCTGTTTCACTTTGTAACAGTTGTCAAAAATTGGGCCAGAATCAGACTTCTTTTGAGGTAAAGAAATAAGTCTCCTCAAAAAGACTTTTAGGAATACTGTATAGTTGATATCTAATGAAGAAAACATTTTTACTAGGTGTAATTGTAGTCATTTTTGGAACTCGAGTTGACTTTATTTCAGTTTTCCAACCAGTAGAATTTCTGTACAGAGTACCCTGATTCTCTACTATGTATTTTACACATTCTATCCCATAGTTGACATTTTAAATGTAGGGAGAGCACAGCATGTCAGTTCAATGAAAGGTTAGACCTTGGGGTCAAACATGCTTAAAACCCTGCAAATTCAGAGTTTTTTTTTATTTTGAAGTTAGTTATTTATTCACAGGGTGAATGTGTTGCTGGCTCGGTGAACACTTATTATCCACCCCTCTCAATCTTCAGATGAAGGTGGGCCAACTTGAATGCTTGCTGTGCTATAAGGGAAGAAGTCTCAGAAATTTGACAGTAACGGTGAAAGAAAGGCAAAATATCTTTTGACAGAGAGAAGTAGTGGTGACTGTTTCAGGTAGGCAATTCTTTTCTCTGAAACCCCCTGGACCATCTGTGTTTCAGATTTTGAAATTTTTTGGATGAAGGATTAAATGACATTTTTCATAGTAAAAGTTACTGAATCGTAGATGCACCTGTGATTACTAAAAGCATTGAGACAGAATTGATGGCTGCCACTGCTGGGCCACGCTGCTACGTCACGCCTGAGTGGCGTGGGTTGAGTGGGTGTGGAATTGAGTTATTGAGGAAAAAGTTTTTTTGGGTTTTGGGATTTCTTTAAAAAGGATTGTCAACCTGTACTAACTTTTATACTGAATTTTAAACTGTAATGTTTGGCTCATAGTTCACTTTTAATTGACTTTTTTTTCGTTTTTAGGACTGGGGTGATGGATTAAATGGGGCTGTGGTAATAGTATAGAGGCCGAGGAAGTAACTTGATGAAATAGGTTCAAATATGATAGCAGCTTGTGGCATTTTTGTTAAATTACTTAAGTCTGACATTGAAAGTTGTCACTCAGTGACCATAAAACTATTGAAGTTTTGAAGGAGAATTGTACTGGACTTGAAATGTTGACTGTTTCTCACTCCACAGATGCTGCCAGACCTGCTGAGTTTTTCCAGTGTTCTAATGTGATTTGTTGAGCCATCAATTATTGTGAAAACCCATGTAATTCACTAGCACATACAAATAAGGAATTGATAAGTAGCTCCAATTTGGCGCCTCTAGCTTAATGTTTCATTTAACATGGTCAATCTGTTTGTGCTTTTAATTTGGTATTCCAATCTGTTTGATAAGCAAAGATTATTTATGAACAAGTACTTTTGCCTTTTTAAAAATATCTAGCGACCCTATCTCTTGGAGCCTTCTGAGGCAGCATTCCAAATTTGCTCCTCCTTTTGAGAAAAAAAAATTCTTCAGCTCTGTCCTAAATGGGCAACCTCTAATTATGAAACTGTTCCCTAGGTTTGAAATGAAGACAAAGTACTTCATAAATAGTCAGTCTGAAACAAACATAGTGTCATAGAGATATACAGCATGGAAACAGACCATTGGTCTAACTCGTCTATGCCAACCAGATATCCTAAATTAATCTAGTATCATTTGCCAGCATTTGGCCCATATTGCTCTTAAACCCTTCCTATTCATAGACCCATCCACATGACTTTTAAATGTCATAATTGTACCAACCTCCACCACTTCCTCTAGCAACTCATTCCGTTTGTGCAACATACTGAAAAAGTTGCCCCTTAGCTCCCTTTCAAATCATAGAATCCCTACAGTGTTGAAAGAGGCCATTTGGGCCAACCAGTCCAAATTGCCCCTCCAAAGACCAACCCACCCAGACCCATTACCCTACACTATTATTCTACATTTATCCCTGATTTAATGGATCTGGCCTACACACCACGCTATAGGCAATTCAGCATGGCCAGTTTGCCTAACCTGCACATCTTTGGATTGTGGGAGGAAACTGGAGCACCAGAGGAAACTGGCATAGACACCGTGTATGCAAACTGCATGCAGACAGTCCCCCGAGGCTGGAATTGAACCAGGTCCTTGGTGCTGTGAGGCAGCAGTGCAAACTACCGTGCTGCTCATAGAACTCTTTCCCCTCTCACCTTAAAACCTATGCCCTCTAGCTTTGAACTACCCTACCCCAGAGAAAAGACCTTGTCTATTTACCCTATTGATTTCCCTCATAATTTTATAAATCTCTAAGGTCACTCCTCAGCCTCCAACGCTCCAAGGAAAACAGACCACTAACTATCACTCAACCCTTGCAACCGTGGCAACATTGTTGTTGTAAACCTTTTTCTGAAGTATTCAAAGTTCAACAACATTCTTCATATAGCAGAGAAACCACAATTGAACACCGTATTCCAAAAGTGGCCAAACCAATATTCTGTACACCTGCAACATGACCTCCCAATTCCTATACTCAAAGCACTGATCAATAAAGGCAAGCGCACCAAATGCCACCTTCAGTATCCTAACTACCTTTAGCTCCACTTTCAAGGAACAATGAACCCACACTCCAAGATCTTTGTTCAGCAACACTCCGCAGTGTGCAAGTCCTGCTTTGTTTTGCCTTTCCAAAGTGCAGGATTTCATATTTATCTAAATTGAATTCCATCTGCCACTCAGCTCAATGGCCCACCTGATCAAGATCCTGTTGTGCTCTGAGGTAACGCCCTTCGCTCTCCACTACACCTCTAATTTTGGTGTCATCTGTAAACCTATTAACCGTACCTCCTGTGTTCACAATCAAATCTTTCATATAAAAAATTATGAAGCAGTGGACCCAGCACTGTTGTCTTGTTCTGTTCGGTTATGATTTTTTAAAAAATCTGATTCACAATAGAAATACAAACATTGTCCAGTCTAGCCTATGCATGACTCCAGATTTGTAGTAATGTGGTTCACTCTCAATTGCCCTCTGAGTGGCCGAGTAAGCCACTCACTTCGAGCTATTGTGATAGACAGCAAATGCTTGGTATCTTAGAAATCTTTTAACTGCATTGGTGTTAACCATTGCCAAAGATCCCTTGCACATGACATAATGGTGTCAGTGTGTGTACTCTAGATGAGACTTTGAAGTTTGTCTAACTAAACCTATTCAAATATAAATTGTTTTTTTTAAAAATGCATTTATAAAAGGTTGTAGACGTAAACTAGTATTTCATAATCTGCTCTACATGGGAAACTGAAGCAGAGTAGGAGGAAGTTGGCAGGATAGATTGAGAATAGATTTTGGAATAGAATGGTAAGTGCTGCAAACACGATACATTGAAGTGAAAAAGGATGAACTTGGAAGTACAAGCTCTGATGTTTACCATCTGGATATAATTTCTAAACAAAAGTAGAACTTTTTATTTTGTCAGCTATTGGAAGTGTTATTGTAATCAGTGTACAGTCTGTCATGAAAAGCAACTTGAGATGTCTTTTCACTTCCCAGGGAAGATTATAGTGCTACGTCTAAATTCTGTTCTCATTAACCATGGTCTTGATTATCCCCCACAACGTCTGGAGTTCGGGGTACATTGGGTTTGGTTTTGCGAACACATTCTTTCTTTTAAATCCGATTTAAATGAGTAATTGCATTTTCAGTGTACAGACAATCTCTATACAAGATATCTGTGATTTGAAGATATCTACTGTATCAGCAGAGCCTTAACTGACCGTTTTCATTATTGGTCATTAGGGCCTCTTTTCGAAGTTTACTGAATCTGAGATTTGCTGTCCATGCATGTCACTGTCCTTCCTTAGAATCTTAGTCCAGCGATTGCATGTAATCAATGTGCCTGTTCACAGAGTTTCTAACTTAAATCTTTTTTTATTATTTGCAAACATACGTTAAACATTATTTTGAGTTGTAATGTCAGTTCTATATTGTGCCGCCTTCAAGAAAGCTTGTCAAATTCGCAAAATTTAAATTTTAAAAACTTTTTTTTAGTGCTTTAGATGACATTAGAATGCTGTCTGATCTGCATTGAGAATATGTAGATTACTGCATTTGATCTGCTACTTAACATGGTCCCTTTAGTCAACACTTGAAAACAGCATTTTTTGCAGTTTATGAATTATTATATTTTTTGGTGCCTCTTATAATACACAAGAAGAACAATGGTTCATGAAATGGCCCAGTACCACCTTTTTTTTACTGGTGTTAGGAATGGGCAATAAGTGCAGCCTTGTCAGCATCAATTACGTCCTTGGAACAAAGATTAAAAGTTTTCCAATTTTCTACTTTAGAATTAGAGAAATAGTCACTGTGGCCTCGGTTGGCTAGTGTGGCGAAGGGCCGACTATGGTGATGTTCAACCCCATTTCTAAAATACAATCAGTGAGGATTAAGTAAGCAGAAATACAGCCGATGACAAGTGTGTTTTGGTCTGAAGTGCAATGTGTATGCAGTGTTATTTTAATTTTTTTTAAATGGACTTGTCTTGCTAATTGGAGAGGTGAACAGTTAGATGTGCTGCAAAAGTAAGCTAAAGGCAATTTCATTAAAAATTGGTCTGATCCAGGATTCTGGACACTGAATAAACCTGAGAAAATTGATGTTGAATTCCATATTGCCAATTTATTATAATATTTTATTCGGTTCTATTGCACAATTTTGGCTTGCAATTTTTCAATTTGCAATGTTTGTTGTAAGTTCAGTACAGTGTTGAATAATTTGCTTTGCGTGTGTGAACTTAAGGCCAATCACATGAGCAGACTTTGCTCCCAAAGTATTGACTTGTTCTGTAAAGTTTTGTTTGTTCTTCATGTGGAAGATGAAAAATGTACAGATGAAAAGTGCTGAACAGGGGTTGTTAAAACTGAATAGCTGTTTCCATGTTAATTATCAAATATTTCTTGGAACTTTTTTCCAGAAACCAGTTACTCGAATGCCTGTCTTTTACTTACTTGCATCAAAATAAATATTTTTTATTTCAAACAAAGGGATGAGTAAACTATATGCCATAATTAATGAGTCTTTGAAGTATGAAGTATTGGAGAAATCTAACAATATAATGTATTTAAGAAGTCTGTTACTGCAAGAAAGGTTATTTGCCTTTTCTTTTGTGTTTTTTTTAGCAAATATGCAGTAGATTTACTCGTGCTTTGTCCTTGTTGCGTTGATTTTATATTGTGTTCTGCATTGAATGCACCTTGCTTTAACAGGATCAATCTTGGGAAAGAGGTTATGGCGAGGTCTGTCTCTTCTCTCTTTCCACCCCCCGCCCAACTTAACAGGGCCTTCTTGTGGAGCAGTGATAGTGTCTCACTCCTGCATCGGGAGACCAGAGTTCAACTCTGTAATAACAACATCTCTGAACAGATTGGTTAACTGTAACCCTAGTACTGTTCCATGTGGCACTGCACTAGTTATAAATTGCTATTTTGAAAAGATCCACAATGCCCCAACCCTCTATCATCTCTTAGTTCTCTGTTAATATACTACCTCCAACACCATAGACTCTTATCAAACATTAGGCTACTTAAGATACCTTATCAAAACACCTTTTTAAAAATGGGTGACTGTTTTTGTAGAGCACTCCATTCTAACTGGAAGAATGACCTGCTCCTCCCATTTCTTGCCTTTTAATGCACTGCCGCACTTATCATAGCATGTCTGTCCTAGTAAGCTGGAGCAACAGCATCTCTTTCCAGTTAACCGGAAGGCTATAAGTGCTTATGAACTGTCCTCCATTTTTGACTACCTTCAACCACTCCCTTTTCAGTTTGCTCTGGGGCGCAGTTATCATTTGTATTACTTTGTCCTCTCCTCTTTTTTTTTTCTTCTTTCTTCTCCTCCTCCCCGCTCCCATCCCTCTTTCCATATCATCTTTCTTTCAGCCCCCTTTACTTCCAAAGAAGAGCCATTTTGGAATCAGTTAACTTTGTTTTACTTAACAGATGCTACAAGACCTGAGTTATCGCATATTTCTGCTGTTTTGCATTGCGCTCTGAAGCTTTTCACTCTTTACTGGCTTGAAAAAAAATTAGCTTGGCAAAGTGACCAGATAGGAGCTTGTACCAGTTGGCGCAAGCTTACTTATACACAAGTCAGTGATGCTGAATTAATTAGTTTTTGAGAATCAAGATTTGTTTGATCAAGATTTCATACAGCATTTGTACTGTTGTGAAGTTGTTCTCCAGTCATCTTTTGAAACGTTGGTCATGTTCGTGCCTTTCACCACTTTTTTTCAATATAACCTGTTAGCAGGTGCACTTGCAGGAATGAAGGGCTCCTGCCTGAAACGTCAATTTTTCCTGCTGCCAGGATGCTGCCGGCCCTGTGCTTTTCCAGCATCACTCTAATCTTGACTTGACTCAAATCTCCAGCATCCACAATCCTCGTTTTCACTTTGTACAGGACTTTTGTTAGGCCATAACAGGAATACTGTATGTAGTTCTGTTCATCGAACTATAGGAAGGCAGTGATTGCACTGCAGTGGTGTGGAGGAGATTCACCAGGGTTTTGCCTGGAATGGAGCAATTTCTCGATGGAGAGGTTGGATAAGCTTGGATGAGAAGCCAAGATGCTCAAGAGTGGGGGTCTGATTAAGGTATTGAAGATTGAGGAGCATGGACAGAATGGTTAGATGCAGCTGGTCCCCTCAAGTGAAGGGTCAATAACGAGGGACCATAACTTTAAAGTGAAACTTTTAAACTTCAAAAGATTCAGAGGGGATTCAGGAAAAACACTCTTTCACCAAGATGCTCGTGGGAATCTGGGTTGCTCTGCCTGGGAGGGTAGTTGGGGCAGGAAACCTCACAACCTTCAACCCATCTAAGTAGTTTTAGAAATGTCTTGACATTCAAGGGTCTGGGTCTGGGTCTGGGTCTGGTGCTGGAACATGGAGCTTGTGTAGATTGAGCAGTTTTTGTCAGTGCAGACTCAATGGGCCAAAGGATGATGACTTCTGTATTGTATGATGCTGTCTCTCTATTGCAATGTTTTGATTGAATCGATCTCTCTGCCATAGGAAGGATGTTGTGAAATTTGAAAGGGTTCTGAAAAGATTTACAAAGTGGTTTCCAGGAAAGGAGGGGTTGAGCTATAGGGAGAGGCTGAAATACGTTGTGGCTGTTTTCCCTTGAGTGTCGAAAACTGAAGTGACCTTTTGAAATGACAAATGTTTCTTCCACCCCACCCCACCATAGCACATAGGTTTAAAGTGAGAGGAAGGTTTTAAAAGGGACCTAAGGAGCAATGTTTTCACACAGAGGGTGGTGCTTGTATGTAATAAGCTACCAGAAAAAATGGAGGCTGGTACCATTATAACATTTAAAAGGCATCTGCATGGGTATATGAATAGGAAGGGTTTAGAGGGATTTGGGCTAAATACTGGCATATGGGACTAGATTAACTTTAGGATATCTGGTCTGCATGGACAAATTGAATAGAAGGGTATGGGTCCATGCTGTACATCTGTGGTTCTAATGTTCCAGTATTGTTGCTTAAGATGTTTAATCATAACATGACCTTACAATGGAAAGATGTGCGTGGCATATGCTACCTTAACTATCCTATTAACCTTCAGGGATCTGTGGATAAGCATCTCTATCCTCCTATCTAATTACCATGAGTTCTGTCCTAATTGGAGATTCTCTGTTAAATATTTTAAATGTTTTTCTACTTTTCAATCTGCCCTGCAATCTTGATGCTTTCACAAGCATGCAACCCCATTTCAAGCAGTGGTTTTCCTAGTAGTAGTAGAGGTGGGAATGAAAGATTCATTTATTTTAAAATTGTTCACCTATTGTTTCTGTGGCCATGAAGTTAAAGGTGTCAGTGTGGACTTTTCAAATGTTTAACTTTTACATAAAGAATAAAACTTGCAGATTTACCAAACAAAATTTTCTTGAAGTAAACCTCACTAGTTTCCACCACTCGATTTAATTGTTCATTACTTGAAGAGTCAAAACTTGGCAGTTTGAAGTGCACTGAGACTGTTGGAATTTAATTTTTGGAGCTGCACTGCTTGCTTCCTTTTGTTCCTTCATACTGTTGTTTCGTTCAATAATGTAAACATGGATAGTGTTTGTGTTGTAAATGAAAGAGCTTGCAGGGTTTTGTGAATGCATCTCAGGTGGCTTTGCTGAGATTTCTACATTCTTTGTTGTGTTGCTCGTAGGCATCTGTCAGGAAGATGATTTGAAACATGCAGCTGAGAAAGATTCTTCTGATTTTTTTTAGGCCAGTTACGCAAGTTGATGTTGTCCACATAGTTAATATTCATGAGACCCTTTTTTATTTGGAGTGAATCCATTAACTCGCCACCATATAGCAAAAGCATACCAGGCTTGAAACATAACTGTCTCCACAGATGCTTCCAGACTTGATGAGTTTTTCCAACAAGTAAAAAAAATGAGGTCTGCAGATGCTGGAGATCACAGCTGCAAATGTGTTGCTGGTCAAAGCACAGCAGGCCAGGCAGCATCTCAGGAATAGAGAATTCGACGTTTCGAGCATAAGCCCTTCATCAGGAATTCAGGAATAGAGAATTCGACGTTTAGAGCATAAGCCCTTCATCATGAGTTTTTCCAACACTCATTTTGCCATAAGGTTTTTTTTAAATTTTGATGTCTCTTCCATTTAATTAGAAATGGCCCCTTTAATCCTAGGAATATTATTTCTCGTTTTCAGTCATTATTTCAGTCTGCATTAACTGAGACTGCTCTGACCATTTATCAACAAAAATACATAAATATTAAACAGTGGCAAAAGTTGTTGCACTGTGGGGTCTATAAAATACTTGTTTCAGGACAAAGTGAAATATGTAGATTGCATGAAGTTTTAAAGCCATCAGAATAAAAAGAACACAATCAGCCTACTGCCTGAAGTGCAATTGCACCAGTGAAAACTGTTTGGTTGCATCATTTCAAGACCTGGCCATTGTGGCAGAGCAGATGGCAACATTCTTGAAGGATAGGAGCTGAAATTCTACCTGAGAAAATTCAGTCAAGAGGAGCAAATAAATATAGTACTCTAAGGAAGAAGTGATTAATAATCCACTCTTTCACCCAGAAAATAGTGACTAGTTATTAACCTCCTTGTAATGGAAGTTTGTAAACGCTTAAAACATCTATTTGTTGCAGCATCTTTATTAAAGTTTGTTACATGGAAAGCTGTATGTTAAATGCGTTTCTGGAATTTACTGGAAATAGAGCATGTCTGTCTTTATTTTAGTATGAGACAAAACTGCAGATGCTAGAATCCAAAGTAGACCAGTAGAAGACTAAAAGAGCACAAGAAGGGTTATACCCAAAGCATCGGACTTCTACACCTCCCTGATGTTGCCTGACTTGCTGTGCTCTTCCAGCCTCTTGCTTGTCTGTTATTTCTGTGCGTGTGAAATGAATTTAATCCCAAGTTTCATCTGATTTAATCAATTATCTTGTCCTTTTTACAACTAGTTGAGCAAAGTAATATGGAAAATGATGTCTGTGAAATCTGTTACACTGTAACCAAAGCTTTACCATTTTCTTTGAAGTGTGCTGGGGAAGAAAAACGAGTTGACAGTCGCACGATTTATGTTGGTCATCATCCAACTCCTGAGATAGAAGCATTTCTTCCTCAGAATTTCTGTGACAACAGGATAGTTTCATCAAAGGTAGGCCTGTTTCTAACTTAATGTTTTTATGCTGTGTAGTGTTTAAACATCATTAAGCCTGGAATATATAAAGTTTTTATTTCATACTTTAATGCATATGCATTGGACTTGAGATGAAGGGATGTTGGCAGAAATGGTATGCTTTGACATGGTTTTCTTTTTAAATGTGTAAGTTCATTTGTATGTCAGTGACTTGAAGAAAATAAACTTGAGTGTTCTGCAAACTAATTTTTATGTAGTTTACTTTTGTATAATACAAGATTACAAATCACTTCATGGTTATTGGGAAAGGGAAGCGGTTCCAAGGGTAAGAGAGGAGCTCTCGTGAGAGAAGGCAATTAGGAGGCTTGTGAAATTGGGCAGACAGATGGATTTTGCAGAAGAAACACACCAGGTAAATGGCAGAGCCAGGTTTGTTAGACTAGTTTGCAGAGTTGAGAGAACAGATGGTCTGTTTAAGAATATCAGGAGGGTAGGTTAAGTGGGCCTTGCCTACAGAGGGATTTCACCACAACCATAATCTCCTGATGGATCAATTTCAGCACATGTTTTTAAGTGTGGCCTGGTAAGAAGACCCAGGGTCATGGCATTCTGAATAACTGACAATTTAGGATGCTGATAACATTATTTGAGAAAAGAGACCTTTTTTATTTAAGCTGAGTGGGCAGTAGCAGACAGATTAGATTGAATTGATCTCTCTGCCATAGAAGGATGTTGGTGATAGATTTAGATGTGGAGCTCTTTTCGCGTCTCTCAAGATATGGAAATATTGCACTTTTCAGGCAAAAGCAAAAGTGTTAATGATGTCCAAGGCTATAGCACTTGAATCATGTCAAGATAAAACTAAATTAGATGAAATTATGAATTTGAGTTTTTTTAGTTAGTGCAATAGCATTAAAATTGATTTATCAAATCTTGAAAGCTAGACATCTTTGTAATATAAAAGTTGGTGTAACATGACTTTCTTGCTTCAACATAATGTATCTGCCAAATTAGCAAATATACGAGCACTGCAGAGACATCCATAAACCAGTATAGTTAGTGTTAACAGTTATACGTTTTGGGTCTATTCAGGGACTATTTGTTTATACTTCATGGTAGTCCCCTGGTGGTGTTTTCTCTTTTAAGCACTTTCAAATATGAGAAATCTTAACCAATTCAGTCATTGCTGCTGCTTTGCATCACACTTTTATTTTTGGCCCCAGAATTGGTGTTGAATGTCTCTTTCATGTGTACACAAATACTTATTATGTTTTGTAACCTTAGAATGAAATACAGGTGCACCATCCTTTATCTGAAATACTCTGGACCAGCTGGTTTTTGGAATTCAGAATTTTTTGAATTTCAGAATAAGACAGTGTGGTGAAATTATTTTTAAAATCTCACCGAAGAACAGACTGAAAAGTGAGTAAAAATGGACCTTTACACACAATGGAGGTCTGTCACCTCCCCCACCCACACGTCACATCTGATTGATACGCATTGAGTGGGTGTGGACTTGGGTTAACTATTTGCACGCCAAAAGAAAAACATTCACAAACCTTCGGACTTCGGAGCTTTTCAGATTTCAGGATTTCAGATAAAGAGTTGTCTACCCGTACATGGCATTTTTAAAAAAAAATTCAAAAGTGATACTTCATTTTTTTTTGTGCAGCATTGTTTCTTTCCTGCTTTAGTTCAAAGCACTTCAAGGGGAGATTTAAAGCTCATTCTACCAGAGCAGCAGCAGCTCTATACGCTAAGAACAGATTTGTCCAAAGTACTGGAGTCTGTAAAAAGTGGACCTAAGAATGTAACTTTTTCGAAAAAAAAGTCTTGCGATTTACAAATGAAAGAACTGAAAATGGTATGAAGTTGACTTAAGCTGCAAATGTGTTGCTGGTCAAAGCACAGCAGGCCAGGCAGCATCTCAGGAATAGAGAATTCGACGTTTCGAGCATAAGCCCTTCATCAGGAATAAGAGAGAGTAGCCAAGCAGGCTAAGATAAAAGGTAGGGAGGAGGGACTAGGGGGAGGGGCGATGGAGGTGGGATAGGTGGAAAGAGGTCAAGGTGAGGGTGATAGGCCGGAGTGGGGTGGGGGCGGAGAGGTCAGGAAGAGGATTGCAGGTTAGGAGGGCGGTGCTGAGTTGAGGGAACCGACTGAGACAAGGTGGGGGGAGGGGAAATGAGGAAACTGGAGAAATCTGAATTCATACCTTGTGGTTGGAGGGTTCCCAGGCGGAAGATGAGGCGCTCCTCCTCCAGCCGTCGTGTTGTTATGTTCTGCCGGTGGAGGAGTCCAAGGACCTGCATGTCCTCGGTGGAGTGGGAGGGAGAGTTAAAGTGTTGAGCCACGGGGTGATTGGGTTGGTTGGTTCGGGTGGCCCGGAGGTGTTCTCTGAAGAGTTCCACAAGTAAGCGGCCTGTCTCCCCAATATAGAGGAGGCCACATCGGGTGCAGCGGATGCAATAGATGATGTGTGTGGAGGTACAGGTGAACTTGTGGCGGATATGGAAGGATCCTTTGGGGCCTTGGAGGGAAGTGAGTGTGGAGGTGTGGGCGCAAGTTTTACATTTCCTGCGGTTGCAGGGGAAGGTGCCGGCGGTGGAGGTTGGGTTGGTGGGGGGTGTGGATCTGACGAGGGAGTCACGAAGGGAGTGGTCCTTGCGGAATGCTGATAGGGGAGGGGAGGGAAATATATCCTTGGTGGTGGGGTCCGTTTGGAGGTGGCGGAAATGGCGGCGGATGATACGTTGTATGCGGAGGTTGGTGGGGTGGTAGGTGAGAACCAGTGGGGTTCTGTCTTGGTGGCAGTTGGAGGAGCGGGGCTCAAGGGCGGAGGAGCGGGAAGTGGAGGAGATGCGGTGGAGGGCATCGTCGATCACGTCTGGGGGGAATCTGCGGTCCTTGAAGAAGGAGGCCATCTGGGCTGTGCGGTGTTTGAATTGGTCCTCCTGGGAGCAGATGCGGCGGAAACGAAAGAATTGGGAATATGGGATGGCGTTTTTACAGGGGGCAGGGTGGGAGGAGGTGTAGTCCAGGTAGCTGTGGGAGTCAGTCGGTTTATAATAGATGTCTGTGTTGAGTCGGTCGCCCGAGATAGAGATGGAAAGGTCTAGGAAGGGGAGGGAGGAGTCTGAGACAGTCCAGGTGAATTTCAGGTTGGGATGGAAGGTGTTAGTAAAGTTGATGAACTGTTCAACCTCCTCGTGGGAGCACAAGGCAGCGCCGATACAGTCATCGATGTAGCGGAGGAAAAGGTGGGGGGTGGTGCCAGTGTAGTTGCGGAAGATGGACTGTTCCACATATCCTACGAAGAGGCAGGCATAGCTGGGGCCCATGCGGGTGCCCATGGCAACTCCTTTAGTTTGGAGGAAGTGGGAGGATTGAAAAGAGAAGTTATTCAGCGTGAGGACCAGTTCAGTCAGTCGAAGGAGGGTGTCAGTGGAAGGGTACTGGTTGGTGCGGCGGGAAAGGAAGAAGCGGAGGGCTTTGAGTCCTTCGTGATGGGGGATGGAGGTGTACAGGGACTGGATGTCCATAGTGAAAATAAGGCGTTGGAGTTGACTTAAGTTCAGCTACTGTCCTGTCTAGAAATTTTTAAGAATTGAGTGTTGGTGGCATATTGTGGGGTGGGGGGGCAATGGAATCCCTTATTAGTGATTTTGATTCTTTGGGTATTGGAGACCGTGGGGTTGGTTGATCCATACACTGTACACAAGAACATTTTTATTATGTTAATAGCACTTCATGTAATCTTGGTTCATTTTTGCCATTGGACCTTTTAAACCATATTTCTGTTGTGAACTTGTTTTAATTTATTGTTGAGCTGGTTAAAGCAAAGGTTTAAACCTTTGACCACAGAATATTGATGAATTAATATTGTATTATACCTGCTTAGACAAAATCCAATGGAAAGCAACATTTTGGTGCTTGCTTTAGCAGTATTTATTGAAATAAGATTGATACACAGTACATGAATGACTATTACATCAGGGTTATGTGAATTTCTTTTGAAGTATTTCATATTACATGAGACCACTGAAGTGAAGTATATTGTTATGGCTCTTAGGAAACTACTAGAAACTAGAGTTTAAAATTTCACCATTCATGTCTGATCTTGGAATCTTTGCAATAGCAACTAACTGCTAAAATAAACTCGTGTTTAAATTGTCTTTCCTAATCTTGAAAACTTCATCCAGTTATACTCAATAGTTATGACGTCTGGCTGCAAACATTAATTTATCCATTAAAAATGTATTAAAATATAAATTATAATTTACCATTTTAAGGTTAGCATAAAAATAACCTGTTTGAGGAGTGTGTGTAGCTTGTCGGAATGGTGAATGTGAGTATTTAAAATGAAGGGATTCGTTATGAAACACTTTTCCCCTCTGGTAGAGAAGTCTTATAATTTAATGCTAAGATATTGATTTTACTTTTCAAAGTATGATCAAAATTTGGAATGCATTGCTCTGCAAATGATTGGCTGTTCAGTTAATTGAAGAATTCAGGGCTTTTTTTTTCATTTAGGTCAGGATTTTCAGGATTTTGAGGGAAACGGGGAAAGAGGTACAACTTAATTTGCTCAATCAGCTATTAGCATAACTGGCACAAGGGATGAAATAATCTCCTCTTGTTTCTATGTATTCCTTTATTTCAGTTTGAAAGTAATGAGAATAAAATCTTTTGAGACGATAATTAACCAAATGTCTGTTCTTTCCCTTGTTTTCTCACAGTACACGTACTGGAACTTTATTCCAAAAAATCTGTTTGAGCAGTTCAGAAGAATAGCAAACTTTTACTTTCTCATTATATTCCTTGTTCAGGTAAGCTGAGCTACTTATGTGGCAAAACTGAACTCAGTAATTATTAGTCTTGTATGAAGTGAATGATTTGATGTTGCTATGAATTTGCCAAGTTGAAAATCTCTCAACACCAGGTTATAGTCCAACAGATTTATTTGGAAGCACTAGGTTTCGGGGAACTGTTCCTTCTTCAGGTGATTGTGGAGAAAAAGAATCAGCCTGACCATTATGGCACAAAGCCTCACAGGGAGTTAACACCTTCGATACCTTATCTGGGCAGACATGACACCAATTGTTAAAGTGGACCTAAGAATGTAACTTTTTCTAAAAAAATTTTTGCGATTTACAAATGAAAGAACTGAAAACAACATGGTCATTCTGAAAAAGATAAGAGCCTTAACAAAGAAGCTGAGTCTTTTTCAACATAATTTCAGTTACATCACACTGTAAACTTTTGCTATAAATTCTGTCTTACAATCTTATTTTCCGCAATCACCTGGTGAATAAGCAGCTCTCTGAAAGCAAGTGCTTCCAAATAAACCTGTTGGACTATAACCTGGTGTTGTGATTTTTCAATTTTGTACACCGCGAGTCCAACACCAGAATCTCCAAATTATGAATTTGCTCTTTTGTTTCTATTAAGGTCAGTACATTTTCCTGGTTGTTGTAGCAAGTGTCTTTAAGATGATTATGGTTTTCACGTCACTGTTTCTGCATAGATGTTTAATTGCTTGACTGTTGCCTAAATTGAACTTGCCTTTAATGTCTCTGTGCTAAACACCCATACTTATTATAATTATCAAATTCTGCCCCCCCCCCCCCCCCCCCCCCCCCCCCCCCCCAAACCAGGTTATTGTTGATACTCCAACTAGTCCAGTTACAAGTGGACTTCCTCTGTTTTTCGTGATTATTGTGACAGCAATTAAACAAGTAAGTTATTAAAAATGTTACCATGTGATACATAACTCTGTCTGTCTGATTTGGTGTGAAGCAACTTTACCTTTCAAATGCCTATTTAACATGTGAACAAGTCATTGATTTTTCACAAAATAGATTTGTCTTTGTCTTAGTACTTGGAGAATGCCAGCAAGGCAGCAGTTATTTTTTAACTACTAAATAGGATGCTTGCTACATTGGCCAAGCCAGCATTTTTACCTGGCCCTAATTGTTGAGAAAGTATTAAGAATTGCTGCTGTGGTGTGCAATGTTGTTAGGGAAGAGATTCTAGGATCTTTGGCCCAGGGTGGTGAAGGACAGGCAATATAGTTAATCCATGCACGCTGGGATAATCCATAAATGTAGTACAAAGGATGGGTGGTGTATGTCTTGCAGTACTTACAGGTGATAGTGTCCCCCTGTATCTGTTTCCCTTGATCTTCTGGATGTTTATGAGCATGGCTTTGGAAGGTGCTGTTTTAAGGAGCCTTACTGAATTATTATTAAGTGAACTGAAACACATTGTCTAATACCTTTTTAAATAATATGTAGAAGCTAAAGTAAAAATATATATTAGCGGTGTACAACTCATTCTTGTATTCAAATAACCTAGCAAATTTCCATTAAATTAGTGATTTATGTTCGTGCTATGTTTTCTTCATACAGTACTTTCATTATCATGTGTGCAATGCCCGTTGGCAGGTCCTTGTCTTATAAGTGGTCTTTTCATATCTCTTAGCTGTGCCAATCTTATTTACCAGTAAATTCCTTCAATTTTCAAACTACCCAGCATTGATGTTCTCTTCCTTTTTTATTTTTCCTTGAGATCTTCCCTCTATAATGTCTCTTACTCTTTGCAGGGCTATGAAGATTGGCTCCGACACAAAGCTGATCACTCTGTGAATAAAAGCCCAGTTTATGTTGTTGATGGAGGAAAGATTGTGGAAAAGCAAAGTGAAAAAATTCAGGTGAATTTTCTGGCATTTTAAAATTTTGTATTAAAGGCATCAATTCTGTTGCTGTACTTTGCAAAATCAAATTTAAGCAATTATGTTTCAAAAGTGTTTCTTACAGAATATGCTTGCTATCGAATTCTAATAAACTGTTGACTGAGTGAGTAAATTATCATATGCTCGACGAAATCATGCTAATGATCAAATTCCAAGCAAGGAAAAATCTTTTTACTAAAAGTACAGCTGTAACTTTCAAAATATCTTTCTCACTAAAAATTGTCCACAACTTAATGATTAAACAATTAAACTGCAGTGCTAAAATTGAATCAGAAGATTAGGAACTCATTGTCATTCGGAGTGAATGTTGTAAATATGGTGTTCCCTTTCACCAAATCCTATATTTCTAATCTACTCAAATAATTGTGCATAAGGAAGAATTTTTAAATGCAGCCTTCTGAAGAAGATGGTTAAGATGTGACTAGATTTGAGGAAACTGATTCCCTTACTTCTCCATCCACCTTGAGTGAAGATACCTCCATTTATCCTTCACCAGTAACAACTCCATTTGACAACCAAGTGGTATGGGAAGATGGAATCCTTACTCTTTAATCATTATATACCATCAGAAATGTCAGATGTGACTCAGTTGATAACTCTCCTGAAACAAACTCCAGTTGGGGCTTCATGGCCCAATGTAGGATTTGAAGACTCACTGTCACCACTTCTTGAGACAGAGTGCTGCAATATATGAAGTACTATTAAGCTGAGATCCTGAACGTTGCCCTTGAGAGGTTGAAAGATCCTATTGCACTAATTTTAAACCTGAGCCAGGACCTTCTCCTTGAAGATGTTTCTCTATCAAACCAGTATCCTGGAGATTGAGCATAATTCTATTACAATTCATGACCTTTTTCTGTGTTCACATTGGCAGTGAAGTTTCCTACATTTTTAAGTATTATAAAAGTACTTCATTGACTGTAAAGTATTTTTTGAATATCCTGAAGAGTCAGTGGCACAGTGGTAAGCACTGCTGTCTCGCAGTGCCAGAGACCCAGATTCATGTCCCACCTCAGGCAGTGGTCTGTGTGGAGTTTGCACATTCTCCCAGTGACTGCGTGAGTTTCCTCCCACAGTCCAAAAATGGGCAGGTTAGGTGATTTGGCCATGCTAAATTTCCCGTAGTGTTAGGTGAAGGGGTAAATGTAGGGGAATGGGCCTGGGTTGGTTGCTCTTTAGAGAGTCAGTGTGGACTTGTTGGGTCGAAGGGCCTGTTTCCGTTCTGTAAGTAATCTAATCTATGACAGATACTATGTAAATGCAAGTTTTGCTCAGGGCACTGTTAAAACTCGTGAATTTTAGTTAACTTTTTATGGTTGAGTATTGCCATTCCATTCCTGCCAGAATAACCAACTTGGTTGAAAAAAGGGCAGGACGAGCAGCTCAGCATTCCAAGGTTTAGATGTTTCAGGTGTGATAGTGAGGCATGTAATATGGATGGATGGAGGGAGTTGTTTTCCTGATTTAAGGAGAATGTCACAGCCACACACAGGCAGATACAATGGCAACTTCGAAGAGGCATTTAGACAGAGACATGGTTGGCACAGACATTAGATTAGATTACTTAGTGTGGAAACAGGCCCTTCGGCCCAACAAGTCCACACCGACCCGCCGAAGCGCGACCCATCCATACCCCTACAGTTGGGGGGGGGGGGGGGAAATTTTAGCATGGCCAATTCACCTGACCTGCACATCTTTTGGACTGTGGGAGGAAACCGGAGCACCCGCAGGAAACCCACGCAGACATGGGCTGAATGTGCAAACTCCACACATTCCGTCGCCTGAGTCGGGAATTGAACCCGGGTCTCTGGCACTGTGAGACAGCAGTGCTAACCACTGTGCCACTCTGCTGCCTATGATGGACCAAGCAGCCTGTTCCCGTGCTGTACTGTTCGATGTTGTATGTGAATCCTAAATGAGAATTCAACAAAGGCATTAGTGGGGGCAAATAATGCCTTATTGTGGAGAGGGATTAGTAAAAATGGTGACTGGTCGGGCTAGTAATTTGTTTGTTTGAGATAGACTTGAAGAAAACATAAATTGGTGAATTTTTATCCATTAACATTAAAGCTCTTTGTTTGTATAATTCCAAGAAAACAGAATTTTAAAGTATTTTTGAGAGTTTAAATTGCTGAATAACTAGCTGAGTTATTTCTAACTCCATATAATTTGTATTTAATCAATTGTAATAGATTAGAGATTTGTTGAATATGGCACTGTACTTTTGAAGACCCAGCTAGTTTGTCCATTCTCTTGCTTTTTTTCGATAACCCTGAATTTCTTATTACTTCAAGTATTCATTCAGTCTCCTTTTAGCTTTTCTTTAGACATATTGTTTGTGTGACATTCCTTTGCTTTTGTATATTGTCTTAATGACATTTTTTTCATTCCTGTCACAATTTACTTGAAACAGATTCATAATTTGAGGTATAACTGTTTTTGATTGTGTCATTTTGCTTTTCATCTCCTGTTCTTGATATTGCTATTGATAATTGCTTTGTTTTTTACTCAGATGTTGTTCCAATTCTCTTCTATTGACCAACCTAAAATGACAGAACTTTGTACATCGCAAAATACGCAAGGTTACTTTTCCAGCTCCAGTGAAATTTTCCAGCTCTAATTGTAGTTTCCATTCAACTTGTCACTCAGTGGTTGCGTTTGATATTTTCCAAAGAAACAATAGATCGACCTTTAAGGTTGATCTAAACAAACTATGGTGAACGTTGGGTGTATTTTCCAAACTGACGTCACTGTTATTTCCATTTAATTGTCAGCCAAGGGCCAACCTTTCCTCACTTTCATCAAAACTGTGTTGCTGGCTTACTGTTTTATATCTGCACAGGAAGTCTATGCATAAATACCTTTTTAATTCCTAATTTAGTCTTGCAGATGTGAGTGTATCACTGGTGGCTGTCTGTGTAGTCATGTATATAAATATCAATTTTGGAAATGTCTCATCACCTCCTGTCTCATTCCAAATTTTGTTTCAACCTAAACCCCATTTTGATTCAATGTCAGAATATTAGTATTATCTGTACAACAGTCATTTGATAATACAAGGACTTGTCTGTCTTTTCAGCAATATTCATGTTAGAGCTTTTCATCCTGCATGTCACCAGGACAGACATAAATATACCAACCTTTTTAAAATATTACAGGAGCAAAGGGAGCTGACTGCTGGACAAAGTGCATTCACAGTTGTTTCATTTGAATTTTTTGAAAAAAAAATTTCAGCTATCCAGTCCTTAACATTAAGTTCCCTGTTATTACGAGACACCATTTGCCATCAATTTGTGATTAAATCAAATCTCTTCCTTTACCTCAGAAATACTGAAATGGTCTTGTTTCACCTTTTGCCAAAATCTTTAACCTATATTCTTGCATCAAACTTCATTCCCTGCTCCAGCTGCGAGTTAGGTTGAAGAATAATGATTGCCTTACTGGAATCTGAATTTAGTTTCAAATCACTGCAAGCATCTGCTTCCAGCTCAGCAGCAGTGGCTACCTCTGTCACCTTTTGTCACAGTATTACTGAACCCTCTTATCTTTGCGTGGTTGTACAATCCATTTTATATTTCCTGTTGCCTTTCTTGCTGACTTCTGAAACTACAGTACACAAAATAAGTATTTCACTGTCCACACTATAGTTCATTAGCCACTGACTTTGAAGGGGGAACGAAAGGATATGAGTCAGTCATTAAGACTTTAAAAATCCTCATAGTTTATACATTCCCTTCTCCTTACTTCACAACTGGTCTCTGTTATAGTCTCAGTCCTCTAGCTCTGGGCTCCTGTACATGCAGTTCTCTCCTGCTCTTACATTTGGTGCCAAATCATTCTCTGTTCACACTCCATTCTCTGGAGCTGTCACTGAGTCTTTCCTTATGCTAGAGTTCCTCTCCGCCCTCTCTCTCTTTATTTTTAATCATTTCTTGATCACCTGGTCCAACATTTTTATACTGTTCAGTGTGTTTGTCTTTGAATTTGAAGGATGTTGCATGCAAAGCATGTGTTCAGTGAGTTTTAATCTGTAATGTAGTGATACTTAAATTTGCAAATGGAATAATTTAGATGAACAGTGCATCAATGTTTTTTAAACTTTAGAACCTTACCCTACAATTTTCCAGACACTGCCCTGGTTGTTATGTCAGGACGTAGCAACTGGAGATATTGGCACAGTGGTGTCTACAGTTGGGACAGAATTATTTTGGGAGTAGTTATCTTTGACTCCAGACTCCATTAAGACATATTGTATTAGATTAAATTATGAGCTAGGATACCCATCATGGATTACCACCCCACCAACTGATAGATCAGTTCTGTGTTTTTGCCACACTGTTGTACAATGTACTCTGGGGAGGGGATTTCATCACCACCTAGATCAAGCTAGTTGCCTCCTAGAGAAGGAGTCCTAAATAACAAAGCTGCTCAGCTGGGTTAATGGTAGATGGTGAGAGGAAAATACACATTTTCAGCTTGTTTACCAACATGCCTTAAATAGATTCATCGGTCTGTGACATGATAATTCGAGTGACCTCGGCACAGTTCTGTAGAGTCTCCTCTTTGCATCTCTCTCTATGGTAGTAGCACAACGTAGATTTAGAACAGATGTAGCAACTTCAAGCTGGTCAACAGCCAGTAGAATTTTACTTGGCCACAATTTGTAAGCTTGTACCTTTTATATATTTCCCCACTGTACCATTTGCTACCCAGCAAGGGAGCATCTTTGATTCAATGAACAGTACAGAAGGGCATGCTAGGAACATGCCTTAATGAGTTTGCGACCTGATGATGCTAGTGTACATGCTAGCCTATGGAAGCAAAGCATCGGGGGAAACAGAGCAATCCCACAATAAACAGATCAGATTTAAGCTCTACAGTCCTTCCGCATCCAGTTGTGATTGAACAATCAAGCAAGTAATTGGAGGAGGTGGTTACAGGGATATCCTAACTTTAATAACAGGGTACCCATCAGATCAGTGCAAATGAAGGTGAAGCATTTTAAAGCATCCACCTGAGATCCCCATCATCTTAGTTGCCAACCTTTAGCCAGTTTCTTTCATTTTCTTGAAAAAAAACTACAGAGGGTACTGTACACTGCAAAAGTTATGGCCCACAAAACATTCCAGCGAAAGTAGTGAATAATGTTCCAAAGCAAGCTTCAATCCACATCAAACTGTTCCTATCCAGTTTAAATACTGCAATCTACTCAGCAGTGTGGAAATTTGCTCAGGTATATCCTGCTCACAAAAAGCAGAGGAATCCAACCTGAAAAATTACCATCTCCATCAGCATTTTTCCATGCCAGTAATGGTGGGAGTGACCACTGCCCAGTGCATTGTCGATCTATAGCACATGAACTGCACAGGTTGAAGAAAACCGTTCCAACACCTTCTCAAGGGGAAAATAGGGTCAGGCAATAAATGTTGCGCCAAGTAGTGATGCCTAGATACTATGTGCGAATTTAAAAACATCCTTTTGGAAGTGAGATTTGGCCGACATATTGCGCTCTCTTGCTGTGTGACACTCCTACTGATCAAGATTTGGAGACGCCGGTGTTGGACTGGGGTGTACAAAGGTTAAAAATCATGCAGCATCAGGGTATAGTCCAACAGGTTGGTTTGGAAGCACTAGCTTTCAGAGCGCTACTCCTTCATCAGGTGGTTGTCCAACCATGATGAAGGAGCAGCGCTCCGAAAACTAGCACTTCCAAATAAACCTATTGGATTATACCCGGGTATTGTGATTTTTAACTTTACTACTGATCAAGTGATGGAAGGTGTTGATAGTGCTATCAAGTAACAGTTGAACACCAGAGAGTGTGAAGTTGTTGAGCAATTTGGGATCGGCTACTCTTAGTCTGTCCAAATGTGAACGCAAGTTGCAATTTGGTGGGGTAACGCAGGGCAGGACTTATTCACTTTAATAGTAGGGTCCTCTGTCTTGCTGAACAAGGAGACCTTTGGTTGTATGATTGTGATTCTTTGAAGGTGAAGTTGCACGTAGACAGCATAGTAAATAAAGCATTTGGTATGCTTGCCTTTATTGATCAGTGCATTCATAGGAATTGGGAGGTCGTGTTACAGTGTACGGGACATTGGTCAGGCCACTTTTGGAATACTGCGTTCAATTCTGGTCTCCCTGCTATAAGATGGATGTCATTTTACTTGAAAGGGTTCAGATAAGATGTAAAAGGTAAAAACAATGACTGCAGATGCTGGAAACCAGATTCTGGATTAGTGGTGCTGGAAGAGCACAGCAGTTCAGGAAATAAGCGAGGAGCAGTAAAATCGACGTTTTGGGCAAAAGCCCTACATCAGGAATAAAGGCAGAGAGCCTGAAACGTGGGGAGATAAGCTAGAGGTGGTTGGGGTTGGGGAGAAGTAGCCAAGAGTACAATAGGTGAGTGGAGGAGGGGATGAAGGTGATAGGTCAGGGGAGGGTGGAATGGATAGGTGGAAAAGAAGATAGGCAGGTAGGACAAGTCATGGAGACAGTGCTGAGCTGGAAATTTGGAACTGGGGTGAGGTGGGGGGAAGGGGAAATGAGGAAACTGTTGAAGTCCACATTGATGCCCTGGGGTTGAAGTGTTCTGAGGCAGAAGATGAGGCGTTCTTCCTCCAGGCATTGAGTGGGGAGGGAGCGGTGGTGAAGGAGGCCCAGGGCCTCCATGTCCTCAGCAGAGTGAGAGGGGGAGTTGAAATGTTGGGCCACAAGGCAATGTGGTTGGTTGATGCGGGTGTCCCGGAGATGTTCCCTAAAGCGCTCTGCTAGGAGGCGTCCAGTCGTCCCAATGTAGAGGAGACCGCATCGGGAGCAACGGATACAATAAATTATGTTAGTGATGTGCAGGTAAAACTTCGGATGTGGATGGCTCCTTTTAGGGCCTTGGATGGAGGTGAGGGAGGAGGTGTGGGCGCAGGTTTTGCAATTCCTGCGGTGGCACGGGAAGCTGCCAGGATGGGAGGGTGGGTTGTAGGAGGGCGTGGACCTGACCAGGTAGTCACGGAGGAAACTGTCTTTGCAGAAGGCGGAAAGGGGGTGGGGAGGGAAAAATATCCCTGGTGATGGGGTCTTTTAGGAGGTGGCGGAAATGTCAGCGGATGATTTGGTTTATGTGAAGGTTGGTAGGTTGGAAGGTGAGCACCAGGGGTGTTCTGCCCTTGTTATGGGTGGAAGGGTGGGGTCCGAGGGTGGAAGTGCGGGATGTGGACGAGATGTGTTAGAGGTCATCTTTAATCACATGGGAAGGGAAATTGCAGTCCTGGGCCTCCTTCACGGCTGCTTCCTCACCACCCAGATGCCTGGAGGAAGAACGCCTCATCTTCCACCTCGGAACACTTCAACCCCAGGGCATCAACGTGGACTTCAACAGTTTCCTCATTTTCCCCTTCCCCCACCTCGCCCCAGTTCCAAACTTCCAGCTCAGCACTGTCCCCATGACCTGTCCTACCTGCCTACTTCTTTTCCACCTATCCACTCCTCCCGCCCCCGACCTATCACCTTCATTCCCTTCCCCACTCACCTATTGTACTCTCTGCTACTTTCTCCCCACCCCCATCATCCTCTAGCTTATCTCTCCACGCTTCAGGCTCTCTGCCTGTATTCCTGATGAAGGGCTTTTGCTTGAAACGTCATTTTTACTGCTCCTCGGATGCTGCCTGAACTGCTGTGCTCTTCCAGCACCACTAATCCAGAATCCGATAAGATCTCATCATCTCCTTGCATACACACACACCCTCCACCCCAAGTTGAAGCAGTTTCTCGATTTTTATGTAGTCATTGTATAGGGAGGAACAGCCAAATAAGGCAACGTACACACTGGGTGACTGTTGCAGTCAGCAAGTGTCAAAAGTAAAGATTAAGCCATTTGCTGTTGCACAATGAATAACTGGCTTCACATAATGAATACTTTTCACCTTGTTAAACTGATCTCCCATTCTGAATGCTCCCTCATCTTGTTAAATGGCTCTACATAATGAATGTTTTTCTGCCTTGTTAACCCAGTACCCTTGCTGCCAGCACCTAATTTAAGAGTGCTTATTTGATCTGAGTCATGCTCAGCCGAACCTCTTGTTTCACAAAACCAAAACGTACCTCCTTCCCTGTCTGCACATAGCCTATATACATTTTCAGAAGGGTTTGAGCTATAGGAAAATGCTGAATAGGGTGGGGCTGTTTTTTCCTAGAGCTTCGGAGACTGATGGTGTCCTTGGAGGGGTTTATAAAATCATGAGCATGGATAGGGTAAATAGCCGATGCCTTTTTTCTCAGCGTTGTGGAGTGCAAAACTGGAGGGCATAAAGAGGCTTAGGGTGAGCAGGGTAAAATTTAAATGGGACCTAAGAAGCAGCTATTTCATATAAGGGTGATGTATGTATTGAACAAACTGTCAGATAGTGATGGAGGTTGGTACAACTACAATATTTTAAAAGGCATGGACAGGTACACGAATAGGAAAGGTCTAGCGGAATGAGTGCCGAAAGCTGGCAAATGGGACTAGATTAATTTGGGATAACTAGTCGACATGGACGAGTTGGACTGAACGGTCTGTTTCCGTGTGGTGCAACTCTTAAGTGGCATCAAAGCAGTATTTAACAGTATCTGATCAATGAAAGTTTGGGACAATCCTCTCTCTCCACAGGTTGAGTTCTGCCTAAGCACAAAAGAAGGTGTGTATGAATACTGGAGGTCAGGCATCACTGCAGGGGTTCAGCATATTCACTACTTGATCAAAAACCTTCCTCTATCATAAGGATAGAGGTGTTGATGTTCGTTGCTGATTGTATCATATTTAGCAATTTCAATATCTGATGCCATCCACCAGCAAATGCTGTACAAAATCTCAATGTGATCTAATACATGATGAGTGATATTTGTGCACTAGAAGAACCAGGCAATGGCTCTTACCCGCAAGAGGATCCAAATATCTTTTGACATTCACTGCCATTATTAGCACCTTGGAGTTAACTGGAACCTGAACTGGCTAGTCTTATGAATACCGTGGCTGCAAGAGCAGGTCAGAGGCTTGGGAATTGTGCTGAGTAACTCACCACCTGACTGCTCAGAACCTGTCCATCTGCAAGGCAGGAATGTGATTCAGTACTTGCCTGCTCAGATGTAGCTCCAGTAACGCCCACAAATTTCGATCACTATCCATTGACAAGTCATCTTTTTACTACCACTGTGCAGTAAAGCTGTTTTCTAAAAGTGCAGTAAAATAATTTAGAGGCACCTTAGCCTACAGCTTGCAAACCTATGATCTCTAATATCTAGAAAGGCAAGGGCAGCAGATACAAAGAACAATCACCACCTTCAAATTCTCCTCTAAGCCAGATACCATCTTAACTTGGAACTGTATTGTTTTTCCTTCAGTTTCACTGGGACAAACCCTTGCAAATCCATTCCTAACAGCACAGCACTAACCGCTTTGCAGCTATTCAAGCAGTTAGCTTGTCTGCCCCTTTTAAGCGCATTTAAAGAATAGGTAATCAGCCACATTCCATCAATAACTAAAATATTAGTTGCCCTGATGTCAGCATATGGCATATAGGGATTCCTTGCTCTCATACTTTGTTCATTTGTTCAAAGCTAAGGTTCATTTAGTGGACATTTTACAGTTTTTTGATTTCCTTTATTATAGCTCATTAGTTTATCCTGCTGTATCTTGTCCATTTGAGAGGTATTGAATCAGTGATTTGACCTGTTTTGCTTACCTGATGTCTTTTTTTATTATTGTTTTGTGACATATGAATATTATAAGCTAGACCAGCATTTATTGCTCGACGAAGATTTTGAGTCTGCAAGATACAAAACTGATTCAGGGGCTTCAGCTCCAACTAATTGCATATGGTGCCTTTTGAAGAAGTCAGAAGCAGGATTTCAAAACAGAACACTGGTTTGAAATCCTATTTTAAGCCAAGGTGGCTGAACCTGAGTAGAGTATATTTTAAGTATGAGTGACTTTGAAACTACTGGAACAAGTATGATATACAATGTAAAACCTTAGAATTGTCGTCATAAGGCAATTTGATCCTATATGGTTCTGATTTTACTTGATGGTCAAATTGTGAAGGTCAAGCCCACTAAAGGCAAATAGGAATCTCCAGGGCTATAAATTTTTAATATTGGATTGGCTAGCATTCAAAAATTTGTTCTGGTGTGTTTCATGGTGTCAAGTCTTAACACTCTGTAACTTGACAAGGGGGGATGGATTGAATGATTCCTTTTTCCTTTCCTATTAAATCAGGAAATAATCAAATCTATGCTTATGGCCTTTGGCAAAATGCACCTTTCACAGTGTCATGTAAACTGGAAATTTGTGACCATGCAATAGTATAAAATAATTCTACCACCATATAGGCTGCTTGCAATCTGCTCCCTCTTATTGTCTTGTACGTGTCGTTATGTTCCATGGTCTTAAAGTAACCAGCTAGAAAATTGGCTCAGTACAGCAAGGAGAAACTGAGGGGAGTGTTTTTTTTCTTTTTTAGGTTGGGGATATTGTGTGTGTGAAAGAAGATGAAACGTTTCCATGTGATCTCATTCTGCTATCCTCAAGTAGGGAAGATGGCACCTGCTATGTCACTACTGCTAGTTTGGATGGGGAATCAAGTCAGAAGGTAAAAACAAAACCGTCTCAATCCATCCAAATCTTCTGTGTAATGTGTAACAGATGTTATGTCACTTTCAGCGATGCTATAACTTGAGTGCAGTGCAAAATATCCCCAATAAAATAATTTATCACTCTTTCTGACTTAATATAAAGAAATAAATTTGTATAATAGTATTTGTCTAGATGATACAGGAATATATTTTCGTCTTCTCTGCAAACAATATCTCCAAAGGAAAGTAAATCACAGGTGTTTGAAATATGCATGTTTAAAGTGTATCAGAAGCTAATGATTCAAATTCTGAGCTTTATTTGCTGCTTGTGAAGTAAGTAAAATGCTAAGCAAAGAAAATAAAGTCTGATTGCAGCTATGAAAGAATCAGCACTTCCGAAGTGATCTTTCATCTGGATCAGGTGAAGTTGGAGATGTAGCACAGGCAAGGAAATAGATTGGTTTGAGATAAAAGAACAGAAATTAAAGACGTTTAGTGAAGGCAGAAGGGATTCCGTGGCAAAAGTGTTAATGGCATGAGGCAAAAGGATGGGGTAGTGGGGCAGGAAAAGAAATAAAAATCTGGCAGATTTTAAAAATAATTTATCTCCTAAATCCTGGACTAAGGCAGGCACTTCGTATTGTGTGCACCTACGTGATAATGATGAGCCATTTACTGTGTGCCAGTCACTAATATAAGAAACATAAATTCTGTGGTTGCACTTTCCCATCAACAATTTAAAGTTTTGGTAGAGGTTGCACCTGTTCACCATCAATAAAATGTTGACGTATAAATAAGCTGCAGACCTTTTGCTGTTTTGTCATGCTCTGCTGCAACTGTAACAAGCATTCTGATTAAAGTAATGATAAAAACATTCCAATCTGCCCTCCCTCTGAGAAATACCATTGAACAACATGTACTAATGTCCAAGCATGAATAGAATTTAAAGGAGCTACATTACCATGTATCTTTACCTCATTCTTAACAAAATCTTTTCATCAGTTTTTAACACTCCCAATCACACTGCTACCAAATACTACGCCATCCAACAAATTCTGATCTATATCAGCAATCTGTTCAAGTAGCTGGGACATATTACTGTGTTGAAGGTACTCTGCACGTAAATTGAAATTGCTGCCTTTTGATCTTTAATGTGATTTTAATAATCAGCTAGTCTTGATGTTATTGCATTGTAAGGCAAGATGAGTCCAAGTCCAAACTGCATTTCCATAATTCAATGGTAACTTTGGCTCCTTTTTTTTCCACCTCACGGGTAAGACACATCTCTGACTTGTATGTCTTTCCTGGAATTACCTTTGATTTCTTATCATCTTTCAGGTTTCACTTTAAGTTTTTAATTTATATTTGTATTTACAATCTGATTATCTGTTTTGTTTTGTCACATACCTAGCTTCTAATTGTTAGTAATTTGCCTTTGTATCTGTTTGACGTTTCCTCCCATGAAAGTTGAATTTGTTATAATTATCAAGCAAGGATATGGAGTGTGAAAAAGAGCCATGAAATGACCTTTGACAAGTAGAGTTAGGGAATCCCAAAGCATTCTATACACACATTAAAACAAGCAGGTAACTAGGGAGAAGATAGGACCATTTTAAGGATAAAGGAGAAAACTTGTGCTCAGAGGCAGAGGATGTGGGTGAAATCCTAAATCGATAATGTCACCCAGGTAAGGTGTGTGTGTGTGTGTTCTAATATGCTAGGGAATTTTGAGATTTAGAAGTAATGTTGAAGAGTATTAACGTGGATAAGTCCCCGGGGCCTGTTGGTATCTAGTGAGAAGTAAGAGAGGAGAGTTCTGGGATCTTGACAAACACCTTGGTATCCTCATTAACCACTGGACAACTCCCAGAGGACTGGCGAGCAGCTGATGTCATTTCTCTGTAGAATAAGGGAAATAGGGATAATCCAGGAAACTCTAGACCAGTGAATCTCGTATCAGTGGTAGGAAAGCTATCAGAGAGGATTCTTAAGGATAGGATTTACACTGATTTAGAAAAGCATGTCCTAATTAGGGACAGTCAGCGTGGATTTGCGAGACAGGTCATGTCTTACTACTTTGAATTTTTTGAGGAGGGGATTAAAGGGATTGATGAGGATAGAGCAGTGGTGGTTGTTGACGTGAACTTAGTAAGGCTTTTGACAAAATCCCTTCTGGGTGGCTTCTCCAGAAGATTAAGGTGCATGGGATCCATGGTGATCTGCATGGATTAAAAATTGATTTGCCCACAGAAGGCAGAGATTGGTGGTGGAAAGATGTTTTTCAGGCAGGAAGTTTGTGACTAGTGTTCCAAAGGGAGCTGCACTGGTCTTCTACTGGTTGTGATATACATAAATGATTTGAATGAAAATGTAGGTGCATAGGTTAGTAAGTTTGCAGATGATATAAAGATTGGTGGAGTTGTGGATTGTATAGAAGGTTGTCAAAGAATACAGCAAAGTATAGGTGGGCGGCACGGTGGCACAGTGGTTAGCACTGCTGCCTCACAGCGCCTGTAGACCCGGGTTCAATTCCCGACTCAGGCGACTGAACGTGTGGAGTTTGCACGTTCTCCCCGTGTCAGCGTGGGTTTCCTCCGGGTGCTCCGGTTTCCTCCCACAGTCACAAAGATGTGCGGGTCAGGTGAATTGGCACAAGCTAAATTGCCCATAGTGTTAGGTAAGGGGTAAATGTAGGGGTATGGGTGGGTTGCGCTTCGGCGGGTCGGTGTGGACTTGTTGGGCCGAAGGGCCTGTTTCCACACTGTAAGTAATCTAATTTCAAAGATCAGTTGCAGATATGGGTGGAGAAATGACTTATGGAGTGTAATCCGGGTAAATTGGCTGTACTTTGGGAGATCAAATGTTCAGGAAAAGTATACACTTAATGGCACAGCCTTGAACAGCATTGAAATACATAGGGATCTTTTGGGTTCAAGTCCAAAGCTCCCTGAAAGTGGCCACACATTTACATATGGTGGTAAAGAAGGTGTATGGCATGTTTGCATTTACTGGTCAGGAATTGAGTACAAGGATCAAGATGTCATGTTGCAGATTTAAGACTTTGCTCAAACCACACTGAGTGAATTCACCAGAATTGAACACAACCCCTTTGTGGGCCAAAGGGCTCATTCCTGTGCTGTTTGTCCTGCGTTCTGCAACCTGTAGTCAGAATCTTGAGCTTAAGTTAACTGTAAATAATGAATGCGTTTTTTATTCTCAACAAGACATACTTTACTGTGCCAGACACTAGTGCGTTCCGTACAGAGATGGAAGTTGATTCTTTGAGCGCCACCATTGAATGTGAACAACCTCAGCCTGACCTTTACAAGTAAGTTTTTTTTGTTTGACCTCTGCTGAAAGTACGGAGTTCAGTTCATCTCTGAAAAGATGAGCTGACCTTTATGTTGACCATGTCAACTTAAAACTAAAATAGTACTTGGCTTGCTGTATTGAGTTACGAGGATAGCTAGAATACATTTTGCTTGCATCCCCTCTGTTTTGAGTATTATGCTGTTCATAATGTTAAAATTATTGGATAAGATTTGACTTGGAAAAGTTCGGGGCAAATGAAGAACAAAGGAAAATATTTGTCACATTAGATTTAAGCTATTTTGAGAATGAAATTGGGAGTTTATTTTCTCACAGAAGAAAAATCTGAACGAACACTGCCCTCAACATTGTGTTGAAAGCTTACAAGGATGGATTTAAATTTGGGAGGAGTACAAGGAGATACATAGAGCTAAGGCAGATTAATCCACACAGATCGTCTCTGGTATAATTGAATGGTAGTGCAGGTTCAAGAGTCTGAATGGCCGCCTGTTTCAATTTTCCTTCAGGTCTAGGAGATTCCATCACGTTACTTCAGTACATCAGAGAATGTTGTAGCGTGTGGGCATTATGCTTTGTAACAATGATGTATCAGTTACAAAGCATAATGCCCATATGCTACAATGATGTATCAGTTTGTGAAATACATCTGTAGTATTTTGGTATCACTGATCTCCTCCTCTGGCGTGTTCCTGAATTTTAAAGTGCTTTCCTTTTAAAAGCATTATGAAGGTTATTACTTCTATTCAGATGTGCTTGTCTTTTTATGTTAGATGCTAATATTAAAACCATGATCACACTGGCCTATTCTATTTGAACTGCCCTCTACTTTCAGATCAGTTCGTTTAAATTGTATTAATGCAAAATCTCCAGTTTTTTTTGCACCTGTTAATTATTTTAAAAATTGAAAACATTTTGTATTACAAGTAATTATAGAAACAAAAGGGCAAATGACATTCCAGAAAGGTTTGTTGACCATCTGAACAAAATGAGCAAGCTTTTCAATCAACTTTCTGCTGTTTGGATCTTCCCAGAAGAGTGATTGTTATAATTTCAGAAATCATAATAGTTGTTGGATTTCACAAAGGAATTACTGGAAACTATGGTGACGGTAGACATTTTGACACAACTTTGCACAAAATTCATACTTTGTTTTTGGATAACTTTTTTTTTCACCTTTTTTTTTCTGTTATGATCCCAGCTGATACTACCACTGTACATGTCAGATTCGAGAATGAAATCTGCTACCATAGAAAACTTTCATTTGTGAAAAATTCTATACCAACAATTCTTGGTTAGGGAATTTACATATTTTTAAAAGCTGTCATTTAAGTTCTGTGTAGACACTATTACTCCACAGTTCAGTTTTAAAAATCACACATCAGGTTGTAGTCCAACATGTTTATTTGGAAGCACTAGCTTTCAGTGCTGCTCCTTTATCAGGTGGCTGTAGAGTATAAGATCATAAGGCACAGAATTTATCGCATTCTGTGTCTTACGATCTTATACTCCACAGCTACCTGATGAAGGATCAGTGCTCTGAAAGCTAGTCCTTCAAATAAACCTGATGGGCTACAACCTGATGTTGTGATTTTTAACTTTTGGATTTGGAGGCACTGGTGTTAGACTGAGGTGTACAAAGTTCAGTGGAAGTAGATATGATCAGTTAAGTAGAACTTAAGCCCTGCTGTACATGGGTAATTTCTCAGGATTTGAGTCTTTGTTATCTGATGGCGTCAAGTAGCAAGTTGAAACTGCTTTGCTAAAATCTTTGTTCATTCAGTTTGTTTTTTTATTCTTTACGGAATAAACGTCTGTGTTCAAGAAACTGTAGCCTTGTGTGACTGTTTGTTTCAGTGACTTGCCACCAAAGTTAACTAGCTATACAGAACAACCTTGGTTATCCGAACAAGATCTGCAAGTCCCATTCAAGCACATTGTTTGCTCACTGACCAGACTGAATCCAATGCCGCTGGCTGCCTGGAGGTCACCCAAGTGGTGTGGAGTCCTGCATTCGCTCCCTTGGGAAATCGCTCAAACAGAGTCCCAACTCAGACTGCACCCTCTTCTACAATCGAGCACCATCTGCAACCCTCCTGACCTCCAAGTGGTTGGCTTCCTGCACTTGAAACCCCTGACTCTGCCCCATCACAGACTCGTGACAGAGAGATTGAGAGGACACTGGCGAGGAGTCGGGATGAGGGGTCCACACTGTCCTAAGCAATGACCGCCCATTGCTGTGGTGTGTTTAGGACCTCAGGAACAGTTCATCCCTCCTGCTCTTGTCCATAAGCCACTGACCACCAATTGATGCCAGGTGCCCTGTCTGAGATCCTGATCTTTAAACTGCCGTTGACAGCCCTCAAACAGAGAGGCCCTGGCAGGAATGTGCGAGTGACGTGCTGAAGACAGTAGCTACCTTGTAGCAAATGGCGAAGGGAGCGTGATCAGTTATCCAAACAAAATACTCTCCGTCCATGTCATTTGGATAGTCTCGGTTGCACTATATCCTGCTAGTACTACTCTAACTAGCAATTGGCATCGATTAGTGATCTTGGGATTACTACCTCTTTTTGAGGAGTTAATATTCAGCTTGTTTCTGAACTCCGTCTTCTACTTTTAGGACTTTTTTTTGTCCCTTTTTTAACTTTTTTGTTTTATTTTTGCACCAATGTGTACCATGGCTACTAGTTGCTCACCCTCTCCCTTCCCAAAAGCTGCACTGAGGAAACATGCCATCCTGGACTCTCATTTATGACCCCACAAGCACCTGTCTCAACACGTTACAGTTGAATCGTTGTGAACTATTGCATTCCTGTATTGCTTACTCCTCCCTGTGTAGCAGAACCACCCATGTAATGAATTTGGCTGTTTGCTGCTTTCCCTGAGACTGCTGTCTCTGTCTAGCCATCTCGGTCTGTCTCTCCCTTGCTCTCCCTCCACCCCCCAAAAAAACTATTCAAAACAACATCTGTTTTGCAGGTTAATAGCTACAGGAGGTTCCCACTCTGGTGTCTCATTCCCTTCCTGCTTAGAGTGTTAGCCATGGCTTGACCATCTCTCTCTGTGCCACTCCTCAACACATTCTGCCTCGTTGATGGTCCAGTGTCCCCTGCAACCGCTCTATCTCCTATACCCAGGCTTCTAAAACTGCACTTCAGACACTTCCTGCTCGTGCTTTGGCCCCAGGCATTGGAAAGTGTTCCTGACTTCCCACATAAAGCAGGAAGAGTGCATCAGCTTTGATCCTTTTTAATTTAAACCTTTTGCAAGATGCTTAATATCAAATATAATAAATACTTCAGGACCAATGTTCCCTCATCCTTGTTACTATGGAATGTGGCGCTGACAAATAAGATTTAAAAAAAACAAAAGGCACCTCCTCCCTGCTACATCAAATTCCCAGAAACACGACCTGCTCTAGCTATCCCTCACAGGATGAGCTGTCTTCCAACTGCTGGTGGAAAGCTTTCAGATTATACACTTCAAATAATTCTCTCTCCTCTTAAATAGAATAGGTGGTGTTTGAGATTATGAAATGGAACTTAAACTTCAGGCTACAAGACTGTGTGAAGAATGATATTGCTAGTATTTCTCAAACAATCTGACCTGAAACACAGGAATCTCGATTATTTGGACAAAATCACTAGGTCCTGATGCTTGGCTAAACCGTTATGTCATTTGATTATCCAAACAAAATACTCCCCAGCTGTGCCATTTGGATAATCGCGGTTCCTCTGTAGTTTTGCTACAGTAATGTCTGAGCATTTTATAATGTCACCTTAGCTCAACTTGAATTGTAATGTAAATCTAGGGTGTTAAGTTAGGAACTTTGCCTTAGTGTCCACTACTGCTTAAGTTAACATCTAGCTCTCTTGCGGTTTCCAGGTTCCAGTCCCACTGCAGGTATCTGAGTCATACAGCGCGGTATCAGGGCCATCTGCCAATGCGTCCTTGCGTAACAGACTTCCTAAACTGAACTAATTCTTTTGAACTGTATTTGGCCCATATCCCTCCCATCTTTCCTATTTGGGTAACTGTCCAAATGTCTCAATGTTGTAATTGTATCTGCCTCTGGCAGTTCATTCATATATGCACTATCCTCTGTGTAGAAAAAGTTATCCCTCGGGTCCCTTTAAATCTTTTCCCCTCTCAAGCCCTCGAATCTCAGCAATATCTTTGTAAATCTTTTCTGCATCATTTTAAGTTTAACAATATCTTGCTGATAGCAGGGAGACCAGAATTGAATGTAGTATTCCAAAAGTGGCCTTTTGAGATGAAAATTTTCTATTTCAAGTTAGCCCTTTCATTTCTTCCAAATGCCTCATTTCAAGTAATCTTCCATTTGGAAGACGCAAAACTTCAAATCAGAAGTTCAGGATTCAAAGATTTTAGTCGTAGACTGTTCATTTTCAGAAGACTTGGGAACTGATGATGATTACAATTAAAGTAAATCGCCCAAATATAACTCCATGTTTTGATATCAATTCACAGGAAATCTAATGTCACCATCTGCGACATACTTTCTTTCAGAGCAATACAGCTGGTAGCATAAGGTTCTACTGACTGTTTTCTTAGAGATCAGCTGATCTCTCCATCTATAAACTTTATCACTAAATAGAATTGTGTGTATGTATACATGCCAGTGTTTTCAATCTACTGCAGTTAGTATCCCTTCCAACAATGCAGTCATGCTCCTCCAGTCACTGCGCACAATCTTTGCATCAGTTTGATGAAGCAGAGAATCCCAATCCAATCTCTTCTGCATCACGAAGATTGCTGACATGTAACTCCATAACATCGGCCATATCTACCTCAGCCTTATCCGTGTGAAAATTATCATTTAAGCCTTCAGGTCTTTCTACAGCAATGCTTGTCTAGTCAGCTTCCAATATTCTAACTTCCTAAAGCAACATCCTTCATAACTAGTCGTTCACCTGTAGTCCTGGTGGTTGATTTTCTTTTGCAAAGATGTAAAAGGGACTGAAGGTACAACTTTTTCAAGTAGAAGGTGGTGTGTGAGTGGAACGAGTTTTGGAGGAATTAGTGGAGGCTGGTACAATTACAGCATTTTTAAAGAGTATCTGGATGTGTATATGAATATGGACCAAATGCTGGTAAATGGAACTAGATTAATTGAAGATATTTGGTAAATGTAGACGGGTTGGCCTGAAGGATCTGTTACTGTGCTGTATAACTCTGACTCTAAACTCTTCTTCATGAAATTTTAACTAGCCACTGATTGATTAAATCTAATTGAATTATTAAATCCCATTTAACTACTACAGATTTGGAAGGAGTAACCAACCACTGTGAGGCTTTTTATTTTAATCCAAGACAATTTTATTTGTCTAATTGCGTAGTGTGTCAGGTAATATATTCTTATCTTTATAAGACCATAAGATGTAGGAGTTAGAGGTAGGCTATTCAGCCCACTGTGTTTTCAATCCCATGGTCCTACTACATTCCCCTAACACTTGTTTTCTTTAATGATTAGAAATCTGTCCATCTTGGCCTTATTTGGAGCTTTATGCTATACATTACAGAGCTAATTCATTCAGAGCCTGGTATTCCTGTTGTCTGGAAATGTAAGAGCAGACATTTGCACCTAAGCTAAGGGACCAGGCTTATCATGGTATTAAATGCGCGTTAATCTTTTTTTATTCCCTTTTGAAGACCATCAATAATATCCTTACTGGCATAAAATTCACTAAAGAGGAGGAAAACAACAAACTGCCAATCCTAGATGTCGCAGTAGAGCGAACAGGCAATGGGGAACTTCAAACCAGCATCTACAGGAAAACAACACATACAGACCAAATACTGAACTACAGAAGCAATCATCCCAACACCCACAAACAGAGCTGTAATAGAACGTTATTTCAATGAGTCACCAGACACTACAAAGGAATCACGAAGAGCAGAGGAAAATCACCTATAGTGTATTCAAAAAGAACGGGTACCCAATGAACACAGTCCACAGATTTCTCAGCAACAATCCCAAACAAGCAGACAGAACATGTTCAGAAATCCTAGCCACTCTTCCCCCTACATCAAAGACATCTCAGAAATGACTGCCACACTACTCAGACCTCTTGGCATCATGGTAGCCCACAAACCCACCAACACACTAAAGCAGCAGCTAATGAACTGGAAAGCTCCTATACAGACAACAAGCAAAACTAATATAATCTACAAAGTATCTTTCAAGAACCGTAACAAACTCTACATTGAACAAACAGGTAGAAGACTAGCCACTCAGGATCCATGAACGTCGACTAGCACAAAAAAAATGACCCACTCTCACTAGGATCCTTACATACAGATGAGGAAGGACACTACTTAGACTGGGACAACACATTCATCCTAGAACAAGCCAAACTGAGACACGTGCTAGAATTCCTAGAATCATGGCACTCCAACCAGAAGAAACACATTTCCTGTGGGGGTGCGAAATGGAATCCAAGTCAAAGTACAGGAAATGACATCACCAACCCAAGGAAACCTAAACACAAATAAAAAAACAAGCCATATCAGCAGTGCTTCACTTGGGCACACTCTCTGGTCATATTACCTAGTATGATGATGAATTGTCTAAAAATTAACCTTGTGGCTCAGTAAGCAAACTTACATCCAGGACATTAAGTGTGACATAAAAGGCCTGAAGTATCAATTAAAGTACCCAGGAAACACTATCTTAAAAAGGGTAATTGCAGCATCATTTCTGGTCTAACTACACCAGTGGATGAAAAATGGTTTAGCAATAGACACAATGACAAACAATTCATGAAATCACTGGACATGCATGTGCAGTGCTTCTAGTGATATCTGGTCTTCAACGGCTCACTTCCACTGTAATTACAAATGAACACCCCCACACCAATTTGTTTCATGTCAGTCATCTGAGTAGGTCGAAGGGTAGTGAGGTAGATCACCTCTTTTTTTTTTTGTTTTGCGTAGCAGAACAGGTGCTGCTCTGGTCACCAATTTCACTTTTTCTATTGCTCTCCACATTCCTAATGAGTATGTTGCACAAGAATGTAAAAACAGGTGTTTAACTATTTAGTCCATCGAACCAGCTCTGTTCTTTGGTTGCTTTGCGCTCTTTCTTTCAAATTCTGTATTCTTGCATCTATTCTTTGAGAACAGGCAAACCAAACGTTGTTTCCTCAAAGGATATTGTGGTAGTGTTGGAGAGTTTTGTACACCTTCGCAAAACTCTTATGTTTGTGTGTAGTGCAAGTTAAATTTCGGTCTACTGTCATTGTTCTTTTCCTCTTCCATTGTGATCACATTCTAATGCATCCTACATTGGTTACACAGTTGAGATTGGATAAAATAAATTCTTAACCTACTGGTATATCTCCTTTCCTTTCCCTTTCCCTCCTTCCTTTCCTTCCTTTCCCTTTCCCTCCTTCCCTTCCTTCCTTTCCCTTTCCCTCCTTCCTTTCCTTCCTTTCCCATTCCCTCCTTCCTTTCCTTCCTTTCTCTCCCTCCTTGCTTTCCCTCTTTCCTTGCTTTCCCTCCTTCCTTGCTATCAAAACGTTTTTAATAAATAAATCTCCCATTCTGATATCAAAAGCTCAATTATTCTGTGACTCCTTTGCTAATAGCCTCATCGTTTAAGTAAATTGAACCATTTTAATATGAGCTGTATCAGATGGGGATCCCTTTGATTTATAAATATCAGAATTATATTTAAAGTTGGTCAAAGTGTTATAAGATGTGGGTAAGAGCTTTACGAGAGTAAAAGCTAGCAGTGACAGCACCAAGTGTTCTCAGTAAGACACAATGTAACATGTGCTGCAGCTACTGGGGTAACTGGTCTAATTAGAATCTGTTTTGTCACTTCCAGGCAATCAGTTTAAATTATAACCAAAAAAAACCAAATCCAGTTTGAATTGACCATCTTAAAAGCCAATCTCACAATCTGATACTTTGGGGTATAAGCCCAGGGAAAATTGAACAGTTAGGAGGAGAACTGCCACCAGACCAATAGCTGTAGACTACTAAACAGAACACTGAGAGGTACCTGTCTAGAGAAGGAATTTGCGCAAAGAGAAATCTCAATACTGACCTGGAGAGCCAATCTACTGATAATGACAAAGAGACGGTTCGACCGCTGGCTGGTTTTAAAATTAGGATTTTTCTGTAAATCTTAATTGGGAGTTCTATCGGACTGGTATTAGAGAATGGAAGGTAAAAGATAGGTTGGAGGAAGGACTTGTAAATAGCGGTTAGTTAATTATTCTTGGTTATCCTTTAAGAAATTAAGTTGTTTAATTTTACTTTAAATAGCTCTTGGCACTCTAATTTTTCCAGATTACTGCACAGGATAAATCTTTTCTGTGTTGCTGGTTTAAATTAAGTAGGAGGGTTTTACCCCGTGCCATAACATAAGAATCAGCTAGCCTGAAAAGAGGCTTATCTAGGTATTATCTTTAATATTCCTTATCAACACAGTGTGAACCTATTCATTTGGGTTGCCTTATTTTTAAAAAAAACCTCAACTCATCGCTATCTGTAATGACTGGGAGCCGTGTTCATTACAGGATTGAGGACTGATTGTGCTTCTCAAACTCACCCAGGTCATCGGAAATATCTTGGATGGATTCTGAAAAGGCCTAGAACGGTGAAGGGAGTGATGCATTTATCAGAGGAAACAGACGTGAATCCATTGACCCACTTCCACTGTTTGTTTAAGAGCGTGGGAGTCTCAACAATCTTAGTTTAAGGCAGTTGCATAGAGGCTGCATATTACACCAGCTGTTTCAGGCTATTGTCAGCGTACATTGCTGTTAACTGGGATGGTCGTGCATCTTTGTGCAATCAGTCTATTATTACTCCACTGTACAGCAATGAGAACTTAGTTAATTTGGGTTTCATTTGAAGGAAATTTGAATGTTATTGTTTAGATTCTGGTCATTGCATATTAAATATTTGCATCAAAATGCATATGTGCAGTTCAATTTATGAAATAATTCAGCTTGTATTCTCTCAAATAAGTTCTTCACAATTTTGTTTCTATCCTACCCATGTTTGTGTTGAGTAGCTAGCTGCCAGTTTAGATTTGTGGTTAAGACAAATTCTATTATGTACGTATTCATCTTTCTGCATTATTGATGTATTTCATCATTGCTGTGGATTTTTTACTTTCTGTGGGAATATCAATTAAAGTTATTTCAATGTAACAGTCATTGATCTATCATGTAATGGATTTTTTTTTCACAATGCCTAATAAAATATGTTAGGTATTTTTCTGTGCCAGTTTACCCATTAAGTTCTCATTCTGTGTAAAAACATGTCACCCATGTTATATAAATCTTAACTGATCTACCGTGAGCCATCAATTGACGTGTTAAACTTGAGTTGTAGGTGGCATGAGTTACTATTTACTGTAGCTTTGTATTTAATTAGTCTAACCTCTAAGTTCAAAAGAATTAAGAATGAAGGAGTCACCATTGACGAGAAGTTTAACTGGGAGTGTTGCTATTCTTGTGGCTTTCTAATGTTGCTCAGCTTCTTCTTCATATTCAGGGCTTGATAAATGTGATGAAATAGTCATCACTTATCTGGTTGCTAGCAGTTAATGTATCAGACAGCTTGATTAACAGCATCAGCTATTGATCTCCATCCTGCCCAGCCCCGCACACCCAGTTGCAGGAACTTTGACTAATGCCCTATGTACAAATTGTAGTGTCATAGTTGACTACTGTTGAGCATCATGTAGTGTAATCGCTGAAGAGCCTTCTGGGAGCTGCACTTCTTATAGTCCATATATATATTTTGTATGCTGGTGCTACAGTAGCTAAACTAAATGTATGTTAGTGCTGCTGAGCTATGCAGATGTTGAAGATTCAATCAGCTGTTTTCTAAGTAATTTCTGTAGGTCTGTGGTTGGGGTTATATGCATGATCTGAGTGTATTGGAGTGAGGGTAGAAATCGACTGTGGTTCCCTTCTCTAACATTTGTCAACTTAAACTGTATTGTAAAGTGAAACTATTTTAGACTGGGCAACTGTGTTTCTCCCATGTTGAATAAACATAAAGGCCACTTCTCCAACTGGTAAGGAGACACTATACCAGCAGGGTGGGAGAATTCTCAGTCTCCTGAATGGCATTAAATGTTTTATCTAATTTTCTGTCCAGTGGGGAAATTAGGAAAGATCCAAGTAAAAAATCCTAGGTGTTGAGCTGAGAGAGAAAGCTAAAACTTAATGAGAGTCATAGCATCAGAAATACTTGAAAAATAGTGAGACATACCAGTTGTCTGTCTGTACAGCATCTTCAGAATGTCCGAAGAATACTTAATGAGTTATTTGAAATTTTTGTTCTTGCTGTCAGCAAGGAGCTACAGTAACGTAGTGGCTTGTATTACTTGACCAGTAATAGAGAGACACCAATTCAATCCAATCTCTACTTTCCTGGGCCTCTTCAAAAGCACTTTCCAAACCTACCCATCCATCACCTATAAAAATAATGGCAATCAACACATGAGTACCATCACCTGCTAGTTTTGTTCTAAATTCCGTACCATCCTGACCTGGAGCTGTAATTACTGATTTTAATTATTGCGTTAAAGTTGTATGGTTGGGAAGAGGCTATAAATTCAGACCTTACCAGTTATAGTGAAGTTCTATAAGTTTAGAAATAAAAATCAAACGCAGCATAAAATTTGATCACCAGCTAAGCATGATAATGTGTTAATGGGAGCTATTCCTAATCCAGATGCGTAGAAAATGTATTACCATAATCTTGATCGCATAGCTCATTTTAACGCCTCTTGTAGAGTACATCAAGCCACAATCCCTCATTACTGCTTGAAACTACCAACTTAATGCCCTCCAGTTCTAGAGTAGAGCTTGAACTGACAATCATTCTATATTTGACAAGAACATTAACAACAAAACCAATTAACCATAGGTGTCAAGAGCTTCATCGCCAAAAGGCTGGCAATCATGCAAATAATTTTAAGATGCATGTGGCAAAATTAGAGTAAATTTTAAAAGGCCAGAACGTCAGTCACGTAGCAGATGAAACAAATTTATTCTGGACAGTGGGCATGCTTCCAGACAGGTATAAATGAGAGCAACATTGATAGACCTAAATAGGGCTGACCTGTTGGATTTACTCAGGGATAATCTCAGTAAATGTTGGTATTTGCAAGCAGTCATTTATGATGCCCTATGTATACATTTTCTTTCTGGTTCATTAGGAAGAATGAATTCTTCCTAATAGTGAATTCCTTAAGACTTAATAATAGTCAGCCCAAACAGGCTTGTTGTTTTAGTCATGTTGTTCCTGTACAGCCAAATCAAATTGCTTTCTCCCCCCCCCCCCCCCCCCAACCACCACCCCCGATCACAATTCCTGAATTCTCGATAGTCAAAATAAAGGTTCAGTGACGCTCAAAATTGCCTCCACTGGTTCTTAAGACTTTTTGAATGACACCAGGTGCCAAGGTTATAACTTAAAAAAAATTAACAATTTATCAATATTACTTCAGCTTTAATAAAGCAATCTAATTAATGTCTATGATTTTAAACCCTATCTTCTTGGATTGCCACCACTCATAGAACATAGAACATAGAAAAATACAGCGCAGTACAGGCTCTTCGGTCCCCGATGTTGCGCCGACCAAAGTCTACCTAACCTACACTAGCCCAATAACTTCCATATGCCTATCCAATGCCTGCTTAAATGACCATAAAGAGGGAGAGTTCACCACTGCTACTGGCAGGGCATTCCATGAACTCACAACCCGCTGCGTAAAGAATCTACCCCTAACATCTGTCCTATACCTACCACCCCTTAATTTAAAGCTGTGTCCCCTAGTAACAGCTGACTCCATTAGCGGTAAAAGGTCCTCAGTGGCTACCCTATCTAAACCCCTAATCATCTTATACACCTCTATCAAATCTCCCCTAAACCTTCTTTTCTCCAATGAGAACAGGCCCAAGTGCCTCAGCCTTTCCTCATACGATCTTCCTACCATGCCAGGCAACATCCTGGTAAACCTCCTCTGCACTCGTTCCAATGCTCTACATCCTTCCTATAGTATGGCGACCAAAACTGCACACAATACTCCAGATGAGGCCGCACCAGAGTCTTATACAACTGCAACATGACCTCAGGACTCCGGAACTCAATTCCTCTGCCAATAAAGCCCAGTACACCATATGCCTTCCTCACAGCACTATTTACCTGGGTGGCAACTTTCAGAGATCTGTGCACGTGGACACCAAGATCCCTCTGCTCATCCACACTACCAAGTAGCCTACCATTTGCCCAGTAATCCATCTTCTTGTTACTCCTACCAAAGTGAATGACTTCACACTTAGCTACATTGAATTCCATCTGCCACCTTTCTGCCCAGCTCTGCAACCTATCTATATCCCGCTGTAACCTGCCACATCCTTCTTCACTGTCCACAACTCCACTGACCTTTGTGTCATCCGCAAACTTGCTCACCCAGCTTTCAAGCCCCTCCTCTAGATCATTTATAAAGATGACAAACAGCAACGGTCCCAAAACAGATCCCTGTGGTACACCGCTAGTAACTGCACTCCAAGATGAACCTAGTCCATCAACTACTACCCTCTGTCTCCTTCCAGCCAGCCAATTCCTAATCCAAACCTCTAATGCACCCTCACTGCCATACCTCCGTAGTTTTTGCATTAGCCTATCATGGGGTACCTTATCAAATGCCTTGCTAAAATCCATATACACCACATCTACAGCTTTACCCTCATCCACCTCCTTAGTCACCTTCTCAAAGAACTCAATAAGGTTTGTGAGGCACGACCTGCCCTTCACAAAACAATGCTGACTATCCTTGATCACATTATTCCTCTCCAGATGTTCATAAATCTTATCCCTTACAATTCTCTCTAAGACTTTACCCACAACAGAAGTGAGACTCACTGGCCTATAGTTACTCGGGCTGTCCCTACTCCCCTTCTTGAACAAGGGGACCACATTCGCTGTCCTCCAGTCTTCTGGTACTATTCCCGTTGACAATGACGACATAAAAATCAAGGCCAATGGCTCTGCTATCTCCTCCCTAGCTTCCCAGAGGATCCTAGGATAAATGCCATCAGGCCCAGGAGACTTATCTATTTTCATCCTTTCCAGTATTCCCAAAACCTCCTCCCTACATACTTCAAGGCCATCCATTCTAATCACTTGTGACTCAATATTCACACCAGCAACAGAGTCCCTTTCCTGAGTGAATACTGACGAAAAGTATTGATTTAGTGTCTCACCAATCTCCTCCGCCTCCACGCACAACTTCCCACTACTATCCTTGACTGGACCAATACCTACCCTAGTCATCCTTTTATTCCTGACATACCTATAGAAAGCCTTTGGGTTTTCCCTAATCCTACCAGCTAAAGACTTTTCATGTCCCCTTCTCGCTGCTCTTAGCTCTCTCTTCAGATCCTTCCTGGCTGCCTTATAACTCTCAATCGCCCCTACTGAACCTTCACGCCTCATCCTTACATAGGCCGCCCTCTTCCCTTTCACAAGGGATTCCAATTCCCTATTAAACCACGGCTCCCTCACAAGACCCTTTACTCCCTGCCTGACTGGTACATACTTATCAAGGACACTCAATAGGTTTTCCTTGAACAATCTCCACATATCATTAGTGTTGTTCTTCTGAAGCCTGTTTTTCCAATCCACGCATCCTAAGTCATGCCTCACCGCATCATAATTTCCCTGCCCCCAGCTATAGCTCTTGCCCTGCAGTGCACACTTATCCCTCTCCATCACTAAAGTAAAAGTCACCGAGTTGTGGTCACTGTCCCCGAAGTGCTCACCTACCTCCAAGTCTAACACCTGGCCTGGTTCATTACCTAGAACCAAATCCAGTATAGCCTCACCTCTTGTTGGCCTGTCTACATATTGTGTCAGGAAACCCTCCTGCACACATTGGACAAACACCAACCCATCTAACGAACTCGAGCTATAGCTTTCCCAGTCAATATCTGGGAAGTTAAAGTCCCCCATAACAACCACCCTGCTACTTTCACTCTTCTCCTGAATCATCCTCGCAATACTATCCTCTACTTCTCTCGGACTATTGGGAGGCCTGTAGAAAACACCTAACAGGGTGACCTCACCTTTCCTATTTCTAACCTCAGCCCAAACTACCTCATATGGCAAATCTTCCTCCATCGTCCTTTCCACCGCTGTAATGCTATCCTTGACAAGCAATGCCACACCACCCCCTCTTTTACCCCCATGTCTGACCCTACTAAAACATTTAAACCCTGGAACCTGCAACAGCCATTCCTGCCCCTGTTCTACCCACGTCTCTGTAATGGCCACAACATCGAAGTTCCACGTACAAACCCACGCTGCAAGTTCACCTACCTTATTTCTTATACTTCTGGCATTGAAGTATACACACTTCAAGCCACCTTTCTGTTTACAGGCACCCTCCTTCGAAATCGATGCCTTGTTCCTAACCTCCCTACACTCAAGGTCCTGTACCCTGAAGCTACAGTCCAGGTTCCCATGCCCCTGCAGAGTTAGTTTAAACCCTCCCAAAGAGCACTAGCAAACCTCCCCCCAAGGATACTGGTGCCCCTCAGGTTCAGGTGTAGACCATCCTGTTTATAGAGGTCCCACCTTCCCCAGAAAGGACCCCAGTTGTCCAGAAACCGGAATCCCTCCCTCCTGCACCATGCCTGTAGCCACACATTTAACTGCTCTCTCTCCCTATTCCTCGACTCTCTGTCACGTGGCACGGGTAACAAACCAGAGACAACAACTCTGTTTGTTCTAGCTCTGAGCTTCCAACCTAGCTCCCTGAAAGCCTGCCTGACATCCTCACCCCTCTTCCTACCTATGTCGTTGGTGCCAACGTGGACCATGATCTGGGGCTGCTCCCCCTCCCCCTTAAGGACCCGGAAAAACACGATCAGAGACATCACGTACCCTTGCACCTGGGAGGCAAGATACCAATCGTGAGTCTCTGTCGCCCCCACAAAATCGCCTATCTGTACCCCTCACTATTGAGTCCCCAAGAACTATTGCTCTAACTTTCTCCACCCTTCCCTTCTGAGCAACGGGGCCAGGCTCCGTGCCAGAGGCCTGAACCTCGTTGCTTACCCCTGATAAGCCATCCCCCCCACAAGTATCCAAAACGGTATACTTGTTCTTGAGGGGAATGACCGCAACATAGAAGGTAGCCATGCTGGATGATTAAATAAATTGACGGCTTGGTTAAGAAAAAGAAGGATGCATATGTAAGGTATAGACAGGATAGATCAAGTGAATCCTTCGAGTATAAAGGCAGTAGGAGTATACTTGGGGGAATCAGTAGGGCAAAAAGGAGACATGGGATAGCTTTGGCAAATGGATTTAAGGAGAATCCAAAGAGTTTTTACAAATATATTAAGGACAAAAGGGTAACTAGGGAGAGAATAGGGCCCCTCAAAGATCAGCAAGGCGGCCTTTGTGTGGAGCTGCAGAAAATGGGGGAGATACTAAATGAGTATTTTGCATCAGTATTTACTATGGAAAAAGTTATGGAAGATATAGACTGAAATATAGATGCTGACACCTTGCAAAATGTCCAAATTACGGAGGAGAAAGTGCTGGATGTTTTGGAATGCATAAAGGTGGATAAATCCCCAGAACCTGATCAGGCGTAGCCTAGAGCGCTGTGGGAAGCTAGAGAAGTGATTGCTGGGCCTCTTGCTGAGATATTCGTATCATTGATAGTCACAGGTGAGGTGCTGGAAGACTGGAGGTTGGCAAACGTGGTGCCACTCTTTGAGAAGGGTGGTAAGGACAAGCCAGGGAACTACAGACCAGTGAGCCTGATGTCGGTGGTGGGCAAGTTGTTGGAGGGAATCCTGAAGGACAGGATGTACATGTATTTGGAAAGGCAAGGACTGATTAGGGATAATCAATATGGCTTTGTGCGTGGGAAGTAATGGCTCACAAACTTGATTGAGTTTTTTGAAGAAGTAACAAAGAGGATTGATGAGGGCAGAGTGGTAGGTGTGATCTATATGGACTTCAGTAAGGCATTCGACAAGGTTCCCCATGGGAGACTGATTAGCAAGATTAGATCTCATGGAATACAGGAAGAACTAGCCATTTGGATACAGAACTGGCTCAAAGGTAGAAGACAGAGGGTGGTGGTGGAGGGTTATTTTTCAGACTGGAGGCCTGTGACCAGAGGAGTGCCACAAGGAACGTTGCTGGGTTCTCTACTTTTCGTCATTTACATAAATGATTTGGATGTGAACGTAAGAGGTATAGTTAGTAAGTTTGCAGATGACACCAAAATTGGAGATGTAGTGAACAGCGAAGAAGGTTACCTCAGGTTATAATGGGGTCTTGATCAGATAGGCCAATGGGCTGAGAAGTGGCAGATGGAATTTAATTTAGATAAATGCGAGGTGCTGCATTTTGGGAAAGCAAATCTTAGCAGGACTTATACACTTAATGGTAAGGTCCTAGGAGGTGTTGCTGAACAAAGAGACCTTAGCGTGCAGGTTCATAGCTCCCTGAAGGTGGAGTCGCAGGTAGATAGGATAGTGAAGAAGGTGTATTGTATGCTTTCTTTTATTGGTCAGCGTATTGAGTACAGAGGTTGGGAGGTCATGTTGCAGCTGTACAGGACATTGGTTAGACCACTGTTGGAATATAGCGTGCAGTTCTGGTCTCCTTCCTATCGGAAAGATGTAGTGAACTTGAAAGAGTTCAAAAAAGATTTACAAGGAAATTGCCAGGGTTGGAGGATTTGAGCTCAAGGTACAGGCTGAGCAATCTGGAGCTGAGAGGGACCTTTATAGATGTTTACAAAATTATGAAGGGCATGAATAGGGTAAATAAACAAAGTCTATTTACTTTGTTGGGGAGTATCCCAACCCTGGGGTTGGGGAGTCCAGAACTAGAGGGCATAGGTTTAGGATGAGAGGGGAAAGATATGAGAGAGACCTAAGGGGCAACCTTTTCATGCAGATGGTGGTAAGTGTATGGAATGAGCTGCCAGAGGAAGTGGTGAGGCTGGTTCAATTGCAACATTTTAGGAGGCATTTAGATGGGTATATGAATGGGAAGGGTTTGGAGGGATGTGGGCCTGGTGCTGACAGTTGGGACTAGATTGGTTTGGGGTATCTGGTCGACATGGACGGGTCGGCATCACAGTCATGGCTGATCGTCCAACTCAATATCCTAATCCTGCTTTCTGCACATAATCTTTGATACCATTTACCCCAAGGGCTATACCTAGCAATCCCTTGAATGCATTAATATTTTGGTATTAACCGTTTGCACCGCTGCATCACAACACCAGGGTCCCAGGTTCGATTCCAGCCTTGGGCGACTGGAGTTTGGACATTCCATGTGGAGTTTGCACATTCTCCTTGTGTCTGTTGAGTTTCCTCCCGGATGCTCCGGTTTCCTCCCAAGGTCCAGGGATGTGCAGGTCAGGCGAATTGGCTATGCTATGTTGCCCATAGTGTTAGGTGCATCATTCAGAAGGAAATGGGCCTGGGTGGGTTACTCTTCGGAGGGTTGGTGTGGCCTGGTTGGGCCGCAAGCCCTGTTTCCACTCTGTAGGAAATCTAATCTTTGTGGGAAAAGAAACTACTTCCTGTGGTAATGAATTCCACAACTCACCACTCTTTGGGTGAAAGAATGTCTTCTTATCTCCACTCATGCAAAGATAAACAGATGCAGTTAACAGATTTTCTTTATTAGAAAACGTGTAACTGGCCAGTCACTTAAGCAGTCTCCACAATCCAGAATCTCATAAGTGTGTGGTATTGTGTCTTGCTTGGTTTCTAAAGATACACGTGCATCCAGATAGCTTCCAGTCGACTCCAAGGAGTATTAATATTTATAACTGAAATTCTATTCTCGAACTTTCAATAAATTGATCGTGAAAGGACACACCAGGGAGCAATCAGACCTCTGTCCTTCAGCTTTTGTAGGTACAATCCTTTTGACTTAAACACAGTACAAAAGCAAGTTCAAAATGGGATTTCTGTTTGGACTAGTTATCTCCCTCGAGACTCCACTTAAATTCAGTATCTGCAAACTGCTTGAGCATAAAGCAACTCCACAACCAAAACATCTACAAAGTTCTTTGAACAAGAATCAACCTGTACTTCATTTACTGGCCTGGCTTCATAAATATCAGTTTGTTGTTCTCTTGCTTTTTGAAAAGCAAAACAAGCTTCTGCTTACAGTCCAAAGGTTATCTTTAGTTCTGAGCTCAGGTTCCAGCACCAAACTACAAATGACAAAATTAATCAGGGTCCCAACACTGCCACAAAATAAGTTAACATCTTATTACTCAAATTTAAGATGTGATCACATTTTGTTTTTACATTTTACGAAATTCATGCCTAGTAATTGATACTGCAAATTGAGAGTATTTTGGCAGTTTCTTTTTCTAGGCAGACTAAATATGAATGGTAACAGTAAAATAACTCTACCTAAGAATAGGAGCAGGAGTAGGCCACTTGGCCATTCAAGTCTACCCCACCGTTCAACAATATCATAGCTGATCTTCACCAGGCCAGAACTCCCCTTTTGCAGAAAATCTGCCTACTAGTTTTTAAGTACTTTAAGTGTCTTGTCTTCACAACTCTGAGATTAAAAAATTCTGTATTCACTTACTACAGTGTAGAACAGTTAGAGCCTCTTTGGTTTTGAAATAGAGTTTTGCTTCTCTAATACAAAATTTGATCATTGCAGGTTTGTTGGACGCGTTCATGTTTTCAGTGATAAGCAAGAACCAGTTGCAAGGTACAAGTTATGATATGTGATCATACTTAAGTGTGCACCGTGCACTGTATAAATGCTTTCCCATCTATTGAACCGGGCTTACATTGAAGCTGTACGTTGGCTTCTGGGATGTGTTGCGTTGGTGGGGTGAAAGTTAGAGCCAATTTTATTTGTTATCCTAAACTGAAAAAATAATTCATATCAATAACAATTTTGCGAATGTTGGTATTGAAACCTTGACCTTTATGTTGGAAGTTTTTATCTCAAAGCAAAATTCCCTGATTACTAATTTGATCATGTAATGTATTTATTATAAGGAATATCTTTAAATAAATATAATAGTGAACGAGCTACAACTAATTTAATTCCAACTTCAGATGTGCAAGTCATTGGTACAGCAGGTTGAATTGATGCCGTTTCATGTCCAACTACCAGAAGTCCTGGGCAACATCCAGGCTCAGACTGACGAAACGGCAAGTAAAACTGGGAAGCAATACCCATCTCCAACAAGTTGCGTGTAACCACTGTCCGTGACATTCGGTGATATAACCATTACGGAATCCCCCACTATCAACGTTCTGGGAATTAGCACTGACTGGAAACTGGACTGGACTTATAAATACGGTCTATAAGAATAAGTCAGAGGCGAGGAATTCTGAAGCTTGTGATCTGCATCCTGACTCTCCAAAGTCTGTCCACTGTCTACAAGGCACACATCAGGAGTATGAGAAAATACTCTCCACTTGCCTAGATGAATGCAGCTCCCACAACACTGAAGAACACCATCCAGTACAAAGCAGACATCCACAAATATCCACTCCCTTCATCATGACGCTAGGTTGCAGCAGTGTGTGCCATCTACTAGATGCACAGCAGAAATCTGCTGCGGCTTTGTTGGATAGCACCTTCCAATTGCACGACTGACCATCCCAAAAGACAAGGGCAACAGGTACATGGGAATACCACCAGCTGCAATTTTGCCTCGAAGCTACTCCTCATAAGTAGGTTGCTGCTTCATTTTTCACAGAGTTCTGGAACTCAATTTCTAACTGCATTAAGGATATATACCTGTACTAAATGAACTGCTGTAGTTGAACATGGCAGCTGACCACTTGCTCCTCAAGGATAGAATGGAATAGAATCCCTACAGTGGAAACAGGCCATCTGACGCAACAGGTCCACACTGATCCTCTGAAGAGTAACCCATCTAGACCCATTTCTGTACTCTGTACGTTTACCCCTAACTAATACAGCTAACCTACACATCCCTGAACACTCAGCAATTTAATATGGCCAGTTCACCTAACTGGCACATCTTTGGATTGCGGGAGGAAACCGGAGCACCCGGAAGAAACTCTCACAGACACTGGGAGAATGTGCACCCTCCAAACTGACACGCTCGAGATTGGAATTGAAGCCAGGTCCCTGATGCTGTGAGGCAGCAGTGCTAACCACTGAGCCACCATGCCACCCTCAAGCCACTATGCCACCCTTAATGATAAACGATGGTCCACCATACAGAGCCATATGACTTGAACAAATGGGAAACAAATCATGATGTTTTGTTGGTATCAGAGAAATATTTTGAAAACACACCTGCAGACGTTGAGTGAATAGGTTGCTCAAATATACACACTTTCTAACTTGTACACAAATTTTCTTAACGGAGTTCCTGACTATGTTTAGACCTGCATGGAATTTTTTAAATTGGATGAATTTTTCTTCTTCCTTTTCTCAAACTGAGATTTACTTATTTATGTTAGATCTTTGGGCCCTGAAAACCTGCTTTTAAGAGGAGCCACGTTAAAGAACACGGATAAGATATATGGTAAGCTTTGTGTGGCTGTTGTGAAACTGCTTCTACCTGTACAGACCACTGTGACACCGATATTTGTTTATTATAAGTATCTTTACGGATATGATTTTGAGCTCTGTCAATATGGACTACACTGGTTCATAGCACCTAACATAAAATGATTTTTCAGAAATTTCAACGTGTATATATTTATCTGCACTGAGTAATAGACATTCCTTTTCAACTGTGAATTTCAGGTGTTGCCATATATACTGGGATGGAAACGAAAATGGCCTTGAATTACCAAGGAAAGTCACAGAAACGCTCTGTGGTGGAAAAGTAATTACATTCTTGTGACTTGTGCATTTCATTTGAAACAATGCATGTAGATTTTGAAAGTTATTTCACTGAGTTTCATTACTGCTACTACGGCTAATAGTGTTTTTCATGGAATGTTTTGTCATATCTGTTCTGTGTTTAGCAAGGGGACAGTGGTGGGATGGGGTGTGGGGTGAAGGGGGAGGGAGGGTAGGGGCAGGTGGGTTGGATAATAGATGATGTACTGGTGTAGAATTTCAAATCAATCATGCCAGTAACTGCAGTCCCCAAAAATACATTTTGAGGTTAACAACATAGTTGTCTGATTCATATGTTGTAATACCACTAAAATATTTCAGAAATTAAAAATCACTGTCTCCAATCTTCGAAAATTTTGCACAATAATATTTTTAATTGTTTTGTTATAATAAGCAAAGGAAATGTAGGGGAATGGGTCTGGGTGGGTTGCTCTTCAGAGGGTCGGTGTGGACTTGTTGGACTGAAGGGCCTGTTTCCACACTAAGTAATCTAATATAAAACTTTTTAATGCAAGATGACTCTTCTATAGCGCAAGATAATCTATAAAGGTACTGACTTTCTAAACAAGTTTTCTTTGCTACCATAGGATATTATAGATTGTGAACTACGTAGAGTGAAATATAGGAATAGAGGAGATGTTTCAAAAGATTGTGGGCAGAGAATCGGTGGGGCAAAAGAACTAGGTAGTGTGTTAATCTAAGACAGGTGAGCTCTTACAGTAGTGCTCAAATCAATGCTGAGTTGCCTGAAAAATTGATCAGAATCTGTCAAGACAGAGTTAGAGTAATTGAAAAAAGGAAAGTAGAACATTACTGAGTCAGAACTGACACTGCTAGATTGAGTTCCTTCATAGATTTGCATGTTATGATTATTGAAGCCAATTTAAAGATCAAAACTTCTTTTATAGTTTCATTATTAGTATTATATATCACCATAACAAATATAATTTGATTTTTTTGTTTTTGTCTTGCAGGTCAATTAATGTTTTTTTAATAGTGTACTTGTGCATATTGGTCAGTAAATCTTTGATAGGCACCACGATGAAATACATTTGGCAAAGTGATCCTGCTAATGATGAGCCTTGGTATAGTTCAAAAACAGGCAAAGAAAAAAATATCAACCAGGTACTGGAATACATTCAACTCATTTTTATACTTAGGAGAAGATTTCTATCCACAAAACTGAAAAATGTTTTCATGTCACAATTCACATTCTGGCAGTTACAGTGTAACAGTTGTTTCTCAGGACTACCTGAGTTCTTTTTATGTTTTTGATGCACCATTGTTGATGTATTAACATTTGTCACAGTATTTTTCAATTGCTCAAAAGGTTCCAAGTAACTTTTAGTATTGATTTGTAACTTGTGAAATTGAATACTTTATTGATTAAAGTGGTTTAAATTTTAATTTGTTATCCTCTATCTTCCTGTTATTTCTTAATCCTTTCCCTAATTGTTTCTGCTCTGATTATATCTACTCTACTGTAATCTTTTACTAAATCTAAATATAACTTGAAGAACCAAAAGGACTGCAGATGCTGTAAATCAAAAACAAAAACACAAATTGCTGGAAATGCTCAGCAGATCTGGAAACATCTGTGAAGAGAAATCAAAATTAATGTTTTGGGTCAAATGACCTTTCCTCAGTTGGAAACAGTCCTCAGAATTGAGAAAGGGTAATCCAATCCGACCTGCTAAGCTTTTCCAACAATTTCTGTTTTTGCTTATAACTTTAAGATCCTTTCCCTTTGCTGTTCATGTTAAGTTTGTGACTAGTGTTACCAGACGCCCGAGTGAGCAGAACCTGAAAAACTAAGTAAGCTTATGGTTTTCTGTCCGTGTTGACAGTCATTTTCAAACTATTAATGGATATCAGCTTAGAACAAAAGATGGAACTGTTCTTAACTAAAGAAGCTGGATGATGGAAGCTAATCCATTGAAATCTGCAGTATTTTTCACTTCACAATTACTGTTATTATTTGTTTCTGTGATGTGATGGTCTCAGCGGAGTTGGAATTGAAGATGTGAAAGTGATATAATTTCTCAAAATATGGGATTGCTTATTTTCTTTTTACAATTAATGACATGCTAATGAAATTTATTTATCAATTTTTTTAAATTCAAACCTACTTCCTCCTCTGTTAACACAATATATTTGGGAAAAATATAAGTTATGCATGACAAAGAAAAAGCATTTTTCCAAGTTTTTTCCTTGGTTTAATTTTTATAAATTAACAAAACAATAATGGGTATGATTCACAATGAAAAAAGCTGTATATTAAAATACACCAACAATATATTGTTGAAAAGTTTTGTACTTGATGCATCACTGGCAAGGCCAGCATTTGTCTTTTTATCCCTGATTGCCCTCAAGAAGGTGGTGTTGAGTTACCTTCTGGAACCATTGTAGTTGATATGATGTGGTTGAGCAGCTGTTGGGAAGGAAATGCATACTTGAAAGTCTTTGAGAGTCAAACTGCTTTCTTCATTAAACTGAATCCTTTATAATTACATTGTGTGTTTCTGCTCAGTTCTCCTGTTTTAAACAAAGAGATTGACTGACTTGAATTTTGAAGCAATTGTAATTTGTTCATCTTAAAATTGATCTAAGAGAACAATGCTGCTAACATGTAATAGAGTTATTTCTTATATTTTCTTCCATGGTTAAGTACACAAAGACAACACATTCCATTACATAACCACATCATAAATCAATTTGATATAATTATCAATGACCGTTCACCTATGATATAGGCCCCTGCTTACCTTTTTTTTTGCACCTGAGTTTGTCATCTTGCTTTCAGATTTGTGTGAACTACATGACTGTTTCTACTAAACAGGGTGACTCTAGGAAAGAAACTGTAACTTTCAAAGCTATATGAACTGATGAATGTACGGCCTGCGTTTTGAAGCTCCAGGAGAGTATATTGCTGCATATCAGATGCTCCTGAGTATGTTCACATGGAAGTCATTGAGTTGACAAGAGCTTTCACTGCTAAATTGTTAGTCTCACCTTTCTTGTTTCTTTCTTCCACCCATATAACTTCACTGGACAATCTCCCAGGAATATCCTTCCTAAGTACAGCCGTAATGTTACCCCTAACAGAAAATGCCACTCACCTTCCTCTCTTGCCTTCCTTTCTGTCCTTCCTATAGCATCTATACACTAGAATATTAAGCTGCCTGTCCTGGCCATCCAAGAGCCACCTTTCTGTAGTAGCTGTATCCCAGTCCCATGTTCCCAACCATGCCCTAATCTCCGTATTCTGTCACGCGTCATGCATTGAAGTAAATGCAATTTAATTTCAGTCTTACCTCATTCTCTGCCTAGCTCTTGTCTGCCTTGACTATTGAAATTGTTCCCTTACCTACTGGACCAACCTCACAAGTAGTAACAAATCTCGCGACAAGGATATTCCACTAATTCAGGTGGAATCCATCCCTCTCATACAGGTCATTTCTATTCCTGAAGAGATTCCAATAATCTAAAAATCTGAATCCCTTCTCCCGGCACTAGCTCTTCAGGCACTCATTCATCTGCTGAATCCTCCTATTCTAGCTGTCACCAGCATGGGGCTTTCATAGTTGTCCAGACATTATTAGCCACAAGGAATTACTTTTTAACCTCCTGCTTAGTTCCCTATATTCTCTCTGCAGAACCTCATTCCTGTTGTTGGTACCAACACACAACTTCCTGCATCACTGTCCCCTTTTGTCAGAAAATTTTACACTTCCACCGAAATATCCTTGACCTTGGCACCAGGGAGGCAATGCCATCCTGACGTCTCACTTACAGCCACAGAAATGTCTGTCTGTGTCCCAGAGTAGAGAGTCCCCTATTTCAATCAGCCATTTGAAACCTAATTGTGTGTTTAGTTTTATTTATTTCCTGCTGAGGAACAAGGTAGAACTTTAAAATGCACATGGATGTGGGTGAAGTAAGCAGCTGAGCAGTGTTCTGGATATTCAGCTAATTGACTTCATTATTGACAGCTTTTGAAGATGTTCATCGACTTCCTCTCCTACATGGTGCTCTTCAACTTCATTATTCCAGTTTCTATGTACGTCACTGTGGAGATGCAGAAATTCTTGGGTTCTTACTTCATTACGTGGGATAAAGACATGTACGATGAACATTTGGGTGAAGGCGCACTGGTAAACACATCTGATCTCAATGAGGAGCTGGGACAGGTCTGTACCAAAGTACATTCTCTGTTGTGATGTACTGGATGCTTCTTTGTAGAATTGTCATGTTGTGTTCTATGTGAGTTAATAATTCTCTTGCAGACAACTGTAATTTTAGCTGGTTAAGGCACAAACATGGTTTCACAGAATTTAACTTACTCCAGTAACTATTCTTAAGAATGATCAGTTGTATCTCCCTGTGAGAGTTTTTCTTGCATGAAGAGTCATTTTCTTCATTAAATTTAACATTTTAAGAACAGGAGTCAGCCATTCGCCTGTCAAGCTAGCTGTGCCATTTCATTTGTCAAGGCTGATCGAACACTTTTACGCATACCATTCCTATAATCCTTTGCACCAGCACTAATCAGAAATCTATCCATCTCTACCTTAACTTTAAAGATTGAGTTTCCAAAACCTTCAGAGGAGAAAATCACAAACACTCACAATCCTTTGAGTAAGACAGCTTTGACTCCTCTCCATTCTAAATGGCTTCCCCATTATTTTTAAATTGTGACAATTGGTTCTTTGACTCCCAAGCAGTTCTGAAATAAAAATAGAATGTCTGAGAAACATGCAGCATCTGGGAAGAGAGAAACAGGTAATGTTTTGAGTTCAATATGATCCTCTTCAAAAAACATTACCTGCATTTATCTCATTAATCAATTTGAGTATTTTGTAGGTTATAATAAGATCAGCTCTCATCCTTTGAAACTCTTGAGCAGTACAGCACAGTACAGGCCCTTCAGCCTTCAATGTTGTTCCGGCCTTCTACCTACTCTTAAGATCATACCATTCATTGTACTAGCTTCTGTGTGCCTATCCAAGAGTTGTTTAAATGTCCCTAATGTATCTGACTCCACTACCACTGCTGGCAATGCATTCCACGCACCCATCACTCCCTGTATAAAGAAGCTACCTCTAACATATTCCTAAGCCTTTCTTCAGTTACCTTAATATTATGCCTCTTTGTGATAGGTATTTCTGCCCTGGGAAAAAGTCTCTGGCTATCCACTCTATCCATGCCTCTTGTCATCTTTACACCTCCATCAAGTCACCTCTCCTCCTTTTTTGCTCCAATGAGAAAAGCCCTAGCCCCCTCAACCTTTCTTCATTAGGCACTCTCCAGTCCAGGCAGCAACGTAGTAAATATCTTCTGCACACTCTCTAAAGCTTCCACATCTTTCCTATAATGAGGTGACCAGAACTGAACACAATATTCCAAGTCTGGTCTAATCAGGGCTCTAAACAGCTGCAGCATAACCTTGCTGCTCTTAAACTCAGTTCCGCCTGCTAATGAAAACCACCACACCATACGCCTTCTTAACAATCCTATCAACTTGGGTGTCAGCTTTGAGAGATCTATGGACATGGACCCTAAGATCCCTCTATTCCTCCAAACTGCCAAGAATCCTACCTTTAGCCCTGTATTCTGCATTCAAATTCTACCTTCCAATGTGGATCACTTCTCCCTTCTTAAGGTTGAACTCCGTGTGCCACTTACATGCCCAGTTCTACATCCTGTCAATATCCCGTTGCAACCTACAACAGCCCTCAACACTATCCACAAGACCAATCTTCATGTCATCAGCTAACTTACTGACTCACCCTTCCACTTCCTCATCTAAGTCATTCATAGAAATCACAAAGAGCAGAGGTCCCAGAACTGATCCCTGCAGAACTCCACTGGTCACCAAGTTCCAGGCTGAATACTTTCTGTCTACTACTATCCTCTGTCTTCTATGGGCCAGCCAATTCTGTATCCGGACAGACAGGTTTCCCTGTATCCCATGCCTCCTTACTTTCTGAATGAGCCTACCATGGGGATGCTTATCAATTGCCTTGCTAAAATCCATGCACGCATCAACTGTTCTACCTTCATCAACATATTTTGTCACATCTTCAAGGAGCTCAATAAAGTTAGTGAGGCATGACCTGCCCCTCACAAAGCCTTGCTGACTCTCTAATCAAACTATGGTTTCCCAAGTAGTCATAAATCCAGTCTCTGAGTCCTCTCCATTACTTTGCTCACCACAGGCATAAGACTAACTGGTCTGTAATTCCCAGGATTAACTCTATTCCCTTTCTTGAACAAGGGAATAAGATTTGCCACCCTACAATCATCTGGCACTACTCCAGTGCCCAATGAGAGCACACAGATCATAGCCAAAGGCGCAGCTATCTCTTCCGTCGCTTCTGTATATCCCATCTGGCTTAGGGAATCTATCTATCCTTACGATTTTTCAAATTTTTCAACACATCCTTCTTCCGAGCATCAACCTGTACCAGCATACCAGTCTGTTTCATGCTGTCCTTAGCAATGTCAAGTCCCTCTAAATAGTGAATACTGAAGCAAAGTATTCATTAAGAATCTCCCATACTTAGTCCGACTCCAGGCGCAAGTTCCCTCCACTATCCCTGATCGGCCCTACCCTCACTCTGGCCATTCTCTTGTTCCTCACGGAAGTGTAGAATGCCTTAGGGTTTTCCTTAATCCTACTCGCTAAAGCTTTTTCATGCCCCCTCCTAGCTTTCCTCAGTCCATTCTTCAGTTCCTTCCTGACTACCCTGTCACCCTGTAAAGGCCTATCTGATACTTGCCTCCCCAACCTTAAGTAAGCTTCCTTCTTCCTCTTGACTAGATATTCCACATCCCTTGTCACCCAAGGTTCTTTCACCCTACCATCCCTTCCTTCCCTCAGTGAGACAAACCTGTCCAGCACTATCGGCAAGTGCTTCCGAAATAACCACCACATCCCTGAGAACATCTGTTCCCAATCTAGGTGCCTCAGTTCCTGCCTAATAGCATTCTAATTTCCTCTCACCAAGTTAAGTACTTGCCCATACAGTCTCTCCTATCTCTCTCCGTGAATATAGGTAAGGTCAGGGAATATGTGCCCAGTTTGTCCAAGGCAGTCCTGCTATCTTGGGAACAAGCTTGATGCACCATTGTTGCAATACGTCTATGGCAATAATATCCTGGCTAGGGTAAAGCAACCCTAGATAGTTGTTATGCCAGGGTGCAGTTTTAGGAAGCTCCTATACAATTGAAGCAAGACTCAACTACTCCATCAAGTCCTTGGCCTGCAAACAGGTCCAATTCTGGAGTCCGTTCATAAGTCGGAGCGCGACGCAGGACAATGAGGCGCAGCTGTTCACGGGTCGGGTCTTTTAAAATTAAAACCACAGATGGGATCTCATTCGTAAGTCGGGTATTTGTAAGTCCGGGATTCCGTACTCAAATTCTTTCCATAAAGGCAAGCCTACTTCACAACTTGCTGAATCTGCCTTCAGTGACCCATTGACAAAGACATCCAGGTCCCTTTATGCATCTATATTTTCCATCCTCTTCCCATTTAAAACACACTCTGCATATGTGTTCTTTCTGCCAAAGTGGGTAACCTGTCATTTTTTTCATATTATTTTGCAACTTATATTCTTATCTACTCGCTAAAGTCCTCCACATCCTCCTGAAGCCGCTGTACTATATTACTATTTCTATCCACGTTTCTGTTTAGTTTTGTATCATCTGCAAATTTGGAAATATTACTTTTGGTTCCTGCCTCTTTAACATGAGCAGCTGCAGCCACTGATCTTTGCGGTATCCCACAAAACACAGCCTTTCAATGCATGAATGGTCTGTTTATTCTTACTGTAGTCTGCCTGTTAGCCAATCTTAATTGATGCCAATTCATTACCATCTCATCCAATGTGCATTAATTTAAATAACCAATTTCCTGTGTGGGGGGGGGGGTGTTATCAAAAGATTACTAAATGTCCTACAGTAAATCTGCCTTATTTGGTGTACACTGAGTGAGAGGTGCCAGTTACCTCAGCGTGTTGATTGTGACAACAGCTACTCAGAAATGCAGTCAGCGAAGGGTTTGATCAAAAGAGTGGGGTGGAAAGAGAGACAACCAGGCAATTCATTCCCAGACTGAGGCAACCTAATCCTATCAGTTGCTAGTTGCATGAGAGTTCCAGATAATGGGGATGTTACTGTCGTCCATTGGCTCTCCTTTATCAATTTTGTTAATTTTCTATCAAAAACCTCCAAGTTTGTCAATCACGATTTCCCACTCGCAAATCTGTGCTGTGCCCAATTAAGTCATTGTCCTCTGAATATCCATTTACCGCATTATTTTATAACAGATTGCAGTATTATTCCTACTACAGATCCGGAGGTCCATGTTTTTTTTTCTCTCTCTCTTCTTTAAATAGTGAGGTGACATTTCCAATTCCAGGAATATTTTTTCTCATGCACTGCTACCATTTTCTGATTCTTGCTTTGATTGATTTTTGATATTAAACAAAATCAAAATCTTATTTTGTTGTTTATCAAATTGAGGTATTTTTAAAAATATGGGCCACTCAAAGCGTGTCACGTTTTTCTGTCTTGAGTCTTGATCTGCAGAGATTTTTTTTTATTTATTGTCTTTTAATTCCTATCTGTCTGGTTGTAGATCCAGTATGTTTTCACGGATAAAACTGGAACCCTGACTGAGAACAACATGGAATTTATTGAATGTTGCATAGATGGATTCAAGTATAAAAACTTCGTTGATTCATGTGTTGTGGATGGAATCTCTTCAAATGATGGTCCTTGTAGTAGTGTCTGTGGAATGGCTGGAAAGGTAACATTATTTTATCTGGCATTGCCTATTTTTGAATATAATTCTTATCCGTAATCTGCTCCAGACTGCAAATATCTGAAGTATGTGTTCCTCCAATTCTGATTTCTTCTGCATCCTCAGTGTTATTAGCTGTATTATTGGTGATGATACCTTTAATTGCCCAGGACCTCAGCTTTCCAGTACCTTCTGCCTCACTACTTCACTTTCCTCTTTAAAACCTATCTCTTTGACAAAACATTTGATTATCTGAAATGGGCAGATTTTAAAGGAACCCACTGAAGTTGGTACGTTGGTGTGGAGCAGGTTCTGAGAAAAATTGGGGGATGACCACATGTCTGAGTTTTGTTTGTTATTGTGATACTACACTTGGGGACTGTGTTTGTAAATTGTTTGTTGGGTGTTTAATTGGTGGTAGGCTTATTCATAAAGCAAAAGTTCTTTTAAGTACTTTCTTTTGGGCAGTGGGTTTATTGATATGTAAAGTAAGAGCTGGGGTTCTTCCCCAGTTAGGGGTTAGATCCAGAAGGGAGAGGTGGAAACTGGTGTTTGTACTAAACATCGAATTTACATTAAAGCCCTTTTAAATTTCAAAGTCCTTAATTGCTTAAAGTAGTATATGGATTTAGTATAGTGGTCTAATAAACAGCTTAAGCCTTCAAAATGACAGGTAGAATGCACCAGGAGCAGGAAGTGCACAGACCGCAAAAAGCATTGGCACTGAAAGTTCAACTCCTATCTTAAACACCAAGGAAATATTGTGTGACCCCACGTTAGCTGATGCCAATTCCATTTAGAAATGCTTGTTTCACATGTGGCTATCAGATAGGTTAACAAGAGGGTCCAAGAGGGGATGACCATTAGATATCCTACAGTCATAGTAAATAATCTACACATTTTATTTACATACCACTTTATCTTTCCTGGCAAGAGGGAAAGAAATGAAATGTAGGTTGGCAGGCCTGATTGGTGTGGTCTTTTTTTTTAACGTTGGGCTTTGTCAGCTGTTGCCTGGCAGTTGTTTGGTACACGTGTAATTCTCTGCTTCACAAGCATGAATAGTCAGTGGTTTTCTGAGGGATATAATTTTGAAATATCCATTGGCACTGGGTTTAAGGTGGAAAAAAAAGGAATAATCTTGGAGATCAGGAAGCATGCTGTTTCAATCCCAGGTGTTTCTGTGCAATCAGCGATCTCACTGTGAAAATGACAATTGTCCCCGCACCCCTAATGTGAGAAAGATAATGCCCTCTGTCTCCACAGATTATTGGGTAGGATGAGGGGCTTAGGTGATGTAACTTGGGGGTTTTGTTTAAGGGAAAGGACTTGATTGGGGTGGTCTCCTTTCAAATAAACATGGTGCCACATTAATGCCGTGAGTTATTTATCTAGTCTGCTTCAACTTGACTGAAAAAAATCCATTTTTAAAGCAAATGTATGAAATGAGAGAAAAATAGTTGCCCAATAAAGTATTTGATGTTTCAGAACAAATGTTTGCAGATTTCTTAATTTGTTTGATATTGACAAAAACATTGGCTCATGAAAAAACAATTGCAGTAAAGAAAAAGAAATGTTTGGAAAACAACCAAATGAATTTTTTTGTGAATGATAAGATGCTGCTTTGTTTGTGAAGGAATGATTCTATTCAGTTGAGAGTATTTTTTTATTGGCAAGTTGATTCAGGTGCCAGCTAGATAGTTGTTTTGTTCACCATTACGCAAGATGTTAGCTCTGCTTGGAGCAGAGTTAGACTGAAAACATGTGAATTACAGGAAGGAAACAGAAATAAACAACATGAGGGAGCTAACTTTGAAACTGAAATAAAAACAGTGTTGGAAATATTCGACCGGTCAGACAACGTTTGTAAAAGTTTCAGATTGATAAACTTTAATCAAAAGTGTAGGATGTTTAAGGTGAAGCATTTCTAAACAAACAAATCAGGAAAAACAGGCTAGAAAAAAAATCAAATTGGAGCAGTCTGTGATAGGGCAGAATAATCAAATTGCATGAGTAATGGGATACAAGGCAAAAAGAATGTGATTTGGAAATGAGTACGGAAACAAAAGATAAAACTGTAGAATGATATATGATGGGAAGAGGCCACTCGGGTCCATGAGCTTGTGCTGGCTTTTTGAAAGTTATCCAGTTAGTTTTCCTCTTATTGTCCTGTGATTCATTTCCTCTTCAGACTGAAAGGAGGTGAATGTTTTGAGCGATTTGTTTGAAGTAATTTGTAAAATACCAGAGTTTTTTTCAGCCGTTTAAAATTACTTTGAAACTGTCTTGTTTTTTCTTTTAACTTTGGTATGACAGGTCAGCCCAACATAGAGGGCCGAAGGGCCTATACTGCGCTGTAATGTTGTATGTTCCATAATTTGAGCATGCATGTTATTTTAAATTGCACATTTGGCTGCATTTCTGACTGTGTTTTCAGGAAAAAGAGGAGCTGTTTCTTCGTGCTCTATGCTTATGCCACACTGTTCAAGTAAAAGAAGAAGACAAAGTAGATGGTCTGTTAAAGCAGCATGGGGGCTCATATACATATATCTCATCATCTCCAGATGAAGTTGCTTTGGTACAAGGTGCTAAAACGTAAGAATCAAAAGTATTTTATGATCTCTGTTATTTGTATTTAGAATATAGGTTTCTCTATTTACAGAGAAAGAAATAATAGTAAGAATACAAGGAAAATTAAGAAATCTCCCTTGTGTTTGTTCTTAAGGGAGAATAAACTGGAGTTTAGTGTATTAAATTGCAAGTGTATTCAACATTTGTTCCTACCTCATTTCCTTGTAATCATTGCCATTAGAACTTTATCCTGATTGCATTCAGGATACATGCAGTCATTGTGTCACTGTTGTTTTCTGTTGTAATTGCTGCATTTCCAAAGTGTCTTTTTGTGAAGCAAGAAAAACACATAGAAAAATAACTAGTATTACTTTTGTGACTTGAATTCAATCCTTGGGTCTTGATATTTGACACCTGTGAGCTTAGTTCCTGCACCTTAACTCTGGTCTGTTATTCGACATATTTGTGCACCTGAGTCCTACATTCAATGTATTCTTACCTGTTTTAAAACATCGTTGCTTAAAAAATGTTGGAAGCCTGGTCAACTGGGATTTTTTTTATTAGTCAAGAATGGTTAAAGTGGACAACTTTTAAAATCATTTTGAAGTTTGAATTGAATTGGAATTTATTGTCACATGTACTGAGGCACAGTGAAAAGCTTTGTCTTGTGAGCAATGCAGGCAGATCAAAGTTAAATAGCATAGATAAGTAAATAATAGGTAAACAGCAGTAAAACAAAAAGCACAGGCGAATGCTAAGAGTTTGAGAGTCCATTCGGTATTCTAATAACAGTAGAATAGAAACTGTTGTGAAACCGGCTGGTTGGTGTGGGGGTGGGTGGATAGGTGTGTGTGTGTCTGTCTGTCTGTCTGTTTGTACCTTCTCCCTGATGGTAGAGGTTGTAGAAAAACATTGCCAGGATGGGATGGATCTTTGAGAATGTTGGCAGCCTTTCCTTGACAGAGGGCCTGGTAGATGGATTCTGTAGTTCGGAGGTTGGCCATTTTTTTTGCCCAGGCAGAGTTCCCTAGTCTCTGTAACTGTCTCCAATCTTGAATGGTAAAGCTGCCATACTAGATAGTGATACATCCAAACAGAATGCTCTTGATGGCGAACCAATAAAAGTTGGAAAGGGTATTCACCGTCATGCCAATTTTTCTTAGTTGCCTGAGTAAGAAGAGACATTGTTGGGCCTTTGTAACCAGTGCATCCACATGAAGAGTCCAAGAAATCTTGTTGTGGATGACCACTCCCAGGTGTTTGACGCTCTCCACTCGTTCCACCTCTGTGTTGTTGATGTGTCGGGGGGCATAAGTAACATCCCTTCGAAAGTCAATAATCAGTTCCCTGCTTTTGCTGACATTTGCTGACAATGATTGAGAGCCGTGTTGTTCTCAGTGCACCATTTTTCCAGGTCTCCCTCCCGTCTGTAGTATATCATCACCATCTGAGATTCAACCGACTGTGGTGGTGTCATCAGCGAACTTAGTCTGTTATTTGGCAACGCAATCTTGGGTATACAGTGAGTACATTGGGAGGCTGAGTATGCACTCCTGGGGGTCTGCAATGTTAAATGTCTGTGAGGGTGAAATGTTGTCCCCAATTTTCACTGATTGTGGTCTGTGTGTCAGGAAACTGAGGATCCAGTTGCAGAGAGATCACTAACTAACTGAGTAATCAGTCTCGGGAGATAATAGTATTAAAGGCTGAAGTGTAGTCATGAGTAGGATTCTTATGTAGCTGTTCTTGGTGTCAAGATGTTCGAGGGAGGAGTGAAGGCCAAATGATATGACACCTGATGTGGAGCTGTTGGTCCGATAGGCAAATTGGAGTGGGTCAAGAGTAGTGGGGAGACTGGAGTTGATTAATGCTGTGACCAGCCGTTCAAAGCACTTCATGACCACCGAAGTTAGGGCCACTGATAGTCATTGAGACATGCTGCATTTGCCTCCTAAGACATAGGGATGATGTTGGCCTCTTGAAAAAGACAGGGACAATGGCCTGCTGCAGGGAGAGGTTGAAGGTGTCCGAGAAGACCTCTGCCAGTCGATCTGCTCATGCTCTGAGTGCACGGCCTGGCACTCCATCTGGACCCATCTTTTTCCTTGGGTTCACACGAAGGAAAACCACTCTGTCCTTTGATGCAGTGACTGTTGGGATAGGTTCATCAGGACTTGTCGGAATAGGTATTACCCCTCCACCAAAATTCTGCTCAAAGCTAACATAGAACGCGTTGAGATGATCTGGGAGGGATGTGTCATCGTCTGCTATCTTGCACTGTCTCTTTTTTTTTAGAACCTGTGATGTCATTCAGTCCTTGCCATAGTCGCTGGGTGTCTGTCTGGGTCTCTAGTTTGGATTGGTAGTGGGCCTTGGCTGTCTTAATGGCTCTGCGAAGGTCATACTTGGGTTCCTTATATTTGAGTATGTCTCCTGATCTGAAGGCCACATGCCTAGTTTTCAGCAGGTTCTGTATGCCCTGATTTATCCAGGGATTCCTGTTGGGGAATGCCCGGATTGACTTCCTTGGTATACAGTCCTCCATACACTTGCTGATAAAGTCTTTGATGGTGGTGGTGGCGGCATACTCACCCAAGGTACCTGCAGACTGTTTGAACATAGCCCAATCAGCCGATGTCAGACAGCACTGGAGTTGATCCTCTGCCTCCTCTGACCAGCACTGGACTGTATCTGCAAAGGGGTCTTCTGCTTGAGCTTTTGCCTGTAAGCTGGGAGAAGAAACATGGCATAGTGGTCGGAGTTTCCGAAATGTGGGTGGGGTGGTAGGCATCTTTCACTGTGGTATAGCAGTGGTCTAAAGTGTTCGGGCCCCTGCTGGGGCAAGTAATGTTCTGGTGGTACTTGGGCAACACCTTCCTTAGATTGGCTTGTTTGAAGGCACCAGTTAGAATAAACAGGCTTCAGGATGTTCCGTTACCAAGGTGTTAGTGGTGGAGTAAAGCACATCCAGAGCTTCCTCAACCTTTGCTTATGGAGGGATGTACACACCAGTTAGTAAAGCAGCAGTAAATTCCCATGGTAGATAAGGACAGCATTTGATGGTGAGGAATTCAAGGTTTGGGGACCAGTGGCTGCCCAGAGTTGCAATGTCCATATACCACAAGTTGTTGATTAAAAAGCAAACCCCGCCATCCTTTGTCTTACCTGAGCACAGTTGAGAGTTGCAGTTGCAGTTGGATGCAGTTACTAGCGGTGTTCCGCAAGGATCTGTTTTGGGACCATTGCTGTTTGTCATTTTTATAAATGACCTGGAGGAGGAGCTAGAAGGTTGGGTGAGCAAGTTTGCGGATGATACGAAAGTCGGTGGAGTTGTTGACAGTGAGGAAGGATGTGGCAGGTTACAGCGGGATATAGATAAGCTGCAGAGCTGGGCAGAAAGGTGGCAAATGGAGTTCAATGTAGCTAAGTGTGAAGTCATTCACTTTGGTTAGAGTAACAAGAAGATGGAGTACTGGGCTAATGGTTGGATACTTGGTAGTGTGGATGAGCAGAGGGATCTTGGTGTCCATGTACACAGATCTCTGAAAGTTGCCACCCAGGTAAATAGTGCTGTGAAGAAGGCATGTGGCGTACTGGCTTTTATTGGTAGAGGAATTGAGTTCCGGAGTCCTGAGGTCATGTTGCAGTTGTATAAGACTCTGGTGTGGCCGCATCTGGAGTATTGTGTGCAGTTTTGGTCGCCATACTATAGGAAGGATGTGGAGGCACTGGAATGGGTGCAGAGGAGGTTTACCAGGATGTTGCCTGGTATGGTAGGAAGATCGTATGAGGAAAGGCTGATGCACTTGGGGCTGTTTTCATTGGAGAAAAGAAGGTTTAGGGGTGACTTGATAGAGGTGTACAAGATGATTAGAGGTTTAGATAGGGTTGACCATGAGAACCTTTTTCCACATATGGAGTCAGCTATTATGAGGGGGCATAGCTTTAAATTAAGGGGTGGTAGGTATAGGACAGATGTTGGGGTAAATTCTTTACTCAGCGAGTCGTGAGTTCATGGAATGCCCTGCCAGTAGCAGTGGTGGACTCTCCCTCTTTATGGGCATTTAAATGGGCATTGGATAGGCATATGGAGGATAGTGGGCTAGTGTAGGTTACGTTGTCTTGGGTCGACGCAACATTGAGGGCCAAAGGGCCTGTACTGAACTGTATTTTTCTATGTCCTCTGTTCTATATGATGGATAGAAAAACCATCAGCCTGAAGTCCATAATCTGGAATGGATGGGTTGAGCCAGGTTTCTGCGAAGCAGAGTGCACAGCAATCCCGCAGTGCACACTGGATCTGAGTTTGTGCATTTTGTTCTCCAGAGGTTGTGCATTTGCTTTAATTGATTCATTGGTGGGATGTGGGCATTTCTGGCTAGCCAGGAGATATGTTACTTGCCACAGTATTCCTAGCCAAAAGTGGGTGCTGCAGATGCTGGAGATTAGAGTCAAGATTAGAGTGGTGCTAGAAAAACACAGCAGGTCAGGCAGCATCTGATGAGCAGAAAAAATCAACGTTTTGGGCTAAAAGGAATCGTGATGAAGGACTTTTGCCCGAAATGTCAATTTTTCCTGCTCCTCGGATACTGCCTGACCTGCTGTGCTTTTCCAGCACCACTCTAATCTTGACAGTATTCCTAGACTGTGACCTGCCCTTGTAGCCACCATGTTTATGTGGTGAGTTCAGTTGAGTTTCTGGTCAGTGATAACCCCAGGATGTTAATAGTGATGGTAACACCATTGAATTTAATGGGTGATGGTTAGATTGTCTCTCATTGGTAACAGTCACAGCCTGGCATTTGTGTCGTGAGAATATTACTTTCCACTTGTCAGCCCAATCCTGGATATTGCCAAGATCTTGCTGCATTTGATCATAGGCTGTTCCAGTATCTGAGGAGTCATGAATGATGCTGAACATTGTGGAATCATTGGCAAACATTCCCAATTCTGCCCTTGTGGAGGGAAGGTCATTGATGAAGTAGCAGCAGATAGTTGGGCCAGTTATACTACTGAGGGATTCCTGCAGAGATGTCCAACAACTATGACCATCTTCCTATGTGTCAGGTATGACTCTGATCACCAGAGAGTTTGCCCCCAGATCTCCATTGATTCTAGTTTTGCTGGGGCTCCTTGATGCTACACTTGGCTGAATGCAGCGTTAATGTCAAGGGCTGTCACTCTCACCTCACCCTCTAGAACTCAGCTCTTCTATCCATGTTTGAACCAAGGCTGTAATGAGGTCAGGAGCTGAGTGACCCTGAGGGACCCAAACTGAGCGTCACTGAGCAGGTTAGTGCTGAGTCGGTGCAGCTCGTTAACACTGTTAATAACACCTTCCATCACTTTGCTGGTGATTGAGAGTAGATTGTTGGGGAGATTATTCGCTGGGTTTGATTTGTCTTGCTTTTTATATGCAGGACATAGTTGGGCAATTTTCCACATTGTTGGGTAAATGCTGGTGTTGTGGCTGTACTGGAATAGCTTGGCTAGGCGAGCAGCAAGTTCTGGAGCACAACCCTTTAGTACTATTGCCAGAATGTTGTCAGGATCCATAGCTTTTGCAGTATTCAGTGCCTCCCAATCGTCTTGATATCACATAGAGGGAATCAAATTGGCTGAAGTCTGATATCTGCAATGCTGGGGACCACTGGAAGAGGCCGGGATGGATCATCCACTCAGCAGTTTTCGCTTAAGATTGCTGCAAATGTTTCAGCCTTGTCTTTTGCACTGATGTACTTGGCTTCTCCGTCATTGAGGATGGAGATATTTATGAAGCCGCCGCCGCCTTCAGTGAGTCGTTTAATCATCCACCACCATTCATGTGGCAGATCTGCAGAGTTTAGATCTGATCCGTTGGTTGTGGGGTCATTTATCACTGACAGTCATTTGCTGCTGTTTGGCATTCACCAGGTTGACACCTCTTCTTCGGGTGCTGCTCCTGGTATGCCCTCCTGCATGCTCCATTGGTGTAATTACGTTAGAGGGTTAATTATGACGAGCTGCTTGGCTGATTTGTGATGCAGAGTAACACCAACAGTGAGAGTTCAATTCCTGCGCTTGCTGAGATAACTGAGATGGATTCTCTTTCTCAACCTCCCTCTTGCCTGAGATGGTGAACCAAATGACCATCAGTCTCTCAGACAGTAGTGCCATAGTCCAGTAGAACCCTGGGGACTTCACTGTAACTTTAATTATTCATTGGTGTAATTGTGTAATTAATAGACTAAATGTGTTGCAATAATGTTTACAAAAAAAAATTAGGATCTGAAATATTTTTGGTGTCAGACAGCCAACTTTTTAGGTATTTGTTTTTTTTAAGTGTTGCCTTCTATTCTGTGCTGTAAACCAGAAAACATTATGGGGATAAGTGATGAATCTGAGTATTTATTTTTCCTGTCAGATTGGGCTTCACCTTTCAAGGAATGGAAAACAACCGGATGAAAATACAAAATAGAGAGACAGAAATTGAGATGTAAGACCTGCTTCTTGTTTGTTGTCATCTTGTATTTTCTACCCTAGTGATAACAAACTGTCTCAGCAGTTATTCAGTCACTTTTACAGTATTATACTAGTATTTGAGCACAAAATATTACTAACTTGTATTAGAGCATAACATCTTTTAAAATCTTGTCAATTACTGCTTCCAGCCCCTGTTATTTAAGGTTATATTTACTTTGTTTATTTAAAGTTGCCAAAGTTTGGAGGTTTTAATAAAAGGGTTGTTCTTGATAAGTAAGTGATCAAAATGTTGATAAATGAAGTGTAATGTGGGAAACGCAAAATTCGTTTTCGAAGGGATTGCGTGCAGTTCTGAAGGATGTTGCGAAACATGAAAGGATTCGGAAAAGATTTACAAGGATATTGCCAGGGTTGGAGGGTTTGAGCTACAGGGAGAGGCTGAACAGGCTGGCGTTGTTTTCCCTGGAGCATCAGAAGCTGAGGGGTGACTTTTATAGAGGTTTATAAAAATCATGAGGGGCATGAATAGGATAAATAGATAAGGTCTTTTCCCTAGGGTGGGGTCTCTTGAACTAGAGGGCATAGGTTTAGGGTGAGAGGGGAAAGGTATAAAAGGGACCTGAGGGACAATTTTTTTGACACACAGGGTGATGCGTGTATGGAATGAGCTGCCAGAGGAAGTGGTGGAGGCTGGTCCAATTACACATTTTAAAAGGCATCTGGATGGGTATATGAATAAGAAGGGTTGAGAGGGATATGTTCCAAATGCTGGCAAATATGACGAGGTTAGGGTAGGACAGCTGGTCATCTCTATGAATGTAACAGAATATTACTTATGCAGAGCAAAACTGCAGAAAGCTGCAACAGACAGGGACTTGGAGGTACGTGTGCATGAAACAAAATGCTAGGTTCCAGGTGCAGCGGGTAATCAGGAAGGCGAATGGAATTTTGACCCTTATTTCAAAGGGGTTGGAGTGTGACAGTAGGGAACTCTTAACTGCATCTGTACAAGGTGCTGGTAAGACCAAAACTGAAAGTGCCGAAAAGTGAAAACTGGAAAATATCAGAGCATTTTGTGATTTCTGTTTAGTTCGCTTCGGTGTAAATCCTTTCAAATTAAGGAAGGACGTGCTGTGTTGTAATACCATCTATTTCCTGTGTTACTAGTAGAATGAATGCTGAGGTAATTGAAACATCAGATTCTTAAAATTAGCAAGGTAGATGCTAAGAAAATGCGATCCTGACCTGGGGAATCTGGAACATCCAGGCTCAAAGGGCAGAATGGTCTACTCCTGAACCAATTGTCTATTGTCTACGTCACGGTGTCAATAAGAGATCAGCCATTTTGGACTGACATGATGCATTTCTTCAAGTTGTGAATCTTTGAAATTCTCTCAGCCAGACTCTGGATTCTCAGTTAAAACGTAGAACTGTACAACACAGTACAGGCCCTTCACTCTCGATGTTGAACTAATCTTTTATCCTACTCTTAAGACCAAACTAACTCACAGACTTCATTTTACTATCATCCATGTGTCTATCCAAGAGTGGGTTAAATGTCCCGAATGTATCTGACACTACTACAACTACGGGCAGTGCATTCCATGCATCCATTACTCTGTGTAAAAAGAAAACTAGCTTGGACATCTCCCGTAAACTTTCCTCCAATCACCTTAAAATTATGCCCCCTCATGATAGCCATTTCCGCCCTAGGAAAAAGTCTCTGTCGATCCACTGTGTCTATGCCTCTCGACATCTTGTATACCTCTATCAAGTCGCCTCTTCTTATCCTTCTTCATTCCAGTGAGAAAAATCTGAGCTCCCTCAACCCTGCCTCATAAGACATGCCCTCCAGTCCAGGCAGCATCCTGGTAAATCTCCTCTGCACCCTCTCTAAAGCTTCCACATCCTTTCTATAATGAGGCGACCAGAACTGAACACAACATTCCAAGTGTGGTCTAACCAGGGCTCTATAGAGCTGCAGCATAACCTCTTGGCTCTTAAACTCAATCCCCCTGTTAATGAAAGCTAACACACCTTTCGCCGCGTTAACAACCCTATCAACTTGGGGGGCAACTTTGTGGGATCTATGGACATGGACCCCCAAGATCCCCCTGTTCCTTCACACTGGCAGGAATTCTGCCTTTAACCCTGTATTCTGCATTCAAATTGGACTTTCCAAAATGAATCACTTAATACTTTTCTACGCTGAACTCTATCTGGAGCTTTGAGGAGAAAGTGAGGACTGCAGATGCTGGAGATCAGAGCTGAAAATGTGTTGCTGGAAAAGCGCAGCAGGTCAGGTAGCATCCAAAGAGCAGGAGAATCGACGTTTCAGGAAGAAGGGCTTATGCCCGAAACGTCGATTCTCCTGCTGTTTGGATGCTGCCTGACCTGCTGCGCTTTTCCAGCAACACATTTTCAGCTCTATCTGGAGCTTATCAGTCCAGCTCTGCATCCTATCAATGTCCCGCTGCAGCCTACAGCAGTCCTCGACACTAGCCACAACTCCACCAACCTTTGTGTCATTGACAAACTTACTAACCCACCCTTCCACTTCTTCATCCAAGTCATTTATAAAATCACAAAGAGCAGAGGTCCCAGAACAGATCCCCGTGGAACACCACTGGTCACTGAACTCCAAGCGGAATACTTTCCATCTGCTACCACCCTCTGTCTTCTATGGGCCAGCCAATTCTGTATCCAAACAGTCAAATTTCCCTGTATCCCATGCCTCTTCACTTTCTAAATGAGCCTGTCAATGGGACCTTATCAAATACTTTGCTAAAATCCATGTACACCACATGCACTTCTCTACCTCCATCATTGTTTTTGACACATCGTCAAAGAATTCAGGTTTGTGAGGCATGATCTGCCCCTCACAAAGCCGTGCTGACTATCCCTGGTCAAAATATAGTTTTCCCAAATAATCGTAAATCCTGTCTCTCTGAATCCTCTCCAGTAATTTGCCTCCCACCAATGTAAGACTGACTGGTCTGTAATTCCCAGGGTTATCCATATTCCCTTCTGTAAACAAGGGAATGATATTTGTCACCCTCCATTCATCTGGTACTTCCCCAGTGGACAGTGAGGACGCAAATATCATTGCCAAAGGTGCAGCAATCTCTTCCCTTGCTTTCTATAATAACTTTGGATCTATTCCATCTGGCACAGGGTTCTTGTCTATCCTTATGTTTTTCAAAATTTCCTCCTTGACATCAACCTGTTTGAACGCATCAGTCTGTTTTCACGCTGTCCTCACAAACTGCAAGGTCTCTCTCAGTAGTGAATACCGAAGCAAAGTATTCACTAAGGACCTCCCATACCTCGGCAAACCCCAGGCACAAGTTCTCTCCATTGTCCCTGATCGGCTCTGCCATTCTGTTGTTCCTCACGTAAGTGTAGACTCTTTGAGGTTTTCCTTAATCCTACCCACCAAGACTTTTCCATGCATCCTTCTATCTTCTCAAATCCACTCTTCAGTTCCTTCCAGGCTACCTTGTAACCCTGTAAAGTCCTGTCTGATCCTTGCTTCCTCAACCTTAAGCTTCCTTCATCCTCTTGACTAGGCTTGTCATCCAAGGTCCTTTCACAGTACCATCCCTTCCTTGCCTCTGTGGGACAAACCTATCCAGCACACTCAGCAATTGCTCCCTAAACAACCTCCAAATTTCTGTCATGCATTTCCCTGAGAGTATTTGTTCCCAATTTATGCTCCACAGTTCCTGCCTAGTAGAATTATAATTCCCCTTTCCCCCAATTAAATACTTTCCCAACCATCTGCTTTTATCCCTCTCCATGACTTTGGTAAAGGTTGGGAGTTGTGATCACTATCACCAAAATGCTCTCCGACCATGAGATCTGACACCTAACCTGGTGTGTGGCCTGGAACAAATCCAATATGGCCTCCCCTCTAGTCGGCCTGTCTATATCTAGAGTCAGGAATCCTCCCTGGACACGCCTGACACAATCTACTCCATTTCAAACTATTTGCACTAAGGAGGTTCCAATAAATATAAGGGACTTTGAAGTCACCCATGACAACAACCATGTTATTTCTGCACCGTTCTGAAATCTGTCTCCCAATCTACTATTCCGTGACTGTGTTGCTATGGGAGGCGTCTACAGAAGACTCCCAATAAAGTGATTGCACCTTTCCTGTTTCTGACTTCCACCCATACTGACTCAGTGGGCAGACCCTCCACAGCTACCTCTCTTTCTACAACTGTGATACTATCCCTGATTAGCAATGCTGTTGTTGAGTATGTTTGAGACAAAAAACAATAAATTTTTGAACATTGAAGATGGAATGAAATCCAAAATCATGATCTCCTTGAATGGTGGTGCAGGCTTAAAGGACCAAATTCCCTACTTGTCCTAATCATTATGTTGTGAAAAGCTCACACTTTCCTCTCCTGGAACTGAGCACTCCTCAATTCCATAGCTTGACCCTGTTGTTTTTATTTTGTTGAAAATGTGTTGCTGGTTAAAGCACAGCAGGTCAGGCAGCATTCAAGGAACAGGAAATTCGATGTTTCGGGCACAAGCCCTTCATCAGGAATGAGGAAACTGTGTCCAGCAGGCTAAGATAAAAGGTAGGGAGGAGGGACTTGGAGGAGGGGCCATGGAGATGTGATAGGTAGAAGGAGGTCAAGGTGAGGGTGATAGACCAGAGTGGGGTGGGGGCGGAGAGGTCAGGAAGAAAATTGCAGGTTAGGAGGGTGGTGCTGAGTTCGAGGGAATCGACTGAGACAAGGTGGGGGGAGGGGAAATGAGGAAACTGGAGAAGTCTGAGTTCATCCCTTGTGGTTGGAGGGTTCCCAGGCGGAAGATGAGGCGCACTTCCTCCAACCGTCGTGTTGTTATGTTTTGGCGATGGAGGAGTCCAAGGACCTGCATGTCCTTGGTGGAGTGGGAGGGAGAGTTAAAGTGTTGAGCCACGGGGTGGTTGGGTTGGTTGGTCCGGGCGTCCCAGAGGTGTTCCCTGAAGCGTTCCGCAAGTAGGCGGCCCATCTCCCCAATATAGAGGAGGCCACATCGAGTGCAGCGGATGCAATAGATGATGTGTGTGGAGGTACAGGTGAATTTGTGGCGGATATGGAAAACATAACAACACGACGGTTGGGGGAAGAGCGCCTCATCTTCTGCCTAGGAACCCTCCAACCACAAGGGATGAACTCAGATTCCTCCAGTTTCCTCATTTCCCCTCCCCCCACCTTGTCTCAGTCGATTCCCTCGAACTCAGCACCACCCTCCTAACCTGCAAATTTCTTCCTGACCTCTCCGCCCCCACCCCACTCCGGCCTATCACCCTCACCTTGACCTCTTTCCACCTATCACATCTCCATCACCCCTCCCCCAAGTCCCTCCTCCCTACCTTTTATCTTAGCCTGCTGGACGCACTTTCCTCATTCCTGATGAAGGGCTCTGGCCCGAAACGTCGAATTTCCTGTTCCTTGGATGCTGCCTGACCTGCTGCACTTTAACCAGCAACACATTTTCAGCGCAGATCTCCAGCATCTGCAGACCTCACTTTTTACTCGAAGTTTTTATTTTGTTCCCTTACATTACGGCATGAGTAGCAGGAGATGTGGCTGGTGTGTTAAAAGGATATTTTGCATCAATTGTCATGATACAGGATGTTGTCAATGTCACAATAAAGGAAGAGGTATTATAGATAGAATGAAAATAGATCAAGGAAATACATAGGATTGTCAGTACTGTAAATCGATAAACTATCTGCTCCTGAGGGGATGTAATCAGCATTTCTGAAATTCATCAACATCAAATACAGAAATGATATTTGTCGTCTCGAACATTGCAAGTAATAGATCTTAGCTCATTTAAAAAAAAGTGATCATTCCAGAACAATGAGGAGAAAATTCCAGAGTGTGGTACAATTAAATAGGTTTTCCAAAGAACTGACAGTGGTACAGTGAATGTCTGCCCTTCTCTTGTGTTGTATCATTCTAGAATTGGAGGGAAGTGAACAGTCCGAATCACCAAATGCATTGCAACTATTTTTCTGATCTGCAAAATGACTTTATTAAATGGCTTGTGATTGTTCCTTTATCCTGACTTTGGTTTAATGCAATGAATTTGTATATCAATCTTGGTTACTTAACTTTTTAAGAAAAGGAATAGAATGTGTTCTGCTTGCTTCCAGATATGAACTTCTGCAGATTCTCAGCTTTGACCCTGTTCGTCGGCGTATGAGTGTAATTGTGAGGGAGAATTCAGGTAGTGTGTACTTTCTATTTTTAAATCAAATAAGTGGATTTACCTGTATTCCAGGAAAGTATTGTTTAAAATTGCAAATTAAAAGAATACTTAGGTGTGGAGTAACTTCATTATATAATAGTCATATTGTATTAAAATCTATTTGTGTGTATATAATGTATAAAATCCTAACTTTTACTTACTTTTATGACAACCACATATAATTTTGTCTCCTGCTATAACAGGGAGAATTTTCCTTTTCTGTAAAGGAGCAGACTCTTCAATTTTTCCAAAAGTAAACACTGGAAAACAGGAAGAAATAAGACTACATGTAGAATGCAGTGCTGTGGTAAGGTCAGATGTGTTTATGTAGTTAATTTACATGTTATCCTCTAAGGTATGCTGTTTTTTTATATATATATATATATATATATATATATACACACATACACACACACAGACTTATTTCAATTTCATGCTTTGTGCTGTGGGTGATAGAGGGAGAAGAAGGGAAAACTGTATTTTAACTGGTCTCTTGAGATTTCAAGGTAGTGTTTAGAGTCATAGAATCATAGAGATGTAAGCTCCCTTATTTTTCTGCTTGTTTTCTTTTTACTTATTTTCAGTTGTGTATTTAACAAATGTCTTGAAGGGCAGATGGTGAAATAAAAACAAATTGCTGGAAAAACTCAGCAGATCAGGCAGCATCTGTAGAGAGAAAGCAGAGTTAAAGTTTTGGGTCCGATAACCCTTCTTCAGAACTGGATCCAAAACATTAACTGCTTTCTCTCCACAGATACTGTCAGACCTACTGAGCTTTTTTCCAGCAATTTCTGTTTGTTTGTTCGATTTCCAGTATCCACAGTTCTTTTGGTTTTTCGGATAATTAAGTTGTTTTTTTTAACAAAACAAGCAAAAGTAAAAGCAGAAGCACCTAGTTGAATTTTCCAAAGCCTGTCCAACCTCTCATGAATGGTGATGAAGCAACATGAAGAAAAAATCACATCCGTTGCAGTTGAAGATTATTTTGAAAATATTGGTGATTTAGATGTGAGCATGAGAGGTGTAGTTGGTAAGTTTGCAGATGACACCAAAATTGGAGACGTGGTGGACAGCGAAGAAGGTTACCTCAGGTTATAATGGGGTCTTGATCAGATGGGCCAGTGGGCTGAGAAGTGGCAGATGGAATTTAATTTAGATAAATGCGAGGTGCTGCATTTTGGGAAAGCAAATCTTAGCAGGACTTATACACTAAATGGTAAGGTCCTCGGGAGTATTGCTGAAAAAGGGACCTTGAAGTGCAGATTCATAGCTCCTTGAAAGTGGAGTTGCAGGTAGATAGGATAGTGAAGAAGGCATTTAGTATGCTTTCCTTTATTGGTCAGAGTACTGACTATAGGAGTTGGGAGGTCATGTTGCAGCTGTGCAGAACATTGGTTAGGCCGCTGTTGGAATATTGCATGCAATTCTGGTCTCCTTCCTATCGAAAGGATGTTGTGAAACTTGAAAGGGTTCAGAAAAGATTTACATGGATGTTGCCAGGTTTGGAGGATTTGAGCTATAAGGAGACGTTGAATAGGTTAGGGCTGTTTTCCCTGGAGCGTCAGAGGCTGTGGGGTGACCTTACGGAGGTTTCTAAAATCATGAGGGGCATGGATAGGGTAAATAGACAAGTCTTTTTCCTGGGGTGGGGCGAGTCCAGAACTAGAGGGCATAGGTTATGGTGAGAGGGGAAAGCTATAAAAGAGACCTAAGGGGTAACGTTTTCATGCAGAGGGTGGTACGAGCATGGAATTAACTGCCAGAGGAACTGGTGGAGGCTGGTACAATTGCAACACTTAAGAGGCATCTGGATGGGAATATGAATCGGAAGGGTTTGGAGGGATATGGACCGGGTGCTGGCAGGTGGGACTAGATTGGGTTGGGGTATCTGGTTGGCATGGACGGGTTGGACCAAAGGATCTGTTTCTGTGCTGTACATCTCTATGACTCTGTTACCTTTCTTGCATTACTTAAATTATACTCTTGCCTTTTGCTGAAGTATCCTCTTACATTTGAGGAAAAACGAATTTGAAATCGTGACTATCCTACCAAGGAAAATTGAATGCTTAAAGGAAAGTAAAATAGGGCAATTGGTCACAGTAGGGGAGTAGGTCTAATTTGATAGTTCTTCCAAACAACTGGCGCACCCATGATGCACTAAATGGCTGCCTCTTGTGCTGTACCATTCTATGATTTTACCATACGATTTTGAAAGCAATTCGATGTCCAGAAACTGAATATGAACAATTTCCTTACCTTTTTAAGCTTGCTTTTACAGTATCTCATGCTAAAGCTTATTGGTAATGACAAAAGTTGCATGTCTTTTAGGATGGGAAAAAATGAGAACTTGTACTTTTCATTTGACGTCCATTACAGATTTTATTGTTAATAATATTGTAATAGTCTGTCTTAAAAGGTACAGATTTTTGTAAAATTAGCAATAATGTGATTTTTTTTTTCCTGACTACATAGTTTATAATCTGACAAATTGTGTGAATTGAGATAAATATTTTATACTTGTGGGAGGTAATACAATTTGGGATTTGTGTAAAACTGACGGGGAGAAATAAGTCATACCTGCATGTTTTCTGCTGTAATTCCCTATGTCTAGGATGGTTTGAGGACTCTCTGTGTTGCTTATAAAGAACTCACTCAAGATGAATACGACCAGATCAGCACACAGCTTCAGGAAGCTAAAATGGCCCTAAAGGATAGAGACAAAAAGTTAGCAGATGCTTACGACAAAATTGAAATTGATTTACATTTAATTGGTGCAACAGCTGTTGAAGACAAGTAAGTCTGTATTTGCTCTTGGATTGTGTTACAGTAAAATATTCTGGATAAGAAGCAGACATGCTGTCATAGAGGACTTATTACGTAATTTATCAATGCATCACATCAGCTCAGTGATGGAATGATGACTTTTGTTTTACTCTGCATCCACCTTGACCAGGAGAACTGTAACTTGCCTGTTTTTGTGATTTCCCCACTGTCAAGATCAGAGCCTAAATAACATGGGGATCGGCCCAGTATCCCTAATGCTCAAGATCAGATGTGGATGCTGCTAGTACTTGCTGTGTTAGCAAATTGTTCTTGTTTTTGATGAAGGAATTTGGATTGCAGTTTGACAACATGCCTGTTTCTTATAAATTGTGTACTATGTAAATTGACCCATGATTTAAATGTTATTTATAATAAAGTTAAAATAATTATTTAAAGAAAATCCCTCATTGGTGCTTTGTAGTTAGAATATTAGAGGTAGAAAATATGATCTGACCTTTTAAAACTCTTGATTGTCTACTATTTTTGAATCTTGTATTTTACAGTACATCTGTTGTCCTTCTAAAGTAATTGTGGTACATATGCTGTTTAGCAAAATCATGAAAACCAGATGAGCTGGTAAAGTTCCTGCTTCAAAGGACCTGGACGAAGAAATGAGTCCTTTACAAAATTTATAGTTATATATACACTGAAGCAAGGTTTCACATGTGTTGCAAAATTATTAAAACTATTAATACCTTCTCTATTGGAAGTCTCCCAGGATAGTAATAACTAACTTTATCCCAGCCAGTATTGTCATTCATGTGCAAGATATACCACCATTTGCTGAATTAGAAATAAAAACACAATTCTGTAACTAGATATCAGATCAAGCAGCAGTCTGTCGTCAGGTTTCTGATGTTTTAATATATCTACTTTGTCTTAAAGTGTGCACGCACACACACACACACACACACACGAAACATCATTCCTTTCATTTCTGTTAATGCAGAAATAAAAACCTTGTAGATGGTTGAACAGTATAAGTGCTTTCACCAAAACTTCTGATACCTCCAACAGCTAGCATTTTAACTTTTTGAATGAGTGATCACCTGATCGTGGAGCACAGCAGTTAGAATTCCCTGCTGCTTTGCTAATATGTGGACTATTAGTACTGTAAAACCAATATTTCAGAGAAAACAATCTGGAAAATTATTGCTCATGTTCTTTAACAGAAGTATTGCATTTGAACTTGCATGGAATGGAGCTGTTTATTTGCAAAGTTTCTATTTCTCTATTTGCAACATTATTCCGTTTTTACACTGAAAACAATATGCAAGATCAAAATAACAAAATAGACATCTCCATTCAAAAAACGATTTTGTCAAGATACTTGGGTCCATGTTAGGAATTGGCATATTAAAATATTCCTACTCTTGATAAGTGATAAGGATATTAAATCAGAAGTGTATTTAACATGACTAAATACAAGGCAAAAGCAAAAAGTTTTTAAACCCAGTCAGGATGTCTGATGTGATATCAAGTGTCAATAATGACTTCTATAGCAGGAAATTAGTTATCAACCTTGAAACAGTTATAGTCACAAAGTAAGGTAGCAGGTTGACTCTGCACAAGTACTCATTCCCAGTACTCAATGCAATTATTGACAACTTTCTGTCTATTCATGTCCTTGGGAGACAAAATTAAAGTTATTATAGATGTTAGAAATCCAAAATGAAAACCGAAAATGTCTGACCTTGAGTGTTACCAGAAGCATCTCTGGAGCTCTGAAAAGAGTGTTAATTTTTGTGACAAAACTGCTCTTTTAACAAGGTTATGCCGTCCTTGGTTTTTTTTCCAGAGACGTTGTAAATGACCCAGGTTCTGAAAAGTCTACGTTAGGGCCAATTTGATAATAGCTAACAGATACTGCCTCAGGCAATAGGTTTTTAAGTTTTTTTAAAAAACACTTGTATAATAAAAGGGGAGTGGCCAGTTTTTCCAGCTCAGCCATGTTCTGGTTTGCAGGTGTGTGTGTGTGTGTGTGTGAGAGAGAGAGAGAAAAGAAAGGCTTCTAGTCTCTCACTCGCTCGCTCTCTGACTTCTCTCCTTTTATGCCAAGGGAAGTTTGTGGGGATTGTTGCAAGTATTTTGGAATAGCATCATTAAGTCGGAATAGTCATTTGGATTTTCAGTTAGGATAGGTTATTTTGTACTCTGTTTTCTGTTCCATTCAGTCATCTTGGAAATAAATTCTGTTTTGTTTAAAATGAAGTGATTTGACCAACTGATTCTCTACTGCAACATCCACTGTAGGCTTGCTAAACACAACCAGCAAAGTTAAGGTCCGGGCTACCACTTTGAAATATTTTGAGGGGGCTTGTCTGGTCCAAAATAGATTGGGGGCTCATACTGGGATTCATTCTGTAGTTCCAAATTGGGATTCGGCTGTTAGACTCAAACTCGGCAAGTAGTAGGTGTCAGTGTCTTTTGTTCCGGGTGTTGATTTTGGTTGGTTTAAATAGTGCTTGGGATAGCAATAACTTTTTCAATCATTGAGTTTTCTGGAGGTGGAAGAATTGACCTTGCAAAAGGAGGTTAAAGCTGAAATGAGTTGCTGCGCCTTTCCAGCAACACATTTTCAGCTCTGATCTCCAGCATCTGCAGTCCTCACTTTCTCCTAAAAGGAGGTTAAAGCCAAGATGCAGGAATTAGAAGACAAGCTGGGGTTGGAGATGCCTCCTTCCGTGAGGAAAGAAGAGATAATTGCAGCAGTAGCTCAGTATTTAAATTTGCTGGAAACACATCAGAATCTTTCGAGGTGGCTAAAATTCCAATGAAAATGAAGCAGATTGAGTTAGAGACAAAAGACAGGGAATTACGATTAAAAGCAGAGGAAAGAGGTAAAATAGAGAGAAATTGAACTTCGGAAATTGGCACTTAGACAGGAGTTCAAGAATTCACTTTCTGCAGTAGTGAGAACTCTTGGAATTGCAGAAAGTTGAAACAGCAAGATGAGCAGCTGAAATGGCCGATGATTGAGTTAGTCCAAAATCCTGAAGAAGGGCTCATGCCCTGAAACGTTGATTCTCCTCCTTGGATGCTGCCTGACCTGCGCTTTTCCAGCAGCACATTTTCAGCTTCGGCTTTCAGAATTAATTTCAATTCATGAGGGATAGAAATTGGGGGAAAAAAGAAATCCTCACATGGAAAGGGAAAGGTAGATCTCGGTGAAGATCATAAGGATAACTTATCGCAGGGTAAAAAGCAAACTCTTGAAGAGGATAGAGAAGTTAAAAAGCTCTGGTGTTTTCACTGCAGCAAAATAGGCCATGAGAAATCAGTGGGTTAGGAGAAAAAGAGGAGGGGGTGTAGCACTACTAATCAGAGAGGGTATCACGGCTACAGAAGCTTCCATTGTCGAGGAAGATCTGCCTACCGAGTCAGTATGGGTGGAAATAAGGAACAGCAAGGGAGCAGTCACCTCGTTAGGGGTTTACTACAGGCCCCCCAATAGCAGCAGGGAGATGGAAGAAAGCATAGGTCAGCAGGTTTTGGAAAAGTGTGGACGTAGTAGGGTTGTTGTAATGGGTGACTTTAACTTTCCCAATAATGATTGGAACCTCCTTCGAGCAGAAGATTTGAATAGAGCTGTTTTTGTAAGGTGTGTTCAGGAGGGTTTCCTAACTCACTACATTGACAGGCCGATGAGGGGAGAGGCCATTCTAGACTTGGTGCTCGGAAACGAGCCGGGGCAAGTATCAGATTTTGTGGGAGAGCATTTTAGTGATAGTGACCACAACTGCCTCACATTCTACATAGCTATGGAGAAGGAGAGGATTAGGCAAAATGGGAGGATATTTAATTGAGGAAGAGGAAACTAGGATGCGATTAAACATGAGTTAGGAAGCATGGATTGGGAGCAATTGTTCCATGGTAAAGGCACTATAGACATGTGGAGACTGTTTAAGGAACAGTTGTTGCAAATGATGAATAAATATATCCCTCTGAGACAGGCAAGAAGTGGTAAGATAAAGGACCCTTGGATGGCAAGAGCGGTGAGCTTCTCGTCTAAAGGAAAAAGGGAGCTTACATAAGGTGGAGGAGGCTAGGGTCAAGCTCAGCTCTAGAGGATTACAGCGTTTCGAGCATAAGCCCTTCATCAGGAATAATTATTCCTGATGAAGGGCTTATGCTCGAAACGTCGAATTCTTTATTCCTGAGATGCTGCCTGGCCTGCTGTGCTTTGACCAGCAACACATTTGCAGCTGTGATCTCCAGACCTCATTTTTTACTCTAGAGGATTACAGGCAGGTGAGGAAGGAGCTCAAAAATGGTCTGAGGAGAGCCAGGAGGGGGCACGAGAAAGGCTTGGCATAACAGATTAGGGAGAACACAAAAACATTTTACACTTCTGTGAGGAATAAGAGAATGGTCAAAGAAAGAGTAGGGCCGATCAGGGAAACTATAGGGAATTTGTGTGTGGAGTTTGAGGAGGTAGGGGAAGCCCTAAATGAGTTTTTTGCTTCTGTCTTTATGAAGGAAACAAACTTTGTAGTGAGTGACACCTTTGAAGAGCAGGTGTGCATGCTGGAAAGGATAGAGATAGGGGAAGCTGATGTGTTGAAAATTTTGTCAAACATTGACAAGTCGTCAGGCCCGGACCAGATTTGTCCTCGGCTGCTTTCGGAAACGAGAAATGCAATTGTTTGCCACTTGCGAAGATCTTTGCATCCTCGCTCTCCACTGGATTCGTACCTGAGGACTGGAGAGAGGCAAATGTAATTCCTCTCTTCAAGAAAGGAAATAGGGAAATCCCCGGCAATTATAAACCAGTAAGTCCCACGTCTGTCGTTTGCAAGGTGTTAGAATGGATTCTGACGGATAGGATTTATGACCATCTGGAAGAGCCTGGCTTGATTAAATGCAATCAACACAGCTTTGTGAGGGGCAGGTCATTCCTCACAAACCTTATCGAGTTCTTTGAGGAATGCAGGACACATATCCTGGGATTTTTCCTGACTGTGTGGTAATGAAGTCACAATGTCACCAGCTGAAACAGGAGAGATCAAAAGGTACAGATAAGAAAGTTGAAGTGCAATTAGCAGAGACCCTGTTTAATCAGATGGTTGAGATAGGAATGAAGCTGATGAAGGGCTTTTGCCCAAAACATCGATCTTCCTGCTCCTCGGATGTTGGCTGACCTGCTGTGCTTTTCCAGCACCACTGTAATCTAGACTCTGATTTCCACATCTGCAGTCCTCGCTTTTGCCTAGGAGCAGATGACAATGCAGACACCTTTAGCTCAGATAAGTCAACTGAGTTACAGCAGAAAGATGAAAATTTAAAGCAGTTGTATCAAAAGGCATACACGGAAAAGAAATCCGAATATATCCCTAATGTTTAGATTTAGATTCCCAACAGTGTGGAAACAGGCCCTTCAGCCCAAAAAGTCCACTCTGATCCTCCAAAGGGCAATCCATCCAAACCCATTCCCCTACATTTACCCCTGACTAGTGCACCTAACACTATGGGCAATTTAGCATGGCCAATTCCCCTAACCTGCGCATCTTTGGACTGTGGGAGGAAACCGGAGCACCCAGATGAAACCCATACAGACACAGAGAATGTGCAAACTCCGCACAGACAGTTGCCCGAGGTGGGAATTGAACCCGGGTCCCTGGCGTTGTGAGGCAGCAGTGCTAACCACTGAGTCACCATGCCGCCCCTTAAAAATGATGTCTTAATGAAGAAATGGAGACCATCACATATTCAGACAGATGAGAAATGGGCAGAAGTTAATTAAATCGTATTGCCTGTAGGGTCTGGGAAGGAGCTGTTGCGAGTGGCACATGAGCTATGACTTGGAGGTCATTTCGGATTGAGAAAAACTCAAGCTAAAATACAAAAACATTTTACTGGCCTGGACTGCACAAGGATGTAGTTGAATTTTGCCAGACATGTCATACATGTCAGGTAATTGGAAAACCACAGGCAGTAATAAAACCCCCACCTTTAATACCTATTCCTACATTTGAGGAACCTTTTACAGGAGTTTTAATTGATAGCGTAGTTCCCCTACCTCAAACAAAAAGTGGGAACCTGGACTTGTTAACAATAATAGATGTGTCAACTAGATTTCCAGAGGCTGTCCCATTATGTAATATCACAGCTAAAAGCATTGTAGAACAATTATTCAAATTTGTCACTAGATATGGACTACCAATAGAGATACAATCAGATCAAGGGTCAAACTTCACATCAAAATTATTCAAGGAAGTTATAAACTGCTTAGGAATAAAACAATTCAAATCTACTGTGTATCATCCTGAATTGCAGGGAGCGCTAGAAAGGTGGCATCAGACATTAAAGACCATGTTGAGGGCTTATGTCAGGACTATCCAAATGATTGGGATAAGGGAATTCCATTTGTGATTTTTGCAATCAGAGATGTACCTAATTAATCGACCAAATTCAGTCCATTTCAATTAGTTTTTGGGCATGAAGTAACAGGTCCATTAAAAATAATTGAGAAATTGGTAAGTCAGAACTCGGAGACTACGTATTTGGACTCTGTCAAATTTTAGGGAACAATTAAATAGAGCTGGTGAGTTGCCTAGATAACACTTAAAAGTATCGCAGCATAAAATGAAACAGGAAGCAGACAAGAAATCAAAAATCCCCAACTTTGGTCTAGGCTACCTTTCTGAACTGTTTTGAGAGAGCTAGCCTAGTCTGTAACATGTTGCAAATGGATGACCATTTAATCAGCTAATTCTGATTTATCAATGATCCGAAACATTTAACCCCACCTTTCTCTTTTTCCACAGGCGCTGCCTGACTACCTGAGCATTTCAAGCAATTTTGTTATGTCTTGACTGAATTGTCTGTTCTAGGTGGCACTGCATAAGAGAGTTTTAATTATTTTCATTTGAAAACTGACCATTGTAAAACATAATAGGCTGATCTTATTGGGATTTTAATAATTGGGTGGGGTATGGAGAGGTTTGTGGCAGGATCGAGTGAAAAGTCTAGTGAGGCTTATGTTGATTTGGGAGCATCTCTCTCCATCTTATATTCTTTAACAAAGTGCTAAGACCAGGAGAATTATGACTTGATAAATGCTTTGATAAACTCAGCTCTTTAATATCCAGCTTCCTGTTGTACAAACTAGACATTGAGAAATCATAGCATATTGACAGGTACCTGTTCTCATTTACTTCAGCTTGTTACTTGCGCCATGTTGCGTAGCACATCCCAACATCTCCGACCAGGCTCCATGGCCACCAACCACATGCACACACATCCAGAGACATTGGCATCTGATGTGTGCCAGCCTCTTAATGATTCATTTACCGGAAGCTGCTGCACTGGCAGCTGTAAATGCGAGCTACTGCAAGGACACTATACTCAGGGACACACCCTCAGTTTGTGGACCGGACCAGGCTGCTTCTCTGGTTTCTTTGCTCACTGTCATAGTGTTCTGAGTCTATCTGCCTTGCCTTTATGCATTTTGTCCCCTCGGCAAGAAATATAAAGCTGATATTACTTCTGTCTTTCCATGCCATTTAGTAAAGATCCAAAGACTAAGCTTGTCATAATCTTCTGCAAGTCTAGAGTCAAATCAAGAGTGATAGTCTTTGCGGATGGAGTCCCAGCACAGTAAGAGATGGTCAGTCAACAGTTCAAGGCAGTCAAAGTTAGGATTGTCTCCTCTAAGGGGTGAGGAGCCAAATGTAGGGCAACCTTGACTGTTACTTCTCAATTGGCTGCTGCTACCCTGTTGGAAGAAAGGCAATTACAGTGGAAGATGAAGGTAGATGACATAAATGTTACTTCTGGTGCAGGTGGGGAGGTGTCTTGTGTAAGTGAGTAGACATCACAGAGGGCATGCAGGGTTTGGGTGCGTGAGCAAGTGAGGAAGCTGTTACAATAATAGAGTGATAGAGCATGAGCCTTGGAGGTGGGGGGTGTCGGGGGAGGTTAAATTCAGTAGCAGAGTGGTTGCTGTGAGAGAAGGGAAGCAAGATGGTGAATGTTCTGTTGGTGGAGTGGAAAAGAAAATTGCTGGGCATTTCCGCTAACAACTGAGACTGTACTAACCTGGATGGTATAATGTGGTGTCGTTGTTGGTGTTGGGGAAAGAGGAAGTCCCACATTTGCAACGTCTCATTCAACAGGATCTAGGCCCCGCATACATTTTAGTGTGACAGTTACTCCTGTCTGCCATGAACAGGATAAATGTCAGGAACCATGCATAGCAGCTTTTTACTGACAGCACTCGTCTGGTTGCGCAACAGGATTTTAAAGATGACTGGTACCCAATGCATCCATGCCAATTCTGAGCCATCCCGGCGATGGTAGTGTCTCCAGGAAATGGTATGTGATAAGATAGAAATCGAATCTGACATGAGGGAGAGGCACGGTAGGGGCAAGTTAACGAGTAAATGAGACACATTTGTTAAGACACAGAAAGTAAGCTGTCAGGGCTTCATGGCTAGAATCTCTTTGAAATTCAGTTCAACTCTCACTTAGCCAAAGAAAAAGTGAGATTCCACTAATGTTTTGTGAATAAACTCAAGTAATAGTATTAGAAAGAAATATTTGTCAAACAAAGTGCTGATGCTACTATTACTTGATTTTTTTTTGTTGAGAATTCCAATTGCTTTGCTTTACTTTTTCCTCCATGAAAAGGCTCCAAGACCAAGCTGCAGAAACGGTTGAAGCCTTGCGCTCTGCAGGTATGAGCGTGTGGGTGCTCACAGGAGACAAGATGGAAACAGCAATGGCCACGTGTTATGCCTGCAGGCTTTTCCATACTAACATGAAGCTTTTAGAACTGACAACAAAAAACATTCAGGAGTTCAAAGCAAGAAATGAGGCAAAAGTGCATGAGCTACTGCTGGAACTACACAAAGTGGTTGTCCAAGATAAAAAATATTCTTCCGTCAGTCAATTAAGGTATGTTCTTGAAAATTTAGAATCTGTTCACCCCTTCGAGACTGTTCTGCTATTGTGCCGAAAGGTGTGTGATTTATGTAATTGTTTTTTTTAAAAGGTTAGATTTCAGAGTTGTGGCAATTACTTTTTGTGTGAAATAGTTTAACTAAGCCGAATGGAAGTTTGTTTATATTATGGTGTTTTTTGACAGAAGGGGTGGCACAGTGGCTCGGTGGTTAGCACTGCTACCTCACAGCTCCAGGGTCCCTGGTTCCGTTCTAGCCTCGGGCGACTGTCTGTGTGGAGTTTGCATATTCTCCCCGTGTTTGCGTGGGTTTCCTCTGGGTACTCCGGTTTCCTCCACAGTCCAAAGATGTGCAGGTCAGGTGAACTGGCCATGCTAAATTGCCCATAGTGTTTGGGAATTTTTAGGTTAGGCGGGTTGGCTATGCTAAATTACCCGTAGTGTTTGGGGATGTGTAGGTTAGGTGCATTAGTCAGGGCTAAATGTGGAGTAATAGAGCAGGGGAATGGTCTGGGTGGGTTACTCTTCGAAGGGTTGGTGTGGTCTTTGGCCGAATGGCTGGTTTCCACATTGTAGGGATTCTATAAGTAAAAGAATATTAAATTAAGCCAATCATTCAGCAAAAACTAGGATGGGTGAGTATTTTCTAAATTTTGTTAAACACTTAGGTTTCCTTAGAACTGAATTCATAACTGAAGCCAGGTGTAAAGTTAGTTTTCCTAGGAAAATTAGTTTGTTCAGAGGACAGTAAAGGGAATAAATTACCTCCTGTAAGGGTTTTCATTTGTGTAAACTACCCCATTTCATTCAAAATCTGCATAGATTTGAACAACCATACATCTAATTTGTGAGAGTAAAAGCAAAAGGCTTCACATCTCTTGGGACCAGAACTGGAAGAAGCAACACATAGGAACATTTCTCTAAATTTTGATAATGTGTAAAGTGGTGATTTCGAGGAGTAGATGGGATCTTGTTTTGTCAGATGTTTTGAAATCTTTCAAACTGCACTATATTTCATTTGGTTGTTTTGTTTATATTATTTCTGTTGTGTGACAAATTTCCTGTTTTATTGTTGAAACCAGCTATGCAGTCTTGTGTGTTTGTTTACCAAAAAAAAACAAGTTAAATTGGAAAAAAACATGTTCTGTCAAGTCAGTAGTAACATCCATTGGGATCATAACACATTCACCGTGGGGCGGCACGGTGGCTCTGTGGTTAGCACTGCTGCTTCACAGCATCAGTGTTCCAGTTTCGATTCTAGCCTCAGGCGACTGTCTGTGTGGAGTTTGCACGTTCTCCCCATGTCTGCATGGGTTTCCTCTGGGTACTCCGGTTTCCCCTCTCAGTCCAAAAATGTGCAGGTCAGGTGAGTTGGCCATGCTAAATTGCCCATAGTATTAGGTGCATTAGTCACAGGGAAATGGGTCTGGATGGTTACTTTTTGGAAGGTTGGTGTGGACTTGTTGGGCCTAAGGGCCTGTTTCCACATTTAGATTAAATTCCCCTATGCCCAAACTTCATCAGTCCTTCTATCTTTATGTCCCTTAGAAAATCTCCATGAGCAAAAATATGTGCAGCCTAGTTGAAAATGATTAATTTGAACCTACTGCTATCGTGGGAAGAGTTCTAGACTTCTGCCACTGCTGTGTAAAGAAACATTTTAAACCAATCAATGGCCTGGTTCTGATTTTATGATGATGTCCCCGAATGAGTTCAAAAGGTTCTCTTATCTGTTAATTTTCAAGATTTCAATCGTTTGCCTTCTATACTCTAACAAATATAAGTCTAGTTGATGTCATTGTTTTATATTTTACCTCTGAGAAGTTGGTAATATTTTGATGGAACTGTGCAGCACTCCTTCCAAAGTCAGTATAACCTTTTTAACAGAACTGCATAAGTTCCTCCAAACATGGTCCGACTGGGCCTTTGTAGAACTTTCCCATTGTCTTGCAATCCTCTAGTTGAAAATAAAAGCAGTCCATTAGTCTGTTCATTTTTTTAAATATATGTACACACATCTAACTGACCGATATGGTTTCCTGATCTGTGTATGTGGACCTCCAAATTAATGGACTTCCACTTCTTTCTTGTTTTGTTTATTGAATAAATGGTAAATACTCTGAGCTGCTTCTAAAATTAAATGACATTTTAAGTAATTATGTTGAAATCAATCTGCTAATGTTTTGTCCCTATCAACCTAACAATGTCTGTAATTTTATGTCCCTGTCTACGTTATTGCTATATTGCCAGTGTTCATATCATTGGCAAATTTGGACATATGGCTCACTATTCTGTTATCAAAATTTATTAAGAAATATAGTGAATACTTGAAGCTCCAGCAGGGGCCTTTGTGGAGAACAGGTGCTCACTTATTCCCAATTGGTATAAATGCACATCTATTTCCATGTTGTCTTCTCCCTAACAAGGTAAAGAATTGACCTTCAAGTCTTTTAATTTGAGCTAGTATTGCAATGCCTTAATTAGAATCTTAATGTCACCTTGAAATCCAAATAAAGTCTATCAATAAATATTCTCCTGCCTATTGCGTTAGCTCTCAAAAAAATGTCTTCTGCATAACCTACGTCGACTGTTCTGAGTCAGTGTGGCTCAGTTGGCAACCCTTGCATCTAAACTAGAAGATTATGGGACCAGGTCCCACTCCCGAGACTGGAGCTTAAAAATCCAGATTGATTGTCTAAGTGTACTTTGTTTTATAATGTTTTTCATACTAATTTTTGTTTTGTTTTAGGTCTTTATTCAATAATAGTTTCTCTGGAATGTCAAATATATATTGTTCTCTACAATGAAGGTGAACAAAATTATTATGAAACAAGTCTGCCACTATTTGATTTTAATTTACAGTACTTTCTTTGTCGGTTTTTTTAAAGGATCAGTGTTACCCTTATCTGGTTGTCATCTCAGCTGTAATACCATCTTGAGAGTTTTGATACCGATTCCAAGTTTTACTTTGCAATCCAGTCGATCATTTTGTTGTCCTTTGCTTTTGTGACGCACCTCTTTGGCCCTCTGTGTTAGGGTTGACACCTTTTGTAAACTGTATCTTCCTTTTGACAACCATAACTCTTGACCCTTATGGTTGCATGTGCAGTTTTATATAGAAACACAGAGCAAGTGTAGGCCATTTGGCCCTTTGAACACGTTCCACAGGCTCACCACTCTGGGTCAAGAAATTTCTTCTCATCTCAGTCCTAACTGATTTACCTCCTGTCCTTAGACTGTGATCACTGGTTCTGGACTCGCCACCATCAGGAACCTTTCTTTTTTCTATCCTGTCTAGTCCTATTAGAATTTTATAGGTTTCTATGAGATTTCCCCTATTTATCTGAACTCCAGATAATTTACTCCTAACCAATTCAACATCTCCTCATGTGGCAGACCCACTTTCCCAGGAATCAGCCTGGCAAACCTTCGCTCAAAGTTGGTCAGGCACTACCTCCCCTTAGCAAAATCATGCTGACTGCTCTTGATTAAATCCTGCCTCTCCAAGTGCAGATTAATTCTCTCCCTCAGAATTGCATGCAATTGTTTCTCGAGATTAGACTGACTGGCCTATGATTCCTGCTTTCTCCCTTGTTCCCTTTTTGAATAGCAGTACCATATTGGCTGTCCTTCAGTCCTCTAACACCTCTCCTATGGCCAGACAGAAATTGAAAATTGTCACCAAAGCCCCTGCTATTTCCTCCCTTGCTTCACTCAACAGCTGAAGATATTTTAGTTACTTTTTAAAAACCACCCTTTTTCTCTTTATCCAATCTTTCTCTTTACCCTTGATATCTAGGGTTGCTGGATTTGTTGGCCCTGCCTTTTGTCTTTGTTGGAACATGTTGAGCTCTCCCTAATTTCCTCCTTAAACGGATCCTGCTGCTCTGACACAGATTTATGTAAAAGTATCTATTCCTGATCCACTTTGGCCAAATTATAACAGATTACATTAAAATTGGGCCCCCTCACCCATCCCAAGCTTAGGACATTGATTTCCAGCCCATCTTTGTCCTTGTCCACAACAATCTTGAATCTGGTGTAGTTATGATTACTGTCTGCAAAATGCTCCCCCCATTGATACTTTAACTATTTGCCTAACTTCCTTACCTAAAATTCCATGTGTTGGCCTAAAGAAAATTCTAAGAATTCAGCTCTCCTAAACCTTTCACACTTTGGCTATCCCAGTTAATGAGCAAAAGTAGAAATCCCCCATTATCTCTACATTATTACTTTTGACATTTCTGAAATTGCCTAGGTATCTGCTCTTGTAATTAGTTTTATTTGTTTGCAGGATGTGGGCATTGCTGGCTAGTCCGGCATTTATTGTCCATTCCTAATTGTCCAGAAGGCAGTAAAGAGAGAATCGCACTGCTGTGTGTCTTTATTTATTCATTCACAGAATATGGGTGTCACTGGCCAGGCCAGCATTTGATATCATCCCTAATTGCCCAAAGCATAGGTAAGTGTCAGTCACGTTGCTGTGGGTCTGAAGTCACATGTAGGCCAGACCAGGTAAGGACAGCAGTGTCCTTCCTAAAGGACATGAGTGAGCCAACTATTAGTTTTTTTTTGAGAATCAACAATGGTTTCATGATGCTAATTCGACTTGTAATTCCAGATGTTTATTGAATTCAAATTCCGCCATCAGCCATGGCAGGATTCAAACCCAGGTCCCCAGAATGTTACCAGGATCTTTGGATTAATGGTGTAGAAATAATGTCACCAGGACACAGCCTCCCCCTGTTCTTTTCCTTCTATTTCTGTCAAGACTGTTACAAGGCATGCAGTACATGCCAGCAATGGGATTGTTCCTGTTTGGCTATGAGGTTCTATCCATGTGCCTTAATTTGAAGAGACTTCTCAGATGTCATCTTTGCTCACTGCTGTAATAGATTTCTTTATCAATATTCAATTACCCCATCTCTTTTACCTCCTCCCTGTCTTGCCTGAAGACATTGTATCCTAGAATATTGAGCTAAAAAGTGAGGTCTGCAGATGCTGGAGATCAGAGCTGAAAATGTGTTGCTGGTTAAAGCACAGCAGGTCAGGCAGCATCCAAGGAACAGGAAATTTGACGTTTCGGGCCAGAGCCCTTCTTCAGGAATGGGGAGAGGGTGCCAGGCAGGCTAAGATAAAAGGTAGGGAGGAGGGACTTGGGGGAGGGGCGATGGAGATGTGATAGGTGGAAGGAGGTCAAGGTGAGGGTGATAGGCCGGAGTGGGGTGGGGGCGGAGAGGTCAGGGAGAGGATTGCAGGTTAGGAGGGCGGTGCTGAGTTCAAGGGAATCGACTGAGACAAGGTGGGGGGAGGGGAAATGAGGAAACTGGAGAAATCCGAGTTCATCCCTTGTGGCTGGAGGGTTCCCAGGCGGAAGATGAGGCGCTCTTCCTCCAACCGTCGTGTTGTTATGTTCTGGCGATGGAGGAGTCCAAGGACCTGCATGTCCTCGGTGGAGTGGAAGGGAGAGTTAAAGTGTTGAGCCACGGGGTTGGTTGGTCCGGGCGTCCCAGAGGTGTTCCCTGAAGCGTTCTGCAAGTAGGCGGCCCGTCTCCCCAATATAGAGGAGGCCACATCGGGTGCAGCGGATGCAAAAGATGATGTGTGTGGAGGTGCAGGTGAATTTGTGGCGGATATGGAAGGATCCTTTGGGGCCTTGGAGAGAAGTAAGGGAGGAGGTGTGGGCGCAAGAATATTGAGCTGCCAATCCTGTCGCTCTCTCAACCACATCTCAGTCACAGCAATGATATCACACTGCCATGTTTGAATGTGTGCCCTCACTCACCTGCCTTGTTTATTAACTCTTTGCAGTAATATAAATACAGGTACCATCCAACCTTGCCAAACCCCCTTGTGCCTGAAATGGCCTTTAATTAGTATGCCCTCTTGACTCACTTGCTGGCATTTTCAAACCTGGCCATTCATCTTGCCCCTACTGAACATTCTGTCTGGATCCCACATCCCTGTCAAATGAGATTAAACCCTGTCCATCAGTACCAACAAACCTCGCTGTGAGGATGCCGGTCCCATTCCGGTTCATGTGCAATCGTCTGCCTGGAACAGATCCCCATTGGGATTGTGTTTGACGGTAGTATCCCAGAAATCTATGGTCATATTGACGCACTTCCTGTATACGTGGTCATGAGGGCCAGGTGAAGCTTTCAAGATTGGCCATATCACACAGACAAAACATATCACAGTTGTGAGCTCTGATGCCATGGTTTCCCTTCAGCCCTTTACTGACTTGCTTTTAAGAAAAAATATTTGTATAAGAATACAATGAACTTCCCTTATGTTAACTTTGCTTACTGTGTTACTTTATTGTATTTGCATTGACTTTCAGTTATTCCTGTTGTTTTTCAATTAACCCCTTCTTCCCGAAAAAAAACACTTTTTTTTAAATCACAGATCAATCAACCCACCACTTTCCTTTGATGGCCCTGTTTAACTTTTTCCTTCCTATTCCCATACCTCCACCTCGGCCAAAACAGCAGACACTTGAACCTGCAGCTGTGAAAGTATCCCCCTGCTGGGCCTCAATATATCCTCTTGCTGACTGTCTTCTCTTCATTCAGTTGAAACTGAAGTACCAAAGTGGTTGTCCTCGCATTTATCCACATTGTACTGCATCTTCAATGCATTTGCCGCTCAGCCTGTCCAAATCATATTGAAGAATCTCTGCCTCCTCCTCACAGTTCACTCTCCCACCCAGCATTGTCGCCATCTGAAAATCTGGCAACATACATTCATTCAGTTCCCTCATTCAGTCATTAACATACGTTGTGAGGGGTCCAAGCCCTTCTCCCTGCGGTATCCCACGAGTCACTATCTGCCATTAGGAAAAATCCCTGTTTATTCCTACCATTTTTATTTCCTCTGTCAAACCTATCTCAATGTACTATCCCTATCCAACATGCTTTAATTTTACACGTTAATCTGTTATGTTGGACTTCTGTCAAAAGCCTTCTGAAAATCCAAATAGACTATACCCATTCACTACCCCAATCAGCATTGCTTGTTAAATCCGTGAAGAATTCCACGAGATTTGTCAAGCAAGATTTCCCTTTCATAAATTCCTGCTGACTCTGTCCAATCCTGCCATTGTTTACCAAGTGCTCTGCTATAAATCGTTGTTAATAGACTCTAGGATTTGCCCCTCTACTGCCATCAGGTTGACTGGTTTATCATTCATGGTTTTTTCTCTTCACCTTCTTCATTAAATAAAGGGTTTATGTTAGCTACTTTCCAATCTGTACAAAGTTAAAAATCACACAACACCAGGATATAGTGTGCTATACCACTGATGGGCTTCCAATTAAACCTTTTGGACTATAATCTGATGTTGTGTGATTTTAACTTTGTACACCCCAGTCCAACACCGGCATCTCCAAATCATGACTCCAATCTGTAGGAGCTGTTCCAGAGTCTGTGGTATCTTGGAAGGTGACCATCAATGTATCCATTTTTTAAAAACCATTTCCTTAAGCACTCTGGGATGTAGATTCAGACCTGGGCATTTCTCAATCTGTTGTGGTTCTGCTCACCGTGCTGGAAGTTTTTGCTGCAAACGTTTCGTTCCCTGGCTAGGGAACATCATCAGTGCTGTTGGAGCCTCGTGTGAAGCGCTGCTTTGATGTTTCTTCTGGTATTTATATTGGTTTGTTCTTGCTGCTTCCGGATGTCAGTTTCAGCTGCAGTGATTTGTATGTGGGGTCCAGGTCGATGTGTCTGTTGATGGATGTTCTTGCCGTTTCCGGGTGTCAGTTTCAGCTGTAGTGGTTTGTATATGGTGTCCAGGTCAATGTGTCTGTTGATGGAGTTTGGGGATGAATGCCATGCTTCTAGGAATTCTCTGGCTGTTCTCTGTCTGGCTTGTCCTATGATAGTGGTGTTTTCCCAGTCAAATTCATGTTGCTGGTTGTCTGAGTGTATGGCTACTAGAGATAGCTGGTCGTGTCGTTTTGTGGCTAGCTGATGTTCATGGATGCGGATTGTTAGCTGTCTTCCTGTTTGTCCTATATAGTGTTTTGTGCAGTCCTTGCATGGTATTTTGTAAACTACGTTAGTTTGGCTCATGCTGGGTATTGGGTCCTTTGTTCTAGTGAGTTGTTGTCTGAGCGTGGATGTTGGCTTGTGTGCTGTTATGAGTCCTAAGGGTCGCAGTAGTCTGGCTGTCAGTTCTGAGACGCTCCTGACGTATGGTAGAGTGGCTAGTCCTTTTGGTTGTGGCATGTCCTCGTTCCGTGGTCTATCTCTTAAGCATCTGGTGATAAAGTTGCGTGGGTATCCGTTTTTGGCGAATACCTTGTATAGATGTTCCTCTTCCTCTTTTCGCAGTTCTGGTGTACTGCAGTGTGTTGTGGCCCTTTTGAATAGTGTCCTGATGCAGCTTCGTTTGTGTGTGTTGGGGTGGTTACTTTCATAGTTTAAGACTTGGTCTGTGTGTGTTGGTTTCCTGTGTACCCTTGTGGTGAATTCTCCGTTGGGTGTTCTCTCTACTAACACGTCTAGGAATGGGAGTTGGCTATCCTTTTCCTCTTCTCGTGTGAATCGGATTCCTGTGAGTGTGGCGTTGATGATTCGGTGTGTTTTTTCTATACCTGTGTTTTTGATGATTACAAAGGTGTCATCAACATACCTGATCCAGAGTTTGGGTTGGATTTGTGGTATGGCTGTATGTTCTAACCTTTGCATAACTGCCTCTGCTATGAGTCCCGAGATTGGTGATCCCATGGGTGTTCCGTCTCAATCTCAATTTCTCAATCTTCCGTCCCATCGATTTCCCCAACACCATTTGCTTACTAGCACTGATTTCCTACAGTTTGTCCCTCTCACTAAATCCTGTGTTACCAAAGAATGGTGCTGATCAGTTTGGTGTTGTCGGTCTCAATCTTGTCCCTTTATTTGAACCTTAACTGTTCTTTCCGTTTTCACTGCATTTGATCAAATGATCAATTAGATCAGTGTTCGTGGCTGTTACATAATAAGTGCGTAACAAGTTTCCTTGACCTCCCATTGGGGGCTTGTCTTTAGCCGCTTGGGCCCTAAACTCTGCAATTCCTTTTTTTTCTTGTTACCCCTCTCTTATTTTAAGCCACTCCTTAAAATCTATATATCTTTGACCAAACCTTTGGTCATCTTCCCTGACCCAGAGATGTAGGCAGTGGTGAGTCAGTTGGGTAAAATATGGCGAGAACAGAGAATCTGATTCTCGATGTTGTGGAAGAGTAATCCAATTTGCCACTCAAGGTTCCAACAGCAAGATGAAAATCTTGCCTTTGGCAAGATGTCTACTTGCATGTATTAACATCTAATTATTACCAAATCTCAACTCATTTATATGCAGTTTGCTATTATTTCAGGCTGTGGGAAGAATGTAGATGGCAACAGTTTCCAGTCTGAAAGTCTGAGCTAGTACCTGGGTGTTTGCAACTAGCTAGTTCCAGATGTCCATTTTGCCAGCATTCCCTAACACTTCAGGGACTCTCTGTGGGCAGTGACTGCCTACATTCTCCATCACAGAGGTTGGCATTAGCAGCATTGGCAAATCACCAGCGTCAAGAGGAGAAAGGGAGTACTGTAGATTTGGCGATTAGAGTCCTAAAATTTGGTCCTGGAAAAGCACAGTTGGTCACGCGGCATCTGAGAAGATGGAGAGTCAACATTTCGAGCAAAAGCTGTACATCACGATAAGAGCTGATGCCCAAAACGTCGACACTCCTGCTTCTTGCTTTTCCAGCACCACACTTTTTGACTCCAATCACCAAGCACACCACAGTATCAGCGAACATTTGGGGCTCGATTCTAAAACAGTTCAGGATTTCAATACTGCACTTTGGAGCTTGCTGATAGTTTACATTGCAATGCTACAGCTAGACCACTTTGCTTGCATGAACAGTCACTCACCTTGTGCATCGCAACATGGTGTATTTTGAGGTTTTTAAGCTTTTGTAGTGCTCACCGCCTTTGCACCCATTTGGATACCCATAGCATCTCTGCCTTGCCTTGTCTTTTAGCCTTGTCCTCTTGTCATGCTTGACAGCATTGTAAAGCATTGTGCAAGGGGCGCTATGATCAGTCAGGGATTTGGTCATTAATTATGTGGTATTGTTGCACATTTCTCCTGACCTGAAACATCGCACTGACCTGGGTGATTATTTCAGATCAGTTTGACATAGAACACAGCTGGTGTTTAAATATAGCACAGGTGGTGGAGGGTCCGGGAACTGGTGAGCATTTTGCTGCTGCTAAGCACAAGCTAGTGTGAGAGCAGCAGAGAACTGCATGAAACTCACTGAGAGAAACCTTCCATGAAACTCCCGAAAATTGGCACTGATCTAATCTTCTATAACATTCAGCTGAATCTCATTTTTTATGTTGCGATTTGTCTGATGTCTTTATGAAGGATGTTAGAATGTAATATAAATGCAAGTAGCTGTTTCCTAAAAAAAACGTGTATTTAAACATAGAGAAATCCACATTTGAGCTATCGAATTTCAATATTTGATATGGTTATTCCAAATAGAATGCTGATAGTAATTGCTTTGTGCCTTTGGTTCTTAAAGCACACTGGCATCTAGTGACAGAGCATCTGTACTGCATCAAAGATTACACCAACCTGGTGTAAGTGATCCTATTAAAATCGTGGTAGATTATATGACTTTTTTTAAAACAATCTACATCTGTTTCTTTTGCAGAAGTTGGTCTACCACGCAGGAATTTGGTTTGATCATTGATGGTGCTGCTCTGTCACTAATAATGAAACCAACCCAAGACGGGAGCACAGGCAACTACAAAGACCTGCTGTTGCAAATATGTCAGAGGTGTACTGCAATTTTATGTTGCCGAATGGCACCGTTACAAAAAGCACAGGTATACTCACTACCTTTTTACGAATATTAAATGTCTGTCTGTTCATGTTGAATCGATCCATCAGGCTTTATCTATATACGTTCATCTTTCTGTATCTATCCCATATATTCAAGTATGTCAGTTTCTCTCAAATGTTTTTGCTTGAAAGCATAGCAAGGATTTGTTTTGAAATCTATAACTTGTCTACACACGAGAAGCTCTGTTATGAAGCAGCAATTCAAAATTGACTTTGGAATGTACTCAAGTATATGCTGTAGAGTGGTGCTTTAAGCCTTAGAGACAGGCAGGTTTGCACTTTGCTTGTCAGTACGCTGTAGTCTAGAACAATTCTGTAAGTGATTGCTAGTCTCCCTCACAGGCTTCTGTTAATATTTAAATACCTCCTCCGATTCTTGACACAAGTTGCCTCAACCATTCCTAATAGATTCTACCCTCACTCTGGCCATCCTCTTGTTCCTCACATAAGATTAGATTGCCTTGAGGTTTTCTTAATCCTACCCACCAAGGCTCCTTCATGCGAGGGAAGAGATTGCTGCGCCTTTAATGATTTTTGTGTCCTAACTGTCCACTGGAGTAGTACTAGATGATTGAAGGGTGGCAAATGTTACTTCCTTGTTCAAGAAAGGGAATAGGGATAACCCTGGAAATTATTGGAGAGGATTCTGAGAAACTGGATTTATGATACTTGGAAAAGCATAGTTTGATTCAAGACAGTCAGTATTGCTTTGAAAGTGGCAGGTCATGCCTCACGAGCCTTATTGAATCCACCACAGTAGATATGGTGTATATGGACTTTAGCAAGGTGTTTGATAAGGTTCCCCATGGTCGGCTCATTCAGAAAGTAAGGAGGCATGGGATCCAGGGAAATCTGGCTGTCTGGACACAAAATTGGTTGGACCAGTTGGCTGGCTCATAGAGAACAGAAGGTGGTAGTTGATGGAAAGTATTCAGCCTGGAACTCAGTGACCAGTGGTGTTCTGCAGGGATCTGTTTTGAGACCTCTGCTCTTTGTGATTTTTATAAATGACAAATATGGATGAGGAAGTGGGAAGGACGTGTTGGTACATTTGCCAGCGACATGAAGGTTAGTGGAGTGGTGGATAGTGTGGAGGGCTGTTTTAGATTGCAATGGGAGAGCTGGGTTGAGAAGTGGTAGATGGAGTTCAACCTAGAAAAATATGAAGTGATTAATTCTGGAGTGTCGAATTTGAATGCAGATTACAGGGTGAAAGGCAGGATTCTTGGCAGTGCAGAGGAGCAGTGGGATCCTAGGGTCCACATCCATTGATCCTGCAAAGTTGCTGTCTAGGTTGATAGGATTACTAAGAAGGCATCTGGTGTGTTAGCTTTCATTGGCAGGGGTATTGAGTTTAAGAACTGCAAGAATTTGCTGCATCTGTATAGAGTGCTAGTTAGACCACACTTGGAATATTGTGTTCAGTCTGGTTACCTCATTATAGGAAGGATGTGGAAGCTTTAGAGAGGGTGCGGAGGAGATTTACCAGGATGCTGCCTGGACTGGAGGGCATGTCTTATGAGGAAAGGTTGAGGGAGCTAGGGCTTTTCTCAATGGAGTAAAGAAGAATGAGAGGTGACTTGATGGAGGTGGACAAGATGATGATAGGCATAGAGTCGGTAGCCAGAGACTTTTTCACCAGGACGGACATGTCTGTCCATCACAATGGGTCATAACTTAAGGTGATTGGAGGAATGTTTTGGGGAGATGTCAGAGATATGTCCTTACACAGGGAATGGTAGGTGTGTGGAATGCACTGCTGGCAGTACTAGTAGCATCAGATACATTAGGGACATATAACTGACTTTTGGATAGGCACATGGATGATAATAAAATAAAGGGTATGTAGGTTAGTTTGATCTTAGAGTAGGGTAAAAGCTCTGTAAAATATTGAATGCTGAAGGGCCTCAGCTGTGCTGTCCTGTTCTGTGTTCTAAACCTCTGATTCACCTGGGGATGTCCAAAATTTCAACGCTTAGGCTTCAAGGATAGGAACAGTTTAAGCATTTCTGAATCCAAGCCACAGAGTAAGGCATTGCTCATTTGTGGACCTGTTGTGAGCAACTCTACCTGTTGGCGCAGGGTTAGACACATAACGTTAATCAGTATTTCAGCTTTTTGGATGAATGGTTCATTTTCAAATAGATTAGTAGTTAATGGATCCACTCCACCCTCAAAAAGACTTTAATATTGTGCATGCGACATTTTCAAAAGTGGTTTAATAAATGCTTTTAAGAAACCAAGTTTTTTTTTCTTTTTGATCCATTCATGGATGCTAGCATTGCTACAGAGGCTGAGGGATGGATATTCCAGAAACAGTTGGCACAGCCTGAGAATTAGGATCAGCTGGTTCAAAAGAGGTGTTAGAAAGCATTTCTGTAGATGGTAGACAAATAGCAGTGGATGCAGGATTAGTTAATTTTAAATTAGGTAGATACATTTTTGCGAAGTAAAGGTATAAGGGATATGGTCAAAGGCAGGTATATGGAGTTAGATCACAGATCAGTCATGCTCTCTGAATGTTGGATTAGGCTTAAGGGGCTGAATAGCCTACTCCTGTTCCTGATAATCTACAGTAAATGCTGGCCCAGTCATTGACACACACACCTGCCCCCCCCCTGCCCCCAACAAAAAATAGGAGGGAGACACTGAGCCAATGTATATATTAAAAGAAGTCAGTTAAATCAAAATAATAATTGCATGCAAGTCTACTTGGCCATTGATTGCTCTCTGCTTTTTGTTATCGATAATTGCAAGGAAAAATCATTGTATTGCATTCTGAATTTTTACACTAAATAGGGTATTAAATAGTGCTCAGTGAAGAGCTTGAATGTCATTATTGTAAGTTTTACTGCAAATTTGCTGTTGACTACTGATTGAATAATTTCCATATTTAGCAACTTATCACTTAACTACCATACGGACAATATTAAATTTCTGCTAAAAGGATTCTGCCACCGCGATAGAGACCATCTGTTCTGTTGTGGATGCTGTTTTTTGTTTTCACATTGCTAACCAAATCTTCTCTGCAGATCATTAACCCAATCAACCCTGAACCTCCGAATCTCTTTGTTGCTCGCTTATTTCATTCTCTTAGCTCATCTTATGATACCACTTCTGGTTTCCCTGTTGTTCCTACAATAACACAGGCAAAATTCTCTTTCCTTTGTTACTTTCCTTGCTACATAAGAATATAAATTATTTCATCTCAGTACTTCCTATCTACCTTGCTTTCAAAACTGCCATAATTGCCCTGCTGGAAATAAAAAGCACTTCTGTCCATTGCAAATTATGATCCCAGAGTGAACATCTCTCTCTCATACTTCCTCAGCCTAAGCAACTCCATGGTTGGCCTTTTCTCACCACACCCTAGCTTAAACTTTAAAAATAGGTTCTCTCTGTAGGATGTCACCCCTGGTGGTTGCAGCATGTTAGGAGTGCTCGCTCTTTCATTCATTCATAACTTTTGCAACATCTCCAATACTTAAACAGTGATAGCCAGAGTTCCCTAAGGATCCGTCCTTAGTACCCTGTTTTAACTCCAGTATATTTTCTTTTCTCCGATACTGGATGTCAAACTCTTGACAACCACCATGTTTATGATTGTCTGTTAAACCCTTTAGCCGGAACAATTATTCTTCTGCTTCAGTCCTTCAGGGGCAAGGAAAGATTTGGCCCCACTGCAGTGGCCAAACAGTCCAATCCTGGAACTGCAGACACTGGTGGATGGTGTTTGATGAAGCGGGTGGGTGGGACCTGGTTGGGACCCTCTGGATTCTGCAAGCTGTTTCTGCTGCATGTGGTTGGCCTTCACTTGCTCCACTGAGTGAGACTGAAAGTGATTGGTAATTTTGCAGATGCTTTCTCTCCAGTTTGTGCATTCTAGGGCAAGCAAGTCGCCATGTCAATGCAGGAATGTTGTAGTATTTAGGGAGATTTTTCGGGAGTCCTTGTAGCATTTCCTCAGTCCTCCCAGTGATCATTTACCATTGGAGAGCTCAGAGAAGAGCATTTGTTTAGAGACTCTTACATCAGGCATTCAGACTACATGGCCGACCATCACAACTGTTTGTGTGTAACCAGTGTCTTCACTGGAGGGAACTTAGCCTGCAAGAGGATGCTCACATCAATACACCTGTGCTTCCAGTGGATATGCAGGATTTTGTGAAGATAGCATTAGTGATAACTCCCCAGGGTTTTGAGATGTCCCTTATACATAGTCCATGTTTCTGATCCATACAGGAGGGTGGGGACCACAGCTAGTCTGTATTTCATGAGCATTGTGCTGGGTTTGAGGTGTCCTACTTTGAATACTGTTCCTCAGGCATCAGAAGGCTGGTCTGGGCCATGAGTGTCAGTCTCTGCTCACCAAGATGAAGGTTTTTTATGGGAAATAATGCACATTGCCCAGAGGCTCGCTGCAGATACTGATGGCCAGAATCAGTGTAATTTGGCAAGTATAAAACCTTTTAAGTTTGCTGACGATAGGTAGACGGGCAGGTAACATTAAGGAGGTGGGGAAGCTGTAGGAGGATTTGGACAGTTTAGGAGAGTGGGCAAAGAAGTGGCCGATGGAGTACAACGTGGGAAAGTGTGAGATCGTGCACTTTGGTGGAAGAATAGAGGCATGGACAATTTTCTAAATAGGGAGAAAATTCAAAAGTCTGAGGTGCAGAGATTTGGGTGTTCGAGTCCAAGATTCTCTCAAAGTACACTTGCAGGTTGAATCAGTAGTTAGGAAAGCAAATGCAGTGATGGCATTTATTTTAAGAGGACTTGAATATAAAAGCACGGGATATATTTTTGAGGCTCAATAAGGCTCTGGTCAGACTAGGTTTGGAGTATTATGTGCAGCTTTGGGCCCCATATCTCAGGAAAGATGTAATGGCCTTGAAGCATGTTCAGTGGAAGCTCATGAGAATGGTCCCAGGAATGAAAAGTTTAATAAATGAGGAACATTTGAGGACTCTGGGTTTATACTCAACGGAGTTTAGAAGGATGAGGGTGGATCTAATCAAAACTTAGAATACTGAATGGCCTGGAAAGTTTCCATTTGGTAGGAGAGACTAGGATTCAAGGGCATAGCCTTAAAGTATAGAGAAGACCAGAGATAAGGAGAAACTTCTTCAGCTGGAGAGTGGTGAATCTATGCCACAGAAGGCTGTGGAGGCCAGGTCATTGAGTATATTTAAGACCGTGATAAGTAAGTTCTTGAGTATCACCGAGATCAAGGGATATGGGGAGAAAATGGGCAAATGGGGTTGAGAAATGTATCGGCCGTGAATGAACAGCAGAGCAGACTTGATGGGCTGAATGGCCTAATTTCTGCTCCTATGTTTTATAGTCTTTGTTTTCCGGATGTTATTCTGAAGCCCTCATAAGCCTCTGTGAACATGTCAAAGATGGTTTGTAGTTCAGTCTCTGAGTATGGACAATTGCAGGTGTCATCTGCCTACTCCAATATGATGGTAGAAGTTGGGAAGGTCTTGATTCTGCCCTGGAGGCTCAGAAGTTGAACAGTTTCCTGCTCGTCCTCTGGGTTAACTCCGCTCTGTCAGGGAACGCCATTGAGATGGGATGGAGTTCTGCGGCCAGAAAGATGCCGAAGAGCATTGGTGTAATGACGCAACCCTGCTTGACCCCAGTTTGCATGTGTATTGGGTCTATGGTGGATCCGATGGTGAGGATCAGAGCTTGCATGTCATCTTGATGCAGTCAAAGAATGGTAATGAATTTTGGATTTTTGTTGCTGTCAAAGGCTGAATTGGCCTATTGCAACATCAGCACTGTTACTTGTTCCATCCAGCTTTCACCTCTGGCACCATCCATTTCTCCCCCTAGTTCAGCCCTGTTATGCGTTTTTCCCCCTCAGACTCAACTTTAGTGTCTTATTCACAGTAATTTCAGTTCACCCAAACTAATAAGCGAGTTTTGACCTTGTTAACCATCGTAATCTTTTGGTCTCCCTGATACCTCCTATTTCTTGCACTATTGTAGTTCTTGTATTTAATAATCACCTTCTGTCTAACATTTTCCAGCCTTACAAAGTCTCATGCATTTTTCTCCTCTGTTTTCAGCCCCCATATGTCCTGTCCCTTTGCTCCAGCAGTGATTTCAGCCACCTGTGTCAAGAGTTAAAATTCCCCCTCTAAGCCCTTCTGGTTTTACAACTTTTTTTTAGGCCACCTGTTGTTTCAACATCACTTTTCAAGAAACTTATATCTCTGTGAAGTATTTTGCATGTATTTCTATGCTCGAGATGATCCATAACTGAGCAAAGTAGTTTAAATTCTGAGAATTCTTTCAGGAAACACCATTCATTCACGTGCAACACAGGAATAATATTGTTTCTCAGTTATGGTGCAAAGAGGGTGAGAACACATGGACAAGCTGTTTCACATCCTACTTAATTTCCATTAATAGGAAGGGAAGTCAGGTAGAGTGTAAAATGGACTGTCAGTTGGTTGCCATCTGTTTTTGTGTTCCTGCTGAAGACCACATTCCTCCTCTAATTTGACATTATTAACCATCATGGTTTCTGGCACCACAGTTTGTACCATTCCACATATGTGAATTCTGTATCTATCAACTCCCAACTACAAAACTTGTATTTGACACCAATTGATACCAGAAATGTAATATGCTCTTTCTATTATTTTCCCTCATTAGATTGTAAAAATGGTGAAGAACACAAAGGAGCATCCTATCACATTGGCAATTGGTGATGGTGCAAATGATGTCAGCATGGTTCTAGAGGCACATGTTGGGATTGGTAAGAAATGTTTATTTTGCAGTTGGAGCAGTGCCATCATTAGTTCGTGGTCCTTTTCATATATAATTTGCATTTCACTTTGCATTTCTGTCAAGACTAACGTGTACTTCAGCCATAATCACGAAGGGTACAGCAGGTCAAGAGGCCAACTCCTTATTTCTAATGCTGTTGTATGGAGTTCTGAACATTTGCACTCCCATAGCTTGAATGCTGTGTACAGCTTGGTCTCTTTACCTGAAGTATTTATCTCTTTGAAAGGGTACAATGGGGGTGAAGTGGTAATGTACTAGTAATACAAAATACTAGGCATTACTCTGAGATATGGGATTGAATCCTGCAGTTACAAATGCTTAAATATGAATTTGGTAATAATTTTAATGAAGCTATTGACTATTGCTGAAACCAGTCAGTTCACTCTTGTCCTTTAGGGAAGGAAATCTATCTTTATCTGGTCTACAGGTGACTTCAGGTCCCTATCAATGTGGTTATCATTTACCTGCCCTCTGGGAAAGTATGGATGGTCAGTAAGATGTCATAAGGAATATTTGCCTTTATTGGTCAAGGAATTGAAGACAAGAGTAAGGAGGTTACAATAGAACTGTATATATAACATTAGTTAGGCCACAGCTGGAATACTGTGTGCAGTTCTGGTCATCACTCAATAGGAAGAATGTGATTACTCTAGTGCAGAAGAGATTCACCAGGATAGTGCCTGAGTTGGAGCCATTCAGCTATGAAAGGAAACTGGATAGGCAGGGTTGCTTTCTTAGAGTAGAAGGCGGAGGAAGTGGTCTGATTCAGGTATACAAAATGGTGAGGGTATAGACAGGCTGTATTGGGAGAAACCTTTCACCTTAGTGAGATCAGTAACTGGGTCACAGTTTTACATTAAGGAGTAGGAGATTTTGAGGGAAAATAAGTTTCATCTGGAACATTGTGAGTATCTTAAACTCGCTGCCTGAAAGGGGGTGGTAAGCGGCAAGAAACCTCAAGACGTCTCAGAACTATTTAAATGATCACTTGAAGTACCACAGCATACAAGGCGACTGGCCAAATCCTGGAAAATGGGATTAGAATAGTTGGATGTTTGACGAACGGCTTTTTTAAATGCCGTAGAAAGTTTAACATTATGGCTCTTAAATGCAGGCCTGGCCAGTGACATCCACATTCAGTGAACGAATTTTTAAAAATGGTTAATTGAATCCCTAGGTGAGTGAGTAGGATGGACCAAATGGAGTTTAGAAAATGACAAATTGTCTCTTTAAAATATAGAAAGTTTTTGGAGAACTTGACACTTTGACAGAGTAAATGATGCAGACATTTCCTCACTGTGTTGTGATTCTTTGGAATTATCTATCCAGTAGGCTGTGGCTGCTCAATACTTGAGGATACCTAAACAATGGTTGACAGGGACGGCACGGTGGTTCAGTGGTTAGCACTGCTGCCTCACAGCGCCAGGGACCTGGGTTTGATTCCCACCTCAGGGGACTGTGCAAGCTCCACACACATTCTCCCCGTTTCTGCGTGAGTTTTCTCCAGGTGCTCCGGTTTCCTTCCACGATCCAAAGATGTACAGCTGCAAATGTGTTGCTGGTCAAAGCACAGCAGGTTAGGCAGCATCTCAGGAATAGAGAATTCGACGTTTCGAGCATAAGCCCTTCATCAGGAATATTTGAAGGGCTTATGCTCGAAACGTCGAATTCTCTATTCCTGAGATGCTGCCTAACCTGCTGTGCTTTGACCAGCAACACATTTGCAGCTGTGATCTCCAGCATCTGCAGACCTCATTTTTTACCCAAAGATGTACAGGCCAGGTGAATTGGTCATGCTAAATTGCTCATAGTAGGTGCATTAGTCAGGGGTAAATATAGGGTAGGTGAAAGCGTTTAGGTGGGCTACTCTTCGGAGGGTCGGTATGGACTTGTTGGGCCGAAGGACCTGTTTCCATACTGTAGGGAATCTAATCTAAAGGAAATCAAGGGCGAGGGCACAGAAGTGGAGTTGAGTTTTAAAAAATGGAGTTGCATGATATTATTTAATTTGCAAAAATAATTTGCAAATATAATTCCAGGGATGAGAAACTTTAGTTTTGTGCATAGATTTGAGAAGCTGTGTTTTTTTTTCCCCTTAAGAAGATTGAAAGGAATTTGGTAGAAATTCAAAATCATAAGTGGGTCCAGACAGAGCAGTTGGAAGGAATTCATAAGTTGACACAGTCAAGCACACCCAATTAAAAGTGAATGGCAACAGAACCAAAATAAACATGAGAGGGCATCTTTTTATAAAATTAATGCATTGAGTAGTTAGGAAGTGAAATACTCTGCCTGAGAGTGTGGTAGAGGTAGATTCACTCATGGTTTTCAAAAGGAAATTCAACTACCTGGAGAGCGAAGTGAGATGTAGGAATTGCTGGTTTACTGTTAAGTAGAGCTTGGGCAGATGAGAATAGCTATTTGTGCTGAAATCATTCTATGATTCCAATCTGTAAATGGTGGGGCAGGCTCATGGGATTATATGGCCTGCTGTGGGTCCTTTTTCTTGAATTCTTGGCATACTTACCGCGAATGAGAGGTATCGGCAATTTTTCATCTTTTGGTCATTTTAAAGTAGTGACCTTGAATTGATTCAAATGGTCTTTCTTAAATTTATTTCAGGTTTAAAAGGCAAGGAGGGTCGCCAAGCAGCGAGGAACAGTGATTATGCAATACCAAAGTTTAAACATCTGCAGAAGCTTCTTCTTGCTCATGGACATTTGTACTACATTCGGATAGCACACCTCGTTCAGTATTTCTTCTACAAGGTATACTTTTCAATATGTCTGAGAGCTAATATTTGCAGTACCTCTACATTTTCAATTCTTTGTCTCTGTAATATTGGAATTTTGTTCAGCATTGTCATGTGTAAACGAAAAATAAAGAAAACTGTCCATCTTAGGGAGGTTGTCCAGCAGTCTTTTAATATTCAAAAGCTTTAACTTAAAGGCAGTCGAACAAAATACTTGTTGATAACACACTGCAATATCTTTCTCACATGCTGGTTTATGCTCATATTTTTAAAGCAAAGCTAATAAATTTCTTGATTGCTGCGTGGGAGGAATCTAAATGGTTTTTCCATGAAAGCCTGAACTAGATCAGTGAAGCAACAGATTTAATTTCTATAGTGTCTTAAACATAATGAAATGTCCAAAAGTACCCACCTTTGTGAATTTGAGTTATTTGGTGGTGTTTTCTTTTACAGAATCTTTGCTTCATCTTTCCTCAATTTTTATACCAGTTCTACTGTGGATTCTCTCAGCAGGTTTGTATTATCGTGTAACTGTTACTCTATTTGTAAGATTGCCCTTGACCTAGAAAGATAGTTCCCAAAAACTTTAATCTCAAATTATACCAAAATTTGAGGTGCAATGTAAAACTCCTTCGGGTTTGATGAAAAACAAAACCTTTCACTCCCAACTCCACTTTGTTCCACGTTGTTTTTTATCCTACTCATCCATCTGAGCTATACTTTGTTCGTCTGTCCTACCCTCTCATCTTGAACTACAAAACCTAAACCTGAAGCTTTGTTTGCATGTATTGATTTAATGGTTAATTCAGTTGTGAAAGTTTGCACTGACTTTTTATTTCACTATTTCTTTCCATAAGCCACTGTATGATGCAACTTACCTTACATTTTATAATATCTGCTTCACTTCTCTGCCAATATTGTTGTATGGTCTGCTGGAACAGCATATAAGCATTGAAATGCTGAAAAAAGATCCCTCTCTGTACAGGTAAATAATAACTCTAACTACCTATTAAAGATTATTGCCAAGAGCCCTGCAGAGTATTCTGATATATTTTGTAGCATTAGTAAGAATTGTGTTAATCTTGACAAATATCTCAATGAGGTACCTGCACAGCAAAGTCTAAAAAGCCACAAAACTGTTGGGTTGCTTATGGTAAGATTGCTGTTTTCCAAAGCATGCTCCCAATTTGTAGTCTGTAAAGGTGTTGCTTCATCCTCCACCTCAAACTGGCTGCTTGTAAGATTCTTGCTTTAATTTTAATATCGTTGCATGTGTTTAATGCTATAATTTTTATTTTGTAATATCTCCCTAATTTTGAGGAGTTGTATCAGGAGATTGGATAATTCACTGATTTAGCGATTTTGTCAAGTATTGCTGTCTACTGGAACATAAAAGCACAAGAAATTGCAGCAGAAGTAGGCCATATGGTCTCTCAAGCTTGCTGCACCATTTTATGGCCTACCTGCTTCAGGCCTCAACTCCTGTTTTGAACCAGCACCTCAGCCCTCAACTCCCCAATTATTTCAAGAGTGTGACTTTTTTAGAATTAGAATTAGCTTTATTGTCACATTCACTCAAATTAGTATAGTGAAAAGTTTACAAGTCACCACTTAACGGCACCATTTAAGGTGTAAGAGTACCCAGGTATAGATTCATAAGTACAAATTTTTACGGAAAAAATAATTAGAAAAATAAAGAAATAAAAAGTCCATCATTACAGATTATAGGAGTAAACTTTTAAAAATAAATTAAAAGTTGAGAATATTTTGTAATCTAGCCTCCACAATTCTGAGGCCTGTGACCAGTGGTGTTCCACATGGATTGGTACTGGGTTTGCTTTATTTGTCATTTATATAAATGATTTAGATGAGAAAAATAGGAGCATGGTTAGTAAGTTTGGGGATAACACACATTGGTGGTATCGTGGATAGTGAAGGAGGTGATTTAAGAGTACAAAGAGATCTTGATTATTCAGGTCAATGGACTGACGAGTTTAATTGGATAAATTTGAGGTATTGTATTTTGGTAATACAAACAAGGACAGGACTTACACAATTAATGGTAGGCCCTAGGGAATGTTGTAGAACAGAGAGACCTCGGGGTTCAGGTGTGTAATTCTTTGAAATTTGCGTGACAGGCGGCTAAGAAGGGATTTAACGCATTTGTCTTCATTGCTGGGACATTGACAATAGGAGTTCAGACATCACCTCGAGGTTGTATGTTACGTGGGTGAGACCTTGTTCAGAGTACTGTGCGCAATTGTAGTTGCCCTGTTCTTGGAAGGATATTATTAAACTGGTATGGGTTCAGAAGAGATTTACCAGGTTATTGCCAGTAATGAAGAGTTTAAGATATAAAAATAGACTGGAAAGGCTGAAACATTTTTCACTGGAGTCTGGGAGGTTGAGGGCTGACCTTATTGAGGTTTATAAAATCACGAGTGGCATAGATAAAGTAAATGACAATGGGTCTTTTCCATTGGGTGGGGGAGTTCAAAATTAGGGGGCATGTTTTTAATGTGAGAGGAGAAAGTTTTAAAAAGATCATGAGGGACAACATTTTTACAGAGAGGATGGTTTGTGTGTGGACTGAACTGTCAAAGAAAGTGGTGGATTCAAGTACAGTTACCAAGCTTAAAAGACATTTGGATAAGTTTGGAGTGACATGGGCCAAGTACAAGCAGGTGGGACTAGTTTAGTTTGGGAACATGGTCTATGTAGACTGGCTGGACTGAAGGGTCTGTTTCCATGCTGTTTGACTCCAAAACTGCCTGGATGAGAGAGTTCCAGATATTTACTGTCCTTTGGAAGGTGAAATTTCTTCATACCAGTTTTAAATGAGTGTCCTCTTTTCATAGTGCTGCCTAGTTTTGGACTGCCCCACCATCGGCAATATCATCTCAATGTCTACACTGTCAAACTCCACAAAATGTCATATATTTCAGAAGTTCACTCTCCTCCTAAAATCTAATGTATAAAATCCTAAATTATGTAGCCATTCTTGATGTGTCAACATTATAATGCCAGTAATCCACCTAGTGAACAACTTCCAATGGCAGTGCATCTTTTCTTAGAAATGGGAACCAAAACTGTACGCAGTACTCCAGGTGCAACCTCCTCAATATCCTGTATACCGACATTTTTTACAAACCTACCGACTCCCACAGGTACCTGGGTTACACCTCTTCCCACCCTACCTCTTGAAAAAATGCCATCCCGTATTCCCAATTCCTCTACCTCCTCCGTATCTTCTCCCAGGAGGACCAGTTCCACCACAGAACACACCAGATGGCCCCCTTCTTTAGAGACTGCAATTTCCCTTCCCACGAGGTTAAAGATGCCCTCCAACACATCTCGTCCACATTCCGCACCTCTGCCCTCAGACCCCACCCCTCCAACTGTAACAAGGACAGAACGGCCCTGGTACACTTCTTCCACCCTACCAAGCTTCGCATAAACCTAATCATCTACCGACATTTCTGCCACCTCCAAACGGACCCCACCAGCAAGGATATATTTCCCTCCTGACCCCTTTTTCCGCCGCAAAAACCATTCCCTCCGTGACTACCTAGTCAGGTCCACATCCCGCTACAACCCACCCTCCCATCCTGGCACCTTCCCCTGCTACCACAGGAATTGCAAAACCTGTGCCCACACCACCTACCTCACCTCCATCCAAGGCCCTAAAGGAGCCTTCCACATCCATCAAAGTTTTACCTGCACATCATCCCTCCAATATCATTTATTGTATCCGTTGCTCCCGATGCGGTCTCCTCTACACTGAGGGGACTGGATGCCTTCTAGCAGAGCGCTTTAGGGTACATCTCTGGGACACCCGCACCAATCAACCACACCGCCCTGTGGCCCAACACTTCAACTCCCCCTCCCACTCTGCCGAGGACATGGAGGTCCTGGGCCTCCTTCACCGCCACTCCCTCCCCGCCCGATGCCTGGAGGAAGAATGCCTCATCTTCCGCCTCGGAACACTTCAACCCCAGGGCATCAATGTGGACTTCAACAGTTTCCTCATTTCCCCTTCCCCCACCTCACCCCAGTTCCAAACTTCCAGCTCAGCACTGTCCCCATGACTTGTCCTACCTGCCTATCTTCTTTTCCACCTATCCATTCCACCCTCCCCCTGCCCTATCACCTTCATCCCCTCCCCCACTCACCCATTGTACTTTATGCTACTTTCACCCCACCCCCACCATCCTCTAGTTTATCTCTCCACCCTTCAGGCTCTCTGCCTTTATTCCTAATGAAGGGCTTTTGCCTGAAATGACGATTTTGCTGCTCCTCAGATGCTGCCTGAACTGCTGTGCTTTTCCAGCATCATTCTAATCTAGACTCTGGTTTCCAGCATCTGCAGTCATTGTTTTTACCTAATATCCTGGACAGGATATTATAAACTTGAACCTCCTAGCAATAAAGGCGGTTTTAATTTTTGCTAACATTTTGTTTCATGCTCAAGAACACTGATCCCTCTCAGCTCACTTTGGAGACTTTCTTTCCACTTAAATAATAGTCTGCCTTTTGATTCTTCCAACCACAACCTAAATTAAACTCCATCTGCCAAAATTTCTGCCACTCACTCAACCTTATCTGTTGTCCCTTGCAGATTTTTTACATCTTCATTGCACCGTGCCCTCCTGCCTATTATTCTATCAGCAAATTTGAATATATGAAAACTTGGCATTTGCATGACATCTTTTCAAATTTTTAACACCGAGATAGCATCAATGTCACGATGCTGTACTGCCATATGATAGTGCTTTGTTTTTCACCTAACCAAAGAAGCACAAACCTCATGCAAAAGAGGAGCTGGCACTTTATCTGTTACATTTTTGGCAATTTATGCTACTGTTTTGGACAAGTACATCTCAGGGCAGTGTGCACAGCCCACACACATAAGCTAATCTGGTTTCTATTAATATTGAGTTCTCTTTTTAAGTCACTTTTTAAGCTATTTCAGTCACTAGTGGTCAGCAGCTATTATAAATACAGATGATACATTGATGAGTCTATACATTTTCAGTATGTTAAGCAGTGTTCTGAAGGAATTTGAAGTTTTGATATAGCTATGCTTTGTCTATCTCTTTTCCTATGTAATGCAGGAATATTGCTAACAATGCATTGCTACAATGGAAGCCTTTCCTTTATTGGACATTTCTGGGGCTATTCAATGGTCTCGTGTTTTTCTTTGGGGCTTATTTCCTCTATGACAATTCAACCCTTACAGACAGTGGTCAGGTGAGTACAAAACTACTTCCATTATTAATGACCATATTGTCAATTTTGATCATTTAGCAGTCTGAAAACTATATTAAAACTTATGTTTTTTACTTATTTCAGTACTCCAAATTTTAGTTTTAGCACCATCCGCAGTCATCTTAGAATTACTTATTTTGAAATGTGATTATCTCCATATAAGTAAATGTAGAACCAGATCCCATAAACAGAAAAAATATATCATCGGATCACTGAAGAGTTACTTCTCAGAAAATCACTCCAAGCTATATTTACTGCAGTGAAGATGTATGAATAACTCTTGGCCCAGCACATGTCTTGATCTTGAGCCAACCATTAGGTTGTGTAAGAGAGGGAAGTTTGACTCTTCTGACTCTCCTCAATGTGAGGGATAGAGCTTCCTGTTGGTGGTTCTGGTAACAGCCTACACCTTGCTCCAGTTGGTTGTTTGCAGTTGTGCACATTTATTAATTCATTCATCCATGTTATGACACTTTACTAGTTGAAAACCTCGAGGAAGACCTGAACAGCGATTTACTCCCAAAACCATTTTGTTTCCTTAGCAACCTGTACTGAAGATTTTTGCTTGCATTACAGTTACAGAACATAGTGCATGACAACATTAGGAAATAAAGCTCTGTTTTCCATTGAGCAATGCAAGCTGAGGCACCCTACGTGTATGTAATGAGCTAATTAGATTTTTTTTAAAAATCACTGTTTACTTTTATATTTTGAAATTTAACTGATGCTCTGAGTTAACCTACTTTGTGTATTCAACTGATATTTGGTGTTTGACCTTGTGTTGTGTATTGCAGGTTTATGGAAATTGGACTTTTGGAACAATTGTCTTCACTGTTCTGGTATTTACAGTTAATCTGAAGGTCTGTGCATTTAAAGAAAAAGTTACGGTTTATTAAAGCTAGAGAACATGTGAAAATAGTATTAATTTTAGTTTGTTGCTTCTTGCATCATGTCTGTGTAATTTCATCCAGAATTTTTAACCAAGTTTGCAAGATATTTATCATTAAAACACAGCTCTATCTTAATTATGCTTTCAAATTTAAAACAGAAGCTAATATTCATTCATGAAATGATTGTCTAAAACAAGGACGTAGCTTCTTGCCCAGAAGAAAGTGTAGATGTGCCACTTTATTGAAGTGTTATGATCCATGTTGTATCGGTGCACACACAGCTATTGATGAGTTTCCAGGACTTTGAAGCAGTAACAATAAAGAATTTGTGCTGTAATTCCTAGTCAGGATGGTGCATGACTCGAAGGTGAAGTTACAGATGGTGATGTACCATGCATCTGTTGCCATTGATCATCTATATGTTTGAGGTCTGGTTAAAAAAGTGTTGTCAAGGGATCCTTGATGAGTTGCTGCAGTGCATCTTGTATGTGGTACTTACTGCTGCCACTGTGTTTTGGTGGTGGAGGGAGTGAATACTTTTGCAATTTTGGTAGGAATAGTACCCTGGAGATCACCACAGTATTCTGCAAGTCATCATGAGTTTTAAATTTAACCAATTTAATTCCTAGGATTGTTAATGCCTGATTGATTTGAAAAAGAAACCTCATTTACAATGAGCAAAAAACAAGAACTTAATTATTTCACAGACCTATTCCTTAAGTTTGGCAGATTATTAATGACTGATGTAAACTTAAACTATATCTCTTACAAATCCAAATAAGTGCACATTCACACATAAGACAGACGGAGTGATGAGACCAGCTGTCTTTCTAGGAACATGTTGGGTGCAAAATAAATGCAAAAACGACGAAGTCTATTAATTAATTTTGGCCAAAGAGTGTTTGCTATGGAAACCTAGTTGGGATATATCCAAACAATGAGTTAGATAGATAGATAAAAACCTTCAAGTGCTGGAGAGACTTGGCGGGTCTGGCAGCGTTTGTGGAGATAGAAATAGAGTTTACATTTCAAATCCATTGTGACTCTTCTTTCAGAACAGAACTAGACCTAATTGCTTAAAAATGAAGTTCTCAATGTTGTAAATTTATTTCAAATGTGGCTATTTAACACTGAAACAACTCTGCTGATGCAAGTTGATTTTCAATGCTCTAAGTTATTCGTGTACTACTTAGACGTTGGACACAATGTAGTAAAAGTGCCCATAGTTCTTCAGGAATGACATAATCTGCTTGCAGAAATTATTTTTGGACATTAAAATAATTTGAGAGATGTGCAATAAGTCGAGGGTGAACTAGGTGTGTGACCATGTATGGTGAAGGAGGCCACAAAGCCTATTCCCCCTGGTTCTGAATAATGTCTCTGGTTTACCTACGAGCTAACATTTCCTTCTCCCTCGAAATCTAAACATCTAGCTATCTGGTGGTTGGACCTTAAACTTACTCTTCCTGAGTATTAAATTAAAAACAGAAAATACTGGAAATGCTCAGCAGATCTGGCAACATCTACAGAGTGAGTTATCATTACAGCTTATGATTAAAGATCAGAGGTCCTTCTGATGGATTGTATCAAGCCTGAAACAATAATTTGGTGTTTTTGTCTCTGCAAATCTGGCAGGATCTGTACAAAGTGCTTCAAGCATTTTGTTTGCTTATTTCAGAGCTCCAACACCTTATGCTTTTGATCAAAAATCAGTTTGGATTTTGGATAAGTCAGATCTATCTTGTATGACACAGTCATGATCTATCGAATAGAAGGAATCTGATTTTAACTCATTTGGTGGAAGCTGAAAGCCTTGCATCAGAAACACTCAGCATTGGCTATAGTAATGAATAACTAGGAATAAATGGTTTTTAAAAGATCTGGTACCATTGCAACATTTTCATATGTTTGTGATCAATTTAGAATTAGTTTACTAAGAATTTATTTGAATTATTTTGATATTGAACTTGTTATATTCATGATTTTGTTTGAAATTAACTACTATAATACCAATTTTAAAAGTGTCAAGTGCTTTATGTTCTTCTTATTAAGGAATCTGGTCTTTAATACACAGCTTTCATCTCGCATCATTCTTATTGTATTTTCAGCTTGTATTGGACACTCAATACTGGACGTGGATCAACCACTTTGTAATATGGGGCTCTTTAGTCTTTTTCGTCATCTTCTCTTTCTTTTGGGGTGGCATCATATGGTAAGTAAATTTAAAAACTAGCACAATTTAAAGAGGCTACACTTTGTCAAAGTGAAAATTATCATAGAAGTCAGAATCCCTACAGTGTGGAAGCAGGCCATTTGGTCCATCTAATCTGTACCAACCATCTGAAGAGCATTCCACCCATTCTCACTCCGCTAGCCTATCCCTGTAACTCTGCAGTTAATATGAGATGACCGCACTGTTTTATTATTTTGTTGTGTGAGTTGTAACTTATTAGATTGGACATGAACCCAGTCCTCACGATCCAAGGGTAGGGACAGTACCACTGTGCCGCAAGAGGACTGTCTCCTGGCTCAGAGTCTAACTAATTAAATTCAAACCATGTGAGTCAATTATGATTAGTCAAAGTATTTGAATTTAGAGTAGACTTACTGGTTTTGAATTTAATAATTTAACTAAGATGATTGACCGTTTCTGCTCCACCTCCACGCTGACAATCGTCCAATCAATTCGCAGTAACTTCTCAGGCTGAAAAGGTTGTTCAGTATTAGAGTTGTACAACACAGAAAGAGATCCTTCGGTCCAACTCATCTACGCCAGCCAGATATCCTAAACTAATCTAGATTAGAATGGTGCTGGAAAAGCACAGCATCAGAGGAGCAAGGAAATCGATGTTTCAGGCAAAAGCCCTTCATTAGGAACGGCTAAATTAATCTAGTCCAATTTACCATGATTTGGCCTATATCCCTTAAATCTTTCAAGTTGATGTAACCATCCAGATGTCTTTTAAATGTTGCAATTGTACCAGCCTACTCCACTTTCTCTGGCAGCTTATTCCATGCAAGTACCACCTTCTGTGTGAAAAGGTTGCCCTTTGGATCCCTTTTAAATCTTTCCCCTTTCATATTAAACCTTTGCCCTCTAGTTTTGGACTCTCCTACCCCGGGAAATAGACCTTGGATATTCACCCTATTCGTGATTTATAAACCTCCAAAAGTCACCCCTCAGCTCCAGGAAAATAGCCTCAGCGTATTCAGCCTCTACCTATAGCTCAAACCCACCAATTCCAGCAGTGTCCTTGGAGATCTTTTCTGCACTCTTTTAAGTTTCATAACATCTTTCCAAAGTAGACAGAGCAGAATTGAACTCAGTATTCCAAAAGTCGCCTAACCAATGTCCTGTACAGCCGCAACATGACCTCCAAATGACTGTACACAATGCACAAACCATTGAAGGTAAATGTAACAAGCACATTCTTCACTACCCTGTTTACCTTTGACTCCACCTTCAAGGAAATATGAATCTGCATTCCAAGGTCTCTTTATTCAGCAATACTCCCAAAGACCCTCCCATTAAGTCTGTGAGATCTGCCCTGATTTGCCTGTCCAAAATACAGCATCTCTCATTAATCTAAATTAAGCTCCATCTCTACTCTTTGGCCCATTGGCCCATCTGATCAAGGTCTGTTGTACTGAGATAATCTTCTTTTCTGTCCAGTACATCATCAATTTTTCTGCAAACCTAATAACCATTCCTCCTATATTCACATCCAATATAAATGACAAAAAGCAGTGGAACCAGTACCGATCCTTGTGACACATCGCTGTCACAGGCCTGCAGTCCGAAAGGCAATTTATAACTCCTCCATCACCATCTGTCATTTCTAAAGGTGGTTTACTTGTATTTCAATCTTAATAAGCATGAGATGAAACAATTTGACTTCATTTCTGTTTTTTAGCAGTGATTTCTGAGAGTTATTTTAATTGTTGTAAACGCAACTTGAATGTACATTTCAAGCATGTCATTTCTGGAATATTAATGTTTCGCTAAATTCATAATCATATTTTTTAAAACTTCATTTTCAGGAGCTTTGGGAAGAAAATATGTAATGTGAGATCTGTTTAATATTTAGAATGTTGACAACACTGAATTTTGTCAGGTTTTTTAAAGTACTGTTGTATTTTTAGTGCATATTTTGAAGATATAATTTAGCTGCAACATGTTCATAACTCAAGGTAGTGGCGCATCTGTATCTCTGAAAGTTTGGTCAGATTGCTGATGCATATTTTAACTATATTTGTTGTAAACTGTTGACACTTTGATATCAGATTTATATCAGGAGAAAATGAGGGCTGCAGATACTGGAGATGCTGAAGAAGGGCTCATGCCCGAAACATTGACTCTCCTGCTCCTTGGATGCTGCCTGACCAGCTGCGCTTTTCCAGCATCAGATTTATATCACCCTTGTAAATACAAAAAAGTCTCTCTGTGCAAGCATTCTGTGCTTACTTAAATGTACACTGTGTGTGGGGCTTAAACTTTGAACCTAACTGTATTAATTTCTTTCTGCTAGGCCTTTCCTGAAGCAGCAAAGAATGTACTTTGTCTTTGCACAGATGCTGACTTCTGTTTCAGCATGGCTTACTATAATTTTATTAATAACTGTCAGTTTGATGCCTGACGTTATGGTAAAAGTCTTGAGCAAGCACCCAGACAAAGGCAGACTGCAGGTAGGTGTTGAAACATCAAAATGTCATTCACTTTTTGACATTATATGTTTGTATGCAACCTGTATTCTTGTCAAGTGACCATTTAACATCTGTTAGAGTAAACAACTGACCATAGGTATACAGATATGACTGAAAGCTAAGGATAATATCATATTGTTACTCACGTATTCTGAATAAATTGCTTTCTTGCATTGTTTAAGTGTTATAACTTTGCATTTCCAAAAATATATTTATCAGGGAGCAAAGCTTGACAATAGATTGTTGTGTTTTTCTATTTTGCTGTTAGTATCACTTAATATTGCCAGGAGAATTTTTACTAATTGGAGGGGAACAGGAAATCTTTTCCTCGAATATAACTTCTGTTTGGTGTGATTACAATAAAATGCTTGTACATTACTTTCTGAGAGGCCGGTGTAAATGAGTAATTATTCCACCTTTATAACCTAAATAGCTTTTAAATTGGTTTTTGTCAAATCTTAGTTTTCACCCAAATCTGCTGAAAAAAATTGCACAAAGAAAATGAAATTGTTTTCAGTAGCTGAGTATGTTTTTCTTATGTCAATACTTTTTCTGTGAAAATAATTAAGATACAGGAAGTTTTTGTGGATTTTCCAAATCCGCTTGCTGCTGTTTCTAGAAGGAAAAGATATTCCTGCTTCAATAATTGCAGATCACTGTGATTATCCACCTCCTAATTGAGATTTAGCAGAAGAAATTAATTTTCTCTGATCTCCCATGCTCTGCATTGTAACTAATCCTGACAAACTCGAGGGAGCAATACACCCCCTTGTGCTGATTTTCCATGATTTCAAACATTAAAGTTTATTTTCAAAGATTTGGCAAACTCATTTTTTTGCTCTTGGGAAGCAATAGCTACTTCAACTAAACCACTAAAATGAGGTATAAATGATTTGCTGCATGCTGGAGGATGCAGGAGTGTATATGTCCATCTGTGTTTGTGTATAGTGGGAGAGGTTTAACAGGGAGAGAAACAATTTCTATATTGTGAAGTTTAAAGGATGGGAAATAAGACTGGAAAGGATAGCTGAAAGAGAAATTATGGCATTTAGATAATTTAGATGCAAAGTAAGTCATAAATTTATAAACTAAATTCCAGTTCGTACTTCACCTAATTGTGGCTTAGAAAATGCTGGCTTAATCTTCTTTCTAAATCAGAGTTTTCACTGTGGACTGAAAATACAGGAAAACTATTACTTTTGAATCACATCTATTTGTGTTTTTGAGAAGTTTAAAAGATGCCATTTTAACCCTGCCTTGCCTGTAAAGTTTATTTACACAAATCATGTCAAATAATCTATCCACTGTATTTAGATTTTCCGGACAGTAACTACTTCTGCATTGTTTTTGGAAACCAGTAATGAGTGCAATGTTTAATTGAAGAACAGCCAACTTTTGGATTTTGTAGGAGCACTTTATTATCCATTATTTGTAGTGTAGGTTTGGTCTGCCTATCTGATATTTTGGTGCCTTTTAGAATGGTTTTGTGCTATCGTCATGTGTATGCACTAACTTCCATCCTCACTCCCAAACTCTGGTTTCATTCATCATGATAATTAGGTGCTTTAAAAAAACAAAGTAAACCTCATCTGAATTTCAGTAGTGGATTGTGTGAAAGACTGTAAACAGGAAGAGTGACACGGAAATCTCAGAAATTTACGTCACGGGAGGAGGCCTGCAGCTCATCAAATAAGTGTTGTCTGACAAGTGGCCGTCCAGCATAATCCCGTTTTCCAACTTTTGGTCTGGCATTCCAGTTCAAGTGGCAATCCAAGTATTAAATGTTGAGACTTTCTCTCCCATCTATCCAGGCAGTGAGCTGTGGATCCCTATCACTCTGTAGGTGAACCCATTCTAAAACCCATTAGTTTAAATCTATATCCTCTTGTTATTGATATTCCATCTTTGTCAATGTATTATAAAAAGAAAGCTGGAGCTGTAAGATCACAGCATCTCTCCACTTATTTGGAGGTGGTCTAGGGTGAGGAAAATCAGTCTAAATTTGTGTTCTATTATATTAAAGCTAAGGAATTAACTTTGCCTTGTCTGGTTTCTCTGGTGTCTAATTTTTAATGCAGTAATTTCAGTAACTTCTAATGACTTGAAATAGGAAAGTGCTGGGAATACTTTCTCAGATGCTGATAAGTGTTCCCAGCAGTGCAGGTCAGTTAGCTCATTTGGCTGGACATCTGTTTGCAATGCAGAGTGATGCCAATAGCATGGGTTCAAAGTTTGTGAGAAGATTTGTAACTCGGGTGCTCGTTGTTGGGGTTCTGTTCGCCGAGCTGCGAATTTGTGTTGCAGACATTTCGTCCCCTGTCTAGGTGACATCATCAGTGCTTGGGAGCCTCCTGTGAAGCGCTTCTGTGATCTTTCCTCCAGCATTTGTAGTGGTTTGAATCTGCCGCTTCTGGTTGTCAGTTCCAGCTGTCCACTGCAGTGGTCGGTATATTGGGTCCAGGTCGATGTGCTTACTGATTGAATCTTCATAGCCACATACGCAGATGACAAGCAACATGAATTCGACTGGGACAACACTACTATTATAGGACAAGCCAAACAGAGAACAGCCAGGGAATTCCTAGAGGCATGGCACTCATCCACAGATTCAATCAATAAGCTCATCGACCTGGACCCAATATACCGACCATCACAGCGGACAACTGGAACTGACAACTGGAAGCGACAGATTCAAACCACTATAAGTGCCGGAGGAAAGATCACAGAAGCGCTTCACAGGAGGCTCCCAAGCACTGAGGATGTCACCTAGACAGGGGACGAAACATCTGCAACACAAATTCCCAGTTCGGCGAACAGAACCACAACAGCATGGGTTCAATTCCTGTACAAGCTGAGGTTACCATGAAGGGCTCTCCTTTTCAATCTCTCCCCTCACCTAAGGCATGGTGACCCTCAGGTTAAACCACCATCTTTCTCTAATGAGAGAGTAGCCCTATGGTAAGGTTATCGTGACTTCACCTTTCCAGGATGTGTTTTATTTCAGATTTCCAAAATGCATACTAATTTGCTTGTACTGACTATTGGACTTACTAGAGAGCTAGATATGTTAATCAAATGAAAGTAATAATGTACCTGTGATTAGATTTTACTGGTTATTAAAATCTTTACTCAGTCCTTCTGAGGTAGGAGTAATACCACATGCAGAAAAGTTCAAGTACTAAATGAGGTGAAAATTAATGTTAATTAATCAGTGGTTTTTGTTCAATCAGTGGGGTCTAAACAAAACACAGCTTGGTACTTAACAGTTTTCTGATATTTTCATAATGGCAAGACTGAATTCAAGAATACTCGCGCTATATTTTGCTTATCTTCTTTTTCCTTCTCTCTTTAACATCTCAAATTTGTGCTCTTGCCTAAAATACTTCTGTTAATCTCCTTTCCACTTTCTATTCTTTCCCCACCCATCTTCCTGCTATGAACCAGGCAAGGCAACACTTGCCTTCTTCCAGACAGTCAACGGTCTTTATGCTCTCTCAAACTTCCAGCAACCAAAGTTTCTCTTGGAGTGATTGAGGTGATTTCTTGTTTTGTGCATAACTTGTATGTTTTTATCTAGCATGTGCAACCTGTTCATTATTTCATTTTGTTTTGGTAGATTTGGATGTGTACTCATGCTCATTTAGGTGCACATCTCTGATATCTCAAGCATGCTTTTCACGAGTACACACGCCTTGAGTTTCTAAAATTACTTTGAATTTATTTCAAGTATTGACCAAAAGATATTTGTTGTGAACTAAAACTGCTTTTGTATTTTAGCTCTGTTTCTGAGAGCCTGTCATCTTTCAAGTGAATCATGGTATTTATAATTGTCAGTTTGTCCCCTGTAGTCTGATGGCATACCTATGATTTTAGGTCAAACTGGATCTATAAATTGATGATAAAGCTTAAGTTCTGTCACTCTGCTCATGGACTGAACCCACATAAGAAAAAGAAATTTAAGTGCTCTGTTCTGCAAACAATGTAACCAGTAACCCCAGAGGAACAGGCTTTGATGGATCTTTGTAAGGATTCCTAGCTTTGTTTGCTTATTAACACTGAGCTAAGTGAGAGCAGCATCCAGTTACTACTAACATTTGGTTCAGTGTTGTAATGTATTTACTGTATACTTTCCAAAAGGTGATAAATGTCAAATTGATCTTTTGATCTACATAAAAATAATGGGAAGTGTAAAGTTGTATTTGGTCAGAGGGTTTGTAGTTGATTTACTTGGTCATCCCTATGGGAGGGAGGAAGTGTAATTATGCCATAACAGCATTCATTTCAATTATTACAATATCATTTAAATGCACGTTCAGTGTTAATTATATGTGCCTTGTTATTGTATGTGCTTGGCTATTTGTTTTGCTTTTCTCACCTCACACTAACAGTATCTTTAGTGTATGGATAAGTTTTTTTGATGTCAGACAGTATAAACATTGATATTAATTCTTATTTCTGTTGATTTAGATTGGAAAAAATGTATGCTGTGCATAGCAAAGGCTGGATTCTTGATCTTTCTGTCTAAATATTTGTTTAAAATCCTTTTTATGATTTTCAAAAGCATGTATTACTCTGCTGATAACGTTTAGATATTAGTGATTGTTGTTCGATGTACCTCATTGGTACTCTGGTTGAATATGACCAAAAAAAGTGTTCCCTCCTTCACCAGTACTAAACTGAGAAGGGGTGGATGACGTGTTACATACAGCCCAACTTTAAATTGTGAATACTAGGTTGAACTAATGAAAAAACTCAGACTAGGGAACACAGCTAGTAGAAAGTGTGCTCAATTTAATCCAGATATTAAAATATGCAGTTCATCATGTGTCATCATGAATAAGCAGTTACTGCTGTTCAAAGTCCACCTTTCTAAATAGTGGAATCACAATTGAACATGTTAAGTTTCTTGTCAGTACTATGGGCAAGGGGTTGCTGACTTAGCTCTCACATTCTGATTAATTATACAACTCCCCATATTTATACTGAGGAATTAATTGTACCTGGAATTCTCTGGACAAGAACTTAAATTTACGCAACAACAGTAGCTTATATTTTATATTCCATCTTAAGATATCTCAAGATTCTTCACAAGCGTTTTTATGAAGCAAAATTAGGCACTGAGTCACATAAAGTAGTAATATTGCTGATGGCCAAAAACTTTGTTACAGTACAAAAACACAAGTTGCTGGAAAAGCTCAGCAGGTCAGGGAGCATCTGTGAAGAGAAATCAGAGTTAACGTTTCGGGTCCAGTGACCCTTCCTCAGAAGTGTTAACCCTGATTTCTCTTCATTGATGCTGCCAGACCTGCTGAGCTTTGTCAGCAGCTTTTGTTTTTGTTTGATTTACAGCATCCGCAATTCATTCGGTTTTCACTTTGTAATACCTGCTACTTTGACAGAAAGCCTTCGAGGAAGAAAGATAGTGAGCCAGAGGAGATTTAAGAGTCAGATGCCGATACAACTTAAGTCATGGTGGAATGATTAAAATTGGGAATGCTCAAGGATGGAATCATACCAGCAGAGACATCTCAAAGGATTGTTAAACTAGAGGAGGTTACAAACTTAGGGAGGGGTGGGGACATTGGAAGGGTTTGAAAATAAAAATTAGTTTTTCAAATAGAGGCTTTGCATGTCTGGGAACTTGAAGACTAACCCACAGGTTTGCATGTAAAGGATACAGCTTGCAGAGTTTTGAATGACCTCAAATTTGTGGAGGGTAGAATGGAGGAGACCATCCTCTTGTGTATTGAAAAAGTCAAGTGTAGAAGTAATCAAGGCATGAATGAGGGTTTCAGCAGCTGTTGAACTGAGATGGTGTGAGGTTGGCCATTGTTGTGGAGTGAGAAATGGGCAATCCTTCCGAAGGTATTGATATGGGGTCGACAAGCTCATGTCTTGATCCTAAAGCAAACAGAGTTAAAAATCTCACAACATCCAGATTACAGCCCAACAGGTTTATTTGAAAGTACAAGTAAATGCAAACAGTTATTTTATCAAACAAAAAGTCTCACATTATAGTCCAACAGGTTTATTTGGAAACACTAGCTTTCGAAGCATTGCTTTTTCGTCAGATGGTTGAGGGAACCACTTGATGAAGGAGCAATGCTTTGGAAGCTAGTATTTGCAAGTAAGCGTGTTGGACTAGAACTTGGCGTTGAGTGATTTTTAACTTTATCCATCCCAGTCCAACACCAAGTCATGTTTATCAAACTAGTTTAATTTTAGACGATTGCCAGGCAAAAGAAATGTTTTAATAACCAGCTATTGTATATCCATGAGAGGAAGATATTGTTAACTGCCTTCATAGATTCGAAGAATTAGATCTAATATAGAAGAGCTGCAGTATACCAGGGCAGTGTTCATGATTGGCTGCTTAATGTGGCTTGTTATGATTTAAATAAAGAGACTGGAAACTAGAGACAGGATTCTTGCACCTCAAACGCAGTTAGATTACTTAAAAGATTTACAGCTTCCTCATACACTCTATACTTAGGCTGCATAAGGCTACTACTTAAACTTTCAACAATGTCTGTCAGCTACTTGGAGTGTCCAAAAGATTTGGCTGTTGGCAACTTGTATCTGTTTTCTGGTTGTGGATAATTGTGATCTCTTTACAGGAATAGAGACTGCACCATCTATTTCCACTGTAGATTTCTCAGTAGTAAGGTTTTGAGACTCTAATCTGATAGTGAGTTTAATTTGTGCCAACTGAGCAAACACACAAGTCGTGAAAAACTATGCTTCTTTTGTCACTGGCATTGAAAAGTGATCATGTTCTTGCACTGAATCCTAAAGTACGTACAATATTTCTACTATGAAATGTTATTTAACCCAGGATTTGACAGAAGTAGAAGAATAATGATGACGTGTTTTCCATTCTTAATTATACTTAATCAAAAACTTTGTATGTATTTATCTGTCCTTGATATAAATCTAAACTCTAGCTAAATGTACTGCTTAACCAAATGTTGAAATGTGGTAAATAGAAAGACATTGGAAATTCTACAAAATATAAATTGGAGGCAAACTACTCTTCATTCAAGTGCTCTGTCTAGATTTATAGATGAAGACCTGAATGAAAAATAAATGTACTGTACTTAATTATTTCAACCTTTGCAAAAACAAAACAGTTCCGAAGCAGAGTAGCAGCACCTGGTCATTGTATCTACACCCAGTAAAAGTACAGATCAACAGCATTGTGTACTTCATATAGAATCACTCCAACCCCTCCTCGTTTGGCAGTCCCTTGGGGCCCGGGATGGCTTGCTTCCACTCCAGGTGGGGTGAGAGGAGATTCTGCTGAATAGTCCAAACCTGGACCCTCAGAACAAACAAAATTACAGCATAGGAACAAACCCTTCGCCCCTCCAAGCCTGCGCTGATCTAGATTCTCTATCCAAACCTATCATCAATTTTCTAAGGGTCTGGATCCCTTTGCTCCCTGCCCATTCATGTATCTGTCTAGATACATCTTAAATGATGCTATTTTCCCCGCCTCTATAACCTCCACTGGCAACGAGTTCCAGGCACCCACCACACTGTGTAAAGAACTTACCACGCATATCTCCCCTAAACCTTTCCCCCTCACTTTGAACTTGTAACCCCTTGTAATTGAATCCCCCATTCTGGGAGAAAATGCTTCTTGCTATCCACCCTATCTATACCTCTCATGATTTTGTAGACCTCAATCTCAAGTCACCTCTCAACCTCAGTCTTTCTAATGAAAATAATCTTAATCTACTCAACCTGTCTTCGTAGCTGGCACCCTCCATACCAGGCAACGTCCTAGTGAACCTCCTCTGTATCCTCCAGTGCATCCAGATCCTTTTGGTAATGTGGCAACCAGAACTGTATGCAGTATTCCAAATATGGCCAAACCAAAGTCTTATACAACTGTAGCTCTTGTACTCAATACCCTGTCCAATGAAGGAGAGCATGCTGTATGCCGCCTTGCCCAGTCTATCGACCTGTGTTGCCACCTTCAGGGAACAATGGACCTGAATTCCCTAGATCTCTTTGTACATCAACTTTCCCTACAACTTTTCCTTTTACTTATAATTCACTCTTCAATTGGATCTTCCAAAATGCGTCATCTCACATTTGCCGAGATTGAGTTCCATCTGCCATTTCTCTGTTTAACTCTCCAATTTATCTATGTGCTGTTGTATTCTCTGACAGTCCCATTCACTCTCTACTACTCCACCAATCTTAGTGTCATCTGCAAACTTGCTAATCAGACCATTCATATCTAACTCCAGATCATTTATGTATGTCACAAATAACAGTGGTCCCAACACTGATCCCTGTGGAACTCCCTTCCACTACTGCTCTCTGTCTCCTTTTGCACTGCCAGTTCTCTATCCATGTAGCTGGTACACCCTGGACCCCAAGCAACTTCACCTTCTCTATCAGCCTAAAATGGGAAACTTTAACAAACGTCTTACTGAAGTCCATGTAGATGACATCTGCAGCCCTTCCCTCATCAATCAGTTTTGTCACTTTCTCAAAGAATTCTGTTCAGTTGGTAAGACATGACCTTCCCTGCATAAAACCATGTTGTCAACACTATTAAGCCTATTTTCTTCCAAATGGGAATAGATCCCATCTCTATTTTTTTTCAGCAGCTTCCCTACAGGCTCATCAGGCTCACCTGTCTATAATTACCTGGATTTTCCCTGCAACCCTTAAACAAGGGGACAACACTAGAAATTCTCCAGTTCTCCAGGATCTCACCCGTGTTCAAAGATGCTGCAAACGTATTTGTTAAGACCCCAGCTATTTCCTCTCTGCTTCCTTCAGTAACCTAGAGTATATAGCGTCCGGGCCTGGGAACTTAATGCCTTTTAGAATACTCAACACTTTGTCCCTCCTTATGCTGACTTGGCCTGGAGTAATCAAACACACATCCCTGATCTCAACATCTGTCATGTCCCTCTTCTCGGTGAATAGCAATGCAAACTACTCATTAAGAATCTCACTCATTTTCTCTGACTCCGCACATAACTTTCCTCCTTTTTCCTTGAGTGGGCAAACCCTTTCCCTGGTTACCCTCTTGCTCCATATATACGAATAAAAGGCTTTGGGATTTTCCTTAACCCTGTTTGCTAAAGATATCTCATGACCCCTTTTAGCCCTCTTAATTCCTTGTTTCAGATTGAACCTACATTCCCAATATTTTTCCAGACTCTTACCACAGGTGGGGCAGATGGTGTTTGATGAGGCAAGTGGGTGGGACCCTCTGGATTCTGCACGCTTTTTCCGCTATTTGTGCTTGGCTATCACTTGCTCCATCAGTAATGCTCGAAGTGGTTGGCACCATCAAATGTTTCTTTTGTTTGTGCATTCTAAGGCATGTGATTCTCATGTGTCGAAGGGATGTTGCATTTGTTTACGGAGGCTTTCACGGTACCCTTGTATCATTTTCACTGCACTCCTAGTGATCACTTAACATTGTGGAGCTCAGGGTAGAGCACTTGTTAGGTAGTTTTGTGTTCTGTGTATGAACTTTGTGGCCTCTGAATCACAGCTTGTTGTCAGTGATTGAATCTGAGGATCTTGGCCTGGATGAAGACCGTAATGTTGGCACATCTATCTTGCCAGAGGATTTGCAGAACTTTGCAAAGGCAGTACTGGTGATAACTCTCCAGGAATTTGAGGTGTGAGACATTAAATGATACTAACCATGCCATCCACCAGCAAATGGATTTATCAAATGATCCTCATGAACCAGCTTATAATTATATGCTGTTTTACATTCCAGGGCTTTTCCTTCTGGTGAATTATTTTTATTATTTGGGGAGTAATACATTTTCATAGATCTCCCTTGATTTCCTGAGGGCAGACAGTGCCACAGGCTGTTGCCTGGCCAGTATGCTTGTTTTGTGATGATGATATAGTGTGAGGTAGTGGACCCCAGCATTGTGTCCTTCAAGGGATTTGAGATCAGCCTGGAAGCAATGCTACATGGGTGAATGTCTTCTCCCTAAAACTCTTAACCTAAGGTAATGAATGCAGGGAGTCAGAATTGTCCAGTGGGTGCTTATTATCTAATCTAACCCAGAAAAAGCCTAATGATTGTCTCAAATGTCCCTAACTTGAAGGAGAGAAAGCTCTAACTCTTGATCTCTAACCATTGACCTCTACCAGAATGAAAAGTAGTTCAGGCTCTGATGGAATCAATCCCTTGGGTGATGTGCAGTCCTTCTGAAAGTCAGTAGGTTCAGAAAATGTTTAGACATGGGTTTAAAATTTATTGTTTAAAATTTATTATTATTTAAATTTATTTAAAATTTATTAATCCAAGTATTGATTTTAAATTTCTCTGTTCAAAATACTGGGATGAACTGCATATTACAGATGAAGTTGTATATTCCATTATTTTCATATTGAGTAATTTATGGAAGCAACATAGTGCAAATTATATTCTAAATATTCTGGGTGGGTTACTCTTCAGAGGGTCAGTGTGGACTGGTTGGGCCGAAGGGCCTATTTCCACACTGTAGGGAATCTAGTCTAATCAAAATAAGTCTGTCCAGGCCTCAACTTCTGCAGATTACCAAATGTTTGTGTTGTTACTTTCATTGCAAATTTAAGACTATGAATATGCCTTTCTGAGAAGAGGTTTTAAGCTCCCTGACGGTTACTACCTCATGCAGTTTGTGTTACATAAGTGTTCTAAGTTTCTCCCCTCATTGTTGCAGAAATATTTGGTCTATAACAAGGCTGCTGATACAGTTTCGACCCCCAGATCCCCTGTCGAACCACTTCTTGCAAGATCATTCTCAATTGAATCATGATTACCACTGACAGGTACAGGTATTTTGGTGGTTATCTCCTAGTTTGATCTTCTGTTTAGTTTGGATTAGTTTGATATTTTTATTTGTTAGCTCTGATTCTGAATACATATAAGCAGATTAAGGATAAATGCTTGTATTATTGCAAACAGTTAATTATTTTCTTTGGGATGTGGCATTTGTTACCTATCCCTAATTGCCCCTGAACTGAGTGATGTACAAGACCATTTGAGAGGTAATTTAAAAGTTGACCACATTGCTCTGAATCTGAAACTACAAATATGCCAGACCAAATTTTGCAATTTTTTTAAGGACTTCAATGAACCATGGATCATATGACAATTAATAAAAGTTTAATGGTCACCATTCTAGATTTTATTAATCGAATTTAAATTCTAATAGCTGTCATAACGGGATTTGAATCCAGGCCCCCAGAGCATTTATATTACTTATACAATGATATTATCAATATACTAAGGGTAGATGGTGGCACAGTATATCACACCATATTACATGTAATTGAATAGGTAGCCACTGGCCTTCTATTTTACACAAGATTTTTATTTACTGTTCGTGTGGGGTGCTTCCATATGATTACACGTGCATTCTGTGTGAATATAGTTTTGGCTATGGCTGTTGCATGCAAAGCTTGTTTTGTAAATGTCAGATTTGTTCTGAATGAATTGCACAATGCTCTAGCATGCTAAGTTTTCAATATACTGTTCTGTGCATGTTTGTTTTTCCTTGATTACTGTGTCCTACTGTATGTGGGGCAGTTTTGAAATGGGTATATTAATTAATATTTTAAGATGCTGAAAATCTATGCTGCACATGATCTTAGGTATGAAATGAACACATCCTCCTAACATTGCATTCTTGATTGTGTAGAATGATTTGCATTTTATTTCCAGTCATTCTTAGATGAAAAAAGGTTCAAAAGTCCTGCACATGTAACCATGATCCCCTCATGCCATCCTCCTTCACTGTACCATTTACCAGAGGTACTCTACTTGAGTCTGACCATTCTCTCATCATTACGTGCTTCCATTTTGATGAATGCATATGCTTCCATGTATTGTTGAAACTGATTTATCTCCTGATCTCTCTCTGTCTGACTGGCTAATGGTAGAAAAAGCATTTGCAGAATCAAAGTGCCAAATATTACCTCCTACTATGTCCTTCTAAGTTACTTTATTGATCTTTAAATATGTATGATTGTACTTTGAGCCATCTGGGAATACCTTCTTTCCTCCATTTGTTTTGTTTGATAATGTAGGCAGTGCCATATTGTGAATGGCTGTGAGAATTTTTGCCTGATTCAGAAAAATATAAGTTCAAGTTGTTCAAACATAAACACAGAACCTATGTATGCCTATATTGTATCATTCCATATGTTCCTGTTGGAGATTGAGTGTCTGAGAAGCAAATCATAGGGAGAGATGTTTTCACTATTTCAAGTGGAGTTTAAAGACTAATTCCACTTAGTAAAGGAAGGAGTTTCATTAGATTCTTAGCCAACATTTTCATGCATCGAGTGCTTTTTGTACAATAAGAAAAAATCAAACAGATAATGAACATGCCAGTTTCAAAGACATAATTTTGATAGTCATAATTTTGAGAAGCAAAGTTTCCTTTTTACTGGACGTTGTTACTGAAAGGTTAAAAATTCAAGTCTGAAAACTAGACTTCCAATCAAATTCCACTTGGATCATTTAAATGGGCTTCACTATATATAATATTGAGGCCACAATTTGATCAGCCAACAGTAGGAGCAGTCAAAGACCTAAATGACCTACTACTCTGAATTTGAATGTTGCATTGAAGCTTGAACTAATCAAATCTTTTCACCCCTCACTCGTATTATGACCCAGGTTCCTAATAGCTGACTACCTTCTGCTTATACCTTTTCACATGGCTGCTTACTTCAACTTTGATAGTCACTCAGTTGAATGACTCAATGATCAAATGAGGTTAAACTCAACTAGGTGAAAGTGATCAAACGAGTCAATTTAGATCAACACCTTTTTTAAAAACAAATTTAAGGGTGTCAGGCGCAATCCCTTTTTAATCATTTTCAAGTTATTCAGAGTAATAAGAGCTGATGCTGAACTGCTGGACCTCAAGATACTATTGGTTTTGAGGATGCAATCATGCATATTCAGAACAGATATGCTATGAAGAGGTATTATCTCTGTAATTAAAGTTTCTAGAACAGCTTATTAGGAAAGGGAACCGAGCTCATGAAAAATAGGTATGTAAAATGGAGGATGCTAAAGTTTATGTTCAGCTATGTATATGTTTCTATGTTTTATTACACCTGTCTATTTAAAACGCATTACGAAACACATGGAAAGAAGGTGATCTGGGATCTGCAGTGATAAAGTAGGTGATCTTGTCCCGAGTAAATTAGCAAATTTGTTTGACACTTCAAAAACTATTGAGATCAAGATTGTTGTGCATCAATTTATACAAATACCTTGTGCAATTTTCTTTTTGCCAGACTGTATGGGTGCACACTTCTTTAAATGCAGTCAATACCCGGGTTAATTTAGGAGATCCTCTCTGTTTCCTACATGGAGAGGAATTATAGTAACATTGAGGTATTTGGTATTGTGGCATGAGAGAATTTTAATTCAATAGCTCAATAATTTGTCAAAATCTGTGTCTGCTGGAGTTTCCTTCAAGTACTCTTTGGTTTTCTCCCAAGTCCAAAGATGTGCAAGTTAGATGGATTGTCCATGCTAAATTTTCCAAATAGTCAAGGGATGTGTAGGTTTGGTGTGTTAGCCATGGGCAGTGCAAGGATGGGGGATGGTTCTGGGTGGGATGCCCTTCAGAGGATTGGTGTGGAATTTTTGGGCCAAATGGTCTGATTCCATATTGTAAGGATTTTATGATGATAAAGTGCATAGCTTACGCTGGGGCTATTTTCCCTGGAACATCGGAGGCTGAGGCATGACCTTATAGACGTTTATAAAATCATAAGGGGCATGGATGGGGTAAATAGTCAAGTTCTTTTCCTCAGTGTACTGGAGTCCTAAGCTAGAGGGGCTAGGTTAAAGATTTAGATTAGATTCCCTATAGTATGGAAATTGACCCTTCAGCCCAACAAGTTCACACTGACTCTCTGAAGAGTAACCCACCCTGACCCATTCCCTACCTTTATATTTACCCCTGACTAATGCACCTAACACTATGGGCAATTTAGCATGACAGCACATCTTTGTATTGTGGGAGGAAACCAGAACACCCAGAGGAAACTCACGCAGACACGGAGAATGTACAAACCCCACACAGACGATTGCCCAAGACGGGAATCAAACCCGGGTCCTTAGCTCTGTGAGGCAGCAGTGCTAACCACAGTGCCATCCCAATGTGAGAGAGGGACTTAAGGGGCAATGTTTTCAAGCAAAGGGTGGTGCATGTTTGGAATGGGGGAGGTGGTAGAGTCTGGTATAATTACAACATTTAAAAGGCATCTGGATGGGTACATGAATAGGAAGGGTTTAGAGAAATATGAACCAAGTGTTGGCAATGACATTAATTTAGGCTATCTGACCTGCATGGACGAATTGGACTGAAGGGTCTGCTTCCATGCTGTACAACTCTATGATTTATCTTGTTTCATCAGTTCGTTTACATAATCTTCAAATCAAGTGTCTTTTCTGCATCCAGAGAGCAAAAGGCAAGTGTGTTGGTGTTGGTACAGTTATAATGTTAAATAATCATTAGATTCTCTCCCTAATAAGCTGGTTGTGCATAATGTTTTTCCTCCATCTGTATAAATAAACCAATAAGGAACTGAATTTTGTTATCATCCCAACTGATGGTAATGCTAGAAAAGTCTGATTTGAGAGTAAAATCTGGCTTGATCAGACAATAAGTTTTTTTTTAGATTTTTACTCTGAAGACGAATGACTGAGCAAATTCACAGTAGGCTTCTAATATATTCTTAACAAAGCAGGCAAGCATTTATTGCAAATAACAAAATTTTTATTATTTGTTCATCGGATAGGGGTATCACTGACTGGGCCAATGTTTATTGCCCTCCCTAAATGCCCTACTTAAGAGTCAACTGCATTGCTATGGTTCTGGAGTATCACGTAGAACAGATCAGATAAGAACAGCAGATTTTTTTATCCCCCCTAAATGACGTTAGTGGTTAAGGTGAGTTTTTACAAAAATTAACAGGGCTAGCTTTTAATTCTAAATTGTTATTGAATTAAAATTTCATCATCTGTCACTGTGCAATGTGCCCAGAACAGAAAGATTCAACCTATTATCCCAGCTACTTGTCTTGATTGTGCTCACATTGGTTAGATGGCTCAGTGAGTCTTTTCCTTGAAGGTAAAAGGTACAAACTTACAGGTCAATGCAAGCTTTTATTGGCTTTTGGTCTAATTTTAACAAACGTCCCAAACCAGGCATAAATCTGCCTGTTCTCATCAGAGATGTCATCTGGCCTGAATTTTATTCGCAATCTTTTTCCTTCAAAATTTATTATTAGACTAGAGAGCACATAGCTTGTCTAATTTAAATGGGAAAATGTTTAGTGGTAAGGAAGTTTCTTAGAATGTCATCAAATGCAGCGTTTTTTAAATTAGCAAGGTTTCTTGTTTTTACAGTCAGCCTTAACAGCTATCAGTCTAGGCTTATTTGGTATTACTCTTGTCTGCTGAATCACAAAGTTCCAGATTCAAGTCCCACTATTGGGCTTGAGCATCACAATCAAGGCTGTAACTGTGGTATGAGGGAGTTGGAGGTGTTATTTTGTGGATGAGACTCTGAATTGAGGCCCAATCTGTTTCCTCACCAATGCTCTTACCTAGTCTGGCCTACATGTGACTCCATACCCACAGCAATGTGATTCAATCTTAAGTGCCTTCTGGGCAATTAGGAATGAGCAACAAATACTGGCCTAGCCAATGGCACCCACATCTTATAAATGAATTTTTAAAAAGTGGATGTTCAAATATCCCATGGCCCATTTTTTGAGGAACATATATTGGTGAAACCATCAGGATAAGTTCCCCTGTCTTCTGCAAAGAGTGTCTAAAAAAACCAGTCTCTCAGAAACATATTTTCTGGTCATTATCACATCACTGTTTGTGGGAATTTGCTGTGTTAAAGTTAGTTGGTGAGTTTCCTGTATTACACCAGTGATAACATTTCAAAAGTACTTAATAGATTGTAAAGTTCTTTAAGATATCCCATGACGATCATAAAATTATAAAAATGCACATTTCTATTTTTGTCCTTTGAACGTTAAATACTTGGTTTCGTAATTTTGCAACCCTGCTATCTGTCTTTCATTAATCTTCAAAGCTTTTTGCATATTGCTGCATAAACTTTTTTTAAAGGGAATGCTGCCATTTAAATGTGGTCACAAATGCAAATTAGCTGGCAGAAGTCTTGAATCAACTTCTCTTCTGAATTTTGAAATAATTTGAAGAAACACACTACCTATTTACTGAGGTGTTTCTGTTTTCAATTCCACTTTCCATGCTACATTGGTTGAAAGTTCCTAGTAGAGGTCAAATACTGAGCAGTGGCTACATTTTAATAGAATGGTGACAATTATCAAAGCACATTATTTTGTGTTGAGGAAAAAGAGGAAACACAATTTAAGTCTTGCTATTGACCTTTAGGTATTAAAGCAGAAGTTAAGAGTTGCTGAAACAATAAAACTTGGGTCAAGGATTAGACCATTCGAACCTTATGAATCTTCTCTGCCATTCATGAATCTGATTGTGGTCTCAACACCACAGTGTTTCTGCAGGAGTTCCTCAAGATAGTGTCCTTGGCCTAACCATCTTCAGCTGCTTCATCAATGACTTTCCCTCCATCATAGGTTCAGAAGTAGAGAAGTTCTCTGATGACTGCAATGTTCAGCACAGTTCACAACTCCTCAGATATACTGAAGTAGTCCATGTCCAAATCCTGTAAGACCTGGACAATATTCAGGCTTAGGCTGAATAATGCCTCGCAATAGATAGTGAAGAAGATGCTTGGAATGCTTTCCTTTATTGGTCAGAGCATTGAGTATAGGAGTTGGGAGATCATGTTGAGGTCACTAGTTGGGCCACTTTTGGAATATTGCGTGCACTTCTGGTCTCCTTCCTATCGGAACGATGGTGTGAAACTTGAAGGGGTTCAGAAAAGATTTACAGGGATCTTGCCAGGGTTGGACGATTTGAGCTATATGGAGAGGCTGAATAGGCTAGCACTGTTTCCCCTGAAATGTCGGAGGCTGAGGGGTGACCTCATAGAAGTTTATAAAATCATAAGGGGCATGGATAGGATAAACACAAAGTCTTTTCCCTGGGGTGGGGGAGTCCAGAGCTAAAGGGCATAGATTTAGGGTGAGAGGAGAAAGATATAAAAGGGACCAAAGGGGCAACATTTTCACACAGAGGGTGGTATGTGTATGGATTGAGCTGCCAGAGGAAGTGGTGGAGGCTAGTACAGTTACAGCATTTAAAATGCATCTGGATGGGTATATGAATAGGAAGGGTTTGGAGGGATATGGGTTAAGTGCTGGCAAATTGGGCTAGATTAGATTGGGATATCCGTTCAGGATGGACGAGTTAGACTGAAGGGCCTGTTTCTGTGCTGTATGCCTGTGTCTGAGACAGTGACCATCGACAGGTAAATGCAGGATGGATGTTCTTGATGTTCAGGGAGCCCAGAGCCTGGGGTGACAGAGTAAGGGGTAGGCCTCTTAGGACAGAGATGAGGAGAAATTTCTTTACCCAGAAAATGGTAAGCTTGTGGAATTCTTTACCACGGAAAGCAGTTGAGGCAAAAACATTGAATGTTTTCTAGAAGAATGAAGTTCCAGGGGTTAAAGGAATCAATGGATATGAGGAGAAAATAGGAAAGGGGTACTGAGATCATATTGACTGGCAGAGTAAGCTCAAGGAGTCAGATCGTGTTCTGCTGCTCCTATTTTCTATATTTATAACCCCTTGACATGCAATGGCAATGCCTTCACTGAATTCCCCACCGTCGACATCTTGAGGGTTACCATTGATCAGAAACTGAACTGGACAAGGCACAGTTAAAAATCACACTTCACCAGGTTATGGTCCAACAGGTTTAATTGGAAGCACTAGCTTTTGGAGCAGTGCTTCTTCATCAGGTGTTTCATCAACCTGATGAAGGAGCAGCGCTCTGAAAGCTAGTGCTTCCAATTAAACCTGTTGGACTATAACCTGGTGTTGTGTGATTTTTAACTTTGTACACCCCAGTCCAACACCGGCATCTCCAAATCATGGTCAAGACACGTGTCCCATGACAACGAGGGTAGGTCAGAGGCTCGGAATCCTGCAATGACTACCTTGCCTCCTGACTCCTCAAACCTGCCTCTACCTCCAAGTCGCAAGTTTGGAATGTGATGGAATGCTCCTGACTTGCCTGGATGATTGAGCTCCAATAGCACTGAAGAAGCTTAGCATCATTCAGAACAAAACATCCTCACTTGATCAACTCTTTCTCACCATCTTCAGCATTCACTGTCACTGATGTTTGAGTAGCAGCAGTGTGCACCACTGACCAGATGCACTTTATAGACAGCACCTTCCAAACCAATGACCACTAAATGCCAGAAGACCAAGAGCAACAGTTTTGTTGAGACCATCACCATCTACAAGTGATCCTCCAAGCCACTCACTAGCCAGACCTGAAAATAAATCAATGTTCCTTCAGTGTTGCTGGATTAAAATCCTGGGACATTTTCCCTCAGAGCCTTGTGAGTCTATCTATAGCCCAATGATTGCAGTTGTTCAAGAAGACAGCTCACAACCACCATCTCCAGGACAGTTAAGGGTAAGTAATAAATGTGACCCAATCAGCAATATCCAGATACCATGAGTGTTTTTTTTAAATCTCTTAGCATTAAACCCCTCCAGGAATTTGTGTTTCAATAAAATTACTTCTCATTCTCCATTAACAGCATACTGGATTTACCTGATTAACATTCTTCAAAAGATAAGCCATTCATCCCAGGAATAAATTGATTGAACAAATTAATTGTACATATTTTTTTCAAGTAAGGGAACCAGGACTGTACAAAATTCACTAGCTGTGGTCTTAGCAATGCCCAAACAGCTGAAGCTAAGCTTCCCAATCTTTATATTCCACTCCCCTTGCAATAAACATTCACATTCCATTTGACTTCCAAGTCACTTGCTGTACCTACTTAATAGCCTTTCGTGATTATGCCTCAGGGCCCCCAGATCTGCAGTCTCTTTTCATTGAAATAGCATGTTGTTTTTTTATTCTTTCAGCAAAACATTCACATTTCCCATAGTTGTATCCATCTGCCAATGTTTCAATCTATCTCCCAGAATCTTCATTCCAGAGAAATTTCACTCCTACCTTAAGTCTATGTTCTCACTTAACTGACTCCTCTCAATGTTTTTTTCCTGATTTGCAGAGACAGTTTTCCAGTTCCTTTCCAAGACCACTGACTTAAACTTTCACAATCTGACCGAAACTTTATCACTTCAAACAATGTGAAGATTTCTATTCAATTTCTCCTGGTTTCAAAGCTTCACAAACTAAAGGTTAACTAACTCATTTTTGGGTAAGGAGTCTGTTTCTGGGCTGTGCGGTGTTGGAACTGGTCCTCCTGGGAGCAGATGCGGCGGAGACGAAGGAATTGGGAATATGGGATGGAGTTTTTGCAGGGGGCAGGGTGGGAGGAGGTGTTGAGTGCAAGTACATAGTTCCTTGAAAGTGGAGTAACAGGTAAACAGAGTGGTGAAGAAGGCATTTGGAGTATAGGAGCTGTGATGTCATGTTGCAGCTGTACTGGACATTGGTGAAGTTACTTTCAGAATACCGTGTTCAATTCTAGTCTCCCGGCTATAGGAAAGATGTTGTACAACTTGAAAGGCTTCAGAAAAGATTTACAAGGAATTGGAGGGCTTGAGTTATAGGGAGGGGCTGAATAGGTTGGGGCTCTTTTTCCTGAAACGTCGGGGCTGAGGGGTGACCTGGTAGAGGTTTACAAAATCATGAGGGGCATGGAGCGCATAAATAACCAATGTCTATTTCCCAGGGTAGGGGAATCAAAATTGGAGAGCATAGGCATAAGATTAGAGGGGAAAGATTCAAAAGGGACCTGAGGGGCAACTTTTCCACGCAGAGGGTGGTGCATTATGGAACGAGCTGCCAGTGGTGGTAGTGAAGGTGGGTCCAATTACAACAATTAAAAGGTGGGGAGGGGGGCGTCTAGGTGGATACATGAATAGGAAAGGTTTAGAGGAATATGTCAAATGGGACTAGATTAAGTTAGGATAACTGGTCAGTGTGGATGAGTTGGACCAAAGGGTCTGTTTCCATTCTGTAGAAGTCTATGACTATGGTTCCTGATTCCCTTGAACTAAAACTTAATTCTACTAGGTATCACTTCCTCCTTTCTGAACTGAAGTCTGAGTTCCTCTGTACCAGAACCTTGAACGTTCCAATCTGAAAAAACTAAACAACAGCTTTTTAGTCTATTGTAGGCTTGGCAGTTTAAACATCCTTTAAGGTTACTGGAGTTCTCCCAGTCACTTAACTGCAGTCACTTGCGTTCTTGAATTGTTGCATTTAGGTTAGTGTCCCAAATAACTTTCTGATCTGCTTTTAAAGATTACTTTCATAGAACTGAGCTTATTCTCCATCTAAAAATGATGAATAAATATGTCCCTCTGAGACAGGCAAGAAGTGGTAAGATAAAAGACCCTTGGATGACGAGAGCGATGGAGCTTCTCGTCAAATGGAAGAAGGTAACTTACATAAGGTGGAGGAGGCTAGGGTCAAGCTCAGCTCTACGGGATTACAGGCACGTGAGGAAGGAGCTCAAAAATGGTCTGAGGAGAGCCAGGAGGGGGCACGAGAAAGGCTTGGCAGAACAGATTAGGGAGAACACAGAGGCATTTTGCACTTCTGTGAGGAATAAGAGAATGGCCAAAGAAAGAGTAGGGCCGATCAGGGATAGCATAGGGAATTTGTGTGTGGAGTCTGAGGATGTAGGGGAAGCCCTAAATGAGTTTTTTGCTTCTGTCTTTACAAAAGAAAGAACTTTGTAGTGAATGAAACCTTTGAAGAGCAGGTGTGTATGCTGAAATGGATAGAGATAGAGGAAGCTGATGGACTGAAAATTTTGTCAAACATTAAGATTGACAAGTCGCCAGGCCCGGACCAGATTTGTCCTCGGCTGCTTTGGGAAACGAGAAATGTAATTGCTTCGCCAGTTGTGAAGATCTTTTCATCCTCGCTGTCCACTGGAGTCGCACCAGAGGACTGGAGAGAGGCAAATGTAATTCCTCTCTTCAAGAAAGAAAATAGGGAAATCCCCGGCAATTACAGACCAGTAAGTCTCACGTCTGTAGTCTGCAAGGAGTTAGAAAGGATTCTGAGGGATAGGATTTATGACCATCTGGAAGAGCCTGGCTTGATTAAATGCAATCAACACAGCTTTGTGAGGGGCAGGTCATTCCTCACAAACCTTATCGAGTTCTTTGTGGATGTGACTAGAAAAGTTGATGAGGGTCGAGCTGTGGATGCAGTGTATATGGACTTCAGCAAGGCATTTGATAAGGTTCTGAAAATGTGTCGCTGGAAAAGCACAGCAGGTCAGGCAGCATCCAAGGAACAGGAGATTCGACATTTCGGGCATAAGCCCTTCTTCAGGAATGAGGAAAGTGTGTCCAGCAGGCTAAGATAAAAGATAGAGAGGTGGGACTTGGAGATGCAATAGGTGGAAGGAGGTCAAGGTGAGGGTGATAGGCCGGAGTGGGGTTGGGGGTGGAGAGGTCAGGAAGAAGATTGCAGGTTAGGAAGGCGGTGCTGAGTTCGAGGGATTTGACTGAGACAAGGTGGGGGGAGGGGAAATGAGGAAACTGGAGAAGTCTGAGTTCATCCCTTGTGGTTGGAGGGTTCCTAGGTGGAAGATGAGGCGCTCTTCCTCCAACCGTCGTGTTGTTATGGTCTGGCGATGGAGGAGTCCAAGGACCTGCATGTCCTTGGTGGAGTGGGAGGGGGAGTTAAAGTGTTGAGCCACGGGGTGGTTGGGTTGGTTGGTCCGGGCGTCCCAGAGGTGTTCTCTGAAACTGAAAGTTTTTGGTACTTACTGTCTTTAATTTCTGATATGGCTAGGAAGAACTCTTTGTTTAGTGTATGGATTCTTCTGTGGATGAAGAACAGTAGAGGTCCTTTTCAGGTCTGTGAGAGTGTTATCCTGAGCTGGGGTAGGTCTAATTGCAGGGAATGTAGGTAGCAACGCATGGCTGCAAGTGTGGAACGGAGGATCCGGAGGGAGGTTTGTTGCTGGAGGCTTCGGATTTGTTGTAGGTACTGGTTGTCCCGGTTGGGTCCAAATTTTTTTGGTCAGAATGTAGTCCGGAGTCCGTGCAGGATCAGTCGGTTCCGTAGGCAGGTGCTGAGGAAGGAGATGTGGCTGTGGTAGCGAGTCTGTTTGAGAATGTGGTTGAAGAGCTTCAGTGCAGAGGAGATGACCTGGGGGGTGCAGTGAGAGAGGGACTCACTGAAATCCTTGTAGAGGGAGGAAGAGAGCTTCTTCAAGGAAGGCATCCTTGCAAGAGGATTCGCAGTAGGTTAAAATCTTCGAGGAGAAAGTTGAAAGTTTTTGGTACTTACTGTCTTTATAAGGTTTCCCATGGTAGACTCATTCAGAGGGTCAGGAGGAATGGGATTCAGGGGAACATAGTTGTCTGGATACAGAATTGGCTGGCCAACGGAAGACAGAGAGTGGTAGTAGAAGGAAAATATTCTGCCTGGAAGTCTGTGGTGAGTGGTGTTCCACAGGGCTCTGTCCTTGGGCCTCTATTGTTTGTAATTTTTATTAATGACTTGGATGAGGGGATTGAAGGATGAGTCAGCAAGTTTGAAGATGAATCAAAGGTTGGAGGTGTCATTGACAGGAGAGGGCTGTTATAGGCTGCAGCGAGACATAGACAGGATGCAGAGATGGGCTGAGAGGTGGCAGATGGAGTTCAACCTGGATAAATGCGAGGTGATGCATTTTGGAAGGTTGAATTTGAAAGCTGAGTACAGGATTAAGGATAGGATTCTTGGCAGTGTGGAGGAACAGAGGGATGTTGGGGTGCAGATACATAGATCCCTTAAAATGGCCACCCAAGTGGACAGGGTTGTTAAGAAAGCATATGGTGTTTTGGCTTTCGTTAACAGGGAGATTGAGTTTGAGTCATGAGATCTTGTTGCAGCTCTATAAAACTTTGGTTAGACTGCACTTGGAAGACTGCGTCCAGTTCTGGTCGCCTATTATAAGAAAGATGTGAATGCTTTGGAGAGGGTTCAGAGGAGATTTACCCGGATGGTTCCTGGACTAAAAGGCTTATCTTATGAGGAGAGGTTGACTGAGCTAGAACTTTTTTCATTGGAGAAAAGGAGGAGAAGAGGGGACCTAATTGAGATATACAAGATAATGAGAGGCATAGAGTCGATAGCCAGAGACTATTTCCCAGGGCAGAAATAACCAACACAAGGGGTCATAGTTTTAAGCTGGTTGGAGGAAAGGATAGAGGGGATGTCAAAGGCGGGTTCTTTACACAGAGAGTTGTGAGAGTATGGAATGCGTTGCCAGCAGCAGTTGTGGAGGCAGGGTCATTGGGGACATTAAAGAGACTCCTGGACATGCATATGGTCACAGAAATTTGAGGGTGCATAAGGGCCTGTTCTGTGCTTTACTGTTCTATGTTCTAAAAAGAAAACATAAAGAAACTAAAATTTCGTACACCGGGCTCCTGCAATATAATTCTGATGCATGCTATGTTATTAAGTGCAGCAAAAGTACTACAACATTTAAAATTTGATATGGAAACACTAACCTGTTGAGAACATTGGTTCAGACCTCTGAGGTTAGAGGTATTTCAGATGCATATTCCTACCTTCTCCTTCTAATCCTAATGTGGTGTGTATGTTAACTTGTAATGAAGAGTTTAGTCACTTAACATACACTAGAAATTTCTGGAGCCAGTTTTGCTTTAGATGATATTCTGTCTAATGGAAATATTCCTCCATTCCACCAAACGTTGATTTTTTTTTTAAACAAGGGCTACTATAAAAGTTTGCATTCTTTATATAAGCTGGGAATGCAAATTGTACAGCTGGTAGCATGGTTCCCTTGGATGAGTTGAACTGGCATCGGTCTAGTTTGAAGTTGCACTATTTATGTTGGAATTGTTCAGTATCTGTGCCCTCAATTAACTTTGTAACACCAGGCTAAGAGGAGCTCCTTCTCCGTCAGCGTTACAATTGTCATTTTGTTAAGTGTTAGCGATTTCTGTCCATCCAACATTATCTTCTGTATTTCTTTAAAGAAGTACTAATTTCCCTGCTCTCTTAACCGTTTATCCTGTAATGTGAGTAGGCTAGTGCACTCGTTAGTGCTTGCATTCAGTCTACAGCACAGAAAGAGGTCAACTAATAAATACTCCACTCAAACTTCCTTCCATCCCTGCTCATCCTACCCTCCTCTCACTTGTGCGTATCTAGTGCCACCTTAAATTCATCTTCAGAATGAAACTCAGCTGCTTTATGTGGAAGAGAGTTCCATAAGCTAACCATTCTTTGGATAAGGAAGTTGTCCCTACAAATGGAAATATTTTTGCTACATCTACCTTATCTTAAACTTTTCGATCAGATCATTGTTTAGCCTTCCCTTTTCTACAGAAAACTGCAGTCCGTGACTAGGAGCCTTAAACTATAATAATACTTGTCACAGTGAATCCTTGTACTGCTCCTTTCCAGAGTCCTGTTTAGTACTTGAATAAACTGAGGTAACTCTGGGGGTTCGATTGGAGAAACGCTATTTGTCTCTATCCTTTTGATCGGGAGCAGTAATACATAATATTGCCATGCTGAGCATAGTGTAGTTTCTTAATAACTTTTTGCTTTTTATTGTCCTAGTATTGAGCTTTTTGAAAATTCAAAAATTGAACTAAGGAAAATCACTTTTTTTTAAATTAGATTCCAATTGTTCAGCTTATTCAGGAAATATAAAATATAATCAGAAGTACTATTCGTGTCACAAATGGATTATAATAAGAGATAACAGTCATTGCAAATGGTAGGCATCCTGTTTATTTATACTCTAATTTAAAACATTAAGATACATGTTTTTGATTTCAGATGATGTCTCAAAGTAGCTTATTAGGGATCTAGAAATGCCTTTCCCCTCAATGTGATAGCATGTGCAAAGATTAAAGGTAAAGCCTTCTGTCAGTTTGACTTGTCATTGATAATGTTCACAAAAGATCATTGTATGTTGTGCATGATTATGTATATGTAATAAATTTCAACTTGCATTAAAATAGTATGTAACTATTTTAATTTGTGTGTATTTTTTCCAGAGTTTAAAATTTGCAGAGCCAGAGTTGCTGACAGTGAGATATATTAAAGATGGTCCTTTCAGCAGAAATCCTAAGTCTGAAGTGAATTGATCAACCTGTGAAGAAATAAGTGTGGTCAGACTGATGAATACACAGTAAAACCGCCCTTTATACCCTGTGCCTGTGCTATTATTGGCCCTGAACTTCTTTGGACTTGGCCCTAAGAAATCCATTTAGGGTTATCTGAAAACAAATATGACTTTGGTGTGCAGAGTTTCTGGATCAGAAACTGCAGAGTGATCTGTGTTCTGAGAATGCAATTCTTTTAATGTAATAGGTAAACTAAGTTGCCTTGTTCGGTGGCTTTGTCATATTATTCAACAAAACTTCAAAAATAATCTTGTAAAATGCTTTACCCTTATTCACTCATCAATGTATTTAAGTTCGAGTTGTCATTGTTACAATATATATTTTTTAACCACACTTTAGTAATCAGGAATTAGAAAACCATTTGTCAATAGGTATTGCAAGTTGCTGTGTTTGTGTGATAATGTCAGTTGTGTAACTGAATGCTATTAACCTATTGATTAGACAAAAATGTTTGGTTCAGAGAGATACACAAAGCGACAGTTTCTGTTGGTTTTTATATTTTTAATTCTATCCTAGTGCAATTTGGAATGGCCCATTGTCTATGTTGATAGTATAAAAATCTGTGTCTTTTGAACATTCATTCGCTAGCATCAATTGATCACTGGATTAAGACAACTGTTTCGTTCCTTGCCTCCAGATGAACTATTTACAGATTATTGTACTTTAAACCATATAATGCAAGTTGGTGAAGTAGCACTTACCATAGGAGTTCTAAACATTGGTAGCATTTTTGAAGCATGAATATAAACCAGCATTGTTCAAGTTTTTAAAAAAATCTTACCAGGGAATAGATCATCTTTATAATTCAGGATTAAATATATCAGAATGTATGAGGTATTAGTATAGTTAGTAAGATAATGCACACTCTCGATCTTGAAATGTGATGAATACAAATACTGACATTTTATATATGTACATATAAAAATGAAGTTTCTGTATGAGCTTTAAAAACAGGAATAAACAAATATGCTCTTGAATTACTCTATTTATAACTTGTGCATGTATGGACACAATAGGGCCAACGCCCTCCTAATACTATTCGAGTGATTTTGGCTGTGATATGAAATCCTGACTAGTAGTTTAGAGAGCAAAGAAGCTGAGATTGAATGAGAAGTTAAAAAGATAGTCAGTTTGGAAGCCACAGGGAGCATATACTAGATAAGAAAGGAGTGTGTTTATCAAGGTTAATGGCAGATACAAGGAACCAGGTAAATAATGCAGGTGAGCTGAGGGCACATGGGAGTGTGATATCATAGCTATGACTGATACTTGATTAGAAGATGAGCAGGATTGGCAGCTTAACATTCCTAGTTATTAGGTATTCAGATGATAAAGAGGAGTGAATAGAAGGGGAAGGGGTCATGGTATTGATAAAGGAATCTATTAAGGAGGCATGATATTTTAGAAGGATTATCAAATGAGGTAAAATGGATAGAAATAGAAAACATAAAAGGGCAAACATGCTGTTGGTTGTGTATCGTAGACCCCAAACAGTCAGAGACAGAGAGAATGAATATGTAATTAAAATTCAGAGAAATACAATAATAATCTAGTAGAAATGGGAGGATTTTAACTACCCACATATCAATTGGGACAATTTGTGTGCAACATAGGAAATGAACAAAGTTCTTAACTTGTGTGCAGGAGAACCTTTTTAGCCAGTACCTAGAAAGCCGAACAAGGGAGAGTTGCAGTTTTGGACATAATGTTTGGAAATGAGACCAAGGGCATATCAGTAGATGAGCATTTTGGACAGTTAGATTTAGGATTGTTACAGAAGATGTTAAGGATGGCATGGCAGTGAAAGCTCTAAACTGAGTAAAATTAACATTTTCCAAGGTAAAATTTGGCCCCATTGAGCTAGGACCAACTACTTGCAAACAAACTGTCTTAGATCAATGGGAGGCATTAAAGGAGGAAATATTGTCTGACAGGGCAGATTAGTTCTCATAAAGACAAAGAATGGGATTAGGAACATAGGAACAGAAGGAGGCCATTCAGCCCATTGAGTTTATTCCACCATTCAATAGTGACTGATCTGTGGCCAACGACATATAGCTGTCTTTGGCCCATTAAGCCTTAAGAGCTTTTCTTTAAAAAAGTTATCTGTCTCAGTTTAAAATTGACAGCTGATCTAGCATCAACTGCCATTGTGGGAGAATTTCAAATGTCTACCATCCATGCACTGGAAAATAGCGTCAATGTAGTCAGATCTTTGACGTAGACATGTCTATGTGTGTGTGCGCGCACACACACAGCTGAGTTTTTATACTTTTTTTTAATCAGAAGGAGAATAAGGAGAGTTGCTGTGTGATATTGGGAAATAAAAATATCAGAATGATACTTGGATGGAATGGAATTTACTCAGTTTTACTTTGTGACAGGATACAATGTTTTAACGTAATGTTGAAAAAACACACATTTAAACCCACACTGTTTGCTTCAGGCTATTTTAGAATTGTGCAATGTTTATGTTGCATATTAGATGTAAAAGGCAGAGGTTGAAATGCCATTTGCCGTGAATCCATTTGAGTATGTTTGGATCAGGTAAACCTGCACCCATCGTTCTGGTTGTCTGGTTTATGTTTATTGATTCTCCTCCACAGAAAAATAAGTAAATGCTCTGGCAGCATTCAGTTAATTCTGATAGTTCTCGATTTGATTCTGCAAAATCGAGCATTGGTCCTCACAAGGGGAAAGACAGTACAAATATTACCAAACAAGCAAAATCATAAATGGGCTTTACTTTATGCCCAGAGACACCATCACTTGAAATGCAGAAATTACAGCATTGAAAGAGGCAATTCAATGCACTGAGCCAGAACTATATCTTCAATCAAAGTTACCTCTTTTGGTCATCTTCTGCCCTTTGAGTATATTTCTTTTGATTTTCCCTTTTAAATTGTCATCAATTTATTGTAAATCGTTGTCTGTGCCTCTGTAGTGTGCTTGTTAATCTGTTAGAAACAATAATTTCCCCCCATGAAAACTTGTTGCCTCTTTATCATTTCTGTTCTAGCGAAATGCCCACAATTTTGAGTTTTTAAATTGTCTCAACTTTTCCAAACCGATCTTTGTTGCTCTAGAATCTAAATTCTGGTGACATGATTGTGAACTACTTTTTCCATGTTTGCAACGCCATGTCATTGCATGCAGGTTGCACAGCGTTGGTTAACTAAGGGAGTATACTATTAGATACCTACTTGTAAAATGAGAGAGCCTCAAATTCCTAGGTCTAGTGCCAGAAATCAGGGTGGAACAAAGTGCATTTATCGAATAATATCTCCTTACCTACTGTGGCTCTGCTCCACCCCAACCCCACATCACTTACTGTGTGGCTGCAGCAATGTTTGTCTCTTCATTCTTTCATGGAATGCGAGTGTTGTTGGTAAGACCAGCATTAAAAAAAAATACATCCCCATTTATGCTGCTCATACTCATCTGTATCCTCTATCACAAGAGTTTCCGAGTTACATTTTATCATTTTGTGTTAATGTAATCAAATGGCGAAAGAATGAAAATCGTGAAACAAACCTAGCACTTCATTCTTGATACCACAACTGAGCAAACTGGGGTTTCTGCACAGCTTCGCTGGGGATGCTGGGGGAAGTCCTGACCTAACGTGGTCCCAATGTGGGAGCTTGGGAGTTTCCAGAATAAACCTTACAGCATTTGCACCCTTTTTTAAGAATAAGTATTAAAATTGTTTAACAGCCTGATAATCGAAAGTTGGAATGATTAGATTACTTACAATGTGGAAACAGGCCCTTCGGCCCAACAAGTCCACACCGACCCGCCGAAGCACAATCCACCCATGCCCCTACATTTACCCCATACCTAACACTACGGGCAATTTAGCATAGCCAATTCACCTGACCCGCACATCTTTGGACTGTGGGAGGAAACCAGAGCACCCGGACGAAACCCACGCAGACACTGCGAGAATGTGCAAACTCCACACAGTCAGTCGCCTGAGGGCGGTGTTGAACCTGGGTCTCTGGTGCTGTGAGGCCACTATGCCACCCATGCTGAGGGGGGAAAAACAAGCGAGAGGACTCTACACTTGTAAGACAACAGTGGGTGTGGACTCATATGTAGGCCAGAGAAAGAAGGCCAATTCCTTCCCTAAAATGCATTTTACTACAATAGATACTAGTCTGATGGTCACCAATAGACTAGTTTTTTTTAAAAATATTTCCAGTTAGTACTGAACTCAGATTTCACAACCTGCATTGATGGGATTCAAAACCATGTACCAAGATCACTAACCTGGGGTTAAATATAACTAGTCCACGAACGTTACGACTGCACCAACGCCTCTCCCTGTTGTATTGGGAAATGCATTTATTAAAGATTTTTAAGAATTTGAAATCTGACTTTAAAGAAAATTATCTCACAGCTACTTTGGAACAACAGTAGGTACATGGCACCCAGGTGAATTTTTTGACATTGGGTTAAACTGACATTAGGAGAAAGCGAGGACTGACTGCAGATCAGAAATGAGTGCGGCGCTAGAAAAGCAAAGCAGGTCAGGCAACATCTGAGGAGCAGGAAAATTCTCCGCTACGTTGGGGAGACAGGAAGCCAACTTGCGGATTGTTTCAAAGATCATCTCTGGGACACCCCACCAACCAACCCCGCTGCCCTGTGGCTGAACACTTCAATTCCCCTTCCCTTCCCACTTTGCCAAGGGCATGCAGGTCCTGGGCTGCCTTCATCACCATCCAACGCCTGGAAGAAGGACGCCTTGGGACCCTGCAACCACACAGGATTAATGTGGATTTCACCAGTTTCCTCATTTTGCCTCCCCCCACCTTATCCCAGTCACAAGCCTACAACTTGGCACTGCCCTCTTTATCTGTCCATCCTCTTTCCCATCTCTCCGCTCGACCCGCTTCTCCAACCTATCAGCCCCCCTGCCTTCACCTACCTATTGCATTACCAGCTACCTTCCCCAGCCCCACCCCAACCCACAAGCCTCATCCCTGATGAAGAGCTTATGCCGGAAACGTCGATTCTCCTGCTCCTCGGGTGCTGCCTGACCTGCTGTGCTTTCCCAGCACCACACTGTCTACTCTTACGCTGACGTTACGTGGGATAGTTTGTTTTAAAGCGGAAGAATGCCTGTGGGTATTTTGACTGTAGCTAGTGTCTTGGTCCTGTTTTTCAAGGTGGACCAGATCCAGTCAGAGTTGTGAAACTTGTTAATTGTAGAAACTTGTCAAAAATAGTTCAGCCAAGGCATCAAAAAGGAGAAAGACCTGTGTGGCATGGAGCTTTTAAATGAAACCACATGACAAAATGAAAGCTGTGAGATCTCAAAGTTACCACTTTTCTTGAGGTGAAAAGTGTACAGTGTATTATATTTCTGGATTTCCAAATAGGGGCAGATGGTTGTGGATCAGTCCTGTGAAGCTTTTCTTTACAAGGATGGAAAGTTTGTGACAGTGATTGGTATGTATCACTTTGAAGAAAGTCTGAGGCTGCAGGGGGAGTGCCTGGGAGAACCTGTTAAGTGTGAATGATAAATTTGATCTATTGAAGGGTTTATGCCAAGCAGATTAGATGTATAAAGAAAATTAGTTCAGTTTTGCATTTAAAAGGTTCTAGAGTTCAGTTCAGAAGTTTCTTTTAGCAGGGGAAGCAATTTCAGTTCAGGGGAGTCCACCACCTCAGCAGAAATGGTTTTAGTCTGTGGAGTTTCCAAACCCAGGTGAGTTTGGATATAAATCTTCAAGTTGTTGGAACTGAGAAAGTTTAGATCGTAGGAGTTGTGAAGATTATGTACAGGAAATTTTGTGGATTATAGTGGTTCAAGAAGGCAGCTCACCACGACCACCTTTTCTAGGGTAACTACGTTCTGCAATAAATGCTGGCCCAGTGACCCTCGCATCCCACAAGCGAATAAAGAACCACCACAACAACTATCACCTGAGTGATAAAATCAGCTGATACGTGGTAACATCACCACCTGCAAGTTCCTCTCCAAGCTGTTCGCCATTCTGACTTGGAAATGTATCACCGTTGCTTCACTGTCACTGGGTCAAAATCCTGGAACTCCCTAACAGCAGACACTGGAGGGAATCATAAAATTGTCTGCACAGTTGAAGAAGAAATAAGTGAGGGGATCCAGTTTAAATAAAGATTTAAAGATTGCTTCTCGATAAAGGATGCTGTTAAGAAACAGGTTGGAACTTGGTTTTGTGGTTTATATTAAGATCCTTCTAACTGGATAATTTACTTCTTATGTAATAGTTTCAGTGGTTAAAGACCATCCTTGTTGTGAGTCTTTGGAAAAGGCAGAGGGAGGTAGATTTCTGAAGACCAAGGGGATATACAGGAAGGTAGAGCTGAGGTTAAAATCAGATCAGCCCCGATCTTATTAAATGGGGGGAACAGGCTTGGAGGGCCACATAACTTACTCTAGTTGCTGAATGGAATATATTCAGTGATCAAACACCAGATTAACCTACTGCGAAAGTTCACTGCAGGTTTTATTTGGGGATCTGATTAGTTTATTCTTACCATCTGCAGGCATGTTACTAACTTCTTGGAGTTGCAGAGAGTTCAGGGTGATGAAAGGATCACAATCTAAACTAATTTAATCCAAGGGCAATGACAAATGTTCCACCCCTGGAATATGTTGTAATATTAAATATGACCAGGAGGAATTTTGTCTGATGCAACTCATTCGCCATGTACCACATGGCAAATGATGCCTGAAAAGATAATTGTGTTGATCTTCATAAATGCATTGGTAAATGTAAGCACAGCAGCTAATAATGGCTGATAATAGTTGTATGTTGCATGTCACCGTGTCATTTGATCTGCTGGTTAATAATATCACGTAGAGGGAGGGGCGAACCAAAACTGGAAACAAATAAACAGGGTGTCATAGCATTTGCCGCCAGGTACTGGGTTAAACTGTAAAAGCAGAGGTGTACCAGCTGGCCGAGTTTCTGGCTAAGATGGGAAAATCTCTGTCATGTGTTCATCCTGTTCAGGCGGGTGCGCAGTGAGGCTGGGTGGTTGGTACTGCAGCTCTGTGCCGGGACACTGAGGTGTTGCTACATCCAATACCTGCCTGTGTGTCTCTGTCTCGCTGCGTGGGTGTTTGTGTGTGTGTGTGCTCCTTTGCCACGTTTACATCCAAAAACCACTGTGTTGGCTGCCTCCGAGTTTTTATTTGTTAAGGTGACCGGAATATTCACTGGCGCCTGTTCCTGTGATGAATCGGGAGGTGGGGAGGAGACCACTTTCTGCGTTTTTTGTTGCGGGTGAGATGCTGAGTTGAGCACAGCCTGTGAACCGGCTTGTTGTGTAGGAGGGAGAGGATTTCACAAACAGAGTCGACATGGCAGCCGTGGACAATCTGAAGATCTCCGAGGCCGAGATGGAGAGCTACTATCTGCTGTGCAGTGCCTGTTTACTGCTGGAATCCACAGTGAGAAGTAGGTGCCAAAAGTTTGCCTCTATTTGTGGTGCTGGTGTGATAGTGTTAACATTAGTTTGTGCCGTTTTAAAAATGTCCTGACCGTGTGAGACTTTGTTTCTATTCTGCAGCAATCAAGTGGCGTCAATGATTCATTTAGTTGAAAATAAACAATTTATTTAATATTCAGGTGCACATGTCCGTTCTGGGTGTGAAATCTAATCTCGGAAAATGACCATTTATACATTTCAAACCTCGCACTGTTGGTCAGCAATAAAATGTATAAGCAGCTTTGTTTTTATTTAACGATATTGACCAGGAACTCCAAGCCGAGCCTGCTTTTTTTCTCTGTCTGACTTGGAATGTCTTTCCAGTTTAGCAAATTTTGACAATACTGCTGAATCAGATCTAATTACATCTGCACAGCCGGTACACAAGGAGTTTCCAGATTGTATTTTTTTCCGGGTTTGTACAAGGCATGCATTTCTCAGTTATGACACGGTGTAACCATTCATTAAAGGCAACACTGTAGACTTTTATTGATTTTCGAAGGCGCCTTAATTCTTCTGAATGAAAGTCTACAACTTGAGTGAATCTCCTAGGAGGAAGTGATGACTGCAGATGCTGGAGATCAGAGCTGAAAATGTGTTGCTGGAAAAGCGCAGCAGGTCAGGCAGCATCCAAGGAGCATCCTCTTCAGGAATGAGGGCTCCTGAAGAAGGGCTAATGCCCGAAACGTCGATTCCCCTGCTCCTTGGATGCTGCCTGACCTGCTGCGCTTTTCCAGCAGCACATTTTCAACTTGAGTGAATCAGCAGCTTACAGGCGATGACACTGTTAATCACAAATGTGTACAATGTGTCCTCACTAAGTGTCAATGGCTAGCCCTACTTCCGAGCGTGAATATATTCCAGATTTGATGCTTGTTAAAGCTTTAGACAATACCCGACATGGGACACCGGTTAGCCAGTCAGCGATGTCCACTTCCCTTGAATGAAACAAAAACATTTATACAGCGCCGCTCACAGCCCCAGGCCATCTGATAGCACCTTTCAGGTGCACTCATTGTTATAATTTACACCCGTCTGTGAATAGCAAGTTCCCATAGACAACCAGGAGCTGCTCTATCTTAGCCTGCTTGGCTGCTCTCTCTTATTCCTGATGAAGGGCTTATGCTCGAAACGTCGAATTCTCTATTCCTGAGATGCTGCATGGCCTGCTGTGCTTTGACCAGCAGCACATTTGCAACCAGGAGCTGTGGCCAGTGATGTTGGGGAGCAGGTACGTTTTATCTGGGATGCTGAGTGAAACTGCCCTCCTGTGGTGACATAGGATCAAATGCCTCTCATTGGAGGACAGATGAGGCCTTCATGTCTCATTTGAAAGATGGCACCTCTACAAGTACAGAATTTCCTTCACACAGGCAGTAGGGTTCTGGGTTGGATCTCAATGACACAAACTTTGTGATTCAAAGCTCAGAGTTAGTACCCACTCAATGGTAATTGAAGCTTAGAAAGTTAGCAACACGCTGATCACAAGTGTTACATTGAACAAATGAATACCATCTGTTTCTTCACATCCTGACAACTGTCAAAACTGAGAAATCAGCTGCACACTGCTGGCACCTCCACCGCATAAATCCTCCTTCCTGCTAAAAATACTCCAATCCTGTTTGCATGCAGACTGTAGACTCAAAAAGTCACTTTCTGTTCACCAGGAGCACAGAAAGAAATTTGACCTTTTCAAACCCAGCTGTAGTCTTGTGCTCTACTGTAACAGTGAGGTTAGTTCAGTCCACATGCATTTTCAGGGATAAACACTTCTCTTTTCTTAACATTTCAGTGTGATTAATAACCAGCCCTGAAAAAAAAATCACAGATTCAAAACATTTAAACCAAAATATCAAGCTGTGCTAATCTTAAAGCTGAAAATATGGTTCACAGGAGTACATGAAAAATTAATATAAACATCGTAAATGTAGGGCAAATGCAGACCTAAGTCAGTGACTCTAAGGCAGTGCTTCCCAAATAATTCCCTACAATGACTTCATTTTGAAATTGTCCTGACCGCTGTGTGAAAATTGTAGGGTTTGAGGTGATGGGGGTAAGGGAGGGCATGTGGGGAGTAGAGGGGCACCGGCGAGAGTCAGGGTTGGGGGCAGTCCTGTGTAAGAGGGCTCCTGGAGGTCAGTGCGGGATGTTAGAATTCGATGATGGGCATCTCTGTATGGAGCTTACGACTGTGCTTGAGGTCCTGACCCCGACATGGGATCAGGATGTAATTACATGGAGAATTGTTGGTTCAGTGAATATCCTCTTTCTAAGGCAGTTTCACCTGAGGACCACAACTGACCTTGCTGCTTTTCTTGTAACTCTCATTCAATGTAGGTAACATTGTAGCCTATTGGGTTAGAGGGGCCTGCATTGATCCTTCATGTTTGAGGGACTTTTGTGGCGTAGTGGTAGTCTTCATACCTCTAGGGGTGGGTCAGTGCCTCAGTGCTTAACACAACTGCCTCACAATGCGAGGGAGCTGGGTTTGATTCCAGCCTCAGGGGACTGTCTGTGTTGAATTTCATGCTCCCTCCGTTTCTGTGTGGGTTTCCTCCGGATGCTCTGGTTTCCTGCCACAGTCCAAAGATGTGCAGGTTAGGTGGATTGGTCATAATTTGCCCCATAATGTCCAAGGTGGGTAGATTAGCTGTTGGAAATGCAGGGTTACAGAGCTCGGGGTGGGTTTGGGTGGGATACTCTTTCAATGGGCTAGTGTGGACTTGATGGGCCAAATGGCCTGATTCCACACTCTAGGAATTCTACGATTCTCTAAACAAGGAAGCACAGGTTCAAATTCTTCCTGCTCCAGAGGTGTAACATAAAATGTCTAAGCAAGTTGATTAGATCTGCCTGGTTCACTGATGCACAACAGAATTGACTGTTTAGTCTTCATCTCAGTTGTCAATTGTCATACTTCTGTATGATACTGAATACTTTAGCTATTAACTTTTCAGAACAAATATTAAGCATTTTAATTTGTAAATGAATGAAATAGCTGAAATGAAGTGAAATAAAATTCTTCTTAAGACTAAGGGGCTTTCTCGGTGCAGTGCTAATGTCCTGCCTCTGAGCTAGGAGGCCAGGGAGCAACTCCCACCTGCTCCACAGGTGTGTCATAACATCTCTGAACAGGTTGAGATAAGAAAAAGCATCTTGAGTCTGATAAGTTGGTTGAAATGAATTAAGCTGCAAATGTGTTGCTGGTCAAAGCACAGCAGGTTAGGCAGCATCTCAGGAATAGAGAATTCGACGTTTCGAGCATAAGCCCTTCATCAGGAATAAGAGAGAGAGAGCCAAGCCGGCTGAGATAAAAGGTAGGGAGGAGGGACTAGGGGGAGGGGCGATGGAGGTGGGATAGGTGGAAGGAGGTCAAGGTGAGGGTGATAGGCCGGAGTGGGGTGGGGGCGGAGAGGCTGTTTGAGAACGTGGCTGAAGAGCTTCTGTGCAGAGGAGATGACCTGGGGGGTGCAGTGAGAGAGGGACTCACTGAAATCCTTGTAGAGGGAGGAAGAGAGCTTCTTCAAGGAAGGCATCCTTGTAAGAGGATTCGCAGTAGAATGTTACATACGGCAGTACCGAGGGAGCTCATAGACTGCACTAGTTTAAGAAAGTGGCCCATCAGTATCTCCTGGGCAATCCGTGATGGGCATCAAATATTGGCCTTGCCAGTAAATAAGTATACGTGAAATTGAATCATTTCCTCAACATGATGTCCCACGCCACCCAATGTACTCTTCACAACAAAATGTTGGTTGCTCAAGCAACTTGCTTCATTGAATAAACTGCTTTGCAATGGGCTCTGAGGCTACAATTGAATTGTAACTTCCTGTGTCACTGTATCTATTTTTCCCCAAAAAACGGAGTTCTGTTGACTAGCTGCATTCTGGATAATTTAGAAGTTTGTGGTCTTTAGTTATTGGTGTGCAGCTTGGAAGTTATGGATAAATTTATAGCTTTGATAGAAATAATAAATGGAATATTTTTAACTGAATGCCTGTTAAACAATGCATATGGATCTCTTATCCAGAGAAGACAAAAAATGGGTTGAATTATATAATGGGCTGGTCTGCTGCTCAGAATAAAGGGCAAACCATTTACACTGAGAGGAGGAGAGATTTCTTCACTCAGATTGGAGTGAATTTTTGGATTTTTTTTGCTCCTGAGGGCCACTGAAATTTAGTCACTGAATGAGTACAAGCCTAGATCGATAGATTTCTACAAACCAATAACATCAAGGGACATGGGGTTAGCGCGGGAAGACAGAGTTGAGGAAAGTGGTCAGCCAGGGTGGAGCATGGTAGAGTTGGTTTGAACATCTGGCCTACTTCTGTATTTCTGGTCATTCACATTGAAACTGCTGCTAAACCTCGCCAAGACATTAAGTCATTTTCGGGCAGTATTTGACCCATCATGTGATGTTCACAAGACCTTAAGACATAGGAATGGAAGCACATGTGTGTGATTGGTGGAGGGATTGAAGGTTAAGGTTGGGGATATGGTACTGATGAACAGGCTGTTTTATCCCCGATGGTGTCGATCTTCCTGAGTGTTATTGGAGCTGCACTCATCCTTAGAGTAGGGAGTATCCTATCACACTTTTGACCTCTGCCTTGTAAATGGTGGACAGGCTTTGGGGAATCAGGAGGTAAGTTACTTGCCACAGTATTCCTAGCCTCTGACCTGCTCTTGTAGCCACTATATTTATATGGTTGCCCCATCCATTTTCTGGTCAATGGTAAACTGCATGATGTTGATAGTATTCACTAAAGGTAATGTCATTACATATTGTAATGGTTCCAGCTGATGGTACTATTGGACAAGTCAGATCCCAGGGATAAAGTCTGACTTGATAGATCAATTTTTATTTATTCATCATGGTGTCATTCACTGAAACATGGGTACACAAGTCTGCAGATTTTCTTTATCAAGCCAACCCAAAATGTTCCATTTATGCCTACTGTCTGCTTCCTGTTGACTAACCAATCCTCTCTTCAGGATAATATGTTACCCCACTACTCCATATGCTGTTAGTTTGTAGTCAACCTTTGATGTGGGACGTTATTTAATGTCTTTTAAAATCCAAGTACAGCACATCTACAAGTTTGCCTTTATCGATATTGCTTGTGTTACGATCCCAGCCAATGTACAACCTAAAAACCAAAGAGTTTTCAAAAGAAGATTCAAATGGATCTGATAGATGTCTAGACATGTTGAGTTCAGACCCTTTAGAAATGTAAGACTTTGACCCAAATGGATCTAAACAGATCTGAAAGCGATGCTGTTCTGGCAAAGCTGTGCATCTCGGTGTGCTCAGGCCTATATGGGCAAAGCAAAGATACTTTTCCAAAGAGTCCAACCATGGATGGCACGGTGGCTGAGTGGTTAGCACTGCTGTCTCACAGCGCCAAGGACCCAGGTTCAATTCCAGCCTGGAGCGACTGTCTGTGTGGAGTTTGCACATTCTCCCCGTGTCTGTGGGTTTCCTTCCGGGTGCTCCGATTTCCTCCCACAGATCCAAGATGTGCAAGTTAGGTGAATTGGTGGTGCTAAATTACTCGTCGTGTTCAGGGATGTGTAAGTTAGGTGCATTAGTCAGGGGTAACTGTAGGTTAGGGTGATGGCTCTGGGTGGGTTACTCTTCAGAGGGTCGGTGTGGGCTTGTTGGGCCAAATGGTCTGTTTCAACACTGTAGGGAATCTATGTGATCTATTAACTTGGTGGTTGATTCTGAAATATAGTCACATGTCACTGCAGTGTTTCTTTAACAATACAATAGAAGTTTATTACACTAAAGAAAACCAAAAATAAGCAAAAGCAAACAAGATATCTAATTATAAAACACAGTTTGAAAAATCTCAAAATATGCAGCATAACAAATTTAATTATCTTATGCGATACTGTGATTCAAATCTGGAGTAATTATCCCCATAACAAATATTCGAGTTAAATTTAACTAATTATCTCTAATTTCTTTCCTGTCAAGCTTTATCACAATGAACACTCACAAAAATGAGGGCTTAGACTTTCTCAGCTTTTAATTATCTGCAGATTTCTAATTGGATGACTCACATCTTAAATGGAAATATGGCATATGCCCGAAACGTCAAATTTCCTGTTCCTTGGATGCTGCCTGACCTGCTGCGCTTTAACCAGCAACACATTTTCAGCTATAAAATTGAAGGTGGCAGGATTGAGGGTGGGTGTATCCTGACATAGAGAGAGGACTAGTTTGCAGACAGGAAACAAAGACTAAGAATGAACAGGTCCTTCATTGATTGACAGCCAATGATTAATAAGGATTGTGTTTGGACTCCGGTTATTCACAATATATATTAATGATTTAGGCAAGGGAATACATGAGTAATTGTGAAACAGATCCCATTCTAATGACACACTCTCCCAACTACACATCTCTCAGACCCACTAGCTCCCCAACACCTTGAGCTGACACCCAGCACTCTCCCTGGAGACCCAAGTCCCCTTCACTCTACAGGATCTGCTGCTCCACACCACCTTCACCTGGACCTGCCTCCATCCCTTTTCCAGCCTACTCTGGACATGTTTCCTCCCCTTACCCACACCCAGCTCTGGACCTGAAATACCCCCCTCACACCCCACTGGGACCCACCATTCACCCTTCCTAGACCCTGCTAGACCTGATTTCCCACACTCAGCCTAACCTATGTTAAATGCTTATGTGCTCAATCTCTTTCCAATGTACATCCTGGCATACTACTCACCAGCTCCTTCCAGCCATCAGTCAATATAAACGTCCCATCCCGGCACCCTCACCTCACACTGACTTATTGTTCACCAGCAGCTGTCGAAGTAGTTGTCAGGACATTGAAATGTTGGAATGGGGACAGCTGACCCCAGTGAATATGTGGCTTGGTTTTTGTCCTCCTTGACAGCTCTGCCCTACGATCAGAAGTACAGTTCCACATTTCCGATTGGAATCCCGTGTTAGAAATGTGCAGCTCTCTCTTGGTTGACAAAGAAGGAGGAGGCGTGTGTGCGAGATTGCCAGGCCTCGGAAAACCTGGAAAACCTGGTGCTCACGAGGAGACTGCAAACCTACAGGAAATTCTGCAAATGAGACTTTGAAACGTTTGCCTCTTGATGGAGCAATTCTTCTTCCTGCTAGTTAATTTCACTCTTGGTGTTAATTGCACGATCAAAAACTCAACAGAATGAGCAGCTTTAATCAGCAGCAGGACCAGCTGCCTGAGGTGAGCTTGCCTTTTGGGGGGGGTGGGGGGGGTACTCTGCTGTTGGTTCATTGACGTTGTCTGGTTAAAGATTAGATTAGATTCCCTACAGTATGGAGACAACAAGCCTTCACCGACCCTCTGAAGAGTAACCCACCCCGACCCAGTCTCAGTCCCCTTCCCTATATTTACCCCTGACTAATGCACCTAACACTATGGGCAATTTAGCATGGCCAATTCACCTAACCTGCACATCTTTGGACTGTGGGAGGAAACCGGAGCACCCAGAGGAACCCACGCAGACACAGAGAGAACATGCAAACTCCACACAGACAGTTGCCCGAGGTGGGAATGAAACCCAGGTTCCTGGCGCTGTGAGGCAGCAGTGCCAACCATTGAGCCACTGTACTGCCCATGGTTGGACTCTTTGGAAAAATATCTTTGCTTTGCCCATATAGGCCAGAGCAGACTGAGATACACAGAGTTTGAGCATTTGCATCAGGACTCTCATTACAGACCAGTTCTTCTTGCCCAAAACAGTGACATCATCAGAATGGGCAGATGTTCCAAAATGTGAGCATTTAACTGTTTCCTTACACAATCCCCAAGGTACTGTTGGTATATTAAACCCAGACCCTGCCAAATAATATCAATACTAGGAGTATGTTTCCTTTTCTATTTTCTCCATTCAGGGCTGTTGGCATAAATAGCAAAGCTGCCATTTTCTTCCTATCTCCAATTGTCCTTGAGAAGGTGGGGGTGAGCTGCCTTCTTGAGCTACTGCAGTCCATGTGCTGTAGCTAGACCAACAATGCCCTTGGGGAGAGAATTCTAAGAAGCAGCAACAGTGAAGGAACAGCAATGTATTTCCAAGTCAGGATGGTCAGTGGCTCGGAGGGGAACTTGCAAAGGGTAATGTTCCCTTGTATCTGTTGCCCTTGTCCTTCTAGGTGGAAGTAGTCATGGGTTTGCAAGATGCTGTCTGAGGAACATTGGTGAATTTTTGCAGTACATCTTGTAGATAGTACACTCTGCTGCTACTGAACGTCAGTGGTGAAGGGAGTGGATGTTTGTGGGTGTGCTGCCAATCAAGTGGGCTGCTTTGTTCTGCATGGTGCCAAGCTTCTTGTATATTGTTGGAGCTGGTGGAGAGTATTCTATCACACCTCTGACTTGTGCCTTATCAATGGTGGGCAGAGCTTTCTCCACGTATGGAGTCAGCTATTACGAGGAGGCATAGCTTTAAATTAAGGGGAGGTATGTATAGGACAGATGTTAGGGGTAGATTCTTTACTCAGCGAGTCGTGAGTTCATGGAATGCCCTGCCAGTAGCAGTGGTGGACTCTCCCTCTTTATGGGTATTTAAACGGGCATTGGATAGGCATATGGAGGATAGTGGGCTAGTGTAGGTTAGGTGGGCTTGGATCGGTGCAACATCGAGGGCCAAAGGGCTTGTACTGCGCTACATTTCTCTATGTTCTATGTTCTCAATGGTAGAGGTCTCAGGTTTAGAAGATGCTGTCAGAGGAGCCTTTGGTGAATTGTTGCAGTGCATCTTGTAAATGTACATACTGCAACTTCTGAGCGTTGAAGGGAGTGGATGTTGATGCTGGTGGATGAGCTAATGCCCTGCAGAGTAATCAATTGGCTGTTCTTTAATTGCAATTTGCTGTGTGTAGGATCTGACTGTTCACACATGAGCTGCTGTGTTTGTTATATCATAACTGTGGCTGTACTCCTGAATATTTCATTGAGAAGAGAGCACCTCCAACAGTGTAGTACTCTTACAGTAGGCCAGCAGGAATGTAGGAGTCAAAAGATGTAGCGCTGGAAAAGTACAGCAGCATCCGAGGAGCAGGAGAATCAATGTTTCGGGCATAAGCCCTTCATCAGAAATATGAAGGAGAGAGGAGGCTGAGAGGTAAATCGGAGGGTGGGTGTGAGGCTAGGGGGGACGGTAGCTAGGAAGGCGATGCAGGTGGGGAGTAATTGTGATAGGTCGGTGGTAAGGGTGGAGCAGATAGGTGAGAAGAAAGATGGACAGGTCCAGAGGGCGGTGCCGGGTTGGAGGATTGGATCTGGGATGAGGTGGGGGAGGGGGGATTTGAAAACTGGTGAAGTCGATGTTGATGGCGTGTGGTTGAAGGGTCCTGAGGCAGAAGATATAGCGTTCATCAGGATTAATAACCTTTCTTAGATCCATCATATTCTGACTCAGAAGACAAGAATGTTATCAATTAAACTACAATTGGCAGGTAAGTGGCCCTGCCTAGGGTGGGTACTGGAATACATCAGAGACTGTTCAGGGTGAGGAGGTGGATTAACGTCAGGTGCAGCTATTTAATGCAGGTGTGTGGGTGTGATTGCTGATTCTCAGCTGATTAGAGCGATCTTACTGCAGGAACAATATCTATTCATTGAAGGAACTGTGCTACAGTCCAGTGCAGCTCTAAAATAAATCTATTGAATTCACAGAATGTTGAGTTATTAATAAATCAACAGGAATCTGATCCTAAACTCAGTGCCCTCTGCGTAAAGGTCAGATTTAACACTGGTGTCACCATCATTCAGCCCCATGTTTATCACATGCTTATTTTTGGAACAATTATTTGAATGAGACTTTAACTGATTCGTTGAAATTGGAAAGTAATGACATTGCACAATTTTAATTTGTCACACACATGAGCCGAACTTGTATTGTCTGAGACTGAAGCTGAACTAACAGGATGTCCTAGCTACTCGTTATTTTAAACCTCCCTAATCTCTGTAATCTCCTCTAACCCTGAAAGACTCCACAATCTCTGTGCTCCTTCAATTTTGGCACCTTGTATAATACATACAATCGATAGAAGTGACACTTACCAGTTCAGTGTAACTACAAAGACCACCAGAGATGACCCATCAGGACCCTCATTACAGACCACTTCTTCTTGCCCAAAACAATAGGATCATCAGAACGGGCAGATGTTAATGCAACTTTGGTTGGACCACCTGGCATTGAGCTAGGCACCGGAGACAACAAGAGCACAGTCAAACCCCCAAAGCCTTCCTCACTCCGTGGAGAAAAAAACAAAAAACTGCAGATGTTGGAAATCAGAAACAAAAACAAATTGCTGGAAAAGTTCAAGAGATCTGGCAGCACCTGTGGAGAGAGAAACTGATTTAATGTTTCAAGTCTGCTATGACTGTTCTTCTGAAGTCAAGCAATTGACATAGTCATACTCACAATGTCCCAGACATCACTGCCTACCAGTAACAGTATGGATGGGTGCAGCTCCAACAACACTAGAGAAATTTGACACCATCCAGGACAAAGCAGCCGCTTGATTTGCCCCACATCCACTCCCTTCACCACCGACGCTCAGTAGCAGCAGTGTGTACCATCTACAAGATGCACTACAGAAATTCACCAAAATTCCTCAGACAGCACCTTCCAAACCCATGAGGATGGGCAGTTGATGTAGTTTATATAGATTTCGGCAAAGCCTTTTGACAATGTCCCACGTAGGAGACTGATAAACAAGACAAAACCACATGGGATCCAGGATAACCTGGCAACTTGGATCCAAAATTGGGAGAAAGTGAGGGTTGCAGATGCTGGAGAGTCAGCGTTGAAAAGTGTGGCACTTAAAAAGCACAGCAGGTCAGGCAGCATCCAAGGAGCAGGAGGGTTGACCTGGTCGAATCTCCTGCTCTTCAAATGCTTCCCGATCTGCTGTGCTTTTCCAGTGCCACACTTTTCAACTCTGGATCCCAAATTAGCTTAGTGACGGAATACAGAAGGTGTTGGCAGAAGGCTGTTTTACTGGAGGCTGGTGTCCATTGGCATACCACAGCGATCGGTGCTGGATCCATATTGGTCGTTAATAGTATAGAAGAGCATATAGATGAGCAGATCAGTGGCAAATGGAATTTAATCCTGATAAACGTGAGGTGATGAACTTTGGAATAAGTAGCCAGGCAAGGGAGTACTCAGTGCATGACAGGACACTAGGAAGCTCAAAGGAACAGAAGGATATTGAGATGTTTGTCCATGATAGCAACAAGGCAGAGTAATAGGGCAGTTAGAGCATTCGGAACACTTGCCTTTATCAGTTGAGGCATAGCCTCACGGCGGCACGGTGGCACAGTGGTTAGCACTGCTGCCTCACAGCGCCTGTAGACCCGGGTTCAATTCCCGACTCAGGTGACTGACTGTGTGGAGTTTGCACGTTCTCCCCGTGTCTGTGTGGGTTTCCTCCGGGTGCTCCGGTTTCCTCCCACAGTCCAAAGATGTGCGGGTCAGGTGAATTGGCCAAGCTAAAATTGCCCGTAGTGTTAGGTAAGGGGTAAATGTAGGGGTATGGGTGGGTTGCACTTCGGCGGGTCGGTGTGGACTTGTTGGGCCGAAGGGCCTGTTTCCATACTGTAAGTCTAATCTAATCTAGCTTATAATAACAGAGACGTGATGTTGGAGATGTACAGAACTTGGGTTTGGCTTTAGCTGGAGTACTGTGTGCAGTTCTGGCCCCCACACTATCAGAGCAACGTGATTGTACTGGAGATGGTGCAGAGGAGATTCACCAGGATGTTGCCTGGGTTGGAGTATTTCAGTGAGGGCGGTGAGGGTCTGGAATGCACTGTCTGGGATGGGAGTTGGGACAGGAAACCTCACAATCTCTATTATGGTGAGCAGTTGAAATGTCGTAACATTCACATTGAAATATTTCAGATTCTTAAGGGGCTTGACAGGATAAATGCTGAGAGTCTGAGACTCTTAAGACCAGAGGACATAGTCTCAGAATAAAGGGGAGTCAATTGAAGACTGAGACGAAGAGAAATTTCTTCTCTCAAGGGGTTGTGAGTGTTTAGAACTCCTTGCCACAGAGAGCTGTGGGGGCATGGTCCTGGTGTATATTTAAGGCTGAGATCGACAGATTCTTGATCAGTCAGGGAATCAAGGGGTTATGGGGAAAGGACAGGACAGTGGACGTGAGGGATGTACAGAATGGCCTATTCCAGTTCCTATTTGTTATGGTCTTATTTCAGCAATGAAGAGGGGCTGGGTAAGCTCAGGTTGTCTTCTTTGGAGCAGAGAAGGCTGAGGGGGGACTGACTGAGCTGTATAAGATTCCACAGGGCATGGACAGGGTGAATAGGAATCAACTATCCCTTAGTTGAAGGCTCAATAATGAGAGGGTACCATTTGGCTGGAGGGCAGAAGTGTTTTCACTCAGAGGACGGTGAGGGTCTGGAATGCACTGCCTGGGATGGGCGTTGGGACAGGAAACCTCACAATCTCTACAGCGGTGAGCAGCTGAAATGTCATAACATTCAAACCTATGGGCCTTGCTCTGGGAAGAGGGATTAGTGCCAATAGATTGAGATAGACTCAATGGGCCACAGTGCCTCTTCTGTACCGTATCACTGTATGACCATTTCCACCTGGAAGGTTAAGGGCAACAGAAATACATGAGAACACCATCCGCTACAAGTTCCTCTCCAAGCCACTCACCCTCCTGACTTGGAAATATATCGCTGTTCCTTCACCGTCGCTGGGTCAAAATCCTGGAAAGCTCTTCCTAATGGCATTGTGGGCAGCAGTTCAAGTGCAACTCAGAGCGGGTGATAAATGCTGGCCTAATAGAGTCACCCACGACCTCAACCCACGAGATAATGAGAAAAAACCGACACTGGCCCAGACTGTGATTCCTCCGTCCTGTGAACAAACTAAAAAGAAGTTGTCACTGAAGAATTATGTGCTGAAAATGTTAGTGCCAAGTAAACACTGTAGTTCTCAATTTATATTTCAAACAACATATGTTCATAGGAAAACAGTTTCCTTTTACCTCTGACTTTCACAAGATTCATAGACGCAAAGGTTTTTAGACACATATGTCATACTTTGGGTGGTGTGAGTATATGTGTCACATTTCAAAATGAAAATAAAGAGAAAAAAGCTAGTTTTGCACTTAAAGGAGCTTCTCATGAGCACAGCTTCCCCACCCCCGCCCCAATCCAGTCCTTCCTGGACGATCAGGTCCAGTACTGCGAGGAGGGATAAAGTGAATGACTACCTGTAGATTATCCTCCTGATCTCTGACTGAGCACAGCAACCAGAAACCTGCAGGTATAAAAGGATAGATCAATGAAATGTTGTTCCAGTACAAACCCATTTGGTTCAAGAATGTCTGGCCTACATGTGACTCCAGACTCAGTGATGTAGCTGTTGCTTAAATGCCCTCTGGAATCTCACAGCAAATCACGCAGTTCCAGGGCAACTAGGGGTGGGGAACAAATGCCAATGACATTTCCTTTCGCTGATGCATTGTCCAACCAGATCCCTGAAAGGGATTCACTTTCAGAATCAGAAACTGTGTGTCACCACAGCCATCAATCTACATGGAGCTGCCCAGACACTTAGGGGGAGTGTTGCCTGTCAGTGACCCACACACTAGCAAAGAGTAAAAAAATAGTTTGAAATATTGTACATTAGATGTTATCGCACACCTTAGGACGGTAAATAGAATTTGACATTTATTACTGAAGGAATGGCATTTAAAAATAGGGGAGTGTTGCTGTAACTATAAGGCATTAGTGACGGAACCTGGAGTGTTGTGTACAGTCTTGGTCCCTTTACTTGAGGAGGGATGTGCTGTCACTGTTTTGGAGGTAGTTCAGATGAGGTTTGCTAGATCTATTCTACAGGTGAGGGGTTTGCCTTATGAAGAGAGCAGTTTAGGCCCATACTATGTGCACTTCAGATGAATGAAGGGTGATCTAATTGAGGGATATAAGATGCTGAAGGGGATTGACAAAGTAGACATGGACAAGATGTTTCCCCTTCTGGAGCAATCTGGAATGAGAGGTCACAGTTTTAGGAAAAGGGGCCGCAGATTTAAAACAGAGATGAGGAGAAATTTCTTCTCTCAAAGGGTCCTGAATCTGTGGAATTCACTCCCCCAGATCCCCCCAGAGTGCACTGGATGCAGGGACGTAGATGCGATGTCAAGAAGGTACGACAGTGCCTCTTCTCCCTCAGACAGCTCAGGAAATTCAACATGTCCACAAGGACCCACATAGAACATAGAACGATACAGCACAGAACAGGCCCTTCAGCCCACGATGTTGTGCCGAACATCTATCCTAGATTAAGCACCCATCCATGTACCTATCCAATTGCCGCTTAAAGGTCGCCAATGATTCTGACTCTACCACTCCCACGGGCAGCGCATTCCATGCCCCCACCACTCTCTGGGTAAAGAACCCACCCCTGACATCTCCCCTATACCTTCCACCCTTCACCTTAAATTTATGTCCCCTTGTAACACTCTGTTGTACCCAGGGAAAAAGTTTCTGACTGTCTACTCTATCTATTCCTCTGATCATCTTATAAACCTCTATCAAGTCACCCCTCATCCTTCGCCGTTCCAACGAGAAAAGGCCGAGAACTCTCAACCTATCCTCGTACAACCTATTCTCCATTCCAGGCAACATCACCAACATTTACAGAAGCACCATTGAGAGTATACTGTCCGGGAACATAATGGCCTGGTACGGCAATTGCTCTGCCCAGGACCATAAGAAACGACAGTAGGTGGTGTGCACAGCCCAGACCATCACAGAAACCAACCTCCTATCCATGGACTCCATTTACACAGCTCGCTGCCGCAAAAAGGTTGTCCACATCATCAAAGACCCCTCCCACCCTGGGAATGATTTGCTACAACCTCTTCCATCAGGCAGAAAATACAGAAGCCTGAACATACACACACCGACAGGTTCAGAAACAGCTTCTTCTCTGCTGTTATTAGACTGATGAATGGACTCTCTCACTTCAAATAATGCTGATCTTACTCATGTTAATCTTGCTGCGTGCACACACCCCTGTGTGATGTACCCACCTGCCTCTGTCTAAGTTTTTTTTTTCTTTTCATTCTATGATCTGTACTTATTTGCTTTTAATGATCTGCCTGTACAGTTCGTAAAAAGAACCTTGTCACTGTACTTCGGCAGATGTGACAATATATCAATCTATCAATCAAACAATGATTGAGTAAATGTAAGGAGAGTATAGCCAGGTGTTTAATCAGTAATGGGCTGAAGGGTTTTGGAGAGCACGCAGGAAAGGAGAGTTGAGGCTGAGATCAACCCTGAATGACAAGCAGGTTTGAGGGGCTGAATGGCCTCCTTCTGTTCCTAACTCTCGGGTTCTTATAATTTAACCTGATCAATGGTTTTTCTTTCAGCGTTGTCAGTGACGATCTGTTATTGTCACATTGAGAAAACAATCTTTTGTATCATTTTTTGATACGATCTATTGTATAGGAGAAGCCCTTTGGCCCATCGTGCTGGTAACTGCTCTTTGATCAAGCTTTCCAAGTCTTCACCTTTCTCCACTCTTTCCAAAAACCTCCTGCTTCCACCACTCCTCCCTGTCAGTGAATTTCAGATCATCGCAAACACACGCTGCAGACTGTAATATTCATTCAGTACTGGCCTAGTACTGAGTCAGTCAGACCAAGGAAGATGGATGTCTAGGTTTGTACGAGTCAGTTGCAGACTGCGTGCTATAATAAACTCTCAGGTGAACAAAATGCTGTTCCATTGGATCTCAAGGCCCTAGTTTCCCGACTTCCTTCCCGAAACAACTGTGCCTCTGGGTCTCCTTTCCCTCCTGTATGGCGCTCCTTATGATTGAGACCTTATCGAGCTTTAGACATTGTAACCAGACAGCTCCTCAGTTGTCAGTTCTCTGCTTTCTCATTTTCCTGATGTAAATACAGGTTGTTGTTGGAGGATCAGGCATGTGCATGGACGTGGGGGTGACTGGAAACTGACCTCGTTCAAACACAGAAACATCGAAACTAGAAGGAGGAAGAGGCCATTCAGCCCCTTTGAGTCTGCTTCACCATTCAATATGATCGTGGCTGATCACCCAACTCAGTCTCCGCTTTCTCCCCACAGTCTTTGATCCCTTTAGCCTTAAGAACCGTATCTAACTCTTGAAAAATAATATTTTAGCCTTAACTGCTTTCTGTGGCAGTGAATTCCACGCATTCCCCACTCACTGGGTGAAAACATTTCTTCTCACTTCAGTCCAAAATGGCCAACCCGATACCTTTAGGCTGTGACCCCTAGTTCTGGGCTCCCTGCATTGAGAGCATCCTTCCTCATTCACCCTGTCTAGTCTTGTTAAAAGTTTATAGACTTGTTTTTTCTGATTCTGGATAATCCAAGATGGAGGACGGGAAAAATTTCTGTAAGAGCTGCTCCTTTTATTTTGAGGTATTTTAGGAGCTGGAGGTGATTTCCTCGAATTCCAGGAGCAGCAATTACTGTTTTATATGCTGTTGCATTGTTTTGGAACTTTGGAAAAAGAAAAGTCAAAACAACAGCAGTTTTCAAAGGGAGAAGGGCAGACAAAGGAAGCACATGGTGAGGACAGTGCAGGAGGGAGAGAGAGAGCGAGAGAACCTGCACAGTTACCGCCTTTGCTGTTTGAATTCATGTGTCGCTGGACATCGGAGTGCATCTGGGAAAATTAACAAACAGTGAATTTCACAACTAATCTTGGAGGAACCAGTTTGAGTGAAGTTCACAGCACAGAATCAGATAAGTTAACTGTTGTTTTTAGTCTGTCCAAGAGAAAGGCTGTATTAGTGAGCACTATGGGTTCTTTCTTGATTATATGTTTTTGGAGATAAGTCTGTTGGTTAAACTTAAAATACAAGCCATAGCTATTAATTTAATCTGGGGCAGTGTTTGTAGAGGAATAAGATGGTGTTATTTTCTGGGTCTGTAGATTGTGAAGGAGCAAAACTGGCCTTTGCAGTACTTCTTGTCAGATGTGGGAGTTTAAAGAGAGTTTAAGGGTTACTGCAGATTATATCTGCCATAAATGTTGTTGGATGTGAATCTTATCAGATCGAGTGATCGGTTGGAGAGACAGATAGAAGTGATGAGGAATTTACAACAGCAACAGTATGTGATGGATGGCAGTTGTAGGAAGGGGGGAAAGTCTCAGATACAGTCACATAAATGAGTTAACTCCAGGAAGGGTAAAAGAAGTAGGCACCTAGGGTAGGAGTCTTGTGGACATACCCATTTCGAACAGGTATGCTGTTTTGGAAAATGTAGGAGGTGATGGATTCTCAGGAGAACATAGCACGAACAGCCAAGTTTCTGGTATTAAGACTGGCAACGAGGGGTACTTTGCCTTCCAAGAGATCAATTGTGTTAGGGGATTCTGTAGTCCGAGGAACAGACAGATGTTTCTGTGGCCAGCAGAGAAAAAGCAGAATGGTGTGTTGTTTCCCTGGTGCCTGGATCAAGGATGTCTCAGAGAGGGTGCAGAATGTTCTCACGGTGGGGGGAGGGGCCAGCAGGAGGTCATTGTCCACATTGGAACCAACGAAATAGGAAGGGAAAAGGTCGAGATTCTGAAGGGACATTACAGAGAGTTAGGCAGGAATTTAAAAAGGAGGTCCTCAAGACTCCTCACAGCGCCAGAGATCTGGGTTCATTTCCCACCTCAGGCCACTGACTGTGTGGAGTTTGCACGTTCTCCCCGTGTCTGCGTGGGTTTCCTCCGGGTGCTCCGATTTCCTCCCACACTCCAAAAATGTGCAGGTTAGGTGAATTGACCACGCTAAATTGCCCGCAGTGTTTGGTGAAGGGGTAAATGTAGGGGAATGGGTCTGGGTGGGTGCGCTTCGGCAGGTCGGTGTGGACTTGTTGGGCCGAAGGGCCTGTTTCCACACTGTAAGTAATCTAATCTAATCTAATCTAATATCTGGATTACTCCCAGTGCTACGAGCTAGTGAGGGCAGGAATAGGAGGATAGAGCAGATGAATGCATGGCTGAGGAGCTGGTGTATGAGAGAAGGATTCACATTTTTGGATCATTGGAATCTCTTTTGGAGTAGAAGTGACCTGTACAAGAAGGACAGATTGCACCTAAATTGGAAGGGGACTAATATACTGGCAGGGAGATTTGCTAGAACTGGGGTTGGGATGATTTAAATTAGTAAGGTGGGGAGAGGTGGGGGGCATGGGACCCAGGGAGATAGTGAGGAAAGAGATCAATGTGAGACTGATACAGTTGAGAACAGAAGTGAGTCAAACAGTCAGGGCAGGCAGGGACAAGGTAGGATTAATAAATTAAACTGCATTTACTTCAATGCAAGGGGCCTAACAGGGAAGGCAGATGAACTCAGGGCATGGTTAGGAACATGGGACTGGGATATCATAGCAATTACAGAAACATGGCTCAGGGATGGGCAGGACTGGCAGCTTAATGTTCCAGGATACAAATGTTACAGGAAGGATAGAGAGGGAGGCAAGAGAGGAGAGGGGGTGGGATTTTTGATAAGGGATAGCATTACAGCTGTGCTGAGGGAGGATATTCCCAGAAATACATCCAGGGAAGTTATTTGGGCGGAACTGAGAAATAAGAAAGGGATGATCACCTTATTGGGATTGTATTATAGACCTCCCAATAGTCAGAGGGAAATTGAGAAACAAACTTAAAAGGAGATCTCAGCTATCTGTAAGAATAATAGGGCAGTTATGGTCGGGGATTTTAACTTTCCAACCATTGACTGGGACTGCCATAGTGTTAAGGGTTTAGATGGAGAGGAATTTGTTAAGTGTGTACAAGACAATTTTCTGATTCAGTATATGGATGTACCTACTAGAGAAGGTGCAAAACTTGACCTACTCTTGGGAAATAAGGCAGGGCAGGTGACCGAGGTGTCAGTGAGGGGCACTTTGGGGCCAGTGACCATAATTCTATTTGTTTTAAAATAGTGATGGAAAAGGGTAGACCAGATCTAAAAGTTGAAGTTCTAAATTGGAGGAAGGCCAATTTTGACGGTATTAGGCAAGAACTTTCGAAAGCTGATTGGAGGCAAATGTTCGCAGGTAAAGGGACGGCTGGAAAATGGGAAGCCTTCAGAAATGAGATACCAAGAATCCAGAGAAAGTACATTCCTGTCAGGGCGAAAGGGAAGGCTGGTAGGTATAGGGAATGCTGGATGACTAAAGAAATTGAGGGTTTGGTTAAGAAAAAGAAGGAAGCATATGTCAGGTAAAGACAGGATAGATCGAGTGAATCCTTAGAGTATAAAGGCAGTAGGAGTATACTTAATAGGGAAATCAGAAGGGAAAAACGGGGACATGAGATAGCTTTAGCAAATAGAATTAAGGAGAATCCAAAGGCTTTTTACAAATATATTAAGGACAAAAGGGTAACTAGGGAGAGAATAGGGCCCCTCAAAGATCAGCAAGGCGGCCTTTGTGTGGAGCCACAGAAAATGGGGGAGATACTAAATGAATATTTTGCATCAGTATTTACTGTGGAAAAGGATATGGAAAATATAGACTGTAGAGAAATAGATGGTGACATCTTGCAAAATGTCCAGATTACAGAGGAGGAAGTACTGGATGTCTTGAAACAGTTAAAGGTGGATAAATCCCCAGGACCTGATCAGGTGTACCTGAGAACTCTGTGGGAAGCTAGAGAAGTGATTGCTGGGCCTCTTGCTGAGATATTTGTATCACTGTTAGTCACAGGTGAGGTGCCGGAAGTCTGGAGGTTGGCAAACGTGGTGCCACTGCTTAAGAAGGGCGGTAAAGACAAGCCAGGGAACTATAGACCGGTGAGCCTGACCTCAGTGGTGGGCAAGTTGTTGGAGGGAATCCTGAGGGACAGGAAGTACATGTATTTGGAAAGGCAAGGATTGATTAGAGATAGTCAACGTGGCTTTGTGCGTGGGAAATCATGTCTCACAAACTTGATTGAATTTTTTGAAGAAGTAACAAAGAAGATTGATGAGGGCAGAACAGTAAATGTGATCTATATGAACTTCAGTAAGGCGTTCGACAAGGTTTCCCATGGGAGACTGATTAGCAAGGTTAGATCTCATGGAATACAGGGAGAATTAGCCATTTGGATACAGAACTGGCTCAAAGGTAGAAGACAGAGAGTGGTGGTGGAGGGTTGTTTTTCAGACTGGAGGCCTGTGACCAGTGGAGTGCCACAAGGATCGGTGCTGGGTGCTCTACTTTTTGTCATTTAACATAAATGATTTGGATGCGCGCATATGAGGTACAATTAGTAAGTTTGCAGATGACACCAAAATTGGAGGTGGAGTGGACATCGAAGAGAGTTACCTCAGATTACAACAGGATCTTGACCAGATGGGCCAATAGGCTGCGAAGTGGCAGACGGAGTTTAATTCAGATAAATGCGAGGTGCTACATTTTGGGAAAGCAAATCTTAGCAGGACTTATACACTTAATGGTAAGGTCCTAGAGAGTGTTGCTGAACAAAGAGACCTTGGAGTGCAGGTTCATAGCTCCTTGAAAGTGGAGTCGCAGGTAGATAGGATAGTGAAGAAGGCATTTGGTATGCTTTCCCTTATTGGTCAGAGTATTGAGTACAGGAGTTGGGAGGTCATGTTAGGCCACTGTTGGAATATTGCCCGCAATTCTGGTCTCCTTCCTATCAGAAAGATGTTGTGAAACTTGAAAGGGTTCAGAAAAGATTTACAAGGATGTTGCCAGAGTTGGAGGATTTGAGCTATAGGGAGAGGCTGAACAGGCTGGGGCTGTTTTCTCTGGAATGTTGGAGGCTGAGGGGTGACTTTATAGAGATTTACAAAATTATGAGGGGCATGGATATGGTAAATAGACAATGTCTTTTCCCTGGAGTTGGTGAGTCCAGAACTAGAGGACATAGGTTTAGGGTGAGAGGGGAAAGATATAAAAGAGACCTAAGGGGCAACATTTTCACACAGAAGGTGTTACGTGTATGGAATGAGCTGCTAGAGGATGTGGTGGAGACTGGTACGATTGCAACATTTAAGAGGCATTTGGATGGGTATATGGATAGGAAGGGTTTGGAGGGATATGGGCCGGGTGGTGGCAGGTGGGACTAGATTGGGTTGGGATATCTGATCGGTATGGACAGGTTGGACCGAAGGGTCTGTTTCCATGCTGTACATCTCTGTGACTCTATGATTCTGTATGATCCCCCTTCATTTTTCTGTAATAAATATAATCCCAGCTGATCCAGATTCTTGTCATACATCAGCTCTACTATCCTCGGAGTCAGCCCGTGTTACACATCCTCCATAGCCTCAGTAAGGAGACCAAAACTGCAGACAGTACTCACCAAGGGCCTGTATAATTACCGTAAGATTCCTTATTTGAGGTCCTCTCACGATGAAGGCTAACATACCATTTGCAAGAGCAGCAGCTTCTATTAATGTAGTGCCATTAATGTGATGATCCTTCCCTCAGCACTTCACAGGAACACTATCAAAATCTATTCAACAGAAAGCCACAAAAGGGTTAGGGCACGTTCAGTTGGTCAACAGGGCAGGATTCAAGGAGGGTCTTAGGGAGGTGGTGAGTGAAAGAGAGGAAATGTTTGGGAATTCTAGAGCTCACGGTCAAGGGAGTTGATGAGGTGACTCCCAGCAGGGCAGCTGTTCTAATCAGTGACAGGCAAGTGGCCGAAACTAAACTTCAGTGATCAGAGGGTTTTGGGATTGGAAGGGACTTACAGAGTTAGAACAAAGCCATGCTGTTATTGAATAAGCTGACACAATGTGATAAAGGGAAGTCTGATATTGCTGATTAAATTTAGGAATGACATGGTCTGGAAGGTAGCCTGAACAATGAAGGTTAGCTTTGATCATGTTTAACAATAGAAACTTTGATCTTTAATCCGCATTCCACTGGTTGGAGCTGGTTTGTGAAATGTCACCATTATTGACTGGGAAACTATACACGGAGTGAGAGACTCTTACCAGTTTTCTAGTTTGTTTAGTTGAAGATATCACCATTTGACGCAGTCTCTCATGTCAGAGGTGTCATTTTTCAGATGAGAGGTTAAATCTTTCAGGGGATATATGTAGGAAAATGTTAGCCAGGAATTCTCCTGATCGAACCTATGCTGTGAGATTTGTATCATCCACCAGGGGCTTTAATTGAACCCTTGAACTCTGAGTGTATCGCACTCTGTCAGCACTGACTCCGGGAGTGCCAAGAGAGGTATTGTGTTTCAGGTCCCTCGAGCCTGCTCCGCCATTCAATAAGATCATGGATGATCTTTTCATAGACTCAGGTCCACTTACCTCCCTGTTCTCCATAACCCTTTATTCCTTTACTGTTCAAAAATCCTATTATCTTTGCCTTAAAAACATTCAATGAAGTAGCATTGACTGCTTCACTGGGCAGGGAATTCCACAGAATCACAACCCTTTGGGTGAAGAAGTTCCTCCTCAACTCCGTCCTAAATCCGCTCCCCCTTGTTTTGAGGCTATGCCCCTAGTTCTAACATTATAATGGAGAGTAGGTCACTGATGAAGCAGCTGCAGATGGTTGGGTCTAGGACACTACCCTGAGGAACTCCTGCAGGGATGTCCTGGAGCTGAGATGACTGAACTCCAACATTGTCAATCATCTTCCGATGCAGAAAAGTGTGGTGCTGGAAAAGCATAGCACGTCAGGCAGCATTCGAGGAGCAGGAGAATAAATGAATTCCTGATGAAGGGCTCCGGCCCGAAGCATTAACTATCCTGATCCTCGGATGCTGCCTGACCTGCTGTACTTTTCCAGCGCCACATTTTTTGACTGATCTCCAGCATCTGCCGTCCTCACTTGCTCCATCTTCCTTTGTACCAGGTCTGACTCTAACCAGCAGAGTGTTTAGTCCCGATACCCCTTGATTCCAGTTTTACCAGGGCTCCTTGATGTCATACTCGGTCAAATGCAGCCTTGATGTCAAGGGCTGTCACTCTCCCCTTGCCTCTGGAACTCAGCTCTTTAGTCCATGCTTGAATCAAGGCTGTAATGAGGTCAGGAGCTGAGTGGCCCTGGAGGAACCCAAACTGGGCGTTACTGAGCAGGTTAGTGCTGAGCTGGCGCTGCTTTTGGTTTGCTAGAATGATGCAGGAGCAGAGCGAAAAATGTACAAAATCACTTTCGCGATGCCATCTTAAGGACAAAGGTACCTCAGTACAAAATCTTAGGTACAAAGTAGAAAAGAAGGAAATGTAGTTAAAAGTTTAATATTAAAGTCGTTCTTAAGTCCTCAGCCATGCTGGGCTCCCATTCCCAACAAGGGTTCAATCTCCACCATGCTGGATTCGATCTCCCAATGCCTGACGCTGACGCACATGGGGAAGGACCTCTGTTGCTGCCACGCTGGGCTTGATCTCCTCCACGTTGTGCTCACTCGCCCCCACACTGGCTCCTTCTCCTCTGCATTGGGTCCACTCTCTCCCACGTTCTCTCACTGACTCAGTTTCTCCACATAAGGTAAGTAGATTAAAGTCAGAAAAAAAATAGCTGTAAAGGAAGACAAGAATGTGAAAGTGGACGGAGCAGATGAGCTCTGGACTGAACCCATCTTGATTGCTATCGATAGCACTGTTGGTGGCCCCTTCCATTACTTTACGGGTGATCAAGAGCATTCTGATGGGGTGATAATTGGCCGGGTTGGATTTGTCCTGTTTTTATGTACAAGACATACCTGGACAATTTTCCACATTGTTGGGTAGATGCTAGTGTTGTAGCTGTACTGGAACAGCTTGGCTAGGGGAGCAGCAAGTTCTGGAGCACACGTCTTCAGTACTATTGCCAGAATGTTATCAGGCCCATAGCCTTTGCAGTATCAAGTGCCTCCAACCATTTCTTAGCATCGCATTGAGTGAATGGAATTGGTTAAAGACTAGTATCTGTAATGCTGGAGACCACTGGAGGAGGAGGCTGAGATGAATCATTTACTCGGCGCTTCTGCCTGAAGATTGCTACAAGTGCTTCAGTCTTATTTTTTGGATGGATGTTCTGGGATCTTCCATCATTGAGGATGGGGATATTTGTGGAGCGTCCTTCTCCAGTGAGTTGTTCAATTGTCCACGACCATTCGCAACTGGATATGGCAAGACTGCAGAGCTTAGATCTGACAGGTCGGTTATAGGATCCCTTAGCTCTGCCTTTCACTTGTTGCTTATGCTGTTTGGCAGCTTCACCAGGTTGACACCTCATTATCAGGTTTGCCTGGCATGTCCTCCTGCACTCTCCATTGAACCAGGGTTGATCTCCTGGCTTGATGGTAATGGTCGAGTGAGGGATATACCAGGCCATGAGGTTACAGATTGTGCTGGAGTACAGTTCTGCTGCTGTTGATGGCCCACAGTGCCTCATGGATGCCTAGTCTTGAGTTGTTAGTTCTGTTTGAACTCTGTCCCATTTACCATGGTGATAGTGTCACACAACACGATAAAGGTTATTCTCAAAATGTGAAGGTGGGACTTCATCTCCACAAAGACTGTATAGTGATCACTCTAACCGATACTGTCATGGACAGGTACACCTGCAGCTGGCAGGTTGGTAAGGATGAGGTCAGGTCTGTTTTTCCCTCTTGTTGGTTCCCTCACCACCTGCCGCTGACCCAGTCCAGCAGCGATGTCCTTTAGGACCTGACCAGCTCAATCAGTAATGCTGCTGCCCAGCCACTCTTGGTGATGGGACATTAAATCCCCCACCCAGAGTACACTCTGTGCCCCTGCCACCCTCAGCGCTTCCTTCAAATGTTGTTCAACATTGAGGAGTATGGATTCATCAGCTGAGTGAGGACAGTACGTATTAATCAGCAGGAGGTTTTCTTGCCCATGTTTGAGCTGACAGCATCAGATTTCATGGGGTCTTGATTCTGTGTTGAGGACTCCCAATCGACTGCATCCCACTGTGCCGCCACCTCTACTGGGTCTGTCCTGCTGGTGAGATGGGACATATCCAGGGATGGTGATGGTGGGTCTGAGACATTGCTATGTCAGACAGTTGCTTGACTAGTCTGTCAGACAGATCTACCAGGTTTGGCACTAGCCCCCAGATGTTACTGAGAAAAATTTTGCAGGGTCAACAGGGCTGTTTCTGCCGTTGTCTTTGCCGGTTCCTAGATTGAAGCCAGGTGGTCCATCTGGTTTCATTTCTTTCTTGAGAGGTGAGATTTCCTGATAATCGGCAATGTTTTCATGGACACCACTTTTCCAGATATTGTCACTGAATTTAAGTTCCACCATGCCAGGGTTTCAACCCTGAGCATTGGCTGAGTTTCTGGATTAATAGTCCTGCAATAATACCACCAGGCTGTCACCTTCACCATCAGGTATCACAAGCCCAACAAGTGTTACTTTGAGTGAAATTACTAACTCCCTTGCAGATTCCCATGTAAATTGTATTTTGTTTTCTGTTTAATTTTATTGTCAGCCCACTGACAACCAGAAAGACAGGTGCTGGTCCACTCATTTATAAAGAAAAGGCTGAATTTATGTTTTAACTGGCTGTCAGAGATCAATCCAATATTAGCTCTTCTGGGAGTCCATTTGACATAAAACAGCACAATTCGATCTGATTTCTTAGAGTCATAGAGATGTACTGCTCAGAAACAGACTCTTTGGTCCAACCCGTCCATACCGACCAGATATCCTAAACCTATCTAGTCCCACCTGCCAGCACCTGGCCCATATCCGTCTAAATGCTTCCTATTCATATACCCATCCAGATGCCTTTTAAATGCTGTAATTGTACCAGCCTCCACCACATCCTCTGGCAGCTCCTTCCATACCTGTACCACCCTCCGTGTGAAAACATTGCCCCTTGGATTTGTTTTATATCTTTCCCCTCTCATTTAAAGTTCTGCCCTCTAGTTTTGGTCTCCCCTACCCTGGGGGAAGACTTTGTCTATTCACCCTATCCATGCCCCTCATGATTTTATAAACCTCTATAAGGTCACCCTCATCCTCCAACACTCCAGGGAAAACAGCCTCAGCCTGTTCAACCTCTCCCTGTAGCTCAAACCCCGCAACCCTGGCAACTTCCTTGTAAATCTTTTCTGAACCCTTTCAAGTTTCACAACATCCTTCCGACAGGAGGAAGACCAGAATGGAATGCTGTATTCTAAAACATTCTCTGCATTACTTTCAGACAGGGAGATGTCAAATGGGAGCATTATTTTCATGCTGTTCATGATAACAGTGTTTTGTTACCACTGTAATGTGATAAATGGCCACAAGACGTAGGAGCAGAAGTATTCCATTTGGCCCATCGAGTTTGCTCTACCATTCAATGTGGTCGTGATCATCCTCAACTCCACTTGCCTGCCTTTTCCCCATAACTCTGGCTTCACCTCCTGATTAAACATCTCTCTCTCTCTGTCTTGAAGATACTTAGTGACCCAGCCTCAGTATGATGTGATATCTGTAAATGTGTTTCTTTATAAGTAGCCAGTGCTGCTAACCCTGTGTCAAAACGTATGGCACTGTAAAAGCACAGCTGGGCAGGCAGCATCCGAGGAGCAGGAGAGTCGACGTTTAGGACATAAACTGTTCATCGGCTCTTCTGTTCCTCAGATGTTGCCTGACTGGCTGTGTTTTTCCAGCACCACACTTTTTGACTCTGATCTCCAGCATCTGCAGTCCTCACCTTCTCCTCCCGGATATGTTCTGGCTCAGCAATCTCCTATCGTTGAAGTGATGGTGTTTTACCCTCCAGAAGAATGAACATGCAAACAAGGAAGCAGAGGAGGCCAGTCATGTCTGGCCCTGTCATTCAATACGATCATGGATGATCTGATGTCAACCTTAACTCTCCATTCCTTCATATCCCCAATTACCTGTTATCACGGGGGGGGGGGGGGGGGGGGGGGGGTGGTGGTGGTGGTGGTGGTGGCGGTGGCGGTGGCGGTGGTGGTGGTGGCGGTGGCGGTGGCGGTGTTGTTGTTGTTGTTGTTGTTGTTGATGGTCGAGTGGTGTTATTACTAAACTATTAATCCCGAGATCCAGGTAATGTGCTGGGGCCCTGAGTTCGAATCCCGCCACGGCAGATGGTGATATTTGAATTCAATAAAAAGAATTGGAAGTCTGCTAAAAATCATGAGACAATTGACAGAATTCAAACTCCTCAGGATCATTCATGTCCCGTTGCATGGACAATTAATGCTGCCCCCCCCCCCCATACATCTTAAAAATAAGGAGAGGAGGTGGGTGTTGCTGGATAGGTCAGCATTTATTGCCCATCCCAAATTATCCTAAGAGTCAGCCACATTGCTGTGGGTATGGAGTCACATTTAGACCAGATTTCCAGATTACCAGATCTCATTGAGACAGTACATGTTCTTCCCTAAGGGACATTAATGAACCCAATGTTTGTTTTCATGACAATTGACAATGGTTACACAGGACCAGCTTTCAACACCAGGTTACCCTTGAACTGAAATTTCACCGTCTCACCACTGGTGCTGCTTTTGAACCCATGTCCTATCAGCCTGGGGTTGTAAATTACTTGTCCAGTAACATTATCATGATACTATTGCCTCCTCACTTATAAATATAAGTAGTAACATTGGTAATAACTGCTTGCCTTATCAGCAACACTTAAATGGCATGAACAAATTATTTCAAAATGAAACCTTTACCCTGTACTATTTGTACACCGGGTGTGTGCGCTGTCTGCTGTTTATCTTTGGGGATGTATCTCATTAACCTGGAGTGATTACTGTTGTTAAAAATCTGTTGTTTTCCAGTTGAGCAATAACTGGAGGCGTGACCACAAATTCCTTTATCACAGGCTGCAAAAGCTCTGGATCTGATTACTGGAAAAGCTCAGCAGGTCAGGCAGCATCTGTGAAGCGAAATCAGGGTTCACGTTTCAGTGACCCTTCCTCAGACCTGATGGTAGCTTGGAAAATGTCTGTTTATATGAACTTAGGGCTTGGATTAGCACCTGGGAGTATGATATTATTGCTGTTACTGAGACTTGTGTCACAAAGTTGGGTCGTTTTTTCTAAAACCTGTTCTTTTTCTCAAGGATACTGTGTCCTTGGTTTTTTTTCAGAGGAGTTATAAACCACTCCCGGTTCCGATTAGAACAATTTGGGACAGAGATTAAAAGGTATTGAAAGGCCTTTTTGTTTATATGGAAACAGATCAGACTTCAGACCAAAGTGGTCATGTTTTAGAAGCGACCTGAATAGTGGAAGAGCAATGGTCAGCTCTCTAGTTGAGCAGCTCAGTCCAGAACTAATTAAGAGTTCAGCAGTGGACTGCATGAACAGGCTCCCTCTCTCTCTCTCTCTTTCCTTCTGCCCTTGTAACTTCAACCTGTAAGCATCTGTCCCTTTTATTTAACTGTTTTTAAGGGAGGTTTGTTTATTGGGACTGTTGTGTATATTCAGAACAGCATAATTAAGTCTAGTTTGGATAGACTGAGTTCAGTATTCTGTTCTTTGTGTTTCATTGTGTGATTTTGTGAATACGTTTTTGTCTGTTTTAAAACTTGGTCGTCAACCTCACCGACTTAGATTACAGTGCGGAAACAGGCCCTTCAGCCCACACTGACCCTCCAAAGAGCAACCCACCCAGACCCATTCCCCTTTGACTAATGCAACTAGCACAATGGTCAATTTAGCGTGGCCAATTCACCTGACCTGCACATCTTTGGACTGTGCGAGGAAACCTGAGCACCCAGAGGAAACCCACGCAGACATGGGGGAGAATGTGCAAACTCCACACAGACAGTCACCTGAGGCTGGAATCGAACCTGGGACCCTGGTGCTGTGAGGCAGCAGTGCTAGCCACTGAGCCACTGTGCCACCCTTTTATTCTGGGTAATTTTCACTGTACACTTACCGAACCAAATTGCAAAGTTAGGGTCTGGGCTGCCAGTTTAAGAATGTTTGGAGTGGTCTGGCCTAGTCCATAACACTTGGTTGAGTGAAGGGCAAGATTGACAACTAAATGTCCCAGGAAACCGATGCTTCAGGCGCGATAGCGAGGGAGGCAGAAGGAGTGGAAGGGTTGTGTTACTGGTCAGAGAGGATATCACAGCTGTGCTGAAGGAGGGCACGATGAAGGACTTGGGCAGTGAGGCATAACGGGCAGAGCTCAGAAATAGGAAGGGTACAGTAACAACATTGGGGCTGTACTCCAGGTCTCCCAACAGCGAGCGTGAAATAGAGGGACAAATAGGAGCAACAAGATGGTGGTGGTGGGAGATTTTAGTTTTCCCAACATTAACTGGGATACACTTAGTGTTAGGGGTTTAAATGGAGCAGAATTTGTAAGAAGCATCCAGGAGGGTTTTCTAGAGCAGCATGTCAACAGGCCAACTCAGGAAGGGGCCTGGTGTTGGAGAGTGAGCCCAGTAAGTGGTTGAAGTTTCAGTAGGGGATTACATTGGGACTAGTGATCACAATTCCGTAAGTTTTAGAAAACTCATGGACAAAGACGAGAGTGGTCCTAAACGAAGTGTGCTAAATTGGAGGAAGGCCAACTATAGCAAAATTTGTCAGGAGCTCAGGAATGTGGATTGGGAGTAGCTGTTTGAAGGGAAATCCACATTCGATATGTGGGAGGCTTTTAAAGGGAGGTTGATTAGATTTCAGGACAGATATGCTTCTGTGAAAATGAGGGATAGAAATGGCAAGATTAGGGAACCCTGGATGACATGACAATAGTGAGATGAGCTAAGAGGATAAAGGAAGCGTACATAAGGTCTAGGCGACTGAAAACAGAAGAAGCTTTGGAAGAATAACGGGAATGTATGACCAATCTGAAACAAGGAATGCAGAGGGCTAAAAGGGGCCATGAAATATCTTCAGTAAACAGAGTTAAGAAAAATCCCAAAGCCTTTTATTCATGTATAAGGAGCAAGAGGATAATGAGAAAATGGATTGACCCACTCAAGGACAAAGGAGGAAAGTTATGTGTGGAGTCAGAGAAAATGGAGAAGTTTCTTAATGAGAACTTTGCATCGGTATTCACCGAGGAAAGGGACATGACGGATGTTGAGGCTAGGGATAGATGTTTGATTACTCTAGTTCAAGTCGGCATAAGGAGGGAGGAAGTGATGGGTATTCTAAAAGGCATTAGGGTGGACAATTCCCCAGATCTGGATGGGACCTATTCCAGGTTACTGAGGGAAGCAAGAGAGGAACTACCTGGGGCTTTAACAGATATCTTTGCAGCATTCTTGAACATGGGTGAGGTCTTGGAGGCATGGGGAATTGCTAATGTTGTCCCCTTGTTCAAGAAGGGTAGCAGGGATAATCCAGGTAATCATACATCAGTGAGCCTGAGGTAGGGAAGCTGCTGGAGAAGATACTGAGGGACAGGATCTATTTACATTTGGAACAAATTGGGCTTATCAGTGATAGGCAACATGGTTTTGAGCAGGGAAGGTCATGTCTTACCAAATTAATAGAATTCTTTGAGGAAGTGATAAAGTTGATTGATGAGGGAAGGGCTGTAGATGTCATATACATGGACTTAAGTAAGACGTTTGATAAGGTTCCCCATGGTAGGTTGATAGAGAAAGTGAAATCGCATTGGGTCCAGGGTGTACTATCTAGATGGATAGAGAACTCGCTGGGCAACAGGAGTCAGAGAGTAGTAGTGGAAGGGAGTTTCGTGAAATGGAGAATTATGACCAGTGGTGTTCCACAGGGATCCGTGCTGGGACCACTGTTTTTGTGGTACACATAAATGATTTGGAGGAAGGCATAGGTGGTCTGATGAGCAAGTTTGCAGATGATACTAAGATTGGTGGAGTAGCAGATAGTGAAGGGGACTGTCAGAGAATGCAGCAGGATATAGATAGATTGGAAAGATGGGCAGAGAAATGGAAGATGGGGTTCAGTCTGGGCAAATGTGAGGTGATGCATTTCAGAAGATCCAGTTCAAGAGCAAGCTTTAAGGTAAGTGGAAAAGCCGTGGGGAAAATTGATGTACAGAGAGATCTGGGTGTTCAGGTCCATTATACCCTGAAGGTAGCAATGCAGGTCGATAGAGTGATCAAGGTGGCATACGGCATGCTTTCCTTCATCCAACGGGGTATTGAGTACAAGAGTTGGCAGGTCATGTTCCAATTGTACAAGACTTGGGTTTGGCCAAATTTGGAATATTGTGTACAGTCCTAGTCGGCACATTACCATAAGAATCTGGATGCTCTGGAGATGGTGCAGAGGAGGTTCACCAGGATGTTGCCTGGTATGGAGGGTGCTTGCTATGAAGAGAGTTGAGTAGATTAGGATTATTTTCATGAGAAAGGTGGAGGTTGAGGGGGGGACCTGATTGTGGTCTACAAAATGATGAGAGGTATAGACAGGGTGGGTAGCAAGAAGCTTTTTCCCAGAGTGGAAAATTACTAGGGGTCATGAATTCAAAGTGAGAAGGAAAATGTTTAAGGGTGATATTCATGAAACATTCTTTACACAGAGGGTGATGGCTGCCTGGAACATGTTGCCAGCAGAGGTGTAGAGGCAGGTACAATAGCAATAGATGTATCTAGACAGATACACAAATGGGCAGGGAGCAGAGGGATATAGATCATTAGAAAATAGACAGCAGATTTAGGTAGAGGATCTGGATCCGCACAGGCTTTTAGGGCCGAAGGGCCTGTTCCTGTGTTATAATTTTTTTTGTTCTTTGTATATGCAGAAGATACAGTGGGAGATAGGAGTGGGTATGGGTGGGGGGGACGTAAGGAGTAAATGATAGGTGGGCAGAGAGCCCAGAGAGAGGGAAGAGCAGTTGGACAGACAAAGGAGTGGATAACGATCTGGCTAGGAGGGTGAATAACTGTTAATGGAGAATGTTAGTGGCTAACAATAGGTAGTGTGTAATGGCAGACTATGTGAAAGCAGGGCCTGGTGTGTGGGTTAGGGGGTAGGACATGGGAGAGTTCAGCCTCTAAAGTTATTAAACTTATTGAACACGGTGGCTCAGCAGTTAGCACTGCTGCCTCACAGCACCAGGGACCCAGATTGGACTCCAGCCTTGGTCAACTATCTGTGTGGAGTTTGGACATTCTCCCCATGTCTGCATGGGTTTCCTCCCACAATCAAAAGATGTGCAGGATAGATGGATTGGCCATGCTAAATTGCCCATAATGTTCAGGGATATGTTGGTGAGGGGCATCAGTTAACGGAAGTGTAGAGTAATAGGATAGGGGAATAGGTCTGGGGTGGGATACTCTTCGGAGGGTCGGTGTGGACTTGTTGGGCCAATATGGTGTGTTTCCACACTGGGGATTCGATGATTCTACGATTCTCAGAGCTCGCGGAAAATGAGGTGCTGTTCCTCCAGCTTGTACTGAGCTTCACTGGAGCACTGCAGCAAACCTGAGACAGTGATGTTGGCCAGGGAACAGGGCAATAGACAATAGACAATATGTGCAGGAGTAGGCCATTCTGCCCTTCGAGCCTGCACCGCCATTCAATGTGATCATGGCTGATCATCCTCAATCAGTATCCTGTTCCTGCCTTATTCCCATAACCCTTGATTCCACTATCCTTGAGAGCTCTATCCAACTCTTTCTGAAATGAATCCAGAGACTGGGCCTCCACTGCCCTCTGGGGCAGAGCATTTCACACAGCCATCACTCTCTGGGTGAAGAAGTTTCTCCTCATCTTTGTCCTAAATGGTCTACCCCGTATTTTTAAGCTGTGTCCTCTGGTTTGGCACTCACCCATCAGCGGAAACATGTTACCTGCCTCCAGAGTGTCCAATCCTTTCATAATCTTACATGTCTCAATCAGATCCCCTCTCAGTCTTCTAAACTCAAGGGTATACAAGCCCAGTCGCTCCAGTCTATCAGTGTAAGGTAATCCCACCATTCCAGGAATTGACCTCATGAACCTACGCTGCACTCCCTCAATAGCCAGAATGTCTTTCCTCAAATTTGGAGACCAGAACTGCGCACAGTACTCCAGGTGTGGTCTCACCAGGGCCCTGTACAGCTGCAGAAGAACCTCTTTGCTTCTGTACTCAATCCCTCTTGTTATGAAGGCCAGCATGCTATTAGCCTTCTTCACTACCTGCTGTACCTGCATGCTTGCCTTCATTGACTGGTGTACAAGAACACCCAGATCTCTCTGTACTGCCCCTTTACCTAAATTGATTCCATTGAGGTAGTAATCTGCCTTCCTGTTCTTGCCACCAAAGTGGATAACCATACATTTATCCACATTAAACTGCATCTGCCATGCATCTGACCACTCACCTAACTTGTCCAGGTCACCCTGTAATCTCCTAACATCCTCATCACATTTCACCCTGCCACCCAGCTTAGTATCATCAGCAAATTTGCTAATGTTATTACTAATACCATCTTCTATATCATTAATATATATTGTAAAAAGCTACAGCCCCAGCACTGATCTCTGCAGTACCCCACTGGTCACTGCCTGCCATTCCAAAATGGAGCCGTTTATCACTACTCTTTGTTTCCTATCACCAACCAACTTTCAATCCAAGTTAGTACTTTGCCCCCAATGCCATGCGCCCTAATTTTGCTCACTAACCTCCTATATGGGACTTTATCAAAAGCTTTCTGAAAGTCCAGGTACACTACATCTACTGGATCTTCCTCATCCATCTTCAGAGTTACATCCTCAAAGAATTCCAGAAGATTAGTCAAGCATGATTTCCCCTTCATAAATCCATGCTGACTCTGACCTATTCTGTTACTACTATCCAGATGTGTCTTAATTTCATCCTTTATAATTGACTCCAGCATCTTTCCCACCACTGAGGTCAGACTAACTGGTCTATAATTCCCTGCTTTCTCTCTCCCTTCTTTCTTAAAAAGTGATACAACATTAGCCACCCTCCAATCCACAGGAACTGATCCTGAATCTATCGAACTCTGGAAAATAATCACTGAAGCATCCACGATTTCTCGAGCCACCCCTTCACTACCCTGGGATGTAGACCATCAGGCCCCGAGGACTTATCAACCTTCATACCTAACAGTCTCTCCAACACCAATTCCTGGCAAATATAAATTCTCTTCAGTTCAGGTCCTTCAGCCACTGTTACCTCTGGGAGATTGCTTGTGTCTTCCCCAGTGAACACAGATCTGAATTACCAACTCAATTATTCTGCCATTTCTTTGTTCCCCGTAATATATTCCCCTGTTTCTGTCTTCAAGGGCCCAATTTTAGTCTTAACCATTTTTTTGCCTTTCACATACCTAAAAAAGCTTTTACTATCCTCCTTTATATTATTGGCCAGTTTACCTTCGTACCTTATTTTTTTCTCTGCGTATTTCCTTCTTAGTAATCCTCTGTTGTTCCTCAAAAGCTTCCCAGTCCTCCGTTTTCCCACTTATCTTTGCTATGTTATACTTTTTCTTTTTTAACTTTATATGTTTCTTAACTTCCCTCGTCAGCCACGGCCACCCATGCCTCCTCTTAGGATCTTTCTTCCTTTTTGGAATGAACTGATCCTGCATCTTCTGCATTATACACAGAAATATCCGCCATTGTTCCTCCACTGTCATCCCTGCTAAGTAATTGCACCATTGAACTTTGGCCAGCTCCTCCCTCATAGCTCCATAGTTCTCTTTATTCAACTGAAATATTGTCACTTCCGATTGTACCCTCTCCTTCTCAAATTGCAGATTGAAGCTTATTATATTATGGTCACTACTTCCCAATGGATCCTTTACTTCGAGGTCCCTGACCAATTCTGGTTTGTTGCACAATACCAGATCCAGAATTGCCTTCTTCCTGGTCGGCTCCAGCACCAGCTGTTCTACGAATCCATCTCTGAGGCACTCCACAAAGTCTCTTTCTTAAGGTCTAATACCATCCTGATTCTCCCAGTCTACCTGCATGTTGAAATCCCTCATAACAACTGTAGTAACATCTTTGTGACAGGCCAATTTCAGCTCCTGATTTAACTTACATCCGACTTCCAGACTACTGTTTGGGGGCCTGTAGATGACTCCCAAGAGGGTCTTTTTACCCTTAGTATTTCTCAGCTCTATCCACACTGACTCTACATCCCCTGATTCTAGGTCCCCCTGCGCAAGGGACTGAATATCCTCCCTTACCAACAAGGACACCCCACCCCCTCTGCCCGTCAGTCTGTCCTTACGATAGCACGTGTCGCCTTGAATATTCATTTCCCAGGCCCTGTCCACTTGAAGCCACGTCTCAGTTATCCCCACAATATCGTACCTGCCAATTTCCAAAAGAGCCTCAAGCTCATCCATCGTATTTCTAATGTTTCGTGCGTTTGTGGGGCGGGGTGTTAAAGTGGTAGGCAGCTGGAAGCACAAGGTTTTTTTTGCGGGCAGAATGTTGATGTTCTGCAAAGTGGTTCCCCCAGTCTATGCTTTATTTCACCGAGTGTCGAGGAGACCACATTGTGAGCAGCAAATGTGGTAGAACAGATTGTGGGAAGTATACGTAAAGTGCTCCTTCCCCTGGAAGATGTGTTTGGGGCCTTGGATACTGAGGAGGGAGGAGGGAAATGGGCAGCTGTTACACCTTCAGTGATTGCAAGGGAAGGTGCCATGGGGCTGTGTGGGGGTCTGTTGGGAGTTTAGGAAGAGTGGACTAGGGTGTCCTGGATGGAATGGTCCCTGTGGGAGGCAGACAAGGGAGGGGAGGGGAATATGTGTCTGGTGATAACATCTCGATGATGGCAGCTGATGATCTTCTGGATGTGGACGCTGGTGGGATGGTAGGTTAGGACAAGGAGAACCCTATTGCATTTGTGGAAAGGAGGCGAGGAGGTGAGGGCAGAGGTCCAGGAGAGGGTTTGGATCCGGTTGAGAGTCCTGTCAACCATGGTGCTGGGGAATCCTCGTTTGAGGAAGAAAGTGGATATTTCAGAGGGTCTCTTGTTTGAGTTGGCCTCATCAGAACGTATGTGACAGAGACCGAGGAACTGGGAGCCCTGAGACCATTTTGGTGGGGGATGGACATGTAAAGGGATTGCACAACCATGAGAAAAGGGGGTGGGCTAGAACTCCCAAATAAAAAATTCCGAAAGTGAGGTAAAGTGTTGGGAGAATCACAGATACACGTGGGGCAGGACTGGGCCAGGAGAGGAAAAACTCAGTCAAAGTAGGAAGAGCTGAGTTTTGTGAGGCAGGAACAACGGGTCTGCCTGGGCAGTCCTGTTTGTGGATTTTAGGAAGGAGGTAGAAGTGAGCTGGGTGGGCCTGAGGAACTATCATCTAGAAGGCAGTGGTGGGGGCGGGGAGGGGTGTTGGCGGTGCAGCGGTGGTGGGGTGGAGAGATTACTGGATGAAATGAGGTCAGTGACTGTGGTCAATACAATGGCCTGAAGTTCCATGGTGGGGTGATGGTCTAGGAGGAGATAGGAGGAGGTATCTAAGAGCTGGTGCTCAGCCTCTGCAATGTACGGGGCAGTATGTCAGACTACAACAGCACCCCCTCATCAGCACAGACTTAATAACACAGTCAGAGCTGAACTTAACCACATGGTGTGCAGCCAGTTCGAAGGGAGACAGGTTGGGTTGGTTGAGGGCGAGAACCCGAGGCGACCAATGTCACATCGATAGTTCCAAATGAACAGGTTGAGTGTGGGTCAAAGGCCGGAGGGAGGGTCCAGGTGGAGGAATAGTGTTGGAGCTGGGTGAAGGGATCTGTATGACAGAGAGTGGGCTCTTACCCAAAGATATGAGGATGGAGGAGAAGATGGCAGAAGAGGAGTTTGACGTTATGTCGTGCCCAAAATTCATTAAAGGTGGGGAATCAGAGGGACCACTGGAGCTGTGTGGACTCAATATTGAGTTCAATAATTTTAGGACCTGAAAGTTCCCGTGTCCTAGCCCCCTACCCCGACACACCAGACCTTGTTATCACACAGTCTGCTATTACACACAACCCATTGTTAGCCACTAACAGTTCCCATTAACAATGATTCGCCCTCCAAGCCAGAGCGTGATCCACTCCTTTGTCGGTCTAACTGTTCTCTCGCTCTCTTTGGGCTCTATCCTCTGCCTATTGTTTACTCCTTACCCCCTCTTCTGCATATAAGCTGACATTTTCTGAGCTCACCAGACCTGAAATGTTAACTCTGGTTTCTCTCCACAGATGTCGCCAGATCTGCTGAGTCTTTCCAACAATTTCTTTCTGATTTACAGCATCTGCAGTTCTTTTGTTTTTTATATTTATTGTCAATTTCAGTGGACGAATTAACAAAGCTCCCTGTTTTAGGGTTAGATTAGATCCCCAACAGTGTGGAAACAGGCCCTTCGGTCCAACAAGTCCACACTGATTGTCCGAAGAGTAACCCGCCCAGACCCATTTCCCTCTGACTAATGCAATAGCACTATGGGCAATTTAGCATGGCCAATTCACCTGGCCTGCACGTGATTAGATTAGATTAGATTACTTACAGTGTGGAAACAGGTCCTTCAGCCCAAGTCCACACCGACCCTCTGAAGAGCAACCCACCCAGACCCATTCCCCTACACTTACCCCTTCACCTAACACTATAGGCAATTGAGCATGGCCAATTCACCTGTCCTGCACAGTTTTGGACTGTGGGAGGAAACCGGAGTACCCAGAGGAAACCCACGCTGACACGGGGAGAATGTGCAAACTCCACACAGTCGTCCGAGGCTAAAATCGAACCTAGGTTCCTGGCGCTGTGAGGCAGCAATGCTAACCACAGAGCTACCATGCTGGCCCTATTAAATTCGATTAAATTAGAACAATACAATGAGGTGACTGCAGGTGATTGCTTCAGTTAGACAGGGCACTGGTGAGACTGTATCTGGAGTGCGGTGTATAGTACTGGTCACTGTACTTATGGAAGGATGTTAATGTGTTGGAAGCAGTTCAGAGAAGGTTTGCTGGACTAGCCCCTGGAATGAGTGGATTGCCTAATGACAAAACGTTAGACTGGCTCGGTCTGTATCCTCTGGAGTTTAGAAAAGTAAGAGATGACTGAATTTTTTTTATTCATTTGTGGGATGTGGGTGTCGCTGGCTGGGCAAGCATTTGCTACCCATCCCTACTTGCCCCCTGAGAAGGTGGGGGTGAGCTGCCTTCTTGAACCGCTGCAGTCCACCTACTGTGAGTTGACCCACAATACCCTTAGGGAGGGAGCTCCAGGAGTTTGACCCAGTGATAGTGAAGGAAAGGTGGTATATTTCCAAGTCAGGATGGTGAGTGGCTTGGAGGGGAACTTGAAGGTGGTGGTGTTCCCATGTATCTGCTGTCCTTGTCTTTCTAGATAGAAGTGATCATGGGTTGGGAAGGTGCTGTCTAAACGACTTTGGAGAATTTCTGCAGTGCATCTTGTAATAGTACACTCTGCTGCTACAAGCGTCAGTGCTGGAAGGAGTGGACGTGGTGTCAATCAAGTGAGCTGATTTCTCTTGGATGGTGTAATGGACTAGGCCAGACCCCCTCAAATCATTTCAAGAAAGTAGCCTGGACCCTAACTTTGCTAGTTGCTTTAAGCAGGTGTGAGTGGATATTTCAGGAATGATGCAGCTGGTCAAACCACTTAGTTTTAAACAAAGAAGAATTTGTTTGCAAGATTACTGACTGAAACACAAACAAAAGGGAACAGAATATAGAATATAGAATGACATCACCTATTCACAAATCCAACAGAGTGTCCCAACTTAATGATGCTCTTCAAAACTTCTTGCAATAATCCCCATAAACACCCTTTGGCACAACATGGTAAAATCAAACCCAGGGCCTTATAGGAGAGAGAGAGAGAGAGAGAGAGAGAGAGAGATGGCAGAGAGATTCAGCATAGAGCACCTTCTTCCATGTCGTTGTTTGAGGTAGCAGCCTCAAAACTGACTGACTCCCTTCTAAATCCAAACCCAACCAAAAAAAAGCCAAGCTCGGAGAACTGGTCACTACCCCTTCAATGAACGAGTGTTTTTTTTTTAAAACTAGAAAGCCCAAGGCAGCACCTGATAACTATAATCAAATTGGTCCTAAAACTCATCCAAGCCAGATCACCCAGCAACTCTGCATTTATGACCCCTCTGAAAAAAATATGAAGAACAACATAACCTTGTTAAAGGAGCAGCATCATCACAATGGGGTCAAGCTCCTTGAGTGTTATTGGACCTGCATCTATTCAGGCAAGCAGGGAGTATTCCATCACACTCCTGACTTGTGCCTTGTTGATGGTGGGCAGGCTTTGGAGGGTCAGGAGGTGAGTTACTTGCTGCAGTATTGCCAGCTTCAATTAAATTGAAACACTTAAGATCTTGAGGGGACCTGATTGGGTGAATGATGGAACAAACATGAGTACCAAACGACCCAGTCCTGTTTGTATGTTCCAGTGTCGAAAGGATGTGTCCTGCTGTAGAAAAATCACAAACTCGGTGTCATTGTTTAAAAATAAGGAACTTCCCACTTCAAACAGAGTTGTAAGTTTTGGAATTCCCTTCCTCAAATGGCAGTAAATGCAGAATCTTTAAATATTTTTAAGGCAGAGGAAACAGATTTGTGATGACAAAGGGGGTGAAAGATTACCAGGTGATAAGCAGGAATGGAGAATTTATGTTAAAATCAGATCGGCTGGGTTTTATTGAACTGGGGACCAGGTTTGAAGGGATCGGTCGCCTTGTCTGTATGTTTCAAGGTCACTACTTCGTCTGGAGAGGCATCCCTCAGACTGTGGCCAATCACCCTCCGTGACTGTGCAGGAACCTTCAAGTTAAAGAGTAATCTCCAGAACAATGCAACAAGTGACTCCAGAGAAAATAATCCCTGGATATAGAAAAGGCCATTCCTTAGCAACTTCTGCTTTTTTCCCTTCTGTGGGGCAGCAGCATTCGGGATGATAGTGGAAAAAATGTGATTTGGCCACCCTGAGATTGTCCAGTCAGGTTAGACAGTTCTGTGTTCATTTACTGAGATTTGTCAGGAAGTGCAACAATGCGATACTGGATGTGCTGGTGACTGAGTGGGACACTTTGCGGTGGGAGGTCTTGGGATGAGATCCACTGAGATTGCACACACATTGACCCTTTTGAAAGTGTATACACTCAAAGCCCCATAAAAGAAGCCTATAAAAAGCATCCTATCCGGATGCATCACAGCTTGGTACGGCAACTGCTCTGCCCATGAACACAGCCCAGTCTATCATGATAATCAGCCTTCCATCCACTGACTCCATCTACACTTTCCACTGCCTCGGGAAAGCAGCCAGGATTACCAAAGATGCCTCCCACCCCAGTTATACTCTCTTCCACTCTCTTCTATCAGGCAGAAGATACAAAAGTTTGAAGACACTTACCAGCAGATTTAAGAACAGCTTCTTCCCTGCTGCTATCAGACTTATAACTGGACCTCTCATATATTAGAGTTGATCTTTCTCTGTAGCTGTAACACTGTATTCTACATTCTGTTCTATTACCCTGAAGTACTTATGTAAGGTATTATTTGTCTGGATAGCACACAAAACACTGCTTTTCACTGTATCTCGGTGCATGTGACAATGATGAAATAAATCAAATGAAAACAAATACTCCGAGACAACTTAACTCTGCACCACGACATGAAACAAAGAAGGTGTAGCAGGGACGAGCCGCAATGGTTGGGTGTTGTAAGGGAATGATTAGCCAGGCTGAAAGATCGATTCCAGTACTTAATGTCTGCTTTCACTCTGTCCAGAAGAGAACCTGCAGCTTTCAAAGTTACTGCCTCGTCCAATGAATTGAATTCATTCAAAACTCAGGGGCATTTTTTAAGATGAGAGGAGAAAGATTTAAAAAGTACAGATAGTGGTTTATGTGTTCAATGAACTGCCAGAGCAAGTTGGGGAAGCACTTAGAATTACAATGTTTAAAAGACATTTGAATAAGTTCCTGAATAGCAAAGGTTGGGAGGTATATGGGCCAGGAGCAGGTAGGTGGGACTACTTTAGTTTGGGACTATGGTCATCAAGGGCTAGTTGGACCGAAGGGTCTGCTAGGTGACTCTATGACTCCAGTTTAAAGAAGAAACTCCCCAGTTTTCCACATCTATCACAGCAGCCTTGGGATGGATCTTGAGCATGAGATTTCTTGTGTCTCTGCTGAATGTCAGATCTGTAGACTGAACCTGTTCCCTCTGTGTCTATGCAATGATGTCAGGCTGCATTCTATGGGGAGCCATGTTCCTGTTTCTATCCCGACCCCCACTCACCGCCATTGAAGTGTCGGTTGGGATGTGGCCTACCATTAGACCAATGGCACACCCTCAATGAGTTGAGCACTCACTGTGGTCAGGGAGGGCTGCAGAGTCCTGCAGCAAGCTGGTGATGATGACGTGGGGCTGGACAATACAAAGTGACGGTGTGGGTGGAGGGAGAGCAGACTAGAAAAGACAACATTTTACAGAACCATACAATTACGACAGAGCAGAACCAGGCCATTCAGCCCATCATGTCTGCACCAGCTCCGTTGCCTGGTGCAAGGCTCCTGCCTTTTCCCCATTTCACTCCACACTATTTTTGTCTAATGCTTCTCGAATGCTTCCATGCCTCCACCCCATTTCAAACTCTAACGATTCACCGAGTTACTTTTCGCATATCAGCCTTGCTTCGTCTACACCACACTTGGAGATACTGCACCAGACATTACGTTATACACTACACTAGGGGAGAACTTCACCAAATCTTGACAGTACACAATCTGAGCATATGAAGAACATAAATTATTCCTTACCTCATGTACCTATAATTTATAGTCTGGTCTGTCTATAATTCCCATGCCTGTGGTATTTAAGGTTTATGTCCAATAAATAATGTTACTTTGCTAAAGCTGAAGACAGTTCCTGCCTTTGTTTCTTCATTGACCTGCGTGTCTGGAATGCAGCCTCCTAGCATGGCATCAAACCATACAATAAAAATCAGGGGAAAGGTGAAAGGAGGGCTATGTGACCAGGCGTGGGTGGGGTTGATGCTGATGGGCACGGAGAACGTATCACAAAAGAGGTCCCTGCACCCTTTCCCTGCCAGATGCAAGCTTACCTCGTTTGCCAGGTCCTTCCCTTGGCCTGACCTTCTCCTAGAGGGGGGTAAAACAATGCTGGATAAGGGGATCAATTGGCCCCAGGGCAGGTGAGCTGTCTGACATCTCCTGTATACACACCCCACCTCCATAAAATAGGAGATGTGTGCAGGGGTGAAGGGGTGGAGCACATGCAGCTCTCTAAACCACTCCCCCCACAGCTCAGTGCCAATGGGGGCCAGGATGTCCAGTCATTTGGGTTGGTCTGAGCAGAATTGCACTTAATTTAAACAAGGAAAAGTTAAATGTTAAGAATTAACCATTTCCATAGGCTGTAGATCTGAGTAAATTGGGAGGAATTTACTTTTATTGTGACAAGGGTCATGTGGTAAAGAGGGTAATTAGTTAGTGGTTTTTGTCAGTACAGGTGAATTTATTTCAGTTTTATGTTCTAAAATATCCAATGACGTTGTTATAGCTCCATTGATGTTTTGTGAAAAACACGATCAGGTCAGGCCTTATAGCGTCTACCCTCTGAAAGTATCAACTCATTTAAATCTCTGCAGCTTGGACCCAAGCTCACTCCTATTTGTACATCATCACTGTTCTCACTGGCCTCCAGTAGTTCCCAGTCAATTCTCACCCTCTTGTTCACCCCCTCCCTAAACCCCAGGAACCTCTCCTCAGCTTTACAACCTGCCAAAAACATTAGCACCTCTCTAGTTCTGGCCTGTTAGAGTCATAGAGTTGTACAGAATGGAAACAGACCCTTCGGTCCAACTTGTCCAGGCCCTGGTATAAAGACCTGGTCTATTTATCCTATCTGGATTAGTGGTGCTGGAAGAGCACAGCAGTTCAGGCACCATCCAAAGAGCAGCGAAATCGACGTTTCGGGCAAAAGCCCTTCATCAGGCTTTTGCCCGAAACGTTGATTTCGCTGCTCCTTGGATGCTGCCTGAACTGCTATGCTTTTCCAGCACCACTAATCCAGAATCTGGTTTCCAGCATTTGCAGTCATTGTTTTTACCTATTTACCCTATCCATGACCCTCATGACTTTATAAATCTCTATAAAGCCATCCCTCAGCTTTCAATGCTCCAGGGAAAGTAGCCCCAGCCCATTTTGTACATCCCCTATTTTAATCTGTTCAACCATTGGGCGTTGTGTATTCAGCTGCCTGGGCCCTAAGATCTGGAATTGTCTTCCGAAAATTCTCTGCTTCTCTTTCCCCCTAAACATGTTGCTTAAAACCCACCTCTTTGACCACACACCTCTTTCCCTGGTCTCTGATCTCCTGATGTGTTTTAGTGTCAAATTTTGTTTTGTAATATTGCTGTGACACATGACAGACTCATCGTTTCATTATCTAAACACAAAAGCAAAATAATCCTACACACATGAAATAAGAAAAGAGATTGGAGGAAATATTCAGTAGGCCTGGCAGCCTCTGTGGGGAGAGAAACAGAGTTTGTGGTTCAGACTGATGACCTCATATCAAAGTCCATCTGCTTTGTTGTTGATTGATTGAAGGATTAGTTCCATAATAATTATTCTATTTTGCTTTTTACAGATGACTTTGTACCTGAAATCGCAAACTCCATTTGTGCAAAAAGTATTTCTGAGGATCTGAAGAAAAAGTTTGCTTTCCTTCCAGGTGAACTTTTTAACTCCGTTTGACCTGTCTCCTAAAATTAATTTGATACCAGGCTCTCAAGCTCTTCACTATTGTTTCAAAAGCTGATACTGGCCAGTGTTGGAGATCAGTAACTCATCAATAATAAGTTAACAGTAGTTAATAAAGCATGATGATGGTGAGGAATGTCAAAGCAATTGGTGATTAATGTGCGTTATCAGTTTACACATTCAAATTGGGTTTCACTGCATCATGTTCTTCTGAAACAAACCCATTCTCACTGTGACAGCTTCGCTTCCTCAGAGGGTGAAGTGGTTCTTGAAACTGACTTTCACATTCTTCAGAATTGGCCGAGTCCAGACCAGCATTCACGTTTTATAAAAATAACCAAAATGCAGTGAAAACAGCCCCAGCCTGTTCAACCTCTCCCTATAGCTCAAACCTTCCAACCCTGGCAACATCCTTGTAAATCTTTTCTGAACCCTTTCAAGTTGAACAACATCCTTTCAATAGCAGGGAGACCAGGATTGCACACAGTATTCTAAACATGTCCTATCTAAAGCTCTATAAAACTGCAACATGACTTGCCAATTTTTCTACTGTATGCCCCAACTGATGAAGGCAAGCATGCCCTATGCCTTCTTGACCACTTTATCCACTTGAGTTGCCACTTTCAGGGAACTTTAGGCCTAGCTGCCTTAATCCCTCTGTACGTTCACACTACTAAGTATTGTGCCCTTCACTGTATACTTCCCTCTTGCATTACATCTCCAAAAATGCATCATCTCTTATTTGTCTGGATTAAACTCCACCTTTTCTTCACTTAACTCTATCCTATATAATCTGCTGTATCCTCTGGTAATCCTCCTCATTATCGGCAGATCCCCCAATCTTTGTGTCATCTGCAAACACACTAATCAGATCACCTACTTTCTCCTCCAAATCTTTTATATATATTACAAACAAGTGATATTTTTCCCAAATGTGAGTGAAGGAACAGGAGGAGGCTATTCAGCCCCTTAAGCCTGCATCACCATTCAATATGATCACGGTTGACCTCATCTCAGCCTCAACTCCATTTCCTGCCTGCTCTCCATAATCCTAAAACACATTACTCATTAAAAATATATCTCTTTAAATTTACGCAATGTCCAAGCATCCACCACACTCTGGGGAAGGGAATGAGACAGATTTAGGAGCCTTTGAGAGAAGTAATTTCTCCTCATTTCTATTTTAAATCTGCTCCCTCTTTTCCTGAAACTGTGACCACTCCCAAGAGGAAAGATCCACTCTGTATCTTCTTTGTCAAGCCCCTTTAGCATCTTATAGATCTCAATTTGATCTCCTCTCATTCTTCTAAATCCCAGACACGATAGGTCTAAACAATTAATCTCTCAAAGGATATGAGAAACGTTGCTTTTGTCAATCACTGGCTGATAATTTCCTGCTCTCTGTCTCCCACCTTTCCCCTATCGACTGGGGATATTCCAGAATCCAATCAAATACAGAGATTATAACAAGTGCATCTACAATCTGTGCGGCCACTTCTTTTAAGATCTTTGGTTGCAATCCATCTGGTTTTGGGGATTTATCTGCCTTTAAGTTTCATAGTTTTCCCAACCTTTCCCAACGTAATGATGGTGATTGCTTTAAGTTCATTTCTCCCTCTCACCCCTGATTTTCCATTATCTTTGGCAAGTTTTCTAAGCCTTCTATAGTAAAGACAGAGACAAAATATTTGTGCAAAATATCCACTATGCTTTTGATTTCCAATGTCAATTCCCAGACTTACTCTCGAGAGAACTGATACTTGGTTTAGTCAATCTTTTCCTATTCAGGTAGTTGTAGAAAGCCTTATTATCTGTTTTTATGTTACTAGCCAGCTTTCTCTCATACTCTGCTTTCTGCTTTTTAATTTTCTTTTTAATCTTTTAATGTTTCTTAAAGTTTGCCAAATGCTCTGAACTACTGCTAATCTTGGTGGACTTTTACACTGTTGCTTTCCATACTATCCTTAACTTCTTTATTTAGTCATGGATAATGTATCCTTCACAAACAGCCTTTTATTTTCTTTGGGATAATCTTTTCTGAGAGTTATTAAATATCCTCGCAAAAGTCTGCCATTGAAACTTTACTGAATCATCTTTTAACTTAGTTTCCCAGCTCATCTCTGCCATCGTAACAAAGTTACCTGTATTTAGGTTTAACACACTGGTCACAGACCCAGACTTCTCTTTGTCAAGCTGAGCATGGGAGGTCGAGTTGTTTAAGAGGGAATTGAATGGCATGGAGCTTAGGCAGCTCAAGTCCTGATTTAGATCTAAATTACACAGAATTCCATTGACCATACAGCACAGAAACTGACCATTCAGATTTTACTGTATGTTCCCAACCTGCCCCAATACTTCATCCCAAAGCATCATCATTTCTTCCCATTCCTTTCTCCCTCATGTTGTTATCCATCTTCCCCTTAAATATCTCTCAGCTCTTTGGCCGAATTATGCTTTCCTAAACTCTTTACTGGAGTGTACATAATGCTCTTTTTAAAAATCTCTCGTGGGACGTGGGCATCACTAGCTGGGCTATAATTTATTGCCCATCCCTTGTTATCCTTGCGAAGGTGGAGCTGAACTGCATCTTGATGCTGTAGGTAGACCCACAGTGCAGTTGGAGAAGGAGTTCCAGGTTTTGATCCAGTGACAGTGAAGGAACAGCGATATATTTCCAAGTCAGAATGTTGAATGGCTTGGAAGGAAACTTGCAGGGGGTGGTGTTCCCATGTATCTTTATCCTTTATCCTTCTAGAAGATAATTGTGGGGTGGTGGGGTTTATTCATTTCTGGGATGTAGGTGTCACTGGCTGGGCCAGCATTTATTGCCTGTCCCCAGTTGCCTCTCAGGAAGGTGGTGGTGAGCTGCCTTCTTGAACTATTGCAGTCCACCTGCTGTGGGTTGACCCACAATGCCATTAGGGAGGGAATTCCAGGATTGTGATACCATGACAGTGAAGGATCAACAATAACTTTTCAAGTCAGGGTGGTGAATGGCTTGGAGGGGAAATTGAAGGCGGTTGTTTCCATGTGTCTGTTGCCCTTGTCCTTCTAGTAGGAAGCAGTCGTGGCTTGGAAGGTACTATCTGAAGATCTTTGGTGAATTTCTGCAGTGCATCTGTAGATGGTACACACTGCTGCTACTGAGTGTCAGTGGTGGAGGGAGTGGATGCTTGTGGATGTGCCAGTCAAGAGGGCTGCTTTGTCCTGGATGGTGTCAAGCTTCATGAGTGTTGTTGGAGTGCACCTCAGGCAAATGAGGAGTATTCCATCACACTCCTGACTGGTGCCTTGTAGATGGTGGACAGGCTTTGGGGAATCAGGAGGTGAGTTACTCGCTGCAAGCTTCCTAGCCTCTGACCTGCTGTAGTAGTGACTGTATTGATACAACGACCTGTTGAGTTTCTGGTCGATGGTCATCGCCACAGATGTTGATGGTGGGGGATTCAGTGATGGTAATACCTTTAAAGTCAAGAGGTGGTGGTTAGACATAGTTTCTGTATGTACCCTATTGAAGCCCTTCACAATTTGAAAGACCTCTATATGGTTCTTCCTGGTCTGTTATTATATTAAGGAAAGAGCCCCAGACTGTGCAGCAGTTCCTGAAGGTTATAAATCAGTGTTGAGTGAGGTGTCGGTGATTATACGCACTGTGAAAAAGATTATAATTGACAAACTGGTGAGAAAAAACAGCAAGGTTTGTTGTAAATAGTTAAGTGGGGAAAGTAATTTCCCTCTAACTATTTGATGTTCCAGCAGAGCTCTTGTCACTTAAGCAATCACCGTTTTTCTGTTCTTAACAACAATAAGGCAGAGAATTCTGTCTAATTTACAGCACAGCCACAGGCCATTCAGCTCAGGCTAGTACCTATCAGCATGTATGCTTCACACAAATGTCTTCTCACCCAACACTGTCTCATCCTGTCTCCCTCGGTTTTGTTTAACATGGTTTTTTTTCTCAGTCCCGTAGTGGTATATCAATCAGAGCACAATAGCCCGTTACACAGTGATGCTATTCTGATATTATCCTGTCATTCTCAATAGGTGGACGTGGAAAGGATGATGCTGTGATTATTACTTTCCCTGAGTGCCCCAGCTTCAGTGAGATTCCAGGCGAGGTCATTGAGAAGGTTCTTACGTACTTGACTGCTATTCCAAGGTAGGCACTGATCCTCCTTCTCCAGTGTGAGTTTCACAAACTGCTGAACCCCTCTGCTCACTGGAGCTCGTTTGCCAGGGAAACTGCCTGAAGAAAGATCCCTGCGATCAGTCAATTTTTACACAACAAAAGGCCATTTGGCCTCCACCCTGGTGTTTATCTCCACAACAATTTCCTTCTTCATCCCACCTCATAAGCATGTCCTTCTGTCCCTTTCCCGTTCATGTGATTATCCAGCTTCAATATTACTCAATTATTCTACACCGTGCTGTAGTTCTGTCCTTTACTTGACTGCATACTTGACAAATGGACAGTGCAAGGATAAGGGCCACTTTGTCAAGTACTTTGATATGGCATGAGGATGGGATAACGTATGCTGGGAACTGTTGGGATGAATATTGGCTGCAACCTATCCTCACTCTTCATTTAGAGCCACTCTCCCACCCCGAGAGGGTGCAGGGTATTTAAGAACTGGAATCACAAATAATTAGAATGGATGCCCTGGAAATATGCAGGGAAGAGGTTTTGGGAATATTGGAAAGGATGAATATAGATAAGTCTCCTGGGCCTGATGGCATTTACCCCAGGATCCTATGGGAAGCTAGGGAGGAGATAGCAGAGCCATTGGCCTGGATTTTTATGTCGTCGTTGTCAACAGGAATAGTACCAGAGGACTGGAGGATAGCGAATGTGGTCCCATTGTTCAAGAAAGGGAGTAGGGATAGCCCTAGCAACTATAGGCCAGTGAGTCTGACTTCAGTGGTGGGCAAAGTCTTAGAGAGAATGGTAAGGGATAAGATTTATGAACATCTGGGTAGGAATAACGTGATCAGGGATAGCCAGCATGGTTTTGTGAAGGGCAGGTCGTGCCTCACAAACCTTATTGAGTTCTTTGAGAAGGTGACCAAGGAAGTGGATGAGGGTAAAGCAGTAGATGTTGTGTATATGGATTTTAGTAAGGCGTTCGATAAGGTTCCCCATGGTAGGCTAATGCTAAAACTTCGGAGGTATGGCATTGAGGATACATTAGAGGTTTGGATTAGGAATTGGCTGGCTGGAAGGAGACAGAGGGTAGTAGTTGATGGATTATGTTCATCTTGGAGCGCAGTTACTAGCGGTGTACCACAAGGATCTGTTTTGGGACCATTGCTTTTTGTTATCTTTATAAATGATCTAGAGGAAGGACTTGAAAGCTGGGTAAGCAAGTTTGCGGATGACACAAAAGTCGGTGGAGTTGTGGATAGTGAGGAAGGAAGTGGTAGGTTACAGCGGGATATAGATAAGTTGCAGAGCTGGGCGGAAATGTGGCAAATGGAATTCAATGTAGCTAAGTGCGAAGTCGTTCACTTTGGTAGGAATAACAAGATGATGGATTACTGGGCTAATGGTAGGCTACTTGGTAGTGTGGATGAGCAGAGGGATCTTGGTGTCCATGTACACAGATCTCTGAAAGTTGCCACCCAGGTAAATAGTGCTGTGAGGAAGGCATATGGTGTACTGGGCTTTATTGGCAGAGGAATTGAGTTCCGGAGTCCTGAGGTCATGTTGCAGTTGTATAAGACTCTGGTGCGGCCTCATCTGGAGTATTGTGTGCAGTTTTGGTCGCCATACTATAGGAAGGATGTGGAAGCTTTAGAACGAGTGCAGAGGAGGTTTACCAGGATGTTGCCTGGAATGGTAGGAAAATCTTATGAGGAAAGGCTGAGGCACTTGGGGCTGTTCTCATTGGAGAAGAGAAGGTTTAGGGGAGATCTGATAGAAGTGTATAAGATGATTAGGGGTTTAGATAGGGTAGATACTAAGAACCTTTTACCGCTAATGGAGTCAGGTGTTACTAGGGGACATAGCTTTAAATTAAGGGGTGGTAGGTATAGGACAGATGTTAGGGGTAGATTCTTCACACAGCGGGTTGTGAGTTCATGGAATGCCCTGCCCGTATCAGTGGTGAACTCTCCTTCTTTATGGTCATTTAAGCGGGCATTGGATAGGCATTTGGAAGTTATTGGGCTAGTATAGGTTAGGTAGGATTCGGTCGGCGCAACATCGAGGGCCGAAGGGCCTGTACTGCGCTGTATCCTTCTATGTTCTATATAGGACCTGGAGGAAGCCATCCAGCCCCTTCAGCCTGTCTCACTAGTGAATACTATCATGGATAGCATTCTTCAGGTGGTGGGTTAATGTCCTCCCCTCAGCCAGAGAGTCAGCCCAGAATGCATTGCTGTTGATATTGGCTATTCTACAGCCTTTTAACACTCCAGTTTTAATTAATTTTTACTCCTCACTTGGGAGTTTGGGATGGGGATGGTTGAGTGGGTGATTAAGGAGGATGGAGTGGAAATACCACCTTTGAGCTCTCTCTAGTCCCAGTAGCACCAGATACTGTAGTAGACAACACTTTTTCTTGTTGCATATTAGAGTAACCAGTGAGCTCAACCAGGGCAATGGTGGATTGGCAGGTGTAGACCTCAAAATTGTGCAGAATTCAGCATGCAAAGAAACCCTTTTGAAAGGTTGGCTGAGGAATTTTAGTCCCTGCCCCTTCACCACTCTTTCACCCCATCACTGCAACTCCCTCAAGAACAAGAGAAAAGTAAAGTATTGTTCCATCACAGACCTTCTGCCTTCACCCCATTCTCCTTCACTAACACTACATTCCTTGATTCCCTTCATATCTAAAAATCTAATGATCCCTGTCTTGAATGAACTCAACAACTGAACCCCCCTATAACCGTCCATGATAGAAAACTCTAAAGATTCTCAATACGTTGAGTCAAGAAATTTCTCTTTGTTTCATAGAACATGACAGTACATCACAGGAACAAGCCCTTCAGCCCTCAATGATACCAAATATGATTGGGCCAAACATGATACCAAATTAAACTAATCCCTTCTGCCTGGCCTTGGTCCATATCCCTCCATTTTTTGCATATCCATATGCCTGTCTAAAAGTCCCTTAAATGCCCCTATTGTATCTGCCTCCAATACCATCCCTGGCAGGTTATTCCACACTCTACCACTATCAGTGTCAAAAACTTGCACCTCATAACTCCTTTGAACTTTCAACTTAAATGCATGCACCCTAGTTTTAGACATTTCAACTTCTGGGAAAAAAGATTCTGACTGTCAACCCCATCAATGCACCTCATAATTTTACAGATTTCAATCAAACCTCCCCTCAGCTTCTGCCACTCCAGAGAAAACAAGCTGAGTTTTTCTCGCCTTTCCTTATAGCTCAAACCCTCTAATCCAGGCAGCATCCTAGTAAAACTCTTCAACACCTTCTCCAAAGCCTCCACATCCTTCCTGAAATGTGGCTACCAGAATTGAATGTAATTCTCAGTATGGCCTAACCAAAGTCTGATAAAGCTGCAACATGACATCCTGACTCTTATACTCAATTCTTTGATCAATAAAAGCAAGCATGCCATACACCTTCTTTACCATCCTATCTACATTTAATATTACATAATTATTAAGAAAGCATGTAACTAGTCAAGTGCATTGGAGAATCTTTGTAGTGTTTAAAGATAAGATCTTTACAGTAGTGAGTTTATGACAGACATGGGAAAAACAAGGAAGTGATTAGTTTTAGTTTAACTTGAGAGCAGAGAAATCAACTTTTTCAATTCATTTAGAGTCATAGAGATGTACAACACAGAAACAGACCCTTTGGTCCAACCCATCCATGCTGACCAGATATCCCAACCCAATCTACTCCCACCTGCCAGCACCCGGCCCATATCCCTCCAAACCCTTCCTATTCATATACCCATCCAAATGCCTCTTATATGTTGCAATTGTACCAGCCTCCACCACTTCCTCTGGCAGCTCATTCCATACATGTACCATCCTCCGCATGAAAACGTTGCCCCTTGGGTCTCTTTTATATCTTTCCCCTCTAACCCTAAACCTATGCCCTCTCGTTCTGGACTCCCACACCCCAGGAAAAAGACTTTGTCTATTTATCCTTTCCATGCCCCTCATAATTTTGTAAACCTCTATAAGGTCACCCCCTCAGCCTCCAATGCTCCAGGTCAAACAGCCCCAGCCTGTTCAGCCTCTCCCTGTAGCTCAAATCCTCCAACCCTGGCAACAGCTTTGTAAATCTTTTCTGAACCCTTTCAAGTTTCACAACATCTTTCCGATAGGAAGGAGACCAGAATTGCATGCAATATTCCAACAGTGGCCTAACCAATGTCCTGTACAGCCACAACATGACCTCCCAACTCCTGTACTCAATACTCTGACCAATAAAGGAAAGCATACCAAACACCTTCTTCACTATCCTGTCTACCTGCGACTCCACTTTCAAGGAGCTATGAACCTGCACTCCAAGGTCTCTTTGTTCAGCAACACTCCCTAGGACCTTACCATTAAGTGTATCAGTCCTGCTGAGATTTGCTTTCCCAAAACGTAGCACCTCGCATTTATCTGAATTAAACTCCATCTGCCACTTCTCAGCCCATTAGCCCATCTGGTTCTGATCCTGTTGTAATCTGAGTTAATCCTCTTTGCTGTCCACTATACCTCCAATTTTGGTGTCTTCTGCAAACTTAATAACTGTACCTCTTATGCATGCATCCAAATCATTTATATAAATGATGAAAAGTAGAGGACCCAGCACTGATCCTTGTGGTACTCCACTGGTCACAGGCCTCCAGTCTGAAAAACAACCCTCCACCACCACCCTCTGTCTTCTACCTTTGAGCCAGTTCTGTATCCAAATGGCTAGTTCTTCCTGTATTCCATGAGATTTAACCTTGCTAACCAGTCTCCCATGGGGAACCTTGTCGAACCCCTTACTGAAGTCTATATAGATCACATCTACTGCTCTGCCCTCATCAATCTTCTTTATTACTTCTTGTAAAAACTCTATCAAGTTTGTGAAACATGATTTCCCATGCACAAAGCCATGTTGTCTATCCCTTCCTAAGAAACAAGAATTTCCAAGCTCGGAGAATGTGTGTAGAAATATTCAGGTTGTTTGAACTGGGTATGTTTAGGCCCTCCGAACTATGGCATTGTCAAACAATCACACTCAGAAAGAAATTGTGAAACTGGCTTCACAGAACTTGGAAAAGAAACTGGAATAAGCCAATTGAACAAAGTTTAAAATGTTGAGTTTGGACAATAATCTCTCTGGACTTGAGTCTGTGTAATGGACTGTATTGTGAAATAGGGTTGAAAAGTTATTTAAAATAATAGCAAAAATACTGAAGATGTTGAAAAGATGAAATAAAAACAGAATTTTGGAGAAACTGAGCAGGGTCTGGCAGCATATGTGGAGAGAAAGCCTGGTATAACTCTTCCTCAGAATTCAGGTTCTCAGACTTCTCTAGTGTTCAGTTTTGAAATGTTACTCTGCCGTTTGGATTAAGACTGTCAGCCAAATGTTTATCACTTGGTTTATTCCTTTTTTTCCCTCCTTTTGAGTAATAAACTTATGTTCTGTTGTTAAATAACATCTGCAGCTTTGTGTGAATATGTTTTAGTGACTAACCACCACCTTAACTAACTAAAAAAAACTAAACATGCCAGATGAATTGGGCGATCAGCCATTTTCGAAATGAATGGTAGAGCAGACTCGAAGGGCCAAATGGCCTCTTGCTCCTATCTTCTATGTTTCTTAGACATCAAGAGATGTTTGATTCTGGAATCTGACTTACAGTCATAGAATCATAGAGCTGTACAAAATGGAAACAGACTCTTTGGCCCATACCCCTCCAAACCCTTCCTATTCTTATACCCATTCAGATGCCTTTTAAATGTTGTAACTGTACCAGCCTCCACCACTTCATCTGGCAGCCCACTGCAGACACGCACCACCCTCTGTGTGAAATAATTGCTCCTTAGATCCCCTTTTATCTTTCACCTTTTATCTTAAACCTATGCCCTCTGGTTTCAGACTCCCCCTGGGAAATAGACCTTGTCTATTTACCCTATCCATAATCCTCATATTTTTTATAAACCTCTGTAAGGTCACCCTTCAGCCTGCAACACTCCAGGGAAAACAGCCCCAGCCTATTTAGCCTTTCCTTGTAGGTCAAGTCCTCCAACTCTGGCAACATCTTTGTAAATTTTTCCTAAAACCTTTCAAGTTTCACAACATCTTTCTTATAACAAGGAGACCAGAAATGAAGGCAGTATTCCAAAAAATGGCTGAACCAATGCCCTATACAGCCACAGCATGACATACCAAATCCTACACAGTTCTTGTCCAGTATTACCATGATCTGGGATTATGACATAGCCTTATCTCCAAGCTAAACTCCATCCTTACAGGGACATATGTTGTCAGTTCCTTCACCAATGCTGTGACTGAACTCTTGACACTGTTTACCTTTATCACGTGCACCGTAGTTGTTTGGGAAGGTCAGGCTCTGCTTTCTCAAGGAATGGATGATAAATGGGAACCTTAGCACATCAAATGTATGGCAATAATTTTGTTTTAAGTGATCAGGATGCTGCCACAGACTAACCATTAATATGAAATGTTTAAGTCATACGAAACTAAGGAGGTAAGAACTAGGAGCAAGGGTGGGCTATCTGGCCTGTCGCGCCTGTTCCACCATTCAGTGAGATCATGGCTGGTCTTTTTGTGGATTCAGCTCCATTTACCCACCCGCTCACCATAACCCTTACTTCCTTCACTGTTAAAAAATCTATCCATCCTTGCCTTAAAAACATTTAACAAGATAGCCTCAACTGCTTCACTGGGCAGGGAATTCCATAGATTTCTGTTCCAAGTCTGTTTGTACTGTAATAATTTTAAACTTGATAGAGTAATAATTTTAAACTTGATTGAGAAACATCAGACATTTGGAGTTCCCATCCATTGTCACTGTGCATTTTCTTTAGTCTACTTCAGAAATGAGATGCAGAAGAATTAGCTTCATCTGTCTCTGAGAAATGAAGGCTTCCCTGTTGTAATAACCTGACATATAGAGAAAAATAATTCTGATTTCCTCCTTTGTTCTGCCAGTGGTGATGTTGAATGTGGTTATGCTATAACTAAACAATACTGACTTACTGTGTCATTCAAATGGCCTGCCAATTTCACATTAAGTTTAAACTAACACATTCCTTCAACTCAAATTGATTCTCATAAGGAAAAACATTCACCTTTGCTCCAATAGCTTTGTTTGCTCTTCAGGGTACGGCTTTCAGTTCAGATATTCTTTGGGATATCATTGTCGCAAACTGTACCTAGCAGTGTTGGACAGACATAGAATCTAACAACTTAAAAAAATGATAGTATGTTCAAATGACAGCAGCAGTTTTTCACTGCCTCTTACATGTGACAATAAATTCAATTCAAGTCAGCTCATTCAGTTCCTGAATCTGTTCGGCTATCCATCATAGAGTGATAGAATGATAACAGAAAAAAAGGAGGTCATTCTGTCCATTGAGTATATGGAAACTCTCTGCATATAAAACTAAGCATCTCAGTGTGACTTAGTACTGAACAGTTTTGAACAGAGTTAGCGAGTTTTGAAAAGATTTGTAGCTCAGGTGGAGCTTTTGAATGTGAGTTTGCTCGCTGAGCTGGAAGGTTTGGTTTCAGACGTTTTGTCACCATACTAGGTAACATCATCAGTGAGTCTCCAGTGAAGCGCTGATGTTATGTCCCACTTCCTATTTATGTGTTTACATTTCTTTGAGCGTTTGATGATGTCATTTCTGGTTCTTTTTCTCAGACAATGGCAGATGGGGTCCAAATCAATGTAATTGTTGATAGAGTTCCGGTTGACATTGGAAGGATGTTGTGAAACTTGAAAAGGTTCAGAAATCATTCACAACGATGTTGCCAGGTTTGGAGGATTTGAGCTACAGGGAAAGGCTGAACAGGCTGGGGCTGTTTTCCTTGGAGCTTCGGAGGCTGAGGGGTGACCCTATAGAGGTTTACAAAATTATGAGGGGCATGGATAGGGTAAACAGGCAAGGTCTTTTACCTGGTGTGGGGGAGCCCAGAACTAGAGGGCATAGGTTTAGGGTGAGAAGGGAAAGATACAAAAGGAACCTAAGGGCAATTATTTCACGCAGAGGGTGGTGCGTGTATGGAATGAACTGCCAGAGGAAGTGGTGGAGGCTGGTACTGTTACAACATTTAAAAGGCATTTGGATGGGTATATGAGTAGGAAGGGTTTGGAGAGATATGGACCATGTGCTGGCAAATGGGACTAGATTAAGTTGGGATATCTGGTCGGCAAGGACGAGTTGGACTGAAGGGTCTGTTTCCGTGCTGTACATCTCTATGACTGTCTGATTTTATGACATCCATCCCAGGACAAGTCAAACACAGACACACCATCTACCATCCTCTGAGAAAAAGAACTGGAAATGACATCGCCAAAAAGCCAAAGAAACCTACACACATAAATAGAAAGCGGGATATAACACCAGCACTTCACAGGCTCACTGATCATGTTACCTGGCATGGTGACAAAACATCTGAAAACAAACCTTCCAGTTCAACGAGCAAACTTAAACTTGAAGAAAGCGTTGGGTGTTTAGTGATTGGAACCTCTAAATAAGTAGGAGAAAGGGGCTTTTTGGTTTTCTAATTTTTGTTACCCTGTAGGATTGGTTCTTACCCACTACAGGAGTAAAACGTGAGCTGTTTGGGGAGTCTTGGAAGTAGCTAAGGTATATTCTAATTGTAAAATTGGAAATATAGGAACCGGTGGTAACATGAAGAAATGTATAAAGAAGAAAGATAAATAAGTGGGTGGTTAATTCAAGCACATCAAGGTGGATGGAAGGGTGATGTGTCACAGCTACAACATGTGGGAGTTCTGGATGCCAGTGTGGTTCAGGACAAACACATCAGGTCATAGAGCATGGGAACAGACCCTTCGATCTAACCAATCCCCACCTACCATGTTCCCAAATAAACTAGTCCCACCTGCCTGCAATTGTCCCATATCACTGCAACACTTTCCTCGTCATGAACTTACCCAAATGTCTTTGAAACCTTGTAACAGTACCTGCATCCACCACTCTCTGGCAGTTCATTCCACACACATAAGTAACGGTGGCTACAGTTTCAGAGCTGAGGCTGAGTTGCAGATCCTGTGATACATCAGGGAGGGATAAGTTACCTTTGTATCAGGGGGCAGTCATGTTCCTTCAGGATAGGCTCTTTTAATGCGGCCAATGGTCAGGGGCAGGTGAGTGTATGTTCCTTTAGTGGCTGAGATGTGGCTACCACTTTTTTTAATTTCAAAAATATGCTTTATTCATAAATATATTTTGAGGATCTGTACAATTGGTCATGCCATACATATGTAAACATTCCATTTCTTTGCATACAGAGATAGAGTAATCATTCGTATATACAGGTCTGTATGTTTATTATCCATATATTTAGCTGAGGCGTCAACGGAGCCCCCTTACTACATGGGCCCCCTGTTCTTAGGCAGGCAGATGTTACACGGTGGTCTTTCCCCACCCGCGCCTTGGCGGCAGCTGCCCCAAGTTTCACCGTGTCCCTCAACACGTAGTCCTGGACCTCGGAATGTGCCAGTCTGCAACACTCAGTCGGGGTCAACTCCTTCAGCTGGAAGATCAACGGGTTTCAGACAGACCAAAGAGCGTCTTTCACCGAGTTGATGATCCTCCAGGCGCAGTTGATGTTCGTCTCGGTGTGCGTCCCGGGGAGCAGACCGTAGAGCATGGAGTCCCGTGTCATGGAGTCCCGCTCGCCAAACACCACTGCATTCCTCTCCAGACTTCCTTATGCGTAGGCACATTCCAGAAGGAGTTTTGTGACAGTCTCGTCCCCTCCGCAGCCGCTTCGAGGGCAGTGTGTGGTGCAGCAGAGAGTCCGGGCCTGCATAAAGGATCTCAGAGGCAGAGCCCTTCTCACCACCAGCCAAGAGAGATGTGGCTGCCACTGGCATTTGTTGCAGTTCCCTTGAACTGAGTGGCTTGTGGGGCCATTTCAGAGAGCAACCACATTGCTGTGAGTCTGGAGTCACGTGTAGGTCAGACCATGTAAGGGTGGCAGATTTCCTTCCCTAAAGGACATGAGTGAACCAGATGGGTTTGATGATAGCTAACATAGTCAGCAAGACTGAGACCAGAGTTATGTTTTGAATTTAGTCATTTAATTTAAATGCTACTATCTGCCAAGCTGGAAATGTAGCAATGTCCCCATTAGCCGAGTTTAACGGTTTGTTGGCCCAGTGACTTTCCACACTCCCCTGGAATGTCTGTGAGTGGGACAGGTAAGGGGACACACACAGGGAAAGAGTGTAGGATGCTCAGTCTTTGCAATTGTCCATCAGGGTGGAGGTTCTTTCAACTTGTTCAACTTTACCTGAGGAAGGAGCAGCGCTCCGAAAGCTTGCGATTTCAAATAAATCTGTCGGACTATAACTTGTTGTCATGTGATTTTTAACTTTGTCCCAGCTCAACATTGGCACCTTCACGTCACGGTTTTCTGTAACGCAAGTTTGCAGAGGATCACAACTACTGCGTTATAGTAAAACGACCTGTATGGTGGCCAGTGTTCTAATGCAGCCAGAGCTGCATAACTAGGAAAATAGAAAGGAGCTTAAACTAAAAGGCATCAAATTTGTGAACATGTGATAAATCAAAGAGTAGAAACATGGTGATAGAGAAAGCTTTTATTAGGGAAAATTATAAACCGATTGTGACAAGAAAGAATAGAGAGTGAAATCGAATAGTAACTCAACAGATAAGAGGTTACAAGAATAATAGAAACAATAAAGCTCAAGGCTGTGTATCTGAATGCATATAACATGTGGGAAAACAAATTGACTGTGCAATTAGAAATGAATAATTAAGATCTGATAGCCACTACAGAGACCTGAATATTGACAAGTACAGGATATTTAAGAAGGACCAGTAGCTTGGTATAGGTAACGAGGTAGCCCTGTTAATTAACTCTGATATTACCTTGATAGAGAGGGGTGCCCCAAATGCAGAAAGCCATGATCCAGAATCATTTTATGTTGAGAAATGATAAAAGTAAGAGGTAATTTGTGACGGTGGTGTATAGATCCTTGAGGAGTAACCATATATCAGGAAAGAATATAAAAGCAAAAATAATTTGATGTTGTGAAAAAGGCACAGGAATAATCATTAGAGGTTTTAATCTAAAAAAGACTGAAAAAATCAGATAATCACAAGGGTAGCTGGGATGAGGAGCTCATCAAATAGAGCAGTCTCTACTCGAATGGGTATTCTACACTGAGATTAAATAATGATCTCACGTGATGAATGCAAACATTCAAATATCACCCCATTAGTCTACTTTCGACTATCAGTAAAGTGATGGAAAGTATCATCAACAGTACTCCCCATTTACCTGGATAAGTACAGACTTCAGCAACACGCAGAAGTTGGACATCATCCAAGTGGACAACGACCTACTTGATTGGCCGTACAACCACAAACATCTATTCCCTCTTCTATTGATGCTCAGTTGCAGCAGCGTACTATCGAGACTGCAAATATTTGCCAAGGCTCTTAAGACAGCACCTTAGAAACCCAAACTTCTACCACCCTGAAGGACAATGGCATCATATATATGGAAACATCACCCAGGCATGCCCAAAATAACAAAACCCAGGACAAGTTCAGCACAGCTGAAAATGTGTTGCTGGTCAAAGCACAGCAGGCCAGGCAGCATCTCAGGAATAGAGAATTCGACGTTTCAAGCATAAGCCCTTCATCAGGAATGAGAGAGAGTAGCCAAGCAGGCTAAGATAAAAGGTAGGGAGGAGGGACTTGGGGGAGGGGCGATGGAGGTGGGATAGGTGGAAGGAGGTCAAGGTGAGGGTGATAGGCCGGAGTGGGGTGGGGGCGGAGAGGTCAGGAAGAAGATTGCAGGTTAGGAGGGCGGTGCTGAGTTGAGGGAACCGACTGAGACAAGATGGGGGGAGGGGAAATGAGGAAACTGGAGAAATCTGAATTCATACCTTGTGGTTGGAGGGTTCCCAGGCGGAAGATGAGGCGCTCCTCCTCCAGCCGTCATGTTGTTATGTTCTGCCGGTGAAGGAGTCCAAGGACCTGCATGTCCTCGGTGGAGTGGGAGGGAGAGTTAAAGTGTTGAGCCACGGGATGGTTGGGTTGGTTGGTCCGGGCGTCCCTGAGGTGTTCTCTGAAGCATTCCGCAAGTAAGCGGCCTGTCTCACCAATATAGAGGAGGCCACATCGGGTGCAGCGGATGCAATAGATGATGTGTGTGGAGGTGCAGGTGAACTTGTGGCGGATATGGAAGGATCCCTTGGGGCCTTGGAGGGAAGTGAGTGTGGAGGTGTGGGCGCAAGTTTGCCTTGGAGGGAAATGAGTGTGGAGATGTGGGCCTTGGAGGGAAGTGAGTGTGGAGGTGTGGGGCCTTGGAGGGAAGAGTCAATTATCATTGTATTAGACTACACACAATCATCAATGAAGTGATGATAGGATCAGTCATCGTCTGACCTCATTGCAGCCTTGGTTAAACTTGAACAAAAGGGCTGAATGAGATGAGGTGAGAATTAACTTACTAATATATGCAGGCATAAATTGATCTTTTTCTGGTTGGCAGGTTGTAATGAGTGGTGTATCACAGGGATCTGTGCCATGCTTTTGTCTATTTACAATTTACATCAATGAGCTTTGATGAAGGTATGAGAGCTAAGTGTGCCGATGACACAAAGGTATGTTCAATAGTAAGTTGTGAAGGGGACACAGAAGGTTTTAAAGGACTGCAGATGGGTTAGGTGAGTGAACAAATGGAGTAGAATGTGACAAACTGTTCAATTTTTCCAGCTATAATAAATGTATATTATGTAAATAGTGAGAGATTACAGAACTGTGAGATGCAGAGATCTGGATGTTTTTATATATGTATCACGAAAGGAGAGTATGCAAGGACAGTAAGTAATCAGGAAAGCGAATATTACACCATTGTTTACTGTAAGAGGAAGTGAATGCAAATGTCGTGAGTTTCTGCTTCAGGTCACTTATGACATCACACTTGGAATATTGTAGACAGTATAGCTCTGTATCAGTATTTAAATATATTTAAAGCAGGCCATAGGTTTACTAGGCTAATACCTGGGATGAGCAGTTTGTTTTATGAGGAAAGGTTGGGATGACAGGTTTGTATCTGCTGCAGTATGGAGCAGTACGAGATGATTTGATTCTAATATTTAGGATCCTGAGGAGGTTTGACAGAGTGGATGGAAAGACTATGTTTCCTCTTTTGAGAGAATCTAGAGGGTCTCCTTTTTAAAAGAATTATTTAAGGCAAAGATAGATGTATAGGGCCCTTTATTCATTGATAGAAAAAACATTATGTCAGTTTCAGTCTAACAAATTATGTGGTAGCTAATTTCTGGTTTATTCCTCAGAGCAATGCCTTGACCAAGTAGATTTAGCCTGCCTGGTTTCAATATAAACAAGTCTGCCAGTTAACTGTCAGTCATCATGTAATGGGTACAGTCCATGGCAGTGCATCCACCAATCAGAGTCCGCTTCCCAACCAATCAGCACCCTCTTCTCACACAATACCAAATGTTGTTCCCATTATCATTGGTGTTGTAAATCTCCTGATGAATGCAGAATTAAAACCTTCAACATGTCTCTGTCTTCAGCAATACTTAAGATATGTATGACCGAACAAAGATAACTACACTTTATTACACTTAATTAAAGGTAATATTGTTGTGATTTATTTTTGTCTTGTACACAAAATCTCCTCATCCACAAATAGCGTTTCCATTGAAAAATCAAACTAATCAGACAAGGCAGGCCCCAAGCCATTTCTTCTTAGAAGTAGCAAGAACCTTCAGTAACATGTAAAAGTGAAGCCATCTGTTATGACTTTATCTGTCCCTTGAACCCTGCCTTATAAAGGATATAATACAGAACACTGTTTAATCAGTAACAGTGACAAATAGGGGCAATTATTGATGCATCTGGTCTGTCTAATCTGCTTAAGATAGATTCCCTCCAAATCTGATCCTGAACACAAATTGCATTGCTGGTGTGTCAATTGGAGGATGTCCTTGCTTGTTTTATTTGTTCACCCACCACATTCACAAGATCCTTTGAGATAATGTTAGTAATGTTGTCCTAGGGCCTCATTACGGTGTCTGTAAGTTATCCAGGCTTCCATGCTGCAGAGATATATATGGAGAGTCTTTGCTTGGTTGTGTCTGATTCTCATTTGGAGCCTGAGATCACAGTTTTGGAAGGCTTGTGTAGATGATGCACCATGGGCTGAGATAGATATTGAATAAGGTTGAGTATCTCTTACCAATGCCAGTTTTTCTTGGGATAGATAGCTTCCAAAATGTAGGAATTGAGACTCTTTTTTCCAATTTCACCAAGAATCTCAGTGGAAGACATTGGATTTTGATATATTAGATGCAAGCTCTTCAGAAACATTGGTTTTGCTGGTGCTCAGGGCAAGTCCCCTTCTGTCCTTGACTTTGGTGAATATGTCCACTATCTGTTGCAGTTCTTTCTCAGGTTAAGCACGAATGTATGCTTCATCAGCATATTGTAATTCTGTACAGAAGTGGTAAGCTTAGGTTTCACTTTCAGCCTGTAGAGGATGCCAGATTTACCATATGTATGATAACTTATTTCTGCACCTGGACTGATCCTGGTATATTCCTGATGAAGGGCTTTTGCCCGAAAGGTCGATTTTCCTGTTCCTCGGATGCTGCCTGACCTGCTGTCCTTTTCCAGCACCATTCTGATCTGATCCTGGTATACTCAATTACAGCATTGCTCCAAGAAAGATTGAGAACAGTGTTGGTGAGTGAAACTTCCTTATTTAACAGAGTAAGAGCCTCTCTGGTGTTATTGCACAATACTGTGATTTAAACATTGTCCTTCTGAAGCCTCACTCAGATTCAGAGATGTACTCTGGACAGAACAGAGTGACTGACAATGGGGCTATCTTACTGTAGCCACTCTGGGAATACTGTGTAGTTTTCGTTTCTATATTTAGAAAAGGATGGACTGACATTGGAGATAGTTCAAAATAAATTGACCAGGTTCATTCCTTGGTGAAGGGTTTGATTTATAAAGAATGTTTAAATCGATTAAGCCTTTACACATCGGAGTTTAGAAGAACAACAGTGATTTTATTGAAGTATGCACAATTCTGAGGGGGCTTGACAGGCTAGATGTTGAGAAGCTGGTTCCACTAGTGTGGGAACCACAAACGAAATGACGTAGTTACAGAAAAAGGAGATATTACTTTAAAATGAAGATGCGAAGGAATTTCTTCTGCCAGAGAGTTGGAAATGTCTGGAATTTTCCAGCCCAGAGAGTTTGAAGGATAGATCGCTAAAAGTATTGAAAGAGGAGGTAGATTTTTAAATATTGGGAGGTTGAAGGCCATGAGGAGCTGAGGCCTGGAGCAGATCAGCCGTGTCTTATTGAATGGTGGAGCAGGTTTGAGGGGCCGAATAGCCTACTCTTGATCCTATTTCTTATGTTTTTTTTCCTGGATTCATTAGGGAGGCTAAACTTCAACAGCATCCTCCAAACCAATGACCTCTTGAAAGACACGGGCAACAGATGCAGAGCAATGCCCCCACATAGTTACAACAAAACCCAGTTTCCCAGTGTACAATTTATCTAGCAGTCAAGTAGCCACGCATAGCTATTTTTCAATCTCCAAGTTTCTGAATTATTATGTTTTAATAGTTTTAGTTTACTGTTCCCTTTCTCATGGTGTGGGTGTCACTGACAAGTCCAGCATCTTTAATCTTTAATCAAGCGTTAATTACTCTTGAACAGAGAAGCTTGCTTGGCCATTTCAGAGAGCAGTGAACCACAATGCTGTGGGTCTAGACTCACATGTAGGCCAGACTGGGTAAGGATGGCAGACTTCCTTCTCTAAAGGACATGAGTGAACCAGTTTTTTTTAATAATCAATTATACTTGTCATAACCCCATTACATATTACCTTTATAATCCAGATTTATTAATTTCATTTATGTTTAAATTAAATTAAAATGCTTCTGGAGTGGGACCTGAATCCATATTTCTAGATCATTCCCTGGGTTTCTGGATTACAGGTCCATGTGAGACAGGGATCGTGAGTTTTAATCACACCAGGCTGTACTGATCACACTTGAGGGAGTGCCATACTATTGGGAGTGCCATGTTTCAGATGAGATAATAAACCATCAACTGATTTAGAGCAAGGGTGAGCACCCTGCTTTTCTGTGTCAATATTTAACCTTCATACAACACTTAAAATAAATGATCTGGCTATTATCTCATAGCTCTTGGAATTTTGATGTGTGTGTGTGAATTGATTGCTGCTTTCCCTATATTACAATAGTGATCATATTTTAAAAGCATTACATTGGTTCGAAAGCACTTTTTAGGATATTCAGGGGTTGTGAAAGGCACTATTGAAGTGGACGTTATTTGTAATGTCCATCAAGGAAGGGAACTGTGGGTCGATCTTCTCTACATACCACTCTAATCCCATACTGGAGCTGACTATTAACTTAAGTAACCTGGCAAGCAACCCAGTTTTAAGATGGGTTGCACAAAACTCCAATGGTCACACAAGTCTCATTGAACAATTAGTGAGGGACTATAGGTGTTGGCCACACCTGAAAGTTTTTTTCAAATAAAGGACAAAGTATGGAATACAAAATTGGATGGAGTTACATTGTTGGTTCAACATGTGGCCAAAAGATCACAAAACTTAGGAGCTGAAGTAGGCCATTCAGTCATTGAGACTGCTCTGCCCGTCGACAATCTGATCACCCCCAGCTCCACTTTGCTGCCTTTTCCCCATAACCATTGGTTCTCTCCCTGATTATAAATCTATCTCAGCCTTGAACGACTTAACATCCGAGCCTCAACAGCCCTCTGAGCAAAGAATTCCACAGACTCACTAGCCAATGGACCATGAGGTAAAGTTCAGGTTCCCTGTAGCTCTGGACATTTAGACTCATTAGCTGAATTGGGAAGAGCCTTCATGAGAGGGTTTGTTTGACACCATCTTCTGTATTTTGTATTAATTGTTGTTCAGCTTATTTGACAGTTTTCTCATTTTTTTGTATTCACAGTGTTCACAAATCGGAAATCAAGTTCATCATTATCTTGGACAGGCGCCTGGATACATGGACGTCCATCAAAGCAGCTCTGGTCCAGATTGCGGTATGTAATTCATTTTCAGTTCACTCTTCAGTGCTTGTGATGAATAGGACTCTTTCTGTATTGGCTACTTTAACGTCTGATGTAAGAACAAGCAGCACCCGGGCAGTTGTTGCAGGATGTGACTGTAAAGGGGACAGTTCCTCACCTCCCTTGAGTCTGTACAGCTATTCAATGCAATCATGGCTGATCTAATAATCATCAGCTCAACTTTTCTGCCTTTCCCCACAGCCCTTTATCTTGCTTCCTGGTTAAAAATGTCTGTCTCAGTCTTGATTTGATTTATTGTCACGTGTACCTAAGTACAGTGAAAAACTTTGTTCGTGAGCACTACGGACAAATTACAGTAAACAAGGACATACAGATTATAGGGAGCTCAGACAGAGTGACACATACACTGCACAGAAGATGCACAAAGCAAGATCAGCATGATGGGAAGTTAGAGAGCAGGGAAGAAACTGTTCCTGAACTTGTTGGTGCGTGTGCTGAAGCTTCTGGATCTTCTGCCTGACGGAAGAGGTTGTAGGAGACCGTTACCGGGGTGGGAGGAGTCTTCGATGATGTTGACAGCTTTTCCACGGCAGAGGAAATGGATGGAAGTTTGTCCCCTGTGATGGTCTGGGCTGTGCACACAACCTTCTGTCGTTCTTGAATATACTGAGTGACCCACTAAGTGCTGGCAATGACAGTCTGAAATATCATGTCCCTTTCATTTATAATGATCAGTTGCTTAGGAATATCAATAAATTGTTGAGAATACAATAGGATTCAAAATCCATTAAACATCGACTAAATCATGGACATTTGGCTATCTGACTTTGTACGTCATTGCCCGATTGGAAATGATATAGTGCCTTTCAACCGAACAAAATCCTTACTTTCTCAGTGAACCTTAAAAACAGCTTTACTGGTGCATTCTAAATGTGGGGAGTGAGTAAATGGGCCAGAGTGAAAGTCTTTTCCCAAAAAACTGAGACTAATTGTGGATCATTGATCCAGGCAGCTACAGGTCTGAAGCATGATGACTGTGGATATTGTTTGAGGATATTGTGTTGGATTTTAAGTTTACATTTGGCAAGAGAAGATGACTGATCTGAGCTTCCTGGCGGTGGTGACATTGATTGTTGTCAATTCCCACTCCACTATTGCTGAAGTTTTCAAATTGTGATCTGTCTGAACAGAGTTGATGATCAGAAACAGACAAGACCATTAGACGTAGGAGCAGAAAGAGGCCAGTCAGCCCACTGAGTCTGCTCCATCATTCAATGGCTGATCTGACAATCCTCAGCTCCACTTTCCTGCCCTTTCCCATAACCCTTGGTCCTCCCACTGAATAAATATCTGTCTGTCTCAGCCTTGAACATATTTAATGGCCCAATCTCAACAACCCTCTGCAGTAAAGTATTCCACAAATTCACTGTCCTCAGAAAGAAGAAATTCCTCCTCAGCTTTGCCTTAAATATGTGACCTTTTATTCTGAGATCATACCTTCTGGCCTTAGACAATTCCACGAGGAAGCACCTTTCCACATCTACCTTGTCAAGTCCCCCTAAGAATCTTGTCTGTTCCAATAAGGTCACCTCTCTCTTTTAAACTCCAACAAGTACAAGTTCAATCTAGGATTTTCCTGCTCCTCGGATGCTGCCTGACCTGCTGTGCTTTTCCAGCACCACTCTAATCTAGACTCTGGTTTCCAGTATCTGCAGTCCTCACTTTTGACTAATTCAATCTCGTCAATCTGCCCTCAGAAAACAATCCCTCCATAGTTGATTTCAGCCGAGCAAACCACCTCTGGACTGCCTCCAATGCCAGTATATCTTTCCTGAGATAAGTGCCCCTAAAACCACAACATTCCAGCTGTGGTCTGACTAGTAACTTGTACAGTTTTTCATTTCCTTTGAAGTCAAGACCAATATTCCATTTGCCTTCCCAATTACCCATTTTCTCTATTATCTGCCAAACTTAGATGATAGTTTTGATAATTTCTTTTCTTTCTGTAGAATTTCATATTTAAATAATATTCAGCTCTTCTATTCATCCTGCCAAAGTGCATTATCTCAGTTTTTTTTCCTTCATTATATTCCATCTCCCATCTTTTTGCACACTCACTTCACATGTTTGTGTCACTTTGAAGGCTGTTTATGTTATGCTCACTACTTGTCTTCGCACCTTTTTTTGTGTCTTTTGCAAATTTGCTAATAATACATTCACTTTCCTCATCCAAGTCATGAATCTATATGGTAAATAATTGTGAGCCAGCACTGATTCCTGTGGCACACCAGTTTCCACAAGCTGCCATTGTGAAAATGCAATACTCTGTCTTCTATTGATCAGCCAATCCTCTAACCATGCTTATACTATCCATCGGCTCTTATTCAGAAGCCTAATGTGTGAAAATCCAAATATATTACATCCATTGCTTCCCTTTATCTTGTTTGTTGCCACATGTGCTGACTGAGCATTCCCTTTCCCCCGACTGCCAATTCCTTCCTCCCTTCAAGCATCAACTCTTCTCCCTCCTGGTATCCTCTCCCACAGCCTTATACCCTCCTGACATAAGACACAGGTACAAGATAAGAACACAGAGCTAATAGTGGAACACGTAATCTGCAATTCCTCTCTGCCTCTCCAATTCCCTCAACTGGTTGAATCAAAGGATTACATTTATACATCCCAAAATGTTTTAGGCTGATTTAGTACTTTTGAAGTTTAGCAATTGATGGTCTGTTTTTGTGATACTTATCCAAATGCAAATATTACTGATGACACCAGCAAGATCTCTTTTGCCATCCATTTGAGAGGGCTCATAGGCCCTCAGTTTAATAGTCCAGCCAAAAGACGATGTCTCTCTGACTGAGCAGCCCTCTCTCAATACTGTACTGAGTTCTGCAGCAGGACTTAGTGTCATCGAGTCACAGGGATGTACAGCAAGGAAACTGATCCTTCAGTCCAACTCGTCAATGCCGACCAGATATCCTAATCTAATCTAGTCCCACCTGCCAGCACCCGGCCCATATCCCTCCAAAGCCTTCCTATTCATATACCCATCCAGATGCCTTTTAAATGTTGCAATTGCACCAGCCTCCACCACTTCCTCTGGCAGCTCATTCCATATACGTACCGCCCTCTGTATGAACAACTTGCCCCTTGGGTCTCTTTTAAAGTTTTCCCCTCTCACCTTAACCTGTGCCCTCTAGTTCTGGACTCATCCACTCCCCAAGGAAAATACCTTGTCTTGGACTTGAACCAATTATCATTGACCAAAACTGAGGCCTATAAAGCCTTTGTTTCCCATATGGCAATTTAGCCAGGAGACCATCTCCACCCTCGTCTGATTGTCCCCTCTGTTTCCAATTCAGTTTATGTAACGTGAAATGAAAACCTTAGAGCTAGCTTGGAACTTGTGGCTGGTGTAGGTTGAAGGAAAGTTTGTTTAAAGACACCAGGTGGCATTGTTAATTAACTTCCACTGTTGTTTAATGTTTAATTGTAGTCCAAGGTTTCCATGGGATTTAATTAAGACAATATATTTGAAATGAAAAAAAGTAAAGTTACTATCATGTGAAAACAATATATTTGGAATGAAAACAAAAAAATACTGGAAACACTTAGCAAGTTAAGTGGCATCTGTGAAGAAAGTAAAGTGAGGTCTGCAGATGCTGGAGATCGGAGCTGAAAATGTGTTGCTGGTTAAAGCGCAGCAGGTCAGGCAGCATTCAAAGAACAGGAAATTTGACGTTTCGGGCCAGAGCCCTTCATCAGGAATGGCTCTGTGAAGAGAGACAATATATCAGGACAATAATTTTTGAATGGAACAATATGATATTGTAGGCAGAAAGTTTTTAAAATAAATGCAGAACCAGGAAAGAGGGTAGATAATATGCAGTGGCTACTGTGTTAGGATGGAAAGCAACAGGATTCAATGATAAAATCAGTTCAACATACAAGACAAGAGGAAATGCTCATAGGAAATGTAGAAAGCTGGGACCAGAGAAGATGCAATTGGAAGCTTTGCCTTTCCACATTCAACATTCAATCCTTCCTCTGTACCTTTACTGCTGGGAAGGGCAAGAGAATAGTGGGGTGACATCAACACCTCCAACTCTGCCACCATGTTGTTCAGGATTCTTATCACTGTATCCTTCAGGAAGTCTGATTATATATCACGGAGATCACCACCAACATTGATCATCACATTGGCTTCAACAGTTCAAGAAGACAGCTCACCACCACCTGCCCAGGGCATCTGGATGGAAACCATGCCAACATACCAAGAAAAAGAACAAGCAATAAATGTATTCAGTTTTTTTTTATTCACTCGTGGGATGTGGGCGTTGCTGGCTGAATCAACATTTATTTCCAGTCCCTAGCTGCCCTTGAAAAGGTGGTGGTCAGCTTCCTTCTTCAATCACTGCAGTCCATGTGCTGTGGGTTGATGCACAATGCCCTTAGGGATAGAATTTCTGGATTCTGACCCAGCGACAACAAAGGAACAGCGATATATTTCCAAGTCAGGATGGTTGGTGGCTTGAAGGGGACCTTGTAGGGTGGAGGTGTTCCCATGTGTCACCTGCCATTGTCCTTCTATATAGAAGTGGTCATGGGTTTGGAAGGTGCTGTCTAAGGATCTTTGTTGAATTTCTGCAATGCATCTTGTAGATCGCATTAGGGTTAGGGTTAAGGTTAGGCTGCTACTGAGCCTCAGTGGTGGAGGGAGTGGATGTTTGTAGATGTGGTGCCAATCAAGCAGGCTACTTTGTTTATGGTATCAAGCTTCTTGAGTATTGTTTGAGATGCACTCATCCAAGCAAATGTTACTTGCCATTTGACAGCTTAAACCTGGATACTATCCAGATTTTGTTGCATTTGAGCCATAGACTGCTTCAGTATCTAAGGCGTGATGAATATTGTACAATCATCAGCAGTCATCCCCACTTTTGACCTCATGATGGAGGGAAGGTCATTGCTGAAACAGCTGCAGATGGTTGGTCTTAGGACACTACCTTGAGGAACTCCTGCAGAGATGTCCTAGAGCTGAGATGACTGACCTCCACCAACCACGACCACCTGCCTCTGTGTCAGGTATGACTCTAACTAGTGGAAAGCTTCACCCAGATTCCCATTGATTCCAAATCCAATCTAAAAAACTGCAGATGCTGGAAATCAGAAACAAAAACAGAAATTGCTGGAAAAACCCAGCAGGTCCAGCAGCATCTATGGAGAGAAAGCAGAGTTCACTTTTCAGCTTCAGTGATTCTTCTTCAGTCCCTTTCTTCCTGATGCCCATTGATTCCAGGGCTTCTTGATACCACACTCAGTCGACTGCAGCCTTAATGTTAGGGGGCATCACTCTCCCCTCCCCTCTGGAATTAAGCTCTTTTGTCCATGTTTGAACCAAGGCTGGAATGAGGTCTGAGACAAAAAAAAGCTGCAGATACTGGAACCCAAAGTAGACAGACAGGAGACTGGATCAGGAGGTGGGGAAGTCAATGTTTCGGGTGTAACCCTTCCTCAGGACTGGGGTTGGGTGTAGGGGGAAGCTGCAGATAAAGGGGGAGGCGGGGGCAGGGTGGTGAAGTGGGGACAGGTGAAGACAGGTAAAGGGTATGACCTGGAGGGATGAATGAATCCGGTTGGTGGCAGGGAGCAGTGGAAGTGAGGGGGAGGGACTGGGATGGGAGGGAGGTTATTTGAAATTGGAGAACTCAATGTTAAGTCCTCTCCAGGCTGCAGGCTGCCGAGGCCTAAGATGAGGTGTTGTTCCTCCAACTTACATTTTGGTTATTGTTGTGGCAATGGAAGAGGCCAAGGATGGTCATGTCAGAGAGAGAGTGGGAAGGAGAATTAAAGTGTGCAGTGACTAGGCTGTCCGGTTAGCCCCTACGGGCCTAGCTGTGAATGAGGTCAGGAGCTGAGTTCCCCTGGCAGAACACATACTGGACATCACTGAGCAGAGTTAAAATCACACAACACCTGGTTATAGTCCAACAGGTTTAATTGGAAGCACTGGCTTTTGGAGTGCCGCTCCTTCATAACCACCTGACGAAGGAGCGTCGCTCCGAAAGCTAGTGTGCTTCTAATTAAACCTGTTGGACTATAACCAGGTGTTGTGTGATTTTTAACATTGTACACTCCAGTCCAACACCGGCACCTCCGAATCATGATCGCTGAGCAGGTTATTGCTGAGCAGGTGTTGCTTGATATCACTGTTGATGACCCCTTCCATCACTTTACTGATGATGGAGAGATTGATCCAAAGGTGAGAGACAGGATTTTGGAGTCATTTGTGACAGTTCAACTCTGCATCATAGGAACTCAACGGGTGTGATTGATCAGTAACAGCTGATTTTAATACAACACAATCTGCAGAATAGAGTATTTTAGAGTAAAAGCATGATTTTACCATTCATTCACGCAAATTAAGTCAAATCTTGAGGGGGGTGTAAACTAGACTCCAATACTTCTTTCTGGCTGGAAATTTGGAGCTAATCTAAGTGCAATAGATATGGCTGGGTTATTTCATTATCAATGAAAAGAAAATGCTGCTTTCAGATTTGATATGTGTTGAGAGAGAAACAAAGTTAATATTTTAGGTCATTGCCCTCACACTAGAAATGAGAAAAGTAGGAGATGTAATTGGTGCTGACTAAGCAAAAGGTCAGGGGGAGGTCATCAAGAAGATGAAAGTGAAGGCTCTACGATAGGATGGAGGGTACGTTCTTAGATAACTAAACATTACATGGTGTAAGGCAAATGGGAAAAGTCAAGAGAAAAGGTGTGTACAGAGGAGGTGCAAATGGTAAAAGAGAGCAATGATCCAAATATATATCCTCAAGTAACTAGTGTGAAGATATATGGCTTTAAGAGATGTATTTTGTCTTTTTTTTTTGTGAAGAAAGGTTGAGATAGATGGAGAGTAATCTACTCAAAGCCTTTAAAGTAAACAGCTTGCGAGGCCTTGGTTTTTGTTTTAAAAATTGGAACAATAGAAGCAGCCTGAATGGGTGGAGGCAAGCTCCGACAGAACCAGGAATTTCAGTTTTTGCTTTCCACTATTGCTGGAGTCTTCCAGCTTAATGTAGAAACTTTTTTTCCTCTCTCTGTACAGCTAAAAGCTGGGGTTTTCTACCTGCTGTTAGAATTGCATGTGAGAGAATTATTTTACTAAATTTGCCTTTTGCCAAGGGTGTGTTTATGGGATGTTACTATATTGGAACAGTTAACAAGTAGTAGTTAATATACATATTATTTTGTTAAGCATTTCAATACAGTTGCAGTTAAGCCAATTCTTTTCTTTCCTGTATATGTTGTCTATATTTTGACTGTAGTCTAAAAATGATATGGGTTTTGTTTAAAGTCAATAGTTTGACCAATCGAACTGCATCTGGAATGCGACGCCTTACACTTACCTTTTAGATTAGATTAGATTACTTACAGTGTGGAAACAGGCCCTTTGGCCCAACAAGTCCACACCGACCCGCCGAAGCGCAACCCACCCATACCCCTACATTTACCTCTTACCTAAGACTACAGGCAATTTAGCATGGCCAATTCACCTAACCCGCACATCCTTGGACTGTGGGAGGAAACCGGAACACCCGGAGGAAACCCACGCAGACACGGGGAGAACGTGCAAACTCCACACAGTCAGTCGCCTGAGTCGGGAATTGAACCCGGGTCTCAGGCGCTGTGAGACAGCAGTGCTAACCACTGTGCCACCGTGCCGCCCATTTTAAATAAGAGAAACCTAGGCTATCTTGTTAATTTATTTTGAGGGGTTTTGGTCTGGTACATAACACTAGTTATAAAATGAAGCAAGTGTCCTAGCCAACATTCTTCAACAATTGTCAACAATGGATTGACTGGCAGAAATCCATTTTTAGCATTATGTAATTATTTCTGTTTTTGTGATAGGTGATTAATCTGGGCAATTATTTATGGCATTTACGCAGAGATTGTTATGCAGTCAACATCCCAGTGGGATGCTGATAGCACCTTTAAGTTTTCAGATCCAATTAATCATTTTCAATTATAATTATAGTTGTGAATGGAATATTACTCTGTGCAAACCTGCTGCCAAGTAGCCATTCATTCCCAACTTCGTGCATCTCGATATAAAAACATTTAGAAAACTGATCAAATATTTAAAAAAAAACACTAACAACTCTCAGACTATGGGAAAATAAGCTTGTGGGGGGAGAAAGATCAGATCAGAAGGTTCCATATTCATAAGGTAAAGTCACCATAGGGCCACTCTCTCATTACAGAGAGATGATTGGTCATGGATTAACCTAAGGTATGGGATGAGGTTGAGAGAAAGGGTCCTTCATGATCATCTCAGCCAGAGCAGGAATTGAACCCACCTTGCTGGCATTATACTGCATTATGAACCAGCTATCCACTAACTGACTCCACATTCATAGCACCTTTATAACAGACACTTTCTCTAACTTCTTCTCTCCTCCATGCATCACCTGGGAGACAGTCAAAAGGGAGTCAATAAATAGAAAATTCCTCCTTAACCTTTTGGGCGGCACGGTGGCACAGTGGTTAGCACTGCTGCCTCACAGCGCCAGAGACCCGGGTTCAGTTCCCGCCTCAGGCGACTGACTGTGTGGAGTTTGCACGTTCTCCCCGTGTCTGCGTGGGTTTCCTCCGGGTGCTCCGGTTTCCTCCCACATTCCAAAGATGTGCGGGTCAGGTGAATTGGCCATGCTAAATTGTCCCTAGTATAAGGTAGGGGGTAAATGTAGGGGTATGGGTGGGTTACGCTTCGGCGGGTCAGTGTGGACTTGTTGGGCCGAAGGGCCTGTTTCCACACTGTAAGTAATCTAATCTAATAAAAAAAAAAACCTGCAATCAATAAAGCCCAGAGATGACAGTAACCACGTTTATTGTAATTGCTAAATCTTTGGCACAATGTCTGCAAAATGGCTGCGTAGGAAATAGAACATAACACTTTTTTTAACTTAACAATATGATACTGGTTTGGAACTAAACAACTTAACAAAACCCCTTTAATCGTAGGAAGGTAGAAACATGGAAACTAGGAGCCAGTGTAGGCCATTCAGCCCTTTGAGCCTGCTCTGCCATTCAACATGATCATGGCTGATCATCCAACTCAGTCCCCTGATCCCATTAGCCATAAGGACAATGGAATCTTCTTACAGAGTAAATAAAATTGCAGGTTGAACCTGGGTAAATTTCTAGTACGGTTCTCACTAGATTATGTTCAATTCTGTGGAAGTGCACTATTGCTGCACTAATAGTGCAGAGAACCAGATAATATTCTACAGACCCAGGTTCAAATCCTCCAATGGCAGTTGGTGAAATTTGAATTCAATAGACAATAGATGCAGGAGTAGGCCATTCTGCCCTTCGGGCCTGCACCGCCATTCAATATGATCATGGCTGATCATCCTTAATCAGTATCCTGTTCCTGCCTTATCTCCATAACCTTTGATTCCACATAATTCAATTTAAATTCAATTATAGAAGTTTATAAAATTATGAGGAACATGGATAGGGTAAATAGGCAAGATCTTTTCTCTGGAGTGGAGAAGGCCAAAACTAGAGGGCATAAGGTTAGGGTTAAAGGGAAAAGATATAAAAGGGACCTAAGGGGCAACTTTTTCACACAGAGGATGGTGTGTGTGTGGAATGAGCTGCCAGAGGAAGTGGTGGAGGCTGGTACAATTAGAACATTTAAAAGGCATCTGAATGGGTATATGAAAAGGAAGGGTTTGGAGGGATATGTGCCAAATAAATGCTGGCAAATTGGAATGGATTTATATAGGATATCTGATTGGCCTGGACAAGTTGGACCAATGGGTCTGTTCCCGTGCCATATGTGATTCCATGACTCTATGAGGGAACTGGAAGTATGAGTCTAATGATGACTGTGAAACAATTACATGAGGAAATTCATCTGGTTCACTAATGCCCATTAGGGAAGGTAACTGCTGGCCTTCATGTGACTCCAGACCTATAACAATGTAGCTGACCCTCAATTAGGGATAAGCAATAAATGCTGGAACAAAACCAAAAATTGCTGGAAATGCTCAACAGGTCTGGCAGCATCTGTTCAGAGAAATCAAGGTTAATATTTTGGGTCATGTGACCCTACCCCAGAGCTCAACCCAAAATGTCAACTTTGATTTCCCTCCGTAGATGCTGCCAGACCTGCTGAGCTTTTCCAGCAATTTTTATTCTTGTTTCTGATTTCTAGCAACCACAGTTTTTTTGGTTTTTAATGTTGCTGAGAGACCTGATGGAGGGACTCAAAGTTATGAAAGTGCAAGAACATGAAAGGAGTAGCAGTGGGAGGTCTTTCGGCCCTTCAAATCTGCTAAGCCATTCCGAATAATCATGGCTGATCTGGTTCCACCCTTCAGGCTCCCTGCCTCTATTCCTGATAAAGGGCTTTTGCCTGAAACATTGATTTTCCTGATCCTCGGATGCTGCCTGAACTGCTGTGCTTTTCCAGCACCACTCTAATCTAAAATCTGGTTTCCAGCATCTGCAGTCCTTGCTTTAACCCCTCGACTCACTCTGATAGGCTCAGTCTAACTTAGTCTTGAATTTTTCATTGACCAAGCCTCTACTACACTATGGGGTTGAGACTGGCAAAGATTAAAGACATCTGAGAGAGGAAATTCCTCCCCTCTCTGACTTGAATGGGAGAGCCCTGATTTTGAAAATGTAACCCCTAGTTCCAGATTCCTGCATGAGGGAAGACATCCTTTCAACACCTACTCCGTTGAGCTCCCTCAGAATTATAAATGTTTCAATCAGATCATCTCTCATTCTTCTCAACTATGGGCGGCACAGTGGCTCAGTGGTTAGCACTGCTGCCTCACAGCGCCAGAGACCCGGGTTCAATTCCCGACTCAGGCGACTGTCTGTGTGGAGTTTGCACATTCTCCCCGTGTCTGTGTGGGTTTCCTCCGGGTGCTCCGGTTTCCTCCCACAGTCCAAAGATGTGCGGGTCAGGTGAATTGGCCATGCTAACTTGCCCATAGTGTTAGGTAAAAGGGTAAATGTAGGGGTATGGGTGGGTTGCGCTTCGGTGGGTCAGTGTGGACTTGTTGGGCCGAAGGGCCTGTTTCCACACTGTAAATAATCTAATCTACAATTAGTTCAAACTCAACCAGTTCAACCTTTCCACATAGGACAACACACCCATTTCCAGGAATGAGGCTGTTAAACCTCTGAGCTGATTCCAACACATTTACAACCTTCCTAAAATAAGATGCCTAGTAATGTTTTCCTGATGTGGTCTTACCAATTTATTGTTATATATTGTACCTTGTATAACTGAAGCATAACCTCCCTGCCCGTACGTTCAGTTCGCCTCACAATAAATATTAACATTATTTTAGTTTTTGTTTGTAACAGCCCTTTTACCAATGTTATTTGAATCAGTTAAAAAAAACTGAGTGAACAGATGGAGTATAATATAGACCACTTGGCCTTTTAAGTCTGCTCCACCATTAAATAAAATGATGTTTAATCTGATTGTCACTTGGATAGTAACCTTTGTGATTCATACACTAAGGCATCCAGATCCCTTTGTTTCTCGGAGTATTGCAATTTCTCACCACTCAGATCTAATGCTTCTATATTTAGTCTTTTCACATTGTACTCCATCTGCCAGATCCTTGAGGTATCATTTTTTTTATTCATTCACACAACGTGGGCATTACTGGGCTAAGCCAGCAAGAATCACCCATCCCTATTTGTTCAGAGGCCTGTTAACAGTCAGCACATCACTGTGGGTTTGGAGTCACATGTCAGCACATCAGATAAGGATGGCAGATTTCCTTCCCTGAAGGACATTAAAGAACCAATGGGTTTTTCCAACAATTGGCAACAGTTTCATTGTCATCATTAAACTCTTAATTCCACATTTCTTTTTAAATTGAATTCAAATTCCACCATCTGCCATGGGAATGGAACTCAGGTCACCAGGACATTAGCTGTGTTTCCAGATTAACCGTCCAGCCATCACCTCCACTGTGCGTAACCATTACGATTGCTGACTCCCCTCCCTACTCCCTAAAGCCTGTCCACCATCTACAACGCACAGGTCAGGAGTGTGATGGAATACTCCCCACTTGCCTGGATGGGGGCAGCTCCAATAACACTCAAGAAGCTTGTCACCATCCAGGACAAAGCAGCCACTTGATTAACACAGCACTAACCACCTTAAACATTCACTTCCTGCACCTGACATGCACAGTGGATGCAGTGTGTACCTTAGAGGCAGAGAATCATACAGTACAGAAAAGCCCTTTAGCCATTGAGACTGTACCAAAAGTATTCGCCCACCTACACCAGCCCTACTTTCCAGCACTTGGCTCATGGCCTTGAATATTATGACATTTCAAGAGCACATTCAAGTAATTTTTAAAGGTTTTGAGATTTCCATCTCAGCTACCAGTAAAAAGTGAAGTCTGCAGATGCTGATGAAGGGCTCTGGCCCGAAATGTCAAATTTCCTGTTCCTTGGATGCTGCCTGACCTGCTGTGCTTTAACCAGCAACACATTTTCAGCTCATCTCAGCTACCATCCTAGGCTGTGTGTTTCAGCAACCCACCACCTTCTGAATGGAAAAGCTTTTCTTCAAATTTCCTCTAAACCTCCTGCTTTCAGTTTAAAATAATGCCCCTTTGTATTGACCCTTCGACTAAGGGGATCAGCTCCTACATAATCACTCTGTCTTCATAATCTGATACGCCTCTATCAGATCTCCACTCAACCTTCTCTGCTCCAAACAATACGAACTTATCCAGCCTCTCTTCATCACTGAATCTCCCCAGCCCAAGCATTATCCTGATGAATCTCTTCGGCACCCCCTTCCAGTGCAGTCACATCCTTCCTACAGTGTGGGCACCAGAATTCCCATCACTGAATTGCTTCATCCCCAGCAACATCCTGAGGTACACTGAAATGGCTCACTGAGGCGTTTAAGATAACGTCCTTAAAACACATGACCGCTCCCATCTGGAAGGACAAGAGTAACAGATGCATGGAAACACCACCACAGCAAGTTCCCCTCCAAGCCACACACCATATATCACTGAACCTTCACTGTCACCGGATGAGAATCCTGAAGCCTCTTCACAGCAGCATTGTGGGTGGTGCTACACCCCAGGGTCTGCAGCGGCTCAAGGAAGTTGCTGGCCATCATCTTTTCCCTAGTATTAAGGATCTGGCAACAAATGATATGCAAGATAATGAGAGGAATGGATAGAGTCAATACCCAGAGGGCAGGATTGACTGGCACGAGTGGTCACAGTTTTAAGATACTAAGAGAAAGATATAGAGGGGACATCAAAGGATGTCTTTACGCAGAGAGTTGTGAATGCATTGCTGGCGGTGGTGGTGGAAACAGAGTCATTAGGAACATTTAAGCGACTGCTGGACATGCACACAGATAGCAGTGAATTGAGGGTGCGTAGGTTATTTTATTTTTCATTAGGATTAATCCTCAGCACAGCATCATGGGCCAAAGGGCCTGTTCTGTGCTGTACTTTTCTATGCTCTATGTTCTAAGTGCTGGACTAGCCAGTGGTGCCCACATTATGTGAAATAATATGGAAAAATCCCATACTAACCTTCTTGAGGTTGTGTTGACTTTGAGCTTATTTGTGGTTTGATGTGGCTAATTTTAGTATTAACTAAACATATAAATGTTGTCAGTGTCAAATCTTACCAAGGACAAATCAGCAGTGTATGTAATATTTTGGTATTATCAGAAGTAATTCCTAATCCTGAATATGAACATCAAATATCTCAACAATATAGGGAACATAGGTTTGTGGACTGATGATGTCAAAGTTACAAATGCCACTGCTGTTCATGATGTTGAGGATGATCAGGATCTATATGATGATGTTATAGAAACAGATGACTTTGGGACTTCTGTGGTGTAGTGGTAATGTCCCTATCTCTGAGCCAGAAGGTCTGCTTTCAAGTACGATCTGCTCCAGAGGTGTGTTGAAACATCTCTAATCAGGCTGGCTTAACTCAGAGAATGCTGGCAAGTGCAGCAGGAAGTGTTTCAGAGGTTCACTTTTGGAAAAAAGTCCTACCGGACTTGAACATCTGGAGAGAAAAACTCTGTTTCTCTCCATATATGTTTGTTTCTCTCTCCACCGATATAGTCAGACCTGCTGAGTTTCTCCAGCTGTCTCTGTATTTGTTTCAGATTTCCGGCATCCACAATATCATGCTTCTATAAACAGACTGTTAGCAATAGTTTGTTAAAGAGTCTGTGTGATTTTGAAAGATGGTATATGTTTATATATATTCATATGGTGTATTCATTATGGTATATATTTATTTTGTGTTGGATTATCTGTATACAGTTCACAGTATTTAAAAATTAATAAATATTAGAGAAGCAAGATGAATTCTTCAGTGTCGTTAGTTTTACTTCATTTCATTTTGATGGTCATTTTTGGGCCCATTCAAGAGAGGAATGATCGTAGGACGAAATGAGCTAGGATAGCAAGACATGTATGGAGCATAAACGCTAGAACTGATGATTGGGCTGAATGGCCCTTTCTCTGTTGTATGTATCTGTGTAGTAACTGTGCTCATGCCCCCAGGATAGCCTTTTTCTGGGGAGAGAGGAAGGGAAAGTTCTAGGGTTCAATGTGTAAATTGCCTTGTGATTGGCAATTGGGGTGGGAAATCTCTTGAGAACTAAAACAAAATGAGAAATGTAGATTCTGAAGCTTTATCAAGTATTTAAGTAAATGCTTTAAAAGAATTTACTGGTGTGGTAGAGAGTGAACCTTTGAAGGTCATAGTGTGCTGTGGAAACCCCAATGAGAATACCAGCCACCCCAGAACAAATACTGAAACTGGTGCTATTATATAGAACATAGAACAGCACAGCACAGGACAGGCCCTTCTGCCCCCAGTGTTGTGCCAGCCTTTTATCCACCTCTAAGATCAAACTAACCTACATACCCTTCACTTTACTATCATCTATGTACCCATCCAAGGGTCACTTAACTGTCCCTAATGTATCTGACTGTACTACCACTGCTGGCAGTGCACTCCATACACCCGCCACTCTCTGAGTAAAGAACCTACCTCTGACATTTCCCCTAAACCTTCCTCCAATCACCTTAAAATTACGCCCCCTTCGCGATAGCCATTTCTGCCCTGGGAACAGGTCTCTGGCTATCCAGTCTATCTACGCCTGTCATCATCCCATGCACCTCTATCAAGTCACCTCTCAGCCTTTTTCGCTCCAATTCACGAACATTTTCAATGACATCCACCCTATTATTGAGTCTTATATTAGCAGTTAAATGAATCTGTAAACTCACTGACTAGGCTGACTTTATTCGATAGAAGGGACCAGGTCTATTAAGCTAAAACATATGGAATGTAAACAAAGAAACTTTCCATGCAGCAAGTTTCAGCAACATTTTTGTTAACGCTCAAGTTCTTTGTAATTATTTTTATAAAAGTACTAAAAACCTGGAGGTTAAAACTGTGCAAAATCCTTACATCTGACTGCGTGAGGTTCTGACACAGAAATGAGCACGGAATACCTGAGATATTTTCCTCATCAACCTGTTCAGAGATGTTACAAATATACTTTGGAGCAGGGTAGGACTGAAACCTAGGCCTCCCAGTCTAAAGGTAGGGGCACTGCTACCACACCACAATGATCCTAGTGACCTGCGAGAAAGACATTGTTCTCACTTGTTGCCAGGTTACTCTATGGGGAAGACAGTGGAGATACTGCACTGATACTGGAGATGTCCAACTTGGGTGGCACAGTGGTTAGCACTGCTGCCTCACAGTGCCAGAGACCCGGGTTCAATTCCTGACTCAGGCAACTGTCTGTGTGGAGATTGCACATTTTCCTCATGTCTGCGTGGGTTTCCCCTGAGTGCTCCAGTTTCCTCCCACAGTCCAAAACTGTGCAGGACAGGTGAATTGGCCATGCTAAATTGCCCATAGTGTTAGGTGTAGGGGAATGGGTCTGGGTGGGTTGCGTGTTGGTGTGGACTAGTTGGGCCAAAAGGCGTGTTTCCACACTGTAAGTTATCTAATCTTTATCTTCTGGGGGTCATGAGTTCCAATCCCACCACAAGAGCTGGTGATTTTTTTAAAATTAAATTTGGAATTGAAAGTTGGTGTTAGTTAATTGATTATAAATCAATCCATTGCTGAACAAAAACCCATCTAGTTTACTTTTGTTTGTGAGGGAAGGAAATCTGCCGTCTTACCTACATGTGACTCCAGACCCACAGCAATTTGCTTCACTTCTCACTGTCTTTTACTTAATTCACTCATGGGTGGCTTGTCCATCCTTAGTTGCCCTGGAGAAAGTGGTGGTGAACTGTCAATATGAATTAACTGTGGTAGTCCGAGTTCTGTGCCTTCTCAAATTGCTCAGAAGGTGAGCAAGAAATATCAGTCTTTGCCATCGATGCCTACACCCCAAGAAAGAATGAAACTGTAGATATTTACAAAGTTTTCAGCCAATGCAATTTAAATGTTAAGGATAATAAATAATAGCCAGAATGTTTTCTCCATAAGTTCACATTTGGATTTGCAAACGTTCTGCCATTAAATGTGAGGGATTGTTATGTTAACAGAATAATGTATACAATTGTTTGTAAGTTATTACTGATGAGTAGTAACTCTCTGGGTGAGATAGCACAGTGTAAATATGACATCTTCCTTGAAACAAACTAATTTGTGTGTATGCACGTGTGTGGTTGTGAATATTGCTGCTTTAAAACTGGAGTCAGTGCTTTTTGTTTTAGGGAGCAGTTTCCTGTGTGAGGATTGTCCGGAATTAATAGATCGCGAGAACGTGTTGGTTAATAAATTGAAATTAACCACGGGAGCGCTGGGGCTAAAATAATGCAGGCAGGATTGTTTCGCTCGCAGTCAGACATTGAATCTGGGAGGGAGGTTAGTCTGGAGTACCCCCCCGGTACAGCTCCGATTTTACACTCGGTCGACGGGACAGTAAATGGAGATGTCAGGAGCAGATCTTCAAAGAAGCAACGCCAAGTCTAAGAAAAATGCGGTAAGGTCATTCTAGCTAACCCCCTTCCCCTTGCACAGCCCCAGTTTCACAAGGATAAAGACTGCGGCACTGAGACCCGCACTAACACAGACACTGAGCACTGCTATTGCTCAAAGTAACAGCTGCTGGTACCGCAGTAGCTGCTCAGTGATGTCTGGACACCTTTTCTACATGGGATCTGTAGAGGCGTCCGTTTTGTTTTGTCTCATATTACATATGTGAGTGCATGTGTGTGTTTGAGATGCTGGGAGATTTAACTCACTGCGCTGTGACATTGAATTTTGAATCTTTAACTCATGCTTGGGCACACTGCAATGGCCCTCACATTCCCAGTTGCTGCATTGGTCATTTTCCTGCAATTGTTAACTGGACAGGACAAATACAGGAGGCCTTTCCTTTCTGCATCTAGTTTTTTTTTTCTCTCTCTGTCTGGTTAAGTTGCATGCAAAATCACAATAGGATTTATTAGCATCTCTCTGCCTCCTTCACCCGTGCCAGGATGGTGTGGGTACAGATCGCACTCTGGAATCCCCCAGTGCAGTAACTGAGGGAGTGCTGCACTGTCAGACTCGCTGCCTTTCAGTTGGACCAATGAAACTGAGGCTTTGTCTGCTCTCTGAGGTGGTCATCAAGGAACCCGTGGCAGTGTGTGAGGAGACCAGGGGGACCTCCTGTGGTGCCCTCACCGATACCTATCCCTCAATCATCATGATTAGTCAGTGAGCTTATTACCAGTCTGGTGCTTGTGGGATCTTGCTGTGCATAAATTGGCTTCTGAGCTTGTCAATGATTGCCTTTTAAATGTACAACTTGCAGCATCATGGGAGGAGTCAGATACTGCCCTTGGGGGAAAGGATGAAAAGATATAGGGGTAGGTGGGACCAAGCTATTGAGTTGGATGATCAGCCATGATCATAATGAATGGTCGAGCAGGTTGGAAGGGCCGAGTGACCTACTTCTGCTCCCATTTTCTATATTTCCGTGTACTCTACACAGCTTCAGGATGTCGTGAAGTTGTTTAGAAATGTAGTGTGGATAAATTGAGGACTGCAGATGCTGGAGATTAGAGCTGAAAATGTGTTGCTGGAAAAGCGCAGCAGGTCAGGCAGCATCCAACGTTTCGGGCATAAGCCCTTCTTTCAGGAAGGCTGAAGAAGCCCTTCCTGAAGAAGGGCTTTCGCCTGAAACATCGATTCTCCTGTTCCTTGGATGCTGCCTGACCTGCTGCGCTTTTCCAGCAACACATTTTCAGCTCTAGAAATGTAGTGTAAAAGACAAGTCCTCCATATTATTAAGTTCCAATGGTATTGAGTGGGTTGATGGTGGTAGGAGTAATTGGATGTGTGAGTAACCATGGAAACTACTGGAATATTTGTCCTTGTTTCAAAGGATTTCGGAATACAAAGTGGAGCATGAATCGTACTTCTCCTATACAGAGTGTTCGATTTCATCTGCAGTTTTGCAACCCCAAACCTCAGGCAAAACTCATTTTCTTGGTATATGTGCAGAACAAGTTCACCAGAATAACTGAGTGTGTTAAATGATGAAGTATGGGTTACATTAGCACAGTTTGTATTCCCGTGAGTTTAGAAGGTGGAGAGAGGATCTGACTGAGGGGGTGAACATATATATAAGGGTTTGACAGAGCAGATTAACAGAAACCGTTGCCTCTAAAGGAGAGAGCACCAAGGGTGTGTAATCTTAAACATAGTGCGAGGCTGTTTAGGAATGAATTCAGGAAATATTCTTTCATACAAATGTTCGTGTCAATCAGGAACTCCCTGCTGCAGAATAGCAGAGAGTTAGGGGGAATAATTAGGGATTATTTAGGGGGAATAATTAGGGATTTCAGGACTGAGATCAGTAGATTTTTGTTGGATTGGGATGTCAATGGCTGTGGAGTGAATGTAAAGTGCTAGGAATATGTAGCTGATCAGAAAGGCCATCCATTTGAGATATGGACTGTTTCTCTCTTCATGGAGGCTGCTGGGCATTTCTGCAGTCTCAGTGAAGAGAGAAACAGTGAACCTTTCAGACAGAGGACCTTCTAGACCTACTGAGTATTCACAACATTTTCTGGTTTTGTTTCGAATTGCCATCATCTGCACAATTTTGATTTCGATATGCGTCTAAAGGAGGTGTAAGGGTAAGTAACAGAATAATCACCAGCAGTGCTGGCGGAATTCAAGACAAAGTGTACAGAGGCAGGGGTAATGATCTGAAATTGTCAAACTCATTGTTAAATCTGGAAGATTGTAAAACATCTCATCAAAAGTGGGATCCTTAGTGGAACTTCATTAAAGGTGTGCAGGAAGCCAGGGTCAGAAGTCAGAGAAGGAAAATGGAGTTGCATACAGATCGACCATGACCTTATTGAATGGTAACCAGCCTTAAGGGATTGAGTGGACTGCAGCAGTTGAGGAAGGCATCTCACCACCATCTCTTCAGGAACAATTAGAGACGGGCAATAATTTCTGGCCAAGCCAACAATGTTCAGACCTCCTAAAGAAATAATAAGAGTAAAGTGACCCACTCAGATACATTGTTCACATATTTGAGCTGTCTGATGAGATACAGCACTTGAAGAAATTGAAATTTGACTCATACATTATGAATAATATGCAGTGCCATTGTCATTATGTATGTGACAGTGTTCTCTGAAACTTCGAAGCAAAATTGAAATGCATTATTCAACATGACACCACACTTTCACAAAACCAACCCACATCCATATGCCTCTCTTTTTTAAAAACAATTCAGATTTCAAATATAAGAATAATAATATGTTTTATAAAAATACCATTGCTATAATCCTACAAGACCATAGGGCTGCTCCTGCATCAGAGAGGGGGGTGTGATAACTGGTGGTGATTTTACCTGAGGGTCACTATACCTCAGGTAAGGGGAGATGTTGAAAATTCATAGTAACCTCAGCCAGTGCAGGAATTGAACCCACACTATTAGCATTACTCTACATCACAACTCAGCCAATCGAGCTAACCAATAGCTTCATTATCTACTGTATTCTTCTGCAGGCCCAAACTCCAAGAACTTTGCTTACATAGTTCTTTCTCTCTCTCTCTCTCTCTCTCTGTCTATCTCTTTTGTAGCTTGGTAATAATTTCGATGATTTTGCGTTAATGTTGCAATCATTCTACTGTGAAAAACACCTGATTCAGGTCTTGTGACTGTTTACTAGATCCAATTATCTTAGTTTTTCAGACTGCCAGCATCTACACCATTTTGTGCTTTTAGTTTCACCTTGAGGTATAGGCAGCAGAGAGGGTTGGTGGGGGTAATGCTGTTGATGTGGTGTACATGAACTTCAAAAAGACGCTCAATACCATAGGACCTGAGAAAGAATGTTTAAGTTTCTGGAGACAATCTGGATATGAAATGGGCTGAAGGATAGAAATGAGAGAATAATGATTAGTGTTTTGGACAAGAGGAAGATTTGTATTGGAGTTCCCCAGGTATTGGGGCCCTGGCTTTTTCTGATGTATAGGAATAATCTGGATCATGGTGTGCAGGCGACAATTTCAAATTCTGCAGATGTGTGATGAGGAGGACTTTGTAGAGTTTCAAAAGGACATTGACAAGGTGGTAGAGTCCATGGGGAGTGAGCAGATGAGGTTCAGTGCAGGGAAGTGTGAGGCAATCCATTTGAAAGAAAGAACATTGAGAGACAGTATAAATTAACGAATCACACTCCAGAGAGTGGGCAGGAGCAGAGAGATCAGGGTGTGTCATTCAAAGTAGAAGCCAGGTAGAGAGAGCTGTTAATAAAGCTCCAGTATTCATTAACAGGTCCACAGAGCACAAAAGCAGGGAGGTGATGCTGAACTCAGTGTATTGTGTACAGTTCCGGGTGTCTCACTTTCAGGACGAGACAAACATGTGGAAGAGCTTTACAAGAATGGTTCCAAAGTCACTTTGTCACTTCTTTCCCCAAAACTCCCCCTGCATCAGCCCTGAGGTAGATCCACCATACTCCATGTCTCAAATTCCTCCATTTTCTAAGAGGCATCTCTTTAATTGAAATGGGAACAATTCTCATAGGTGTCAGATCAAGAACCAGAGGGTTCAGATTTAAAGTATTAACTAAAGAAGAAATGATTGAAGATCCCAGTCCAGCTTCTGTGTGACTGTTATTCTACATCAGCTACTCTCTGAAGTTGTTCAATATCAAAAGAGGAACACCCTTCCTTATCCCATTGATTTTGTATCCATTTTCAACAATTCAGCATGAAGTCTTTGGTGAGATTAATAATGAGGGTTACTTATTCTCTCACAATTACAAGGTGTTGGTGAGACCACATCTGGAGTAAGGTAAAAATCACACAACACCAGGTTATAGTCCAACAGGTTTACTTGGAAGTACAGGTAAACAATCCTTTATCCGAATCCCTGGAGATTAGCTGTCTTTTAGATTTCAGAATTTTTCAGATAAAGGATTATATGATATTTTCATAGTAAAATACAAAAAAAAATTACTGAACAGCAGACCCACCTGTGATTAATTTGAGCACTGAGACAGAATTGATGCCTGCACGTGCTGGACTATGCCGCTACGTTATATCTGAGTGACGTGAGTGGAATGGGTGTGAAGTTGCTTTATCTGTTTGCACGCCAAACAACTTTATTAATGAGAAAAAAACTTCAGGAAAACACCTTTGGATTTTGGAGCTTTTCGGATTTTAGAATTTTGGATAAAGGAATGTCTGTCTGTACTAGTTGACGAAGGAGCAGTGCTCTGAAAGCTAATGCTTGTAAATAAACCTGTTGGGCCATAATCTGGTGTTGTGTGATTTTTAACTTTGTCCAGCTCAGTCCAACATCAGCATCTTCACATCACATCTGGAGGACTGAGAGCAGTTTTGGTCCCCTTACATAAGAAATGCTAGTTCATTGGAGGCAGTTCAGAGAAGGTTCACTCGGACTATTCCTGGTGTGGAGGGATTGTTGTATGAACAAAGGCTGAACAGATTGGAACTCTATTTAGAAGAAAGAGACGTTGACACATTGGAGATTCTTAAGGGGCTTGCCAGGGTAGATGTGAGAGGATGTTTCTCCTCATGGCCAGAGTGCATCTTCCCAGAATTAAAGGGCAGCAGCCTTAAGATTGAGATAAGGCGGAATTTCATCTCTGAGAGGATTGAGTTTTTGAAACACCTTTCCACAGAGAGTTGTCAGGTAGAGTCCTTCTGCATATTTAAGGTTGCACTAAATAGTTTATTGATCAGTCAGGAATCAAGGGTTATGGGGAAACAGAAAGAAAGTGGACATGAGGAACGTTGGATCAGCTGTAGTCCGGCTGAATAGTGGAGAGGCTCAATGGGCTGAATGGCTTCCTCTTCTTGTTTTTTATAGTTTTATGGTCTCAGAGTAAAGGGTCATCCATTTAAGACAGAGAGGAGGAGGAATTTTTTCTTTATAGAGGGTCATGAATCTGTAGAATTCTTTATCAGAGGACTGTTGAGGCTGGGTCGTTAAGTATATTCAAGGCTGGGATGGACAGAAATAGAAATTGATGGAAACTCTGACAGCATTGGGTTGTTCTGAGGAAGGGTCGTTCGACCCGAAACGTGAACCCTGGTTTCTCTTCACAGATACTGCCAGACCTGCGAGTTTTTCCAGCAATTTCAATTTTTGTCCTTGATTTACAACATCCATAGTCCTTTCGGTTTTAATAGGGAATCCAAAGTTGTAGTGAAAAGGACGGAAAATGCAGTGGAGGATTATCAAATCAGCCACCATCTCATTGGCTGTGCAAAGGCGATGAGGTGTATTGCCTATTTCTGCTCCTATGCTTCAAAGGCTTATAAAGGCTTTTCCAAATTGGGTGGCACAGATAGCACTGTTGCCTGACAGCACCAGGGACCTGGGTTTGATTCCACCCTTGGGTGACTGTCTGTGTGGAGTTAGCACATTCTCCCTGTGTCTGTGTGGGTTTCTTTCGGGTGACTCAGTTTCCTCCCACAGTCCAAAGATATGTAAGTTAGGGTGGATTGGCCATGCTAAATTGCCCGTATAACCAGGGATGTGCAGACTAGGTGGGTTAGCTATGGGCACTACAGGGGTAGGGGAATGGGTCAGCATGGAATGCAGTTCAGTATGGATCCGATAGGCTGAATGGCCTGTTTTCACTGTAAGAATTCTATGATGTGTTGTTCATGTTGATTCCATGACCTACATGGAGGGTGAAACGGTGGCTCAGTGGTTAACACTGCTGCCTCACAGTGCCAGGAATCTGGGCCTGATCCCAGCCTCGGGCGACTATTTGTGTGGAGTTTCCACATTCCCTCGTGTCTGTGTGGGTTTCCTCCAAGTGCTCGGTTTCCTCCTGCCACCCAAGGATGTGCAGGTTAAGTGAATTGACCGTGCTAAAGTACCGATGGTGTTCAGGGATGCCAGGTGCGTTAGTCAAGGGAAGTGTGAAGTAATAGGCTAGGGGAATGGGTTAGGGGGGGATACTCTTTGAAGGGTCAGTGTGGACTCGTTGGGCCGAAGGGCCTGTTTCCACACTGTAGGGATTCTATCCTATTCCTCTACATTGTGATCTAACAACTATGAGATTTACCCAGTCTATTCGGAAGTGAAAGCCACTATCCCACACTGAAAGGTTGATAATGTCTGTTCACTTTCACCTACCAGAAATTGAGTTTTTAACCTTCCCTCTTGTGCAACATGCAGCAATGAAGCAGCCAGTTTGGAAATTGTGTGTTTGTGTTGGTCCATACTTAAACAAAGAGAGGTGTGACTTGCCCAGATGGCCATGGATGCCCACATTGAATGAAGTATTTGTTTGAGATGTTGGTTGTATTTAATCAGCTACCAAAGGTGACATGATTAGCGGCAAACATTTTAGTGGCTGGTTTGTATCCAGTTTTTAAAAGTATTGATTGAAAGCTCATAATATGACTTTTTTATATGTGACGTGACTTGCTGCAGAGTTTAAATGGAACCCTGTGCAGTTTGACCAGAGCTCTGTGTTTGAATGGTGCCCTGTATAGTTTGATCATTACCATCTGGTGATTTGAGCTGCTTTACCATAAAGATGTTGAATTGTCACTAAAAGCTAACAGGCTCCCAAAATTCTTTCCAGAAGGAAATCTGCCACCCTTACCCAGTCTGAGACTCCAGAGACACAGGAACATAGCTGCCCTCTCAAGAGGCCACACTGGCCAGGGAATAATGTCAAACCTGCTACAGCACAAATCCTCAACATGACCTTCTTGGGAGAACTGAGGATGGCCAATAAAGAAGCCTTTGTTGTGCTTGTCACTAATACCCATGTCCAAGAACTGACTAAAATAGGGCACGCCACTTGAAGATTTTGTGCTTGAAGGTGGGAGACAGCTGGTGTAATATACAGTGCTTTTCACAATGACCTTTCCATGATTCTGTCATTAGATTATGAGGTGGCACAGAATTGGTGTGAATTTGCTTCCATGAATTTATATCAATATACATATTCTTTCAGTACTTCTCATTAAGTAGCTCCCACTCAGTCACTGATTTTTGCAGTTATATATTATGCTTATCCAATATTTTGTAGTTATGTATTATACTTACCCAATATTTTGCAGTTATATACTATACTTACCCAATATTTCTGAGGGAATGATCTTTAAGCATAGGAGTCTGAGTTACTGCTGATGAGACAAGTGTTCAACAACTTGTACCAAATTTCTCTCTCTGCAATTTAAATTGTTCAATGAGGATGTCTGAAATAAATCAATAAATGCTCAAGTTATATAAATGTCACAATAACATTTGATATGATGGTGTTCAGGGGTAGAAAGCAACACTGTCAAAAGTAATTTCTTTGCTATTGAATCTGTTGGCCTGTTTATATACGCATTGGAATTGTGAGTCTCACAGTTCACTCAGAGTGTCAGAGAATTGGCAAGCACGTTCACATGTGTGTTGTGGTCTGAAGTTGCAGATAATGTTGCAACCCACTACAACACTCGAGCCTCACTACTGTGGATCTTTTCACAAAGATTTCAGAAAAAAATAATCAAATCACTGCAACTCCCCAGTTTACTCAGGTTAACAGAAACTACTGATTGGTTTTTTGTATATATCCAATAATTTCTTTTAATTATAATAATTCGATCTGAACCACAAAAACTAAAATCTGTAAGCTTAAGTTCTATTTTAAATTTCTACATGCCCACACACACACAGACAAACAAACATGTATGTCATGGGAGGAGGGAACAGTACTGGGGAAACACAGTTCAATAGTACCAGTGCACAGAGTTAGACAAAGTGTTCATTTTGCTTCTTCCAAGTCCTTCCCCTTATTTTCAGATCTCCTAAAGTCACAAGCACTTCACACATTGAATATTCAGTCTTTCAGTCACTGGTTAGAGATGTCAGCTAACAGCAAATGCTGGGAGCTACCTTCAGTTCTTGGCTATTTGATTTGATTTGATTTGATTTATTCTTGTCACATACTGAGGTACAGTGAAAACTTTTGTTTTGTTTGGAGTACAGGTAGATCATACCATACAAAGACCACAGGGTAATAGAACAGATAGAATTTCACTGCAAAGAGAGAAGGTGAAGGATACTACCTCTTGCATTCTGAGACCTTCTTCCCTCTGTATTGTCTGCACTCTGATTGGCCCTCCAATCAGAAAGTCATTGTCATGCTGATGATGTCTAGCCCCTCACAACTGATGCTGATTGAAGAACAAATCAACAGTCTGTCTCTGAGCAAAATTTGTTCTGCACCCTTGCCTACTATGGTGTCACAGCTTAAACAAGTTAGCAGTGTAAACGCAACTCACAATGAGTTCTTGTTTTTAAAATGTGCAGCAATTTCTTCCCGAGCTCTTGGTTTAAGACAGTTTGTTTCCCATTTTGGAGCACAATCCAAAATGCAGAAACACAGAAAGATGTGGTCTTTACAAGACTCATGTTAGACATTCTTCTACATTCTGAACATCACAGGAATGACCAGGATTCTGTCTCACTGACCAAGGGTGTGGGTTAGATGGAGTTTTAAAAACTCACTCCATGGAATCAGGCCAGACCAACATTTATTTCACTTCTCTACTTGGGCAGAGGGCTGTTTAGAGTCAACCAAATTGCTGTGGGTCTGGAGTCACATGAAGGCCAGACCAGGGAAGGATGGCAGTTTCCTTCCCTAAAGGGCATGAGTGAACCAGTTGGGATTTTCCTGACGATTGACAATGGATTCGTGGTCATCATCAGATTCTAAAATCCAGATGTTTTATTGAATTCACCATCTAGAGTCTTAGAGTCATAGAGATGTACAGCACGGAAACAGACTGTTCGGTCCAACCCATCCGTGCAGACCTGATATCCCAACCCAATCTACTCCCACCTGCCAGCACCTGGCCCATATCCCTCCAAACCCTTCCTATTCATATACCAATCCAGATGCCTTTTAAATGTTGAAATTATACCAGCCTCCACCACTTCCTCTGGCAGCTCATTCTATACATGTACCATCCTCCGCATGAAAACGTTGTCTCTTAGGTCTCTTTTATATCTTTCCCCTCTCACCCTAAACCTATGCCCTCTAGTTTTGGACTCCCCGACCCCAGGGAAAAGACTTTGTCTATTTACCCTATCCATGCCTCTCATAATTTTATAACCTCTATAAGGTCACCCCTCAGCTTCCGACACTCCAGGGAAAACAGCCCCAGCCTATTCAACCTCTCCCTATAGCTCAAATTCTCCAACCCTGGCAACATCCTTGTAGATCTCTTCTGAACCCTTTCAAGTTTTACAACGTCTTTCCGATAGGAAGGAGACCATAATTGCACGCAATATTCCAACAGTGGACTAACCAATGTCCTGTACAGCCGCAACATGACCTCCCAACTCCTGTACTCAAGACACTGTCCAATAAAGCATACCAAGCACCTTCTTCACTATCCTATCTACCTGTGACTCCACTTTCAAGGAGCTGCCAAGACAGGATTTGAACCCAGGTCCCCAGAACATTAGCTGGGTTTCAGGATTAATAGTCTGGTGATAATACCATCAGGCCATTGCTTTCACAATTTGCAAGTTGATAATTCATTTGATTGTGTTAAAAATGCACCTTCCTGAGTCATCAAGTCCTAGAATGGGACTTGAACCCAGAGCTTCAATGCCCGAACACTACCAATGCCCGACAGATGTCCCACTGGGAGATTGTATTGCTGCATGTTTCAGGATTGGAATCTAGTTTATAGTGACCAGAGGATAAAGGAAAGGCTAGGGTTGCATGGACACTAACCTCAGATGTCAGACCATAGAAAGCAGGAGACAACAGCTTCGCTTCACTTGGAAGTCGCCACTGATGATGTTACCGAGCCAGGTAATGAAACGTCTGGATATCAAACTGACAGCTCAGCGACAAACCTACACCCTAAACCTCAACCTAAGCTACAAACCGTCTCAAACCTTGCAAAAAAGGTGGCAAATTTTGATGTGCTTTTATAAAATAAACAGATTTTGACCTGATTGAAGAGTATTCCCCTGTCTTAATCAGTGCTGTGACCCAATGTAGACACAGACCATAGACCAATCACTGCCGAATTGTTTTTGTTGAATATCTGGTAATGACCAGTGTTGTGTTAAATGAGCATTTAATGTGTTGGCTTGGCTTGAAGCAACAACAACTTATACTTACATAGCATGTTTAATATCATGAAATGTCAAAGGCACTTCACAGGAGTATTATAAAAACAAAACTTAACACAAAGCCACAGAGATATTAAAGCAGGTGACCAAAAGGTTGTTTGAAAGCTAAATTTTAAGTAGCATCTTTAAATGTGGAGAGAAAGGTCAAGATATAGGGTTCTCTAGGAGGGGAATGTCAGGAATGTAGGGCCAAGGCAGCTGACATCACAGGTACCAACAATACAGCGAGGAAAGGTGGGAATATCGAAGGGATATTGTGGGGAGGTGCAGGGTTGGAAGGGAGTGGGGAAGTGGGAGAGCACTTTGACAACAAGCTCAGCTAGTGTAAAAAAACAAATATACTCCAGATCTCCAGAAATTGCTGGTGAAATTCAGCAGAACTGGCAGCATCAGGGTCACACGTGGCTCAGTGGTTAGCATTGTTGCCTCACAGCGCAAGGGACCCGGGTTCAATTCCTGCCTCGGGTGACCGTCTGTGTGGAGTTTGCACATTCTCCCCGTGTCTGCGTGGGTTTTTTTTAGATTAGATTACTTACAGTGTGGAAACAGGCCCTTTGGCCCAACAAGTCTTCACCGACCCGCCGAAGCACAACCCACCCATACCCCTACATATACCCCTTACCTAACACTACGGGCAATTTAGCATGGCCAATTCACCTGGCCCGCACATCTTTGAACTGTGGGAGGAAACCGGAGGAAACCCACGCAGACACGGGGAGAACGTGCAAACTCCACACAGTCAGTCGCCTGAGATGGGAATTGAACCCAGGTCCCTGGCGCTATGAGGCAGCAGTGCTAACCATTGTGCCACCGTGCCGCCCTAAATTCTTCCACAATCTGAAGATGCGCAGGTTTGGTGAATTGGCCATGCTAATTGCCTGAGGAGTTCAGGGATGTGTAGGTTGGATGCATCAGTCAGAGGTAAATATAGGGTAGGTGAGTGGGTCTGGGTGGGTTACTCTTTGGAGGATCAGTGTGGACTTGTTGGGCTAAATGTTTCCACAGTGTAGGAATTCTAATTCTAATCTGTTCAGAGAGAAAACAGAGTGAATGTTCTGAGCCCAGTGACCATCTTCAAACTGATTGAACTGTTCCAGCGAGTGCAGGGCTGATTATTGAATAAGGCTGGTGCAAGTCAGGACATGACTGCAAAGTTTTGGATGACTTTAAATTTACTGAGCGTAAGGGAGAGGGGCCAGGCAAGCATTGAAACAGACATGTCTAGAGACAGCATTGGCATTGATGAGGCTTTCCGCAGCAGATACATTAAGGCAGGGACAGAGTCAGGGAATGCTATCCAGCTCAGAGTTGGCAAGTAAAATACAAAATATACAGGCCGAAGATACAAAAGCTTAAACACACGTACCAAGATTCAAGAGCAGCTTCTTCCCCGCTATTAGACATCTGGAAGGACCTCTTAAATGTTAAATTTAATGTTGATCTCACTCTTTGTGCCCTTCTCTGCAGCTATAACTTTGTATTCCTCACTCTGCTCTATTACCCTCATGTACTTTGTATGGTATGATTTGCATGTACATGCGATAATAATCAATCAAATTAAAATAAATAATTGGAATCTCATCTCAGAGCCCAAAATAGCAAAACAGTTGCCCAATGTCTAAAGCCAAAAGGGAAAATGAGATACCCACAGGGCCTCAGAGTGTCTGCAAGGAGAGCTCAAATCAAGGATTCAGGTCGATGGGGATTGTTAAAAATATAATAGGTTTTAATGAGGTGAAATGGAGGAAGAATGGAAAAAGAACAAAGTGAAATAATGAGTAGAAGGTGAGTGAAATTGAGATACTCTGAAAGGAATGGAGATGGGAGGAGGAAAAGAAATGAAGGAGGAGCAGGTGAGGTGCTGTCTGAAAGTAAGAGAAAGGAACCCAAACAGGTCTCTTCACTCTGCCTTCTGATTGTGGAGCTTCTTTTCGTTCATTCATGGAATGAGGGTGTCGCTGGCTAGGTCATCATTTTTTGCCCATCCTAGAGGCCGGTTAAGAGTCACCCATATTGCTAACTCTAATTCAACCACTAACTCTTCCGTCCTTCAATGTCCAGCTGGCATTGAGCCTGTGGTATGACCTCAGCTGGTTTAAGGTTTTAGTGAGGAAATGTAGCTTGTGATGCATTTGAAGTTGTTGTTCAGTTTGCCGAGTTGATTAATTTTCTTGCAAACATTTCGTCTCCCTCCTGGATGACATCTTCAGTGCTGTGTAGTCGCCAGATGAAGCTCTGATATTGTGATATGCCCCAAATGTTTATGGTTCTGTCTAGTTGTGGTGGGTGCTTCTATTTCTGGTTTTGTGCTGTCGTGGTCTGAAGGTGGAGTCTAGTTCAATGTGTTTGTGGGTATGGTGAATGAATACCAGGCTTCCAGGAATTCCTGAGTGTGTCTTTGTTTAGCTTGAGAGCAAGTGAGGACTGCAGATGCTGGAGGTCAGAGTCGACTGTGTAATGCTGGAAAAGCATAGCAGGTCAGGCAGCATCTGAGGAGCAGGAGAGTCGATGTTTGTTTTGCCTGTCCCAGTATCGTAACATTGTCCAAGTGAATTGGTGTCCTTCATTGTCAAAGGGAGGACTGGTCGTGTCATTTGGTTGCTAGCTGATGCTCGTGTATTTTGATAGCAGGTTTCCTTTTTAAATAATTGTCCTATGTAATGTTTCTCACAGTTTATATATCACATTCATGCTGCATGGTGTAGGTATGGGCTCTTTTGTCCTGGGTAGTAGCTGGTGAAGCGTGGCTCTGGGTTTGTGTGCTGTCATTATTCCCAGAGCATGTAGAAGTCTCATTGTTAGTTCAGTGATGTTTCTAGTGTAGGGTAGGGTGGTCAGTGTGTTACAGGGCACAGTGCTTTCTTGGTGTTATTTGTATGCCAAGCATCAATGAATGAAGCCAACAGGATACCTACCCATTATTGGCAAACAGGCAAGAAGCTCACTACCAGAATACACGGGCATCAGCGAGCAGCAAAGCGACAGTGCCAACTCACCCTCATATCAATACACAGCTGATGTTGGAATTTGAAATCAATGAAAAGAATCTGGAATTAAGAGTCTCATGATGACCATGAAACTGTTGAAACCATGAAAACCCATCTGGTCCACTGGTGTCCTTTAGAGAAGGAAACTGTTGTCCTTACCTTATACGTGGCTCCAGACCCACAGCAATACATGGTTGACTCTCAGGGGTAAGTGAGGTCTGCAGATGCTAGAGATCAGAGCTGAAAATGTGTTGCTGGAAAAGCGCAGCAGGTCAGGCAGCATCCAAGGAGCAGGAGGTTCGACGTTCCGGGCATAAGGCCTTCTTCAGGATAATGAAGGGCACCAATTCACTTGGGCAATGTTACGATATAGGACAGGCGAAACAAAGACAAGCTTGGCAATTCCTGGATGCCTGGTATTCATTCAGTAGTTCCATTAACAAACAAGTTAAAATAGACCCCATCTGCAGACCACTGCAGTACACAACCGAAAGTTAAACCACCCACCACAACAGACAGAACCGTGTAAATTCAGAGCAGATCACGACATCGGAGCTTCACCCGGTGATTACACAGCACAATATCACCCAGGAGGGAGACAAAAGAAATCAACCAGCTCAGCGAGCCAACCAACACCTTCACCTCAGCTGATGTTATTACAGGGTAGGTCAGATTCCGACAGAAATCTTGTTTGTCAGATCACAGTTTGTTTTTGTTTTAAAGGGATGGTCTGTTATGGAAACATTTGGGTGCAATGTTGCAGATTTGTTTCTAACAATAAAAGAAACAAAGGTAACAGAATAAAGCCAAGCTATTTGCACACGTCGCAAGTTTAGAGATTTTGATTTTAGAGATTATCTAATCTCATTAATCCCAAAGCATTCCTGTACAGATTCCAAACAACCCTGTAAGGTCCCAAAAGCTCTCAGATGGGAAATAGGATGCGCCACAGATCAGTCTCTGGGGGGTCACAGGTAATAGTGTGGGAGCAGGAAGAAACACCATTACAAGAATTTATTTTTTAATTCACTTCATGGGACCCCTGAGAATCAGAAAATGTGTTGCTGGAAAAGCGCAGCAGGTCAGGCAGCATCCAAGGAACAGGAGATTCGACGTTTCGGGCATAAGCCCTTCCTGAAGAAGGCCTCATGCCCGGAACGTCGAACCTCCTGTTCCTTGGATGCTGCCTGACCTGCTGCGCTTTTCCAGCAACACATTTTCAGCTCTGATCTCTAGCATCTGCAGTCCTCACTTACCCCTGAGAGTCAACCATGTATTGCTGTGGGTCTGGAGCCACGTAAGGTAAGGACAATAGTTTCCTTCTCTAAAGGACACCAGTGGACCAGATGGGTTTTCATGGTTTCAACAGTTTCATGGTCATCATGAGACTCTTAGTTCCAGATTCTTTTCATTGATTTCAAATTCCAACATCAGCTGTAGCAGGATTCGAAGCCAGGTCCCAGAACATTAATAGTCTTGTGATAAAACCAGTCATCACCTCCCTGTGTACCTGGCCAGGATTTGATCAATGAGATTGGAACCAGGCTGAGAACAGTAGGACAACACAGGAGAGAGTATGATCAGTATATCAAAGACTGCTGATTGGCGGAAGGATAGGAAAGGAATGTTTACCTTGGTCAGAATCACAGCCATGTGAGATGTCATTTGTAACTAGGAGGAGAGAAAAAATAATTAGAAAAATTCTGACCCCTGCAAGAGATGAAACCAGGCAAGGAGATCACACTGACGTGAGATTTGTGGCGATATAGGGTTTAAGAGCAAGAGTAGGCCTTTTGGCCTTTTGAACTATCCTATCATTCACCAGGTTGCTAGTTGATCTGGTTGTGGTCTCACCCTCACTTTCCTATCTACCCAATAACCCTTGGCTCCTATGTCTATCAGACATCGGTCTAACTCAGTCCTAAATAAATTCAATGATCCAGCTTCCACTGTTTCATGGGAAAGTGAATTCACAAAGTAATGAACCTTTCAGAGAGAAAATCCTCCTCATCTCTGTATTTAAAAGGGAGACCTTTTATTTTAAAACTGTGTCCCCCAGTTCTTATCTCTCCCATAAGGAAATAGCCTCCCAGCATCCATCATATCCAGTTGCTTCAGCATCCTGAATGTTTCAATAAGCTTCATTCTCATTCTTCTCTCCTGAGTGGGTGTGGGCTCAGTGGTTTACGGAGCACAGTGACTCAGTGGTTAGCACTGCTGCCTCACAGCACCAGCGACCGAGATTCAATTCCAGCCTCGGGCAACTATCTGTGCATTCTCCCCGTGTCTGCATGGGTGTCCTCTGGGTGCTCCAGTTTCCTTCCGCAGTCCAAAGATGTGCAAGTTGGGTAGATTAGCCATGGGAAGTGCAGAGTTATAGCAATAGGGTGGGATGCTCTTCGAAGGTTGGTTTGGGCTTGATAGGCTGAATGGCCTGCTTCCACGCTGTAGGGATTCTTTTTTTTTATTTAAAAAGTTCAACCTTTCCTCCTAAGATTATCCCTATTGTAACAGCACTGAACCTTCATTGAATGATTCTAATGCAATAGTGTCCCTTTTCAAATAAAGAGATGAGAGATGACATGGTACACCAGGTGTGGTCTCACCATAGCTCTATACAACTCCTACTTTAACATTTTGTCTAAAATCACTGGCTTTCTATACGATGTGATACTTGCCTCAGTCCAGACTTTGTCTGTCTTTCACTTGAAGGCATCGCTGGCAACAGTCCACCACTCCCTGGGATAAATTATGGTGCACACTTAATATGCACAAGCATCATAATAGCTCACTACCACTGAAATGAAACAAAAATCACAAAATCAGCTCTCCTGCCTCCACGCATCTTTATACTTTATGATCAATAGGGCACAGTGGTTACATCATTGTATGATTCATCAGGAGCTAGTAAAGGGGATTTGTGTGATTCTCTCTAAGCAGATTGCTCATTAAATCCTACACTGTGTCACACATCACTGCGATTTATCAGTGTCTGTGCTGGGACCACAGGGATTCTTCAAAAAATATTTGTTCACAGAATGTGAACATCACTGGTCAGGCCAGCATTTATTACCCAACCTTCAATGCCCAGAGAGCAGTTAAGAGTCAAACACATTGAGTCACACAAAGGCCCAGACAGGGTAAGGATGGCAGATGTTCTTCCCTGAGGGGCATCGGTGAACCAGGTGGGGTTTTCTTGAAAATTGGCAACAGTTTCATTGGACTCTTAATTCCATTTTTTTTTAAAAGTTGAATTCAAATTACACCATCTGGCATGGCAAGATTTGAACCTGGGAATAGTCTGGGGATAATACCAGCAGGTCATCACCTCCTCTCTGACATACTGGCTGTACTACTGCACCGAACCTTCGTGTTATTCAAGGTTTCTCCTTGATTGTGCTACCCTGCTTGTGATGATTTATCTGCCAGGTTTCTGGTGAATGGTACAGTTCACAAAGCAGGGACAGAAGTCTCACTGATGAGCAGTGTGGTGTGGTTAAGAGCAGGTATGTTTTTCTCTCTTGTTGGTTCCCTCACCACCTGCTGCAGACCCAGTCTAGCAGCTATGTCCTTTAGGATCCAATCAACTTGATCAATAGTACTGCTGTTGAGTCACTCTTGGTGGTGGACATTGAAATCCTCCACCCAGAGTACATTCATTGTACATTCAGAGTACATTGTACAATGAAAGTTGCCACCCAGCTAAATAGTGCTGTGAGGAAGGCATATGGTGTACTGGGCTTTATTGGCAGAGGAATTGAGTTCCGGAGTCCTGAGGTCATGTTGCAGTTGTATAAGACTCTGGTGCGGCCTCATCTGGAGTATTGTGTGCAGTTTTGGTCGCCATACTATAGGAAGGATGTGGAGGCATTGGAACGAGTGCAGAGGAGGTTTACCAGGATGTTGCCTGGAATGGTAGGAAGATCGTATGAGGAAAGGCAGAGGCAATTGGGGCTGTTCTCATTGGAGAAAAGACGGTTTAGGGGAGATTTGATAGAGGTGTACAAGATGATTAGGGGTTTAGATAGGGTAGACACTGAGAACCTTTTACCGCTAATGGAGTCAGCTGTTACAAGGGGACACAGCTTTAAATTAAGAGGTGGAAGGTATAGGACAGATGTTAGGGGTAGATTCTTTACACAGCGGGTTGTGAGTTCATGGAATGCCCTGCCAGTAGCAGTGGTGAACTCTCCCTCTTTATGGTCATTTAAGCGGGCATTGGATAGGCATTTGGAAGTTATTGGGCTAGTGTAGGTTAGGTAGGATTCGGTCGGCGCAACATTGAGGGCCGAAGGGCCTGTACTGCGCTGTATTTTTCTATGTTCTATGTTCTAACATGGAAGAGTATTGATTCATCAACTGAGAGAGGTGTAGGTTACATTGTAATCAGCAGGCGGTTTCCTTGCCCATAATTAACCCTGTTGCCATGAGACTTCCTAAGGTCTAAATCAATGCTGAGGACTCCCAGGGAAATTCCCTCCTGACTGTTACTATAGTTCATCTGGATCATAATGCACTGTCATGACAGACAAACAGAGAGAGGAGGACTCGTGGTGTTTTAACCTGGGGGTCATCATGAAGGAGAATCCTTTCATGGTAACTGTTTTGATACAGTTGAGCAGTTGGCTCAGCTGTTTCACCCACATTGCTGTCACTGGGTTAAAATGCAGAAATTCCCTCCCTAAGGGCATTGTGATCTATCTAGAGCACAGGGACTGCAGTGGTTCAAGAAGTCAGCTCACCCCCACCTTCTCAAGGGGCAACTGCAGATGACAATAAATCCTGGCCCAGTCAGCATCACCCATGTCCCATGAATAAACTTAAAGCATGTCAGTGCAGACCATGTTGTGGCAGGAATACTGGCATTCGGTATGGGTCAGTGTGGATCTCATTGGGTCAGTGTGGATCTCATTGGGTCAGTGTGGATCTCACTGGGTCAGTGTCAATCTCATTGGGTCAGTGTCGATCTCACTGGGTCAGTGTGGAATTCACTGGGTCAGTGTCAATCTCATTGGGTTAGTGTCGATCTCATTGGGTCAGTGTCGATCTCACTGGGTCAGGATGGATCTCATTGGGTCAGTGGGGATCTCACTGGGTCAGTGTCGATCTCACTGGGTTTGGATGGATTTCATTGAGTCAGTGTTGATCTCATTGGGTCAGGGTGGATCTCATTGGGTCAGTGTGGGACTCCATCTCATTCGGTCAGTGTAGATCTCATTGGGTCGGTGTGGATCTCACTGGGTCAGGGTGGATCTCATTGGGTCAGGGTGGATCTCATTGGGTCAGGGTAGATCTCATTGGGTCAGTGTGGATCTCACTGGGTCAGTGTGGATCTCACTGGGTCAGGATAGATCTCACTGGGTCAGGGTGGATCTCACTGGGTCAGGGTGGATCTCATTGGGTCAGGGTGGATCTCACTGGGTTAGGGTTGATCTCATTGGGTTAGTGTGAATTTTATAGAGTCAGTGGGCATCTCATTGGGTCAGTGTCGATCTCATTGGGTCAGTGGGGATTTCACTGGGTCAGAGTGGATTTTACTGGTTCAGGGTGGATCTCATTGGGTTAGTGTGGATTTTACTGGGTCAGTGTGTATTTCACTGGGTCAGGGTGGCTCTCACTAGGTCAGCTTGCTTACTGTGGGATTTATTGATCCACTTACTTAAGCACTTTCCATTCAATCCCTGGAAATTGCTCTGGATTATTGGAGACTGATGATTTGTGAGAAATGAATGTTTTCCATTTGGTTCCCCATAGGCCACGTGTCCAGAAAACCTGCAGCTGGTGCTGGTCCTGCGCCCCACCGGATTCTTCCAGCGTGCCATCTCTGACATTAGCTTCCGATTCAATCAGGATGACTTTATCCTGAAACTCCCAGTAAGTATTAATCTTCCCTCTATCTCCTGGTTTCTCATCTCCCTCTCTTAGGTTTCTCCTCTGTGTGACTCCCTCCCTCTTTCTCTGTCTCTATCTCTCTGAGAGTCTACCTCTCTCCCACACTCTGACTCCCTTCCCCTCTCTCTCTCTGACTCTCTTCCTTTGTGTGTGCGTATGTGTCCTCTTTCTCTCTCTCTGACTCTTCCTCTCTCTCTCTCTCTCTGTCTCCCTCTCTGACTCTTTCTCTCTCTCTCTCTTTCTCTCTGTCTGTGTGTATCCCTCTCTCTCTCTGACTCTTCCTCCGTCTCTGTCTGTCTGTCTGTCTCTGTCTCTCAGTGTATCCTTCTCTCTCTGATTCTTCCTCTCTCTCTCTCCCTCTCTCTCTGGCTCTTCCTTTCTCTCTCCCTCTCTCTCTCTCTCTCTGTCTCTCTCTCTCTCTCTGGCTCTTCCTTTCTCTCTCTCTCCCTAGCCCTCTCTCTCTCTGGGTCCCTCTCTCTCTGGATCTTCCTTCCTATCTCTCTCTCTCTGTCTCTCTCTCTCTATCTCTCTGTCCCTCTCTTTCTGGCTCTTCCTGTCTCTCTCTCTCTCTCTCTGTCCTTCTCTCTCTGGCTCTTCCTCTCTCTCTCTGTGTCCCTCTCTCTCTGTGTCTTCCTTCCTATCTCTCTCTCTCTCTCTATCTCTCTGTCCCTCTCTCTGGCTCTTCCTTTCTCACTCTCTCTCTCTCTTTCTCTCTCTCTCTGTCCTTCTCTCTCTGGCTCTTCCTCTCTCTCTCTGTGTCCCTCTCTCTCTCTGTCTTCCTTCCTATCTCTCTCTCTCTCTCTCGCTCTCTCTATCTCTCTGTCCCTCTCTCTCTGGCTCTTCCTTTCTCACTCTCTCTCTTTCTCTTTCTCTCTCTGTGAAGCTCCCTCTTTCTGTGTGTGTGTCTCTCTCTCTAATGGCCATTCTCCCACAGAGATTGCCAATATGGTTCCTAATGGTCTTTACTCTCCCTGGCTATTTTATAACACTTTTATACTTATACAACACCTTTGATTTGCCTTAATGTTACCCAGAAGTGTTTCTATGTGTTTCCTCTTTGCTTTCCTAATTTGCGTCTTGAGTAACCTCCTGCACTCTCTGTACCCCGAAATAACTCAAAAGAGTTACAAAAACAGAAATTGCTGGAAAAGCTCAGCAGGTCTGGCAGCATTTGTGCACAGTAATCCTGGTTAATGTTTCATGTCTGGTGACCCTTCCTCAGAACCCGCCAGACCTGCTGAGCTTTTCCAGCAATTTCTGTTTTCTCCTCTATACTCCTTTCAGGCATTCACTGGGTTGACCTTCCGGGTCCACCATAAGCTTCTCTTCTTTTCCTTATCCAAGCCTGTCCATCCCTTGACTGTCCAGGGCTCTCTGCACCTCCTAGCTACAGCCTTTCCCTTTACAGGAACATGTTGATCACTGCCCTCTCACTCTTACCCTTTGGGATATCTCCCATTGCTCTGACCTGGATTTTCCTGTAAGAAGCTACTCCACTTTGGCCAGAGCCTGTCTTATCATCTTGAAATCAATCTTAGAAACTTCTGGTCTATCTTTGTCCTTTTCTATAAATATCTTAAGGCTTACTGAGTTATAGTCACTACCACCAATATGTTCCCACGGCCCTTCTACACTTACCTGGCTTTGTTTCCTAAAACAAAATCCAGCACACCCCCCTCTTTGTATCTTATCCCCATTTCTCTGCCTTTCTCTGTGTTCCTCTTTCTGTCACTCTCTCTCTCTCTCTCTCTCTCTCTCTCTGACTCTTCCTCTCTCTCTGTCTATCTGTCTGTTTGTCTCTCTCTCTGACTCTCTTTGCCCATTTCTCTCTCTCTCTGTGAATCTCCCTCTCCCTGTGTTTCTCTCTCTCTATGTCTGTCTTTCCCCTCTCTCTTTCTCAGTTTCTCTATATCAGTTTCCCACTGAGTGTCTGTGTCTCTGTCCCTCTCTCTTTCTCTCTCTCTCTCTCTCTCTCACTCTCTGTATCTTGTCCTTTCTCTGCATGTCTTCCCTTCTGCCTGTTATTCTCTCTCTCTGTCTCCCTCTATATTTTCAGATGACTTTTGGAATATTGTGTGCAATTCTGGTCTCCCTGCTGTAGGAAGGGCGTTGTGAAACTTGAAAGGGTTCAGAAAAGATTTAAGGATATTGCCAGGGTTGGAGGGTTTGAGCTATATGGAGAGGCTGAACAGGCTGGGGCCGTTTTCCCTGGAGCATCAGAAGCTGAGGGGTGACCTTATAGAGATTTATAAAATCATGAAGGGCACGGATAGGACAAATAGACAAGGTCTTTTCCCTGGAGTGGGGGAGTCTAGAACTAGAAGGCATAAGTTTAGGGTGAGAGGGGAAAAGATTTAAAAGGGGCCTAAGGGGCAACGTTTTCACACAGACAGCGGTACGTGTATGGAATGATCTGCCAGAGGACGTGGTGGAGTCTGGTGCAATTACAACATTTAAAAGACATCTGGATGGGTATATGAATAGGAAGAGGTTAGAGGGATATGGCCCAAATGTTGGCAAATGGGACCAGAATGGGTTAGAATATCTGTTCAGCATGGATAAGTTGGACCGAAGGGTCTGTTTCTGTTCTGTACATCTCTGTGACTCTATGACTCTAAGACAAACTTGCATTTCTTTACCTCCTATCCTGACATAAGGACATCCTGAAGTGCTTTACAGGCAATAAGGTGCTTTTCAAATGTAAGCACAGTTGTAATATGGCTGTGTTTCTAATGTGATTGATAGCCCCTTCAGCACAGGCCGAATTTCTCTTCCCTTTAACTTCACAGCATCACCCACATTGCGTAGTGACTGCACATCAAGAGTTACATCATTGGCTGGGAGTCACTTTAGGGATGTCGGAGGTCCATAAGACCATAAGACGTAGGAGTGGAAGTAAGGCCATTCGGCCTATCGAGTCCACTCCGCCATTTAATCATGGCTGATGGGCATTTCAACTCCACTTACCCGCATTCTCCCCGTAGCCCTTAATTCCTCGAGACATCAAGAATCTATCAATCTCTGCCTTGAAGACATTTAGCGTCCCGGCCTCCACTGCACTCTGCGGCAATGAATTCAGCAGGCCCACCACTCTCTGGCTGAAGAAATGTCTCCGCATTTCTGTTCTGAATTGACCCCCTCTAATTCTAAGGCTGTGTACATGGGTCCTAGTCTCCTCACCTAACGAAAAACATTTCTTAGCGTCTACCCTTTCCAAGCCATGTATTATCTTGTAAGTTTCTATTAAGTCTCCCCTTAATCTTCTAAACTCCAATGAATACAATCCCAGGATCCTCAGCCGTTCCTTGTATGTTAGACCAACCATTCCAAGGATCATCCGTGTGAATCTCCACTGGACACGTTCCAGTGCCAGTATGTCCTTCCTGAGGTGTGGGGACCAAAACTGGACACAGTACTCCAAATGGGGCCTAACCAGAGCTTTGAGAGAGAGGTTGTGTTTTCTTTATGTTGATGAATTTCCATGCTGTGTTGAAGGTGAAAGCTCCTACGTGTGTGTGTGTGTGTGTGTGTGTGTGTCTGTGTGTGTGTATGTTTGTGTGTGTGTGTGTGTGTGTGTGTCTGAGTGTGTGTTTGTGTCTGTTTCTGTGTGTGTCAGTGTGTGTTTGTGTGTGCCTGTGAGTGTGTGTGTGTCAGTGTGAGAGAGAGACCGAGAGAGAGAGAGAGTAAGCTCCCTTTGCTTTCCCTGCAGGTTGTTATGTTGAGTTCGGTCACCGAGTTGTTGAGGTATATCGATGAAACCCACCTGACACACGAATTTGGTGGCACGCTTGATTACTGTCACAACGAGTGGATTCTGTTCCGAACGGTGAGTATGGCACATTGTGGGGGACCCAGGGATATCAGCAAGAAACCGATACAAAACTACAGCACGTGGTCAAGTCATTACAGTAGGGTCCACAGATTGTCACCAGTAGGGAATGCAGGAGATCATTCTTTACCAGAAAGTGATGAGAATGTGGGACCCAGTATCACAGGGAGGAGATGAATCAATCAGACCGTAAGCCATTGGAACAGAACTAGGCCATTCAGCCCAGCAAGTTTCCCCTGCTGTTTAGGGAGATCATGGCTGATCTAACAATCCTCAACTCCATTTGCCTTTTCCCCATAAGGACATAGGAACTAGGAGCAGGAGTAGGCCACCTGGCTTCTCAAGCCTGCTCCACCATTCAATAAGATCATGGCTGATCTTTCCCCACCCCCACCCACACTCACCGCCCCCATCCGCTCCATCACCCCCCACTCTCTCCCCCACCCTTAATCCCTGCCCTCACCCCACCCACACCCCCACTCTCACCCCCACCCTCCCTCCCACCCTCACCTCCTTCCTCAACCCCCGGTCTCACCACCACCCTCATCCTGACTCCTATCCCCTGCCCTCACTCCCGACCCTTCCCACTCCACTCTCACCCCACTCTTCCCCCCACCCTCACCTCCCACCTTCACGCCCACCCTCACCCCCTCTCACAATGCCAACCCTTTCCCCCACTCTCACCTCTACCCAATCCCCACCCTCACCCTCACATTCATCCTCATCCCCACTCTCACCACCCACACCCCATTCTCCTCCTCACCCACCCCTCACCTCCATCCTCACCCTCATCCCACCCTCACCCCCCACACCCCACTGTCCTCCTCACCCACCCCTCACCTCCATCCTTCTCCTCATCCTCACCCTCGGGTCCGATATGACTCTTCTTCACAATCATCCTGGACTTGAAATGTCGACTGTTTTTCTCTCCACAGATGCTGCCAGATCTGCTGAGTTTCTCCAACATTCTTTGTGTTTGTCTCAGATTGTCAGTATCTGCAGTATTTTACTTTTGTTTGAGGGTTCCGGGTAATGGGTAGCTGTGTTTATATGTGTGTCGGGTTTATTTTAAAATGAGTAGTTATTTTTAATTTAAGCCTGTTGTCTTGTACCAATTAAAAATACGGTGATGTCTAGGAAATAAATATATTCTAAGGACTTTGTGACTTTAAATTTCATGGAGTGATGATGATTATTGAGGCTATTGATTAGTTCTTCTAATTCTGTTTCTGTGTGTCTCCAAATAGCCCACTATGTCAACACAGATATCAAAGGTAATGTTACAATTTGACTGCATCGTCTAATGATGATGTCAGTGAGAATTCAAAAAGAGGACCCTGAAAACCGAAGAATATCCTCCAAAAGTAGGAAGTAGTCCTTAGATTAGATTGCTTACAGTGTGGAAACAGGCCCTTCGGCCCAACTAGTCCACACTGACTCGCCACCCACTCAGACCCATTCCCCTTCACCTAACACTACGAGCAATTTAGCATGCAGATTTTTGGACTGTGGAAGGAAACCAGAGCACACCCACACAGACACGGGGAGAATGTGCAAACTCAACACAGTCAGTCACCTGAGATGGGAATTGAACCTGGGTCTCTGGTGCTGTTAGGCAGCAGTGCTAACCACTGTGCCACTGTGCCATCCTTAAAGGCTCTCAAGTTCTAAAATAACACCTGGGTGAAAATGGGGCTGTGATATTGGTGTTGAGGCTGGGGATACATTTTGTCCATTAGGATCACCCCCACCCCATATCACTCCTCCTTTCATTCCCTCCTGCATGTCCTTCAAAACCTGGCAGCCCTTTGCTCCCTTTCTAGGCTGACTATCCTTCCTTGCCCTAAAAGTCTGGCACTAACCTGGAACATGGATCATTGATCTTCTGCCTGGCCATGAGGTACCAGTGTTGTGCCTGAGGGATGGAATTTCCACTCAGCATGTAACTGCTGTATTCCTGAGTGTGGCCTTGTAGTGCTGAGCAATCTGCTCCCATCGTCCACCCCAATCCACTCCCACCATCATAAATGTTTTCCGAGCAGAAGACCACTTGGCCCATCATGTCTCTGGTGTCTTAGTCTTGTTCCTCACCCTTTACCCATAGCCCAGGAATCCTCATTTGTATCTTCAGAGGTGGAAGTATCTGTGAATGGGATTTGACAACATGGAGCTGGAGGAGGCTCATGTGCAGCATAAATACCAGTATAGACCAATTGGGCTGAATGGCCTGATTCTGTGCTGTAAAATTCTGTCTCAAGTCATGTGGTATTTCTGTGTGTTGAATCTGTTGTGGGTGATTCAGATACTCGTGTTAGTGGTGTTCAGGTCAGAGAGTAAACCATGACTAATGGTTTCCATGGTGATTCAAAAACTCATGGTTCTTAATGTCTTTATTTTGCATTTTTATAATTCTTACCAATGCGGTACTGCGGGGATCAGTGTTGGGACCGCAGCCTTTTACAATATATATTAATGATATAGAAGTAATAACATTAGCAAATTTGCTTATGATATTAAGCTGGGTGGCAGGGTGAAATGTGAGGAGGATGTTAGGAGATTACAGGGTGACCTGGACAGATTAGGTGAGTGGTCAGATGCATGGCAGATGCAGTTTAATGTGGATAAATGTATGGTTATCCACTTTGGTGGCAAGAACAGGAAGGTAGATTACTACCTCAATGGAATCAATTTAGGTAAAGGGGCAGTACAAAGAGATCTGGATGTTCTTGTACACCAGTCAATGAAGGTAAGCATGCAGGTACAGCAGGTAGTGAAGAAGGTTAATAGCATGCTGGCCTTCATAACAAGAGGGATTGAGTATAGAAGCAAAGAGGTTCTTCTGCAGCTGTACAGGGCCCTGGTGAGACCACACCTGGAGTATTGTGTGCAGTTCTGGTCTCCAAATTTGAAGAAAGACATTCTAGCTATTGAGGGAGTGCAGCGTAGGTTCACGAGGTCAATTCCTAGAATGGCAGGATTACCTTACACTGATATTCTGGAGCGACTGGGCTTGTATACCCTTGAATTTAGAAGACTGAGAGGGGATCTGATTGAGACATGTAAGATTATGAAAGGATTGGACACTCTGGAGGCAGGAAACAGGTTTCCGCTGATGGGTGAGTACCGAACCAGAGGACACAGCCTAAAAAATATGGGGTAGACCATTTAGGACAGAGATGAGGAGAAACTTCTTCACCCAGAGAGTGGTGGCTGTGTGGAATGCTCTGCCCCAGAGGGCAGTGGAGGCCCAGTCTCTGGATTCATTTCAGAAAGAGATGGATAGAGCTCTCAAAGATAGTGGAATCAAGGGTTATGGAGATAAGGCAGGAACAGGATACTGATTAAGGATGATCAGCCATGATCATATTGAATGGTGGTGCAGGCTCGAAGGGCAGAATGGCCTACTCCTGCACCTATTGTCTATTGTCTATTGAGGACTCGTTCCTGTTGGTGTTTGTTTGACAAACCTCCTTCTCCTTCTGTCCCTCTCACTCTTTCACTCTATGCTTCTCCCTCTCTCTTGTTCTATCTGTCTCTGTCTAATCCTTTCACTCTCTTTCTCTGTTTTTACCTATGTCTCATTCTCTGTCTCTGTCTCTCTCTCTCTCTCTCTGTCTGTCCTTCTCTCTGTGTTGCACTCTGTCTCTCCTCTCTCTGTCCTTCTCTCCCCGTATTGCACTCTGTCTCCCCTCTCTCTGTCCTTCTCTCCCCGTGTTGCACTCTGTCTCCCCTCTCTCTGTCTCTTCCTGTGTTTCTGTCTTTCTGCCTCTCTCACTGTCTGACTCACTCTGTGCCTCTGCGTCTCCATGATTCTAGCAGTATCCTTATTCATTTCAAATTATTAGGTTAAATTAGAGGAATATCAGGTAAATGAGCTGTGTTCATACTCGACAGTAGCTTTAGGCTGGTAATTGGAAAAGGAGGGACAATATAATTTAATTCCTCTGAGGATCCAAAGCTTTTAACAATATTTGCAACAACTTCCATTTTTACTAAGTCAGTTTTATGAAATTCCAGTTGGAGTCTTGTCCCAGGGGAAGAAATTCCCACAATTTGTGTCTCTCGGGTTGGTGAGGCTCGGTCCTGGGAGTGTGATCTCACAAAATAAATCTTTGTGTTTTTTGGTCTGACACTGAGCAGCCTTGGCTTGGAGATTCTTACAGGAGATCAATCTGCCATTTACTCCAAAATACTGATTGTAAATTTATAAATCTTTGGAGTGTCACAGTATAAATAGAACAAAGACCTGCCAAAACAGACTGATGCAAATAAATTCAGATTCTCATTGACTGCACATTCCACCCATGGTGTTTAACATTGAGCTGCACAGTGAACAACACAGAACAATAGAACGATAATTAATTACGCAGGGTGAATACCTGCCAAGTATTCACTATTTTAATCTCAAAGAAAAATACACTGAGATTTCTGTGAAGTAATCTGTTTTATTACAAAGCTGTTGTTTTATTCCCAGTTCACAAATAATACACATCAAAAGTGAAACTCTCTGTAAGGTTCAGTCTCTAAACTCCCAAATGCCTAGACGGACCATTCCATTTCTTCCATAGGGAACTAACAATTGAACCTGGAATGAACATGGAATAAATGTACATCCAGCTTGTAATTCTCATGCATCCCTCCAGTTACATCAGTGCAAGTTCCTTCAGCCTAATTAGTTGAATGTTTGATCTAACAAACGCCAACAGAGAAACAGCAAAGTCACCAAAGCCTTTCTAGACCTGATTATAGATTTTCCTGCTCCACCTAGCAATGTAGATGAGTCAAGTCAAAGACTTGGGGTAAGCAGTTCCAGGAAGGTTGTAACCTGGACTGGGCAGAGTGTCTCATGAGGAAAGGTTTCCATGATGTGGAAGTCCTGGTGTTGGACTGGGACTGGGGGTGGGTGGACAAAGTCAGATACCTCACAACATCAGGTTATGGTCCAACAGGTTTATTTGAAATCACAAGCTTTCAGGATGCTGCCCCTTTGTCAGGTGAGGTGATCACTTCACCTGACAAAGGATCAGCCTGTCAAAAGCTTGTGATTTCAAATAAATCTGTTGGACCGTAACCTGATGTGGTGTGGCTTCTGATTTTGAAGAAAGGGTGGAAGGGCAAGACTTCTATCTGAAGTGTAAGTTATAAGATACCTTAAAAGATATAACCTTGAAGAACTTGCTCTGATGAATACCATAGGATGTAGGAACAGTATTAGGCCATTCAGCCCATGGAATCTGCTCCAATGTTCAATGAGATCATGGCTGATCCGATAATCCTCAACTCCACTCTCCCTGCCTTTTCTGTATTTCCCTCGTCAATAACAATCTGCCTGTCTTGGCCTTGAATGTACTGAACGACCCAGTCTCAACTGTCCTGTGCAGTAACACAAAATCTCTGGCGTCTGAGAGAAGAGGACTAGAGCTAGACTAAATAGCAGAGCTGCTGCAGGTCTGACGGCCCATATGGCCTCCTTCACTTGTAATAATTCTGCGGAAAACTTCCTCATCAATTGTGTATAAATGTGAGCCCTCTGCTCCTGGACTCTCACACAAGGGGAAGCAACCTTTCCAAATCTTGAAATTTTAAATGATTGATTGTCATTGTATTTTACAGTGAGTAATGCAGTGAAATACAATGAAAAGCTTCAACTGTTGCCACAACCAGGTGTCATTGTAAATAGTTTAAGAATAAAAAGATTGAACTTGGACTCAGACTCAGAGACACAGCATGGAAACAAACCCTTTGGTCCAACTCATCCATGCTGACCAGATATCCTAATTAATCTAGTCCCATTTGCCAGCATTTGGCCCAAATCCCTCTAAACCCTTCCTATTCACGTGCCCATTTAGATGCCTTTTAAATGTGATTGTAGCAGCCTGAAAGATTTCTTCTGGCACTTCATTTGATACACAAATTACCCTCTGTGTGAAAAAGTTGCCACTTAGCTCCCTTTTAAATCTTGCCCTTCTAGTTTTGGACTGTGCTACACTGGGAGAAGACCATGTCTACTTTAATCCTATCCATGCCCCTCAGGATTTTATGAGCTTCAATATAAGATCACCCTCAGCTTTGAACGATTCAGGGAAAACAGCCCCACTCTATTCAGCTTCTCCCTATAGTTCAAACTTCGAACTCTGGCAACATCCTTGTAAATTGTTTCTGAACCCTTTGAAGTTTCTCAATATCCTTCCGATAGCAGGGAGCTCAGAATTGAACACAGCATTCTAAAAGTGGCCTAACCAATGTCCTGTGCAGCTTCAACATGACCTCCCAACCCCTATACTCAGTGCACAGACCAATAATGGCAAGCATACCTTACGTTTCTTTCACTATCCTATCTACCTGCGACTCCACTTTCAATGAACTATGAACCTGCACTCCAAGGTTTCTTTGTTCAGCAACGCTTTTCAGGACCTTACCATCAAGTTTATAAGTCCTGCCATGATTTGCCTTTACAAAATGCAGCACCTCACATTTTATCTAATTAAACTCCATCTGCCATTCCATGGCCCATTGGCCCATCTGATCAAGTTCCCATTGTACTCTGAGATATCCTTCTTTGCTGTCCACTACACCACCAATTTTGGTGGGATCTGTAAACGTACTAACCATACCTGTTATGTTCACATCCAAATCATTTATATAAATGACAAAAAGCAGTGGACCCAGTACTGATCCTTGTGGCACTCCACTGGTCACAGGCCTCCAGTCTGAAAAACAACTCTCCCTCTGTCTCCTACCCTTGTGTCAGTTCTGTGTCCAAATAACTAGTTCTGCCTATATTCCATGTGATTTAACCTTGCTAACCCAGTGTACCATGGGGAACCTTGTCAAACCCCTTAATGAAGCACATTTAGATCACATCCACCACTATGCCTTCATCAAGTCATCAAAACACTTCATTGCTTCTTCAGAAAACTCAATTAAGTTAGTGAGACATGATGTCCCATGCACAAAACCATGTTGACAATCCTTAATCAGTCTTTGATGATCTCTTCAATATCATGATCAGGGTCTAACCTACTTTTCTCTTCAATGCTCACAGGCACAATGACCCAGTTCACAGCCTCCAACAAACCCACAACGCAAGTGTCTGGTTGTTTTCAGTTCCCCACCTAATGTCATGCTCAGGATATTCCTGCTCAGTTGAAGTAATGACTACCCATGAGCCAACCACAAAGGACCACACTCATAAATATGGAAGACTTACTGATTTAACTTGCTTTAAACATAGGTCAGACAGCGAAACACCTAGAATGATCATCTCACTGCAGGCTAAAAGATAGTCGGAATCTGGGACTGTTCCTCCCAAAAGGCTTACTTAACTGAAATTTTCAAAACTAAGGTTGGGAGTTTATGAGGTAAGGGTAACAAGGGATATGAATAAATTCACATTAATCAAATCAACGTCAGCTACAATCTAACTGAATGGCAGAACAAACCCAGGTTCTAAAAGCAGCTTTTGATGTTTCAATAACCCATCCAAAATTAAGTAGAATGGCCATTATTTGGACCCACCTCACTGAAGTGCAGGTTTATATACTCTCTCGCCTTTTCATTCAACTCTTGGCAGCTAATTTCCTCAGCAAATGAAGTGATACCAATGGCATTACTAGGACCCATTTGCTCCACTAGGAATTTGCAGCATGCTTTAACACCACCATCTATCTGGTACATCACTGCTCCACCCATTATGTGTAGCGTGCATTTCTCTCTCACTAGCTATAAATGCAAACTCAGTCAAGCTTTGCATTACCTTAGGGTGAATGCCCACAATGGGTATAACCTCCATTCCACATTCTTTCAAACAGTTTGGGAAGCATGGCCTTGGAAACAGGGCTGCAGGAGGCAAGATCAATTTTGTGTGCAACCGACTCCTCCTCCAGGGCATTGTGCTTCACCCGAAATGTCACATCACAGAGTTGCTTGTTTAAGCGTATCTCGTTCATTACTTGTTATATCTTCACTGTCAGGTCCCCCTGCAAATCTTGTATGTTTCAATCAGGTCACCTCTCAATCTTCTAAACTCCAATGAGTACAGGCCCTTCGGCCCTCGATGTTGCGCCGATCCAAGCCCACCTAACCTACACTAGCCCACTATCCTCCATATGCCTATCCAATGCCCGTTTAAATGCCCACAAAGAGGGAGAGTCCACCACTGCTACTGGCAGGGCATTCCATGGACTCACGACTCGCTGAGTAAAGAATCTACCCCTAACATCTGTCCTATACCTACCACCCCTTAATTTAAGGCTATGCCCCCTCGTAATACCTGACTCCATATGTGGAAAAAGGTTCTCATGGTCAACCCTATCAAAACCACTAATCATCTTGTACATCTCTATCAAATCTCCCCTAAACCTTCTTTTCTCCAATGAAAACAGCCCCAAGTGCATCAGCCTTTCCTCATACGATCTTCCTACCATACCAGGCAACATCCTGGTAAACCTCCTCTGCACCCGTTCCAGTGCCTCCACATCCTTCCTATAGTATGGCGACCAAAACTGCACACAATACTCCAGATGCGGCCGCACCAGAGTCTTATACAACTGCAACATGACCTCAGGACTCCGGAACTCAATTCCTCTACCAATAAAAGCCAGTACACCATATGCCTTCTTCACAGCACTATTTACCTGGGTGGCAACTTTCAGAGATCTGTGCACATGGACACCAAGATCTCTCTGCTCATCCACACTACCAAGTATCCAACCATTAGCCCAGTACTCCATCTTCTTGTTACTCTTACCAAAGTGAATCACTTCACACTTAGCTACATTGAACTCCATTTGCCACCTTTCTGCCCAGCTCTGCAGCTTATCTATATCCCGCTGTAACCTGCCACATCCTTCCTCACCGTCAACAACTCCACCGACTTTCGTATCATTCGCAAACTTGCTCACCCAACCTTCTAGCCCCTCCTCCAGGTCATTTATAAAAATGACAAACAGCAATGGTCCCAAAACAGATCTTTGTGGAACACCGCTAGTAACTGCACTCCAAGATGAACCTTTACCATCAACTACTACCCTCTGTCTTCTTCCAGCCAGCCAATTCCTAATCCAAACCTCCAACTCACCCTCAATGCCATACCTCCGTATTTTTTGCAGCAGCCTACCATGGGGAACCTTATCAAACGCCTTACTAAAATCCATATACACCATATCTACCGCTTTACCCTCGTCCACCTCCTTAGTCGCCTTCTCAAAGAATTCAATAAGGTTTGTGAGGCATGACCTGCCCTTCACAAAACCATGCTGACTATCCTTGATCACATTATTCCTATCCAGATGTTCATAAATCCTATCCCTTACAATTCTCTCTAAGACTTTGTCCACAACAGAAGTGAGACTCACCGGCCTATAGTTACTAGGGTTATCCCTACTCCCCTTCTTGAACAAGGAACCACATTTGCTATCCTCCAGTCTTCTGGCACTATTCCAATAGACAACGAGGACATAAAAATCAAGGCCAATGGCTTTGCAATCTCCTCCCTTGCTTCCCAGAGAATCCTAGGATAAGTGCCATCAGGCCCAGGGGACTTATCTATTTTCACCCTTTCTAGAATTTCCAACACCTCTTCCCTACATACCTCAAAGCCATCCATTCTAATCACTTGTGACTGAATATTCACATCGGCAACAATGTCCTGTTCCTGAGTGAGTACTGACGAAAAGTATTCATTCAGTATCTCCCCAATCTCTTCAGCCTCCACACGCAACTTCCCACTACTATCCTTGACTGGACCTATTCCTACCCTAGTCATTCTTTTATTCCTGACATACCTATAGAAAGCCTTTGGGTTTTCCCTAATCCTACCAACCAAGGACTTTTCATGTCCCCTCCTTGCTGCTCTTAGCTCTCTCTTTAGATCCTTCCTGGCTACCTTATAACTCTCAATCATCCCAATTGAACTTTCACGCCTCATCTTTACATCGGCCGCCCTCTTCCCTTTAACAAGGGATTCCAATTCCTTATTAAACCATGGCTCCCTCACAAGACCCTTTCCTCCCTGCCTGACAGGTACATACTTATCAAGGACACTCAATAGTTACTCCTTGAACAAGCTCCACATATCAATTGTGCCCTTCCCTTGAAGCCTACTTTTCCAAGCCATGCATCCTAAGTCATGCCTCACTGCATCATATTTTCCCTGCCCCCAGCTATAACTCTTGCCCTGCAGTGCACACTTATCCCTCTCCATCACTAAAGTAAAAGTCACCGAATTGTGGACACAGTCCCCTAAGTGCTCACCTACCTCCAATTCTAACACCTGGCCTGGTTCGTTACCCAGAACCAAATCCAGTATGGCCTCACCTCTTGTTGGTCTGTCAACATATTGTGTCAGGAAACCCTCCTGCACACATTGGACAAACACCGACCCATCTAACGTACTCGAACTATAAGCTTTCCCAGTCAATATCTGGAAAGTTAAAGCCCCCATAACAATCACCCTATTACTTTCACTCTTCTCCTGAATCATCCTCGCAATCCTTTCTTCTACGTCTCTCGGACTATTAGGAGGCCTGTAGAAGACTCCTAACAGGGTGACCTCACCTTTCCTATTTCTAACCTCAGCCTAAACTACCTCAGATGGTGAGTCTTCATCCATCATCCTTTCCACTGCTGTAATACTATCCTTGACAAGCAATGCCACACCTCCCCCTCTTTTACCCCGCCTCTGACCCTACTAAAACATTTAAATCCTGGAACCTGCAACAGCCAATCCTGTCCCTGTTCTACCCACGTCACCATAATAGGTGTAACATCAAAATCCCAGGTACCAACCCACGCTGCAAGTTCACCTACCTTATTTCATATACTTCTCGCATTGAAGTATACACACTTCAAGCCACTTTCCTGTTTACAGGCACCCTCCTTCGAGATTGATGCCTGGTTCCTAACCTCCCGACACTCCAGGTCCTGCATCCTAAAGCTACAGTCTAGGTTCCCATGCCCCTGCAGAGTTAGTTTAAACACCCCAAAAGAGCACTAGCAAACCTCCCCCCAAGGATACTGGTGCCCCTCAGGTTCAGGTGTAGACCATCCTGTTTATAGAGGTCCCACCTTCCCCAGAAAGAACCCCAGTTATCCAGATACCAGAATCCCTCCCTCCTGCACCATCCCTGTAGCCACGCATTTAATTGTTCTCTCTCCCTATTCCTTGACTCTCTATCACATGGCACAGGTAACAAACCAGAGACAACAACTCTGTTTGTTCTAACTCTGAGCTTCCAACCTAGCTCCCTGAAACTCTCTTCCTAAGTATGTCTCCTGCACGCCTTTATAGGAAAAAAAACCTACCCAGGTAGGCTTGCACTACACCAGCTTCCGGGTCCGCTCCGCGCTTTTTAAAAAAAAACTTTTAAATTTAAACCGTTAAACAAACGTAACCGCGTCTACAAGTAGACACTGCCAAACATCCCTTACCTGCTCAACCTCTCCTGATAAGCTAGTGCCTCCATCCCCAGGACCAGCTGAGTTAACCTTCTCTGGACCATCTCCAAGGCCAGTCTGTCTTTTATAAGATAAGGGACTCAGAGTATTTTCAGCTTGGGTGCAAATCTCAGTTTTGTAAATGTTTTTTCTCGTGCATGTTTTCCTTCTGTCTTTGTCAGGTTCAGGCTCAGTTTACAGTACAAACTGCTCCTCTGAATAATTAAAAAGCCTTAATTGTGTTCTAATGGTGCCTCCCTCCTGACCCCCTTGTCCAACATCCAATGTGGAAGATCCCAGCTGAGGTCAATCTGGGCAAAGGCAGTGTTATGTTTACAGAAGGGCTAGGGTCACATTCTGAGGGAAGTGATTGCAATTTGCTCAAGTGCTGTGTCTAACTGTACCCGCCCCCATCCCCCTCATTCATGAATTGGTGCTCATGTGTTCAGGCTATCGAGAGCTTCGCTGTGATGGTGAAGGAGATTGCGCAGATGCTGCAGGCATTTGGAACAGATCTGGCTGAAGCTGAGCTGCCCAATAATTTACATTCCGTAGAGGACCTACTTATCGCCAGAACTGAGAAATATAATCAGCTTAAGGTAAGGCACAATGTGAATGCTACAGTGTTGACCCTTCAGAAAAGTACAGAGCCCTCATTCACTGTAGGATTAAGGGGAGCATGTGAGGCAGGAAATATCAGAAGGTTTTCCTGAGAAGGCAGAAGGACGCACTTGTGAACCGTAAATATTGGCACAGACCTGTTGAAACAAGTGGCCTGGTCCTTGGTACAGACTGGATATGTACGGTACATAGCTGCTCAGCCCCTCGAGTATGTTCTGTCACTTATTAAACCTTTTCGATGCTGTGATTTTAACAGTACTCCACAAGACCATATGAAATAGGAAATGGAGTAGGCCATTCGGCCCCTTGAACCTGCTCCACAATTCAATAGGATCACACTGATCCGACATTCCTCACATCCACTGTCCTGTCCTTTCCCTGTAACCCTTGATTTCCCAACTGATCAAGAATCTATCTCACCCTTAACTATCCACAAGGACTCTGCCCCCACTGGCTCTCTGTGGCAAGGAATTCCATAGACTCTCAACCCTCTGAGAGAAGAAATTCCTTAAATCAGAAGCCCTTTATTCTGAGGGAATGTCTTCTGGTCCTAGACTCTCCCATGCGGGAGCTCCACATTCCTGGCTTCACTAGTAACCTTTCACCTCCTTGCTTCCCAAACTCTATTTCTCTAGGCATTAAAAAGATTCAAAGTCTCTGATCCACAACCTTTCAATTAAAAATAAAATCTCTACAGTGTGAAAACAGGCCCTTTGGCCCAACAAGTCCACACTGACCCTCCATTTACCATATAGCCCTGACTAATGCACCTAACCCACACATCCCTGAACACTATGGGCAATTTAACATGGCCAGTTCACCTAACTTGCACATCGTTTGGATTGTGAGAGGAAACTGGAGCACCCGAAGGGGACCCGCGCAGACACAGGGAGAATGTGCAAACTCCACACAGTCACCTGAGACTGGAATCAAACCCAGGTGCCTCGTGCTGTGAGGCAGTAGTGCTGACCACTGAGCCACTGTGCCACCTTTGAGGAACAGAGTTCCAAAGACTTCTAACTGTCAAAGAGAAAGAAGTTTTCCCATCATCTGGCTGAAATGGGAGGGCCCTAACTTTTAAACTGTGACCTTGAGTTCTCAATTTTCTCATCAGCAGCTGTATCATCTCCTCATTCACCCTGTCAGGACACCTCAGAATCTTACATGTTTTAATTAAGTTATCCTTCATTCTTCTATACTCCAGTGGTTACAAGCCAAGCCTGCCCAACCTTTCCTCATAACCCAACCTTGTACGACTATTCCAGGCATTAGTCTGGTACATCTTCTCTGAATGGCTTCCAATGCAGTTAGTTTAAGAAAAAATAAGAGAGTAAAAAGTGAGGTCTGCAGATGCTGGAGATCAGAGCTGAAAATGTGTTGCTGGTTAAAGCGCAGTAGGTCAGGCAGCATCCAAGGAACAGGAAATTCGACATTTTGGGCATAAGCCCTTCATCAGGATTCCTGATGAAGGGCTTATGCCCGAAACGTCGAATTTCCTGTTCCTTGGATGCTGCCTGACCTGCTGCGCTTTAACCAGCAACACATTTTCAGAGAAAATAAGAGACCCTACTGTGCGTAGTACTCGAAATATGATCTCAGCAATGCCCTGTATAACAGATGTTTAACCTTCCTGCTTTAGCACTCAGTTCCCCTTGCTGTAAGTGATAACATTCCATTAGCTTTCCTGATTACTTGTTGTAGCTGCATACTAGCCTTCCGTGATTCACACACTAGGATACCTAGATCTCTCTGCGTCTCTATAATTCAGAGTCCTGCAATCTCTCACCACTTAGATAACATACTTTCTCCTGCCTAAATTGGTAATGTCACGTTTTCCCATATTATATTCCATTTGTCAGATCTTCATCCACTCCCTTAATCAATCGCTATTCCATTGGAATAGCCTCATGGTCTCTTCGCGATTTACTATTCCACCTCTCGCTGTGACTTCACCAAAGCCTGCAACCTTCCCTTTGGTCCCTCTATCCAAGTTATTTAGATAAATTGCAAACAGTTGTGCACCATTAGAAGTTGCCAAGCAGTAAATTACTAATTTATTCCTATTCTCTGGAACCTGTTAGCTAGCCAATTTTTTATAGAATCACAGAGTTTTACAGTGTGAAAGGAGGCCATTGAACCCATCATATCTGTACCAGCTCTTGAACGAGCTACCCAGCTAGACCCACTCTCCAGCCCTATTTCTGTAACTCTCTAAATCCATCACTTTCAAACATATGTTCAGCTCTCTTTTGGAACCTCCAATGGAATCCACCTCTGCCTTTCTCCCAGGCAGCACGTTCCAAACCCTAATGACTCGTTGAGTAAAGAAGTTTCTCCTTGTATTTTACCGTACCAATATAGTACTCCCTACCATGGAGCCTTTATTTTCTACAGTAACGTTTGATGAGGCACCTTCACAAATGCCTTCTAGAGATTTAAAGTGCAGTCCGTTCACAGGTTCCCCTTTATCTACAGCACACGTGAATGTCTTCAAAGATCTCCAATAAATAGTGAAACATGATTTCCCTTTCCCAAACCACATTGACTCTGCCTGGTTAGATTTTTTTTTGTGTTCCATTATAACATGTCTAATAATGCCTTCTAACAATTGCTGTGTGACAGATTGGCCTGTAGTTTGAATAAAGGAGTTATATTGACACTGATGTAACTCCAGGTACAGAGGGATATCCTGCTATAACTTCCTGATCTGAAAAGGCTCTTTTGACATGGTGTCTGACATTCTTGCCTCTGAAATGAAAGGTTTAAGGCCCATTCATTGCTAATGTAAAAGGAAATAAAATACTTGCATTTTAATAGCATCTTTCATGGTATCAGAAATTTCCAAACAACTGAAGTACTTTTGAAACGTATCATAGGACATGTAACAATGTGCATAGCAAGTACTTTATCCTTCCATGGGATGTGGCCCCCAACTGGTGAGGACTATTTGTTTCCCATCCCTAACTACCTGGCTCAGTCATTTCAGAGGGTAATTAATAGTGAACCACATTGCTGTGGTCTGGAGTCACACATAGGCCAGAGGACACATCTCCTTCCCTAAAGAACATTAGTGAACAGGACGGATTTTTATGACAGTTGACGGTTGATTGGATAGCTGTTACATGATTGCCGTTAGGCTAGTTTTGAAGTTTTTTATTGAATTCCAATTTTGCCATCTGCTGTGGTGGGATTTGAACACATCCCCAGAACATTAACCTGCCATGGGTGGCATGGTGGCTCAGTGGTTAGTACTGCTCCCTCACAGTGCCAGGGACCTATGTCTGTGTGGAGTTTGAATGTTGTCCCTGTGTCTCTGTGAGCTTCCTCCGTGTGCTCCAGTTTCCTCCCACAGTCCAAATATGTGCAGGTTAGCTGGATTGGCCATGGGAAATGCAGGGTTACAGGGATAGGGTAGGGGGATTGGCTCTGGGTAGCATGTTCTTTGGAAGGTTGATGTGGACTCAGTGGGCCAATGGTCAGCTTCCACACTGAAGGGATTCTATGATTAACTTGGCGTTCTGGACTATTAGGCCAATGACTTCACCATGGGCAAAGGTGAGGGCTGCAGATGCTGGAAACCAGAGTAGAGATCAGAGTGGTGCTGGAAAAGCACAGCAGGTCAAGTAGCATCTGAGAAACAGGAAAATCGACATTTCAAGCAAAAGCCCTTCATCAGGAAAGGAGGCATGAAGCCTCCAGAGTGGCTCCATGGCTCCGTTCCACCTCTCCACCCTGGAGGCTCCATGCCTCCATTCCTGATGAAGGGCTTTTGCCTGAAACATCAATTTCCTGCTCCTTGGATGCTGCCTGACCTGCTGTGCTTTTCCAGCACCACTCTGATCTCTACAATGACATCACCATCCCTGCCATTGCAACCTCCCATCATCACTAACCGTGCTAATTACTAAAAACATGGCTGAGGCTGAGGATACCATGAAGGACTCTCCTTCTCCACCTTTCCCCTTATGTGAGGCATAGTGACCTTCAGGTTGAACCACCACCAGTCGTTTGTCTCTTTCTAATGAGGGTGTAGCCCTATGGGTCTCTGGGTATGTGGTGACTTTATCTTTACCTTTGGAGCAAGGATTGATTAAACTCAGAAATGGCTTAAATGTAGTTTCTCTGACATTAATGTAAATCCTCTGCCAAAATTAGAACAGGAAAATGGGAGAATCCTAAGTGGAATTTTGGGCCCTGGGCTCTTACAAAGGCGGTCCATCAAAATCATTACCTTGTTTCTAGAGATACTGAGGGCTGGAGCGGGCAGAATCCCTACAATGTGGGAGCAATCATTTGGCTCATTAAGTCCATATCAACCCTCTGAAGAGCATCCTACACAGACCCACCCCCTTATTCCTGCATTCTCCATGGCCAATCCATCTAACCTGGACTTTGGACTGTGGGAGGAGACTGGAGCACCTGCAGACATGGAGAATGTGCAAACTCCACACAGACATTTGCCTGAGGCTGGAATTGAACCCAGTGCTGTGAGGCAGCAGTGCTAACCCCCTGAGCCACCATGCTGAGGATGCTATTGGATAAAGATGCTCTTGGGCATTTCTCAGACTTTGCACTTTGCAGAAGGTCTGCAACTTCACACTTTCCGTTGAAACCTTAAACTGAGAGCCCTCTGCCGTCTCGGGTGAATGGAAATAATCCTGCAGTCAATATATGAAAGCTGAGTTCTCCCTATTCTCTTGGGCAATATTTTTTCTCCAACCAACATCATTAAAAAAACAAACAATCTGCCTGTAGGAGCTTGCTCTGTGCAGATTGGCTGCTCTGTTTCCTACAATGCAACAGTGACTACATACCAATGTATTTCATTGGCTTTCTTTAATACTTGGTATTGCTGTGCCTTTAAGATAGATGAGAAATGCAATTTATCTGCCTTTCCTGGCTGTGAGGTTCAGTTTCATTCTTGTTTTAATAATTACTCTTCTTAGAATGTTTCATTCCGTTGAAGGCTCTTGTTGAATGCAGGTGTTTGTTGTCGATTTGTCCTCTATCCCCTGGTTTAGTCTTTAACTCCTCTGCTGTTTGTTGTTCTGTACAGAATGATGTTCAGAGGGTAATTAAGGAGGGTGACCTGCTCCTGACCAACCTCACGGAGCCTGACAGTAATGCACAGTGTATGATGGAGAAAGATGGAGACCGAGCGACAGTGAAAAGGTACCTGTCCCTCTACTCTGGAGCTACTATTTCCATGCTATACAGCTCTATGACTTGGAGTCTATGGCTGATAAGTTTCCCAACCCCATTCTTCTGCTTTCTCCCCATATCCTTGATCCCCTTACCAATCAAAACCATTCTCATGAATCTCCTCCTAACACGCTCCTGGGCCAGTATATCCTTCCTGAAATATGGGACCCAAAACTGCACACCATACTCCAGATGTGGTCTGACCAGAGCCGTATAGAGCCTTAGAAGTACATCCCTGCTTTTATATTCAAGTCCTCTCAAAATAAATGCCATCATTGCATTTGCCTTCCTAACTACTGACTCAACCCGCAAGTTTACCTTGTGGGAATCCTGAACTAGAACTCCCAAGTCTCTTTATAGTTCAGATTTCTGAATTTTCTTCCCATGTAGATAATAGTCCATACCTCTATACTTCCTACCAAAGTGCATGACCTCACACTTTCCCAGGTTGTACTCCATCTGCCACTTCTTTGCCCACTCTCCTAACCTGTCCAAATCCTTCAGCAGCCTCCCCGCCTCCTCAATGATACCTGTCCCTCTACCTATCTTTGTATCATCCAAGACCTTATCCAAAATGTCATCAGTTCCTTCACTAGATCATTAATGTATAAAATGAATGGTTGTGGTCCAACACTGACCCTTGCAGAACACCACCTGTCACCGGCTGCCATCCTGAGAAGGACCCTTTTATCATTACCAGACAGCCAAGTTTCTACCCATTCTAGCACCTTGCCTCTAACACCATGGGTCCTTATCTTACTCAGTAACCTCCTGGGCAGCACATTGTCAAAAGCCTTCTTGTAGTCCAGGCAGATAATGTCCATTGGTTCTCCGTGGTCTAATCTGCTTGTTACTTCCTCCAAGAATTCTAGCAGATTTGTCAGGCTTGCCCGCTCCTTGATGAAGCCATGCTGATTCTGTCCTATTTAACAATGCACTTCCAAATATTCAGAAATCTCATCTTTCATGATGGATTCCAGGATGTTACCCGCAACTGAGGTTAGGCTAATTGGTCTGTAGTTTTCTGTCTTACTCCCTTTTTTAAACAGGGGTGTCACGTTAGTGAATTTCCGTCCTTCAGGACCCCACCCCACCTCCGATTCTCATAATTCCTGAAAGATCATCACTAATACCTCCACTATCACTTCAGGCATTTTCCTTAGAACCCTGGGTCCATTTGGTCCAGGTAGCTCAGGCCATTCAGTTTTTCTAGCACCTTCTCCTTGGTGATGGCCACCATACTCAGCTCTGCCCCCTCACTCTCTTGAATTTTTGGAAAATTACTCGCGTCTTCCACTGACGCAAAGTAATTATTCAGTTCCTCAGCTATTTCTTTGTTCTCTCCTGCATCATTTTTCAGTGGCCCAATATCCACTTTTGCCCTTTATATATCTGAAGAAACACTTACAGTTTTCCTTTATATTACTGGCGACCTTAGCCTCATATTTAGTCTTCTCCCTCCTTATTTGCTTTTTTGTGGCCTCTGTTTGTCTTTGTAAGCTTCCCAATGCTCTGGTTTCCCACTTTTGTTCACTATATATTCTTTCTCTTTTGCTTTTATTCTGTCCCTGACTTCCCTAGTCAGCCATGGTTGCCTCATCCTCCCTGTACCACACTTCTTTTTCCTTAGGATGAATCTCTGCTCTGCCTCCTGAATTACTCCCAGAATCTCCGGCCATTGCTGTTCCTGCGAGGGTCCTCTCCCAGTCAATTCTACTCAGCTCCTCCCTCATGCCTCTGTAGTTGCCTTTATTCAGCTGGAATAGCATTAACTCTGATTCTATCTTCTCCCTCTCAAATTGCAGAGTAAATTCAATCTTTAGGGAGTTTTGAGAAGATTTGTAGCTCAGGTTGAGGTTCTGGATGTAGATTTGTTCGCTGAGCTGGATGGTTCATTTTTAGATGTTTCATCACCCTACTAGGTAACATCTTCAGTGAGCCTCCGGACGATGCACTGCTGATGTTCCCTGCTTTCTATCTATATGTTTGGGTTTCTTTGTGTTAGTGATGTCATTTCCGATAATGATGTCATAGGATAAAGAAGGACACCTCTTTGACTGGGACAACACATCCATCCTAGGACACACCAAACAGAAATCCGCATGAGAATTCCTAAAAGCATGGCATTCCAACTGGAACGCCATGAACAAACACATTGACTTGGACCCCATTTACCACGCCCCCCCCAACCCCGGAAAAAGAACAGGAAATGACATCACCATAGGAAATGACATCACCAACCCAAAGAAGCCCAACCCTTTACAGAGGAACCTCGATTATGAGAAAGTGTTGGGCGGGCACTATTTCATTCGGATAATCGATTATTTGGTTAATTGATTAAATGCCTTTCCTCTGGGGCTCGGATTTTTTAAGTCTGCTCCCCGTTCAGGAGACCAGATAGCACACAGCAAGCGAGCCCTTGCCTCTCCGCCCACCCCTACACCGCCCAACACCACCCACCCCCAACCCCGCCCCCACCCACCCCCAAACCCGGTCCAACAACTCCCCCAGCCCGCGCCCCCAACTCTGTCCAACCCCACCCCCATCTAACACTGCTCCCAGCTCGGTTCAACACTGCCCCCAGCCCGCGCCCCCAACCCCATCCCCTGTTCAACACTGCACCCAACCTTGTCCAACCCCACACCTGTCCAACACTGCCCCCCCCCCACTCGCCCCCAACCAAGTCTAACACTGGCCCCCTAACCCCGTCCCCGTCCAACACCGCCTCCCACCCACCCCACAACCCCTCCAACCCCGCCCCACAACACTGCGCACCCACCTGCCCACAACCTCATCTAACCCCACCCCTCCTGTTCAACACCACCTCATGCCTGTCCCCTAACCCCATCCAACACTGACCCCCTGGCTGCCCCTATGCAACACCCCATCCACCCCTCTCCAGGGCAGCCAGACTGGAAATCAATAACAAGACTGCTGCTGCTGCCTTTTGGGGTGGGGTGTTGGGGGTTGGTGGAGGGTGGTTGTGGTGTGAGGTGAGTCTCCAAATAGCGCGCGCACACACACATACATAGACATACACAAATACACAGACACACACAAATGCGTGCACACAGACACACACACTTTTTGACAGATTCCAACTTTGCCCTATACAGGACAATGTTGGAGAGATTATCTGGAGAAGGACTGGTTTAGGGTATACCCCTCTGTAGAACTCCAGGGAAGGTGTGGGGAGAGAGGGGGCGGAAGGTCAGTCATTTGGAGACAGTGCCTGTTTAATCACTGTACAAAAAGACGTGATCAGTGTTGGAAACACGACTTTGATGAAGTGTTTCTATTAGGACTTCGAGATCTCCTTCGGATAATCCCATATTCAGATAATTGATATTCGGATAATCGAGGTTCCTCTGCAAGTAGAAAGCAGGAATTATCAACAGTGCTTCGGCCAGAGGCCCACTGAAGATGTTACTTAGTATGGTGATGAAATGTCTGAAAATGAACCTTTCAGCTCAGCGAGTAAATTCGATCATGTTATAATCACTGCCTTCTAAGGGATCCTTCAGCTTAAGCTCTCATATCAAGTTTGCCTCATTGTACAACACTAAATCCAGAATTGCCTATTCCCGACCGGGGTCCACCGCAAGCTGCTCCAAAAAGCCACAGAACATAGAAGAACATAGAAAAATACAGCGCAGTACAGGCCCTTTGGCCCTCGATGTTGCGCCGATCCAAGCCCACCTAACCTACACTAGCCCACTATCCTCCATATGCCTATCCAATGCCTGTTTAAATGCCCATAAAGAGGGAGAGTCCACCACTGCTACTGGCAGGGCATTCCATGAACTCACGACTCGCTGAGTAAAGAATCTACCCCTAACATCTGTCCTATACATACCTCCCCCTAATTTAAAGCTATGCCCCCTCGTAATAGCTGACTCCATTCATGGAAAAAGTTCTCATGGTCAACCCTATCAAAACCTCTAATCATCTTGTACACCTCTATCAAGTCACCCCTAAACCTTCTTTTCTCCAATGAAAACAGCCCCAAGTGCCTCAGCCTTTCCTCATACGATCTTCCTACCATACCAGGCAACATCCTGGTAAACCTCCTCTGCACCCGTTCCAGTGCCTCCACATCCTTCCTATAGTATGGTGACCAAAACTGCACACAATACTCCAGATGCGGCCGCACCAGAGTCTTATACATGACCTCAAGACTCCGGAACTCAATTCCTCTACCAATAAAAGCCGGTACGCCATATGCCTTCTTCACAGCACTATTTACCTGGGTGGCAACTTTCAGAGATCTGTGCACATGGACACCAAGATCCCTCTGCTCATCCACACTACCAAGTATCCGACCAATAGCCCAGTACTCCATCTTCTTGTTACTCTTACCAAAGTAAATCAGTGAACATTGCACTGCCTTCACTGCCATCCCTCTAAAAGTAACCTTTAAAAAAACACTAGGTCTAAACAATAGAACAAGCAATATGCAGCACTTACCTGCTTACCACAACGGGTCTTATTATTAGGTGAGAGGACAAGGGCGGGTGGGAGGCACTTCCCCTGTAGTGCCTCGGGTTCCTCTCCTGCGCACCTTTATAGGAAAAAACAACTTACCCAGGTAAGCTTGCTCTACACCAGCTTCCGGGTCCGCTCCGCGCTTTTTAAAAAAAAACTTTTAAATTTAAACCGTTAAACAAACATCACCGAGCCTTCAAGCAGCCACTGCCAAACAGCCCTTACCTGCTCCATCTCATAGACATTCCACAAATTCCTTTTCTTGTCATGATTTGGAGATGCCGGTGTTGGACTGGGGTGTACAAAGTTAACAATCACACAACACCAGGTTATAGTCTAACAGGTTTATTTGGAAGCTTTCGGAGCGCCGCTCCTTCATCAGGTAGTTGTGGAGGACACAATTACAAGACACAGAATTCATAGCAAAAGTTTATTTTTCTTGTGATCCACTACCAACCTGATTTTGCCCATCCACCTACATATTGAAATCCCCATGATCACTGTAACTTTGCCATTCCTACACATCTTTCCTACCTCCTGGTGTGTCTTGCACCCCAGCTCCTGACTACTGTTTGGTGGCCCGTTCATAACTCCAACTATGGTTTTTCTGTGTTTGTGGTTCCTCAATTCTACACCATCTGACCCTACATTGTTTCTCACTATTGATTTAGTTTCATTTACCAATAGGGTAACCCACCCCCTCTGCCCACCTGCTTATTTTTTCAATGGGATGTATATCCTTGAATATTCAGCTCTCAGTTCTGATTCCCTTGCAGCCATGTCCCTGTGATGCCCACCACGTCGTACCTACCGACTTCCATCTGCACCACAAGCTCACTTCCCTTATTCCTTACACTGCATGCATTCAGATATAATACCTTGAGTCCTGTGTTAACTGTCTCTCTTCTCATTGTCATTCCTTTGTCCAGTGTGCTTGAAGTTTGGTTGCTAACCCTTTCCAGACACTCTGTCCCATTTGTGTCTGTGCTGGAGATTTTAATAACCTCTCCTGAGCTCTGCACTCTTACTTTCTTAATGGGTTTGGTTTCATTCAGTATCTTTGGAGAGCAGACTCAATAAGCTTTCAGCTTTATTTCTTCGATAGGAGGGACAAGAGAAAATCATTTAACTCCTCAAGATTGATCTACCATTTAGTGAGATCGTGGCTGATCTGGAACTTACCTCCATCCACACACCACAGCTCCATACCCTTTCACATCCTTGTCTGGCTACAATACTCCACCAGCCTGAGGATGAACCTATGTTTCCCGAATGAACTGACTCTGATGTTAAGGCTATCTCTTGTGCCAGATTCCCACAAGACTGGAAAACATTTCTTTCCATCAATCCCAAAACTCCTCATTATCTTCATCACATTGGATTACAAATGATGATGAGCAATCAGTCATTTTCTTAATCATTATCTGGAGTGGTTTATAAGACCATAAGACCTAGGAGTGGAAGTAAGGCCATTCGGCCCATCGAGTCCACTCCGCCATTCAATCATGGCTGATGGGCATTTCAACTCCACTTACCAGCATTCTCCCCGTAGCCCTTAATTCCTCCAGACAACAAGAATCTATCAATCTCTGCCTTGAAGACATTTAGCGTCCCGGCCTCCACTGCACCCTGTGGCAGTGAATTCCACAGGCCCACCACTCTCTGGCTGAAGAAATGTCTCCGCATTATATTTGACAATAAACCAAAAGAACTGCGGATGCTGGAAATCAGAAACAAAAACAAAATTGCTGGAGAAACTCAGCAGGTCTGGCAGCATCTGTGGAGACAAAGCAAAGTTAACATTTTGGGTTGAGTGACCGTTCTTCAGGACAGAACAGTTCTAGGCTTCGGTCCCAGTGTCCGCAGTAGTGTATTTTTGGCAATACAGGCTTGATGAGTCAAAGGAACTCTCCTGGACTGTTTGATTCCATAATTCCATGCAGCCCTGACCCCTCATTCCCAGTGTTTATTCTAAAGTCCACAGTTACTAATTTACACAGTATTGTGGAACACTGGACCCAGCACAGCTAAATACCAGTACAGTTGTCCAAGCAGTATAACTCCCACTTTCTCCACGACTGATGATAATGCACAAATCTTGTTTCTGTGTTGTACAAATTCCCTGTAAATAGGACTGAGTCATCGATTTATTATCTCACAGAGCTTCTATTTCTGAACACAGACTCCTTGCCCAGCTGCATGAGATGGAGATGGCTTTTGATGGCTTTTGGGAAAAGCATCTGCTTAAACTTGAACAGTGTCTACAGCTGTGGAGATTTGAACAAGCTTTCGAAGAGGTAATTACCTGCTCTAATCAGTTCTTTAATTAAATTGATCAATATGTGAAATTCACTCGTGCACTTGTCGGACATTCCCAGGGGCTGGAAACTATATCAGCTGTGGCTCAGGGAATAGCGCATTCTCCTCTCAACCACAATGCTGTGTGTCATTCCAGGCCAGATTCTTATTTTATTTGAGACTAAGTTTGGGGCAGGGCTCAATAAAGGGGGTATGCCTGTGGATTACATTTTCTCAGATAGTTGAGTCCTTCTTAGCTCATTACTTCCTGTCTGTAACACCTTGCATTTTGTTTTCCACTATCAATGTTGACAGTTTCCATGTACGGGGAGAATGCTGGTAAGTGGAGTTGAAATGCCCATCAGCCATGATTGAATGGCGGAGTGGACTCGATGGGCCGAATGGCCTTACTTCCACTCCTATGTCTTATGGTCTTATGGTATGTGCCTATCTGTAGATGTGTAATGAAAACTCTCAGTATTAACATGTCACAATGTGACTGTATCCTCCTGCTAATGATGGCACTGTAACACCTTGGTGTTTCATCTCCATGGCCCTCAGCCTGTCCTTCAGTTCATCTTCCCTACCTCCCCAATTCTCAGACCGGTTTTCTCTCAACTATCAACTAAATTGAAGTATTATTTATAAATGAGATCACATTTTACGAGTTAAGTTGAGAAATTATTCACAACTTGTATAAGCCTAGTCACGTTATATCTATCTTTCAACTAACTTACTTCTGAAGATTACATTTTAGTCTTGACTACCAGAATCCTGGGGTTACTATTGACTAGAAACTTAACTGGACCTGCCATAAGAAAATACAATTTCTGGATTAGTGGTGCTGGAAGAGCACAGCAGTTCAGGCAGCATCCGAGGAGCAGTAAAATCGACGTTTCGGGCAAAAGCCCTTCATCAGGAATAAGAAGATACAATCTACCTACTGCTCCTTGACATTCAATGGTGTAACCATCACTGAATCTCCCACTGTCAACATCCTGGGGAACCATTGACCAGAAACTCAACAGGTATCACCACATAAACACAGTGGCTGCAATAGCAACTCAGGCTAGAAATCCTGGAGTGAGTAACTCACCTCCTGACTCCCCAGAGCCTGTCCACCATCTACAAGGCACAAGTCAGGAGTGTGATGGAATATACACCCTGGATGGGTGTAACTCCAACAACACTCAAGAAGCTTGACACCATCCAGAACAAAGCAGCCCTCTTGAATAGCACTACATCCACAAGCATCCACTCCCTCCACCACTGACACTCAGTAGCAGCAGTGTGTAATATTTACAAGATGTACTGCAGAAATTCACCAAAGACAGCACCTTCCAAACCCATGACCAGTTTCATCTAGAACACAAGGGAGCAGATAAAGTCATAGAGTCATAGAGATGTACAGCATGGAAACAGGCCCTTCAGTCCAACCTGTCCATGCCGACCAAATATCCCAACCCAATCTAGTCCCACCTGCCAGCACCTGGCCCATATCCTTTCAAACCCTTCCTATACTTATACCCATCCAGATGCCTTTTAAATGTAGCAATTGTACCAGCCTTCAACACTTCTTCTGGCAGCTCATTCCTTACCTGTACCACCCTCTGTGTGAAAAGGTTGCCCCCTAGATCTCTTCTTTATCTTTCCCCTCTCACCCTAAACTTATGCCCTCTAGTTCTGGACTCCCCCACCCCGGGGAAAAGACTTTGTTTATTTATCCTATTCATGCCCCTCATGATTTTATAAATCTCGATAAGGTCAGCCTTCAGCCTCCGACGCTACTGGGAAAACAGCCCTAGCCTATTGAACCTCTCCCTATAGCTCAAATCCTCCTACATGGGGACACCACCTCCTGCAAATTCCCCTCCAAGCCACTCATCGTCCTGATTTGGAAATATATCGCTGTTTCTTCACTGTCACGGGGTCAAATTCCTAGAATTCCTTCACTAAGGTCATTGTGGGTCAACTCACAGCACATGGACTGCAGCGGTTCAAGAAGGCAGCTCACCCCCACCTTCTCAAGGGGCAACTAGGGATGGGTAATAAATGCTGGATTCCTTGACTCAATTCTAAGAAAACGTTATGCTGAACTCTTCTGTAAAGTGTGAACCTCCTGTAATTTTACATTCTGCAAAATCTTTTCTGTCACTTTTTGTTGTCATTTTCTGGGGTATAATTTTACCATATCTGTCCTTGGGGCTTTTTTTGTTATTTTTGGGAGTTTACCCAACAGTTTTCAGTGTAAGAGATGTGCAGTCAGTGATAGTTGATTTTGATGACGCACAGTTTTTATTTTGTGTTAATCATTTTGTACGTCAGTCGGACAGCCCTGCTTGTGTATTCTTTAGCAGATTGCTGTTCAGTGAGGTCCAGTATATACACAAATGAATGTAGTTGCTCCTCAATAGAAAAGGATTTTTTATTTCTTCTCTGTGATGACTAGCCAGCTTGCTTGTTATGAGTATGCTCAATTTTATTTGCTTCTGCAGGTTAAAGCTGCCTTGGATTATTTAGCATCTGAGGGTGGAGATATTCCAGAAACTGGTGACAATGTGGCTCATTCAGAACAAGCTCTTCGAGAGTTAAGTAACTTTGATGAACAATCTCAGGTAAAATAACGTATTTGTAACAATTTGATTGAAAAGAACCAAGTAATGAAGACACTAATGTTTGACTTTTAGCTTTATTTCTTTATTTTTCTGCATAATGCTAAGAATTACTGTAATGTTTAACTTTTAAATTTGTTCTTTCTTTTTATCTTTTTCTTTCGATTCTGTAGCTAGGTATTTACATTTAAAATAGTGCCTTGTGTGATGACATTATATACTTTTCATTAGACTCCTATACTTTAGTGCCTGAGTACACGTAACAATGAAAATCTAAATCTAAAATCCAAGTCTTACAAACAGTACTCGGCAGAGATTGTTGGGGTTATGCTGGAGCCACATCTCAGAGGTATATGCTTCTATCCAGCCTTTCTGTGCTGTTGTGTACAGATATTCCACACAGAATTCTCCCACTCATTTCCCCATACTCCTTTTCCTTCACCTGCTTTGTGACTCCCTTCCATTTTTATTCACGACATCCCTGTCTGAGGAGGAAACAGGTTCTGATACATCCACCTTGCTGCATTTCATCATCTGGTCTCTTCTGTACACAATCCAACAAATGCCACCGTGCACAAGAAGGCCATTCGGCCTATCATGCCTGCCACAGCTCTTCAAAATGGGCATCATTATCTCGGGCCAATCTCCTCCTCGTAATCTCTTCTTCAGAAATAATCTGCGTAAGACACTCCAACTTAAACTTAACCAATGCTCACTAATTGCTCTGCATTATTGTGATTTGTTTTCCTGTTATCAAATCCCAATTTTCCAGTTTATGTGGAGGAGCAGGAGATCTGTCCTTGATCCATGCTCCTAGTTGGAAGGGACTCCCGTGACTAGTAGGTATAGGATCTTCTTTGAGTAGATTTGCTGTCGCCAACTCTTCATGTAATCCTACTCTATGGGGCATAAGGGACTACTGTGTATTGTCACTGGAGTTGAGAAGAATGAGGGATGATCTCCGAGCAACCAATAAAATTCTAACGGGCGTACACAAGGTAAGTAGAGGAAGGATCTTCCTGGTGACTGGGGAGTCCAGAACCACGCAGTTCTGAGGAAGGGTCACGTGACCTGAAACATTAACACGGATTTCTCTCCACAGACCCTGCCAGACTTGCTCAGCTTTTCCAGCAATTTTTGTTTTTGTCACAGACTAAGGATATGGGATAAATCGTTTAGGACTGGGATGAGGCAAAATTTCTTCACCCAGAGAGTGGAATTCTAACCTTAACCCTAACTGACAGGAAGTGGTTGAGGCCAAAACATGGAATGTTATCAGGACGTAGTTAGATATCGTTCTTAAGGGCTAAAGGGATCAAAGGGTATTGGGGAGAAATGGGAATAGGGTTCTGAGTTGCCTGATCAGCCATGCTGAATGGTGGAACAGACTCAAAGGGCTGAATGGCCACCTCTGCTCCTATATTCTATGTTTCTAATCTGGTGCACTCTAGTGAAAGGTCAGTGGAAGTGATTCAACAATAACGTTCAAAAGAGGTCTGGGTAAATAGTTGAAAGGGGGGAGTTTGCAGGCTAAGCTATGGGAGATGAATCGTTGGAGTAGCATCAATTGGGTAGCTTTGTCAAAGATCTGGATGAGGCAAAATGGGGAGAATAGCCTACTGTATTGTGTAACTCTGTGCTCTCACAGAGTCAAGCCATGGCCTGATTATCCAAGAACAAAGTGTGGTTGATGCCTTGGAACACCAGCTAAATGGAATGTATTCTTGACAGGAACTAATTGACAATGCCCAGCTGCTGCTTTCACAAGGAGACCAGTTGATATCCAATCACCATTACGCAGAGGATTTAATCCGCGAGAAATGCAAGGAACTCCGCCACTGCTGTGATGACCTGCTCGATGAAATGAGGAGCAAATATGTCACCCTTAACAAATCACTGGAGCTTCACACTCAGCTGCAGCAGGTGAGCAACCTCAGAGTTCTGTTAAATGCAGCTGCTCAATGTGGACGAGGAAGCTGGGATCCAGCTGGACTGCCCTCATCCTTCCAGGGTCTGTAATGGTGTGATGGAGGTGTTCTGGTCCTTCCCGGGTCTATAATGGTGTGATGTAGGAGTTCTGGTCCTTCCCGGGTCTATAATGGTGTGATGGAGGTGTTCTGGTCTTTCCAGGGTCTGTAATGGTGTGAAGGTGGTGTTCTGGTCTTTCCAGGGTCTGTAATAGTGTGATGTAGGAGTTCTGGTCCTTCCTGGGTCTATAATGGTGTGATGGGGAGATTCTGGTCCTTAAAGAGTCTGTAATGGTGTGATGGAGGTGCTCTGGTATTTCCCGGGTCTATAATGGTGTGATGGAGGAGTTCTGGTCCTTCCAGGGTCTGAAATGGTGTGATGCGGGTATTCTGGTCCTTACAGGGCCTGTAATGGTGTGATGGAGGAGTTCTGGTCCTTCCCAGGTCTATGATGGTGTGATGGGGGTATTCTGGTCCTTCCAGGGTCTATAATGGTGTGATGGGGATATTGTGGTCCTTCCCAGATATATAATGGTGTGATAGGGGTATTCTGGTCCTTACAGGGCCTGTAATGGTGTGATGAAGGTGTTCTGGTCCTTCCAGGGTCTGTAATGGTGTGATGTACATGTTCTGGTCCTTGCAGGGTCTGCAATGGTGTGATGAAGGTGCATATCTCCTCGCCTCTCAGCCCATGGACAAGTGTCAGTCACAGGAAGGAGCAAAGAGAGCACTGCAAGAAATTGAGAAATTTCTAGAAAGCTCAGGAGATGACCTACTGTGTGATGCTGAAGAGTTATACAGTGAATTTGGACTCATCCTCACAACACCCATTAAGGTACTGAACAAGAACAAACCTTGTGTATTATTGAGATGTAGCAGCAGACTGTAGATTATCAGTTGCAAATCCCTTTATGTCATAAATGGGCAGCACGGTGGCACAGTGGTTAGCACTGTTGCCTCACAGCGCCAGAGACCGGGTTCAATTCCTGTCCCAGGCGACTGTCTGTGTGGAGTTTGCACATTTTCCCCGTGTCTATGTGGGTTTCCTCCCACAGTCCAATAATGTGCAGGTTAGGTGAATTGGCCACGCTAAATTCACGTAGTGTTAGGTGAAGGGGTAAACGTAGGGGAATGGGTCTGGCTGGGTTGCGCGTCGGTGTGGAATTGTTGGGCTGACAGGCCTGTTTCCACACTGTAAATAATCTAATCTAAATTCTTCTTTAAACTATGCTGATGATATATCTGTTTGGGTTTTTCCTCTCGTTCTCTCATACTGACTCTGCAATAATGTGCTGAAGCTGTCCTTTCTGAGGAACGTGGAATTACTTTGAATTTACAGCACAGGAACAGGCCATTTGGCCCATTGTACCTAGCCTATCGATCATGCTGCTCATCAATCTCCTGCCACATCTGCTTCATACTGTGTTGGTCCAGCTGTTTGTTCAACTGGGAGTCCTGTTCCTCTTTCTTCACCATTATCAGCAAGTTATGGCAAAGCAGTTTTGAAATTAGATTCCCTACAGTGTGGAAACAAGCCCTTTGGCCCAACATGTCCACACCAACCCTCCAAAGAGCAACCTACCCAGACCCATTTCCCTCTGACTAATGCACCTAACACCATGGGCAATTGAGCATGGCCAATTCACCTGACCTGCACATCTTTGTGACTGTGGGAGGAAACGCACACAGACACAGAGTGAATGTGCAAACTCCACACAGGCAATCACCTGAGGCTGGAATCGAACCTGGGACCCAAGGTGTTGTGAGGCAGCAGTGCTAACCACTGAGCCACCATGCCGGCCATGGCATAACTTGATTCAAAGTTACGGAACAATGTTTAATTAATGGGGCATCCCATGAAGCACCTACCCCACAAAATTTGGGCTGCTCGATGCTATCCTCATCTTGTTAAACTCGATGCAGCATAAACTTTGAGCAACATCTTGTGACAATGCAAGCCATTTCCATACCCTCATTCCAATCTGGGGAATCTGCCCTGACTGATCTCCTCTTGAATTCCATTAAAATGTTGATCTCCCACAGAATGCGAATGAGGACAGTGTCCATCTGTCGGAGATTTGCAAGTGGAATTCCCTTCCCCCACAAGCCAGTGGAGGCTGAATTGTTGAATTTATTCAAGACAAAGTTCAATAAAAGTGTAATGTTAATTGGAGTACATTGTGTGGAAAGTGTTAAATTGTCCAATTTGGAAGACAGAATAAAAAGAAGCACCGTGAGGCAGCACGGTGGCTAGGGGTGGCACGGTGACTCAGTGGTTAGCACTACTGCCTCACAGCGCCAGGGACTCGGGTTCGATTCCAACCTCAGGCGGCTGTCTGTGTGGAGTTTGCACATTCTCTCCGTGTCTGCGTGGGTTTGCTCCGATTTACAAAATTATGAGGGGCATGGATAGGGTAAATAGACAAATTCTTTTCCTTGGGGTCGGGGAGTCCAGAACTTGAGGGCATAGGTTTAGGATGAGAGAGGAAAGATATAAAAGAGAACTACGGGGCAGCTTTTTCACATAGAGGGTGGTACATGTATGGAATGAGCTGCCAGAGGATGTGGTGGAGGCTGTTACAATTGCAACATTTAAGAGGCATTTGGATGGGTATATGAATAGGAAGGGTTTGGAGGGATATGGGCCATATGCTGGCAGGTGGGACTAGATTGGGTTGGGATATCTGGTCGGCATGGATGGGTTGGACTGAAGGGTCTGTTTTCACGCTGTACATCTTTATGACTCTATGTGCAGGTTAGCTGAGTTGGCCATGCTAAGTTGTCCATAGTGTTCAGAGATGTGTAGGTTAGGTGCATTAGTCAGGGTAAATATAGGATAATAGGGTAGGGAAATGGGTCTGGGTGGGTTACTCTTAGGAGGGTTGGTGTTAGCGAGTTGTGAGATTTGTAGCTCAGGTTGAGGTTCTGGATATAGGTTTGCTCGCTGCGCTACAAGGTTCATTTCCAGATGTTTTGTTACTTTACTAGGTAACACCTTCAGTGGGCCTCAGACTAGGCAATGCTGAGAATTGCTGCTTACTTATATGGTTGGGTTTCTTTTATGTGGAGAAAAGGGCCTGTTTCCACACTGTAGAGATTCTGTGATTAATATTATCTAAATAGTGCGAAATTGCAAATCTCAGACATGTGAAGTGATCTGGTGATGAAAGACAGAAGGTTAGTATGCAGGTACAGCAAGTAATCAGGAAAGCTAATAGAATGTGGCATTTTACTGTGAAGGGAAATGAATACAAGAGAAGAGAGATCATGCTTTAGTTACCGAATGAGTCTGTAGGTGGAGTACTATGGACAGTACTGGTCACTGTAATCACAGAAGGGTGGTAATGCACTGGATGGTTTATTACACTGACATAAACCAAAAGAACTGTGGATGCTGTAAATCAGAAACAAACACAGAAATTGCTGGAAAAGCTCAGCAGGTCTGGCAGCATCTGTGAAGAGAAATCAGACTTCACGCTTAGGGTTCAATGACCCTTCCTCCGACCCAGTGAGGAAGAGTCACCGGACCCAAAATATCTGATTTCTTTCCATAGATGCTGCCAGACCTGCTGAGCTTTTCCAGCAATTTCTGTCTTTGTTTACTAGATGAATCCCTAAATTGAGAAGATTGCCTTCTGAAGGAAAGCTGGACAGGTTAGACCTGTCTGGAGTTTAGAGGAGCCAGAGGTGACTGAATTGAAACATGTACAGTCCTGAGGGGACCTGTCCAGATAGATATTGAAAGGATGTTTCCTCTTGTGGGAAAATCTATAACTGTTCTCAAATAAGGGGGCACCCATCTAAAACAGAGATGACAAAACAGTTCTCTCTCAGAGGATCATGAGTCTTTAGTCTTTGTGAGTCTTTTGTTCCATGTTTGTATATTCCAGTGGATGTTTGATTGACGACAGGTTCGAAGGTTACAGTGTGGGGGTGGGGCAGGGCAGGAATGCTGGAGACAGCCAAAATAATGGGACCCAAACCCCAGCCAGCACAGCCATTTCTTACTGAATGGTGGAAGAGGCTCAAAGGGCCAGTTTCTGCTCCTGTTTCCTTCCGTTCAAGCTTTAAGGCAAAGTGTGTCAGAGTGCTGCTAGAAACGCACAGCAGGTCAGGCAGCATCCAAGGAGCAGGAAAATCGACACTTTGGACACAAGTCCTTCATCAGAAATGAGCTTCATTCCTGAAGAAGGGCTTTTGCCCAAAGTGTTGATTTTGGGCAAAAGCCCTTCATTTGCCTGACCTGCTGCGTTTTTCCAGCACCACTCTAATCTAGACTCTGATTTCCAGCAGTCCTCACTTATGCCTCTGTCAGAGTGTATCAGCTCAGCTGTTGCTTTGTTCTATCTCAGTTTTTTTTAATACTGTTGTGGGTTTGTTTGTTTCACCCTTTCACAGGCCCAGATCCAGATGGTCCATGAGAAGCTGGAAAGCGTGCACGCAATGTTCGAGCAGCGACAATTGTCCCTGAAGAAACTGGCTGTCAAGCAGGCCCGTCCTGTTCAACCAGTAGCACCACGACCAGAACCCTCTGCTCTGTCTTTAAAGAGCCCTTTCAATTCACCGAAACACGGTAACTATCCAGCTGGGATAAACTGGAACACAATCACTGAAGGTAACAAAGAGGAGCCAACATCTCAATCCAAGAATAGCATAAAGACTTTCTTAGTCTCAATTTCTGCAGCTAGTGAATTGATTGTGTGGGGACAGGTGCTTGGTGGGAGGCACCAATGTCAATACTGAGGAGACGTCCAGTTGATGTTCTGCCTTTCTATAGCACCCCTTTCACAAACGGATTTACAAGGGGGTCCCTGATTCACGAATGTTTGACTTACGAACCCAAATACTTGCCAATGCATCCCATGTTGGGGTTTAGCATTAAACACCCGACAAACAAACATTTCTTATATTTACGGAACGCTGCTTGATGTTGTCCTGTATTGTGTTCTGACTTGCGTACTAATGAATCTGCAATTGGACTCGGAATGGGATCTGTTCGCACCTGGGGTCTGCAGGTCAAATCCTTTAATATTATTAATTAGTCTTCACTGCAACGTGGGAAATCTGGAAGACGTGTTGTGCACAGAAAGCTCTCACAAACCATTGCATTATCAGGAGCAGGTGTTTTGCTCCACAGGATACAGAGGGAGAGCTATCCAGCTCTTACCGTAATGGGGGCCACCCCAGAGGACAAACGGAGTTGGGGTGGGGGAGGGGGTGTGGTGGGGGTGAGGTCCCTGTTCACCGTGAATTCAGAGGGTGGTACTTCAAGCATTGCGGTCCTCCAGCTGTGCCACACTGAAGTGTCAGCTGACATCTTTGGTTTCTTTTAGCCAGGAGATACCCCAGCCACCCACACTTCCCATTTCCAGTCAGGGGAGGGGCAGGGGGGGCTTGTGTGTTGGGGCTGGGTAGGGAGTCAGATCAATGCCCAGTTAAGATCCTAATGGGGCTGCCATTTGCCAAGGTGAGTTTTACAGAGAGCTGGCCTCACGTGGAAATGCTGTGATCAGAATTTCAAAAGAAAGATGAGAAATGTGGAGCACCTATCCCATTCATTTCCCCTTCCTATGCCCCTCAACCCCGCCTCTTGGCCTTTCATGCGTCCTGTGTTTGCCTACCCATCCACCACAACTCCCATATATTCACTGCCAGTTTATATCCCTGTATACCTACCCCTGTGACCTTTACTAGCCCTTGTTCCATTCTTTGCCCAATCATCTCCATGGTCCTTTTTAACTTTTATGTCAACTCAGACCTTGTACCCACCATCTTTGTCCTTCCTTGTCCGTCCCAACGCACTGTGTATCCACCAGGACAAAACCTCGGGAGCCATGTTGACAGTGTCCATATTATGATTGGAAAAAATAACGTTAAACATTGAAATTCCTTCAACGAATATCTTATGAAACTAAACATCAAGTACTTAACCTCTTTTATATACTAATATTTCAATTGTTTAAATATTTGGAACTATCCATCCAAATGCTCACTTGATAGGCACCACATTGTGAAAATTATAGTTTGGGAAATTAATTGTGCAGCAGCAATACAAAATAGCTAAAGTGAACAGATCATTCTGAAATGCCTAGCCTTATTTCAGCCTCCATAGAAATTTCGGACTGTTCTTTGGTAGGTTTGGTAGTCTGAATGAGTTTCTGTGCTTTGTATCTGCAAGCCTTCCTTTTCATATTCTCAAAGGATGTCTTACCTCCACCCGCCGAAGGTGCCCCAGGTTAATGTTCTGGGGATATGAATTCGAATCCCACCGTGCCCAAATGATGAAACTTAAATATGAAATCTGGAATTAAAGGCTAATCTAGTGGTGACGTGTGACCATTGTCAAAAACGCCATCTGATTCACTAATGTCAGCATGAACTGCTTGGTGCTCAGTGGTTAGCGTGGCTGCCTCTCAGTGCCAGGGATCTGCATTCAATTCCACCCTTGGGTGACTGTGTGGAGTTTGCACATTCTCCCCATTGGGTGCTTTGGTTTCCTCCTACACTTTAAAGATGTGCAGGTTAGGCAGATTGGTCATGGGAAATGGTCCCATCGTGTCCAAGTATGTGCAGACTGGATGGGTTCGTCATAGAAAATGCAAGGTTACAGGAATTGGGTAGGGTGGGATGCTGTTCAAGGGTTGGTGTGGACTCGATGGGCCAAATGGCCTGTTTTCACACTGTAGGGATTCTATTCCCAGGGCTCTACCATTAAGCGTGTAAGCCCTGCCCTGCTTTGCCTTAACAAAATGCAACCCCTCACATGTATCTAAATTAAACTCCATCTGCCACTCCTTGGCCCATTGGTCCATTTGATCAGGGCTCTGTTGTACTCTGAGAGAAAGACCAAGAATAAGCCACTCAGCCCTTCCAGTTTGCTCTCCCATTTACTAAGATCATGGCTGATCTGATTTTAACCTCAACTCTACATTCGTACGTCATCAAGAGTCTATCTCTGTCTGCCTAAAAATAGTTAAAGATTCTGCCTTTTGAGGAAGGGAATTCCAAAGAGTCTCAAACCTCTGGAGAAAAAAAAAGTTTCCTCATTTGGAGTTGTATAGATGCCACTATATTTTTAAACTTTGACCCTCTAGTTCTAGATTCTCCCCAAAATAAAATATCCTTTCCATATCATCCTTTCCACTCAGTCGGGTCCCCTCAGGATCTTATGTTTCAATTCATTCACCTCTGACCCTTCTAAACTCTAGGAGATACAGGGCCCAGCCTGCCCTGTCTTTCCTCATCAGGCAATCCCCTCATTCCAGGGATTAGTCTGGTAAACCTTTTATGAATAGCTTCCAATGCATTAGCATCCTTCCATAAGTACAGTGACCAGTGCATAATACAGCACTCCAGACATGGTCTTGCCAATGCCCTGTATAACTAAAGCATAAACTCCTTACTCTCGCATTCAATTCCCTTTGGAATAACCTAGAACCCTCAATGAGCTTTCCTGATTACTTGCTGTCCCTGCACACTAACCTTCAATGATTCATGGACAAAAATACCCAGATCACTCTCCTACCCAAATATTGATTAAGCTGCTTTGATTTCTAGTCTGATGTTTTAACCTGGTTTTATATGCATTAACCATTCATTGTTAACATCTCTGTTCAAACTTCGACATTGATAGGTTGCTCCTACATAATATTAATGCCACTTTCACCCAAAGCGCTCTTTGCTTCATTGTCAGTAAATGCAGCAACTTTAAAGTGTACCTGTCAACATGAGAGGCTTAATATTTCGCCATGATATTCCTCTGCCTCCTGTCTTAAAGCTAATGGTAACCTGTTTATTTGAGGTTGGAGTGATATCTCCACCAAACTGGTGGACAGTGGAAGACATTTATCTAAATGAAAAAAAAGTTAAGCAAACTCTCTGTAGCTGTGGAACAGGTTTGGAGTGGGAGGGGCAGGTGGGGGGTGAGTAAGGGATCAGGGTGGTGTTGATCAGCACAGGTTCTGGGTAGGGATGGGTGGATGGGGACAGTGCAGAATTGGGGGGTGGGGGTAGTCTGAGGAATAGCATTGGGGGAGAGGGACAAGAGTGGGGAAGTCTGGGTGGGAGAGGGAAGATAGGCGTTTACTCAACAGTTTTTTTTAATGGAGTCTGTTTACTTTGAAGCAGTAGATTCGAGTTCTGGGTCGAAATTCCCATTTGACATTTCCCTGTATGGAAAGAGAAACTCCAGAAAACCGCAGAATGCAAAGAAGGTAATTTGTGACACAACAACGTGGGCGCGGATGAGTTTCAGATGTAGGAATATCTCAGATACATTACATACAGCACCACAGAGAGATCTGACAGCAAGGATGGAGCAACAGGAAGAGAGCCAGTCATTTCCTGTTAGTGCTACAGAGAAATGGAGACAGATTCACGATGTGGCACAAAGCTATTCTGCCCCTTCTGTCTCTGCTGTTAAAAAATGAGCAATCTAGTCTTCAGCTACCTTCCAGCCCTTGGTCTGTAGGTTAAACATCTTGGGTACATAATAAAGTGGTTTTGAAATGCACTAAGGGTCTCGGTCTCTGCTAGTGATTTCCAGAGCTCCATCACCCTCCCAACATGGAACTCCAAGAGGATGGACCAAAAGTAGCAGTGTGAGATTCATCCAATCAGAGTTCTATTCATCAGTTTGGTGGGCCATCATTGTGTTTGGCTTGAATGGTCTGAGGACTGAATTGAGCTGGATTACAGCTTTGGAAGTGAATATTCTTCACTGCTGTTAGATGCATCAAAATCTGAGATAAGGCACAAAAGTGTGAGGTGGGAAGTGCTGGTCTTCCATCATCATCCAATCCTTAAACATTAAAAATAGGAGCTGGAGTAGGCCTTTCGGCCCTTCGAGCCTGCTCCACCATTCAATATGATCATTGCTGGTCATGCAATCTCAGTGTCCTTCGCTCGCATTCTCTCCATATCCCTCGATCCATAAGACCATGAGACATTGGAGCAGAAATTGGGCCACTTGGCCCATCAGGCTGCCCAACCTATTATGGCTGATACGTTTCTCAACCCATTCTCCCACTTTCTCCCTGTGACCCTTGGTCCACTTCACAATCAAGAACCATTTGTCAGTTCGTAGGAAGGGTCACTGGACCCGAAATGTTAACTCTGAATTCTCTCTACAATGCTGCCAGACCTGCTGAGCTTTTTCATCAATTTCTGCTTTTGTTTCTGATTTCCAGTCCCCGCAGTTCTTTTGGTTTTCAGCAGCCTACCTATCTCTGTCGTAACCCCGCCCCCACGCTTATTTCCGTCACGACGCATGACCCCGCCCCCACGTCGAGCAACGTCACCACGTCTAACTCCGCCCCTACTTCGATCTCTGTCCCCGCCCCCAGCTCCAGCTCCAGCTCCAGTCCCACACCAGGTCCTAGCTCCCAGCCTTGCCGGATTTTCACCATCCCTCCAGATCTCCCCCTCTCTGAGGATGAAAGATCAGTCCTCAGCAGGGGCCTCACCTTCGTTCCCCTACGCCCTCGGATTAATGAGTTCAACACGCGGCGAGATATTGAACAATTCTTCCGCCGCCTTCGCCTCCGTGCCTACTTTCACAACCAAGATTCCCGCCCACCCTCTGACGACCCCTTCTCCCGCCTCCAACACACCCCATCCACCTGGACACCCCGTGCAGGCCTCCTACCCGCCCTCGACCTCTTTATAGCCAACTGCCGCCGTGACATCAACCGACTCAACCTGTCCACCCCTCTCACCCACTCCAACCTCTCACCCTCAGAACGTGCAGCCCTCCACTCCCTCCGCTCCAATCCCAACCTCACCATCAAACCCGCAGACAAGGGAGGCGCGGTGGTAGTTTGGCGCACTGACCTGTACACCGCTGAAGCCAAACGCCAGCTCGCGGACGCCTCCTCTTATCGCCCCCTTGACCACGACCCCACCTCCCACCACCAAACCATCATCTCACAGACCATCCAGGACCTCATCACCTCAGGGGATCTCCCATCCACCGCCTCCAACCTCATAGTCCCACAACCCCGCACCGCCCGTTTCTACCTCCTGCCCAAAATCCACAAACCTGCCTGCCCCGGCCGACCCATTGTCTCAGCCTGCTCCTGCCCCACCGAACTCATCTCCCAATACCTCGACACGGTCCTGTCCCCTTTAGTCCAAGAACTCCCCACCTACGTTCGGGACACCACCCACGCCCTCCACCTCCTCCAGGATTTTCGCTTCCCCGGTCCCCAACGCCTTATTTTCACTATGGACATCCAGTCCCTGTACACCTCCATCCCCCATCACGAAGGACTCAAAGCCCTCCGCTTCTTCCTTTCCCGCCGCACTAACCAGTACCCTTCCACTGACACCCTCCTTCGACTGACTGAACTGGTCCTCACCCTGAATAACTTCTCTTTTCAATCCTCCCACTTCCTCCAAACTAAAGGAGTTGCCATGGGCACCCGCATGGGCCCCAGCTATGCCTGCCTCTTTGTAGGATATGTGGAACAGTCCATCTTCCGCAACTACACTGGCACCACCCCCCACCTTTTCCTCCGCTACATCGATGACTGTATCGGCGCTGCCTCGTGCTCCCACGAGGAGGTTGAACAGTTCATCAACTTTACTAACACCTTCCATCCCGACCTGAAATTCACCTGGACTGTCTCAGACTCCTCCCTCCCCTTCCTAGACCTTTCCATTTCTATCTCGGGCGACCGACTCAACACAGACATCTATTATAAACCGACTGACTCCCACAGCTACCTGGACTACACCTCCTCCCACCCTGCCCCCTGTAAAAACGCCATCCCATATTCCCAATTCCTTCGTCTCCGCCGCATCTGCTCCCAGGAGGACCAATTCCAACACCGCACAACCCAGATGGCCTCCTTCTTCAAGGACCGCAGATTCCCCCCAGACGTGATCGACGATGCCCTCCACCGCATCTCCTCCACTTCCCGCTCCTCCGCCCTTGAGCCCCGCTCCTCCAACCGCCACCAAGACAGAACCCCACTGGTTCTCACCTACCACCCCACCAACCTGCGCATACAACGTATTATCCGCCGCCATTTCCGCCACCTCCAAACGGACCCCACCACCAAGGATATATTTCCCTCCCCTCCCCTATCAGCGTTCCGCAAGGACCACTCCCTTCGTGACTCCCTTGTCAGATCCACACCCCCCACCAACCCAACCTCCACCCCCGGCACCTTCCCCTGCAACCGCAGGAAATGTAAAACTTGCGCCCACACCTCCACACTCACTTCCCTCCAAGGCCCCAAGGGATCCTTCCATATCCGCCACAAGTTCACCTGTACCTCCACACACATCATCTATTGCATCCGCTGCACCCGATGTGGCCTCCTCTATATTGGTGAGACAGGCCGCTTACTTGCGGAACGCTTCAGAGAACACCTCTGGGCCGCCCGAACCAACCAACCCAATCACCCCGTGGCTCAACACTTTAACTCCCCCTCCCACTCCACCGAGGACATGCAGGTCCTTGGACTCCTCCACCGGCAGAACACAACTACACGACGGCTGGAGGAGGAGCGCCTCATCTTCCGCCTGGGAACCCTCCAACCACAAGGTATGAATTCAGATTTCTCCAGCTTCCTCATTTCCCCTCCCCCCACCTTGTCTCAGTCGGTTCCCTCAACTCAGCACCGCCCTCCTAACCTGCAATCCTCTTCCTGACCTCTCCGCCCCCACCCCACTCCGGCCTATCACCCTCACCTTGACCTCCTTCCACCTATCCCACCTCCATCGCCCCTCCCCCTAGTCCCTCCTCCCTACCTTTTATCTCAGCCGGCTTGGCTCTCTCTCTCTTATTCCTGATGAAGGGCTTATGCTCGAAACGTCGAATTCTCTATTCCTGAGATGCTGCCTAACCTGCTGTGCTTTGACCAGCAACACATTTGCAGCTGTGATCTCCAGCATCTGCAGACCTCATTTTTTACCTATCTCTGTTTTAAATATTCACCAAGACCTAGCCTCCACAACCTTCTGTGGCAATGAATTCCACAGATTCACCACTCTCTGCCTGAAGGCATTTCTCCTTATCTCTGTTCAAAAGGGTCTTCCCTTTACTATAAGGATGTGCCCTCAGGTCCTAGTCTCTCCTATCAATGGAAACATCTTCCCAATGTCCACACTGTCCAGGCTTTTCTGTAAGTTTCAATTAGATTCCCCCCTCATTCTTCTAAGCTCCATTGAGCATAGATCCAAAGTCCTCAAATGTTCCTCATCTGTTAAGCCTTTCACCCTGGGATCATTCTCGTTAATCTCCTCTGGACCCGCTCCAGGGCCAGTACATCTTCCTCAAGTATGAGGTCAAAAATTGCTCTCAGGATTCTAAATATGATCTGACCAGAGCTTTATAAAACCTCAGAAATAATCCCTGCTTTTATATTCTACTCCTCTGGAAATAATTGCCAACATTGTGTTTGCCTTCCTAACTACTGAGTCAACCTGCAAGTTTACCTTGAGACAATACTGAACTATGAATCCTAAGTCCCTTTTTACTTCAGCTTTCTGAATATTCATCCTACCAAAGTGCATGACCTCACTTTCACATTCTCCAAACCTGTCCAAATCCTTCTGCAGTTGAAAATGTGTTGCTGGTTAAAGCACAGCAGGTCAGGCAGCATCCAAGGAACAGGAAATTCGACGTTTCGGGCATAAGCCCTTCATCAGGAATGAGGAGAGGGTGCCAGGCAGTCTAAGATAAAAGGTAGGGAGGAGGGACTTGGGGGAGGGGCGATGGAGATATGATAGGTGGAAGGAGGTCAAGGTGAGGGTGATAGGCCGGAGTGGGGTGGGGGCGGAGAGGTCAGGAAGAAGATTGCAGGTTAGGAGGGCGGTGCTGAGTTGAGGGAACCGACTGAGATGAGGTGGGGGGAGGGGAAATGAGGAAACTGGAGAAATCTGAGTTCATCCCTTGTGGTTGGAAGGGTTCCCAGGCAGAAGATGAGGCGCTCTTCCTCCAACCGTCGTGTTGTTATGTTTTGCCGGTGGAGAAATCCAAGGACCTGCATGTCCTCGGTGGAGTGGGGGGGAGAGTTAAAGTATTGAGCCACGGGGTGGTTGGGTTGGTTGGTCCGGGCGTCCCTGAGGTGTTCTCTGAAGCGTTCCGCAAGTAAGCGGCCCGTCTCCCCAATGTAGAGGAGGCCACATCGGGTGCAGCCGATGCTATAGATGATGTGTGTGGAGGTACAGGTGAACTTGTGGCGGATATGGAAGGATCCCTTGGGGCCTTGGAGGGAAGTGAGGGAGGAGGTGTGGGCGCAAGTTTTACATTTCCTGCGGTTGCAGGGGAAGGTGCCGGGAGTGGAGGTTGGCTTGGTGGGGGGTGTGGACCTGACGAGGGAGTCACGAAGGGAGTGGTCTTTGCGGAACGCTGATAGGGAAGGGGACGGAAATATATCCCTAGTGGTGGGGTCCGTTTGGAGGTGGCGGAAATGGCGGCGGATGATACGTTGTATACGGAGGTTGGTGGGGTGTAGGTGAGAACCAGTGGGGTTCTGTCTTGGTGGCGGTTGGAGGAGCGGGGCTCAAGGGCGGAGGAGCGGGAAGTGGAGGAGATGCGGTGGAGGGCATCGTCGATCACGTCTGGGGGGAATCTGCGGTCCTTGAAGAAGGAGGCCATCTGGGCTGTGCGGTGTTGGAACTGGTCCTCCTGGGAGCAGATGCGGCGGAGACGAAGGAATTGGGAATATGGGATGGGGTTTTTACAGGGGGCAGGGTGGGAGGAGGTGTAGTCCAGGTAGCTGTGGGAGTCAGTCAGTTTATAGTAGAAGACTGTGTTGAGTCGGTCGCCTGAGATAGAAATGGAAAGGTCTAGGAAGGGGAGGCAGGAGTCTGAGACAGTCCAGGTGAATTTGAGGTCGGGATGGAAGGTGTTAGTAAAGTTGATGAACTGTTCAACCTCCTCGTGGGAGCACGAGGCAGCGCCGATACAGTCATCGATGTAGCGGAGGAAAAGGTGGGGGGTGGTGCCAGTGTAGTTGCGGAAGATGGACTGTTCCACATATTCTACGAAGAGACAGGCATAGCTGGGGCCCATGCGGGTGGCCATGGCAACTCCTTTAGTTTGGAGGAAATGGGAGGATTGAAAAGAGAAGTTATTCAGCGTGAGGACCAGTTCAGTCAGTCGAAGGAGGGTGTCAGTGGAAGGGTACTGGTTGGTGCGGGGGGAAAGGAAGAAGCGGAGGGCTTTGAGTCCTTCGTGATGGGGGATGGAGGTGTACAGGGACTGGATGTCCATCGTGAAAATAAGGCGTTGGGGACCGGGGAAGCAAAAATCCTGGAGGAGGTGGAGGGCGTGGGTGGTGTCCCGAACGTAGGTGGGGAGTTCTTGGACTAAAGGGGACAGAACCGTGTCGAGGTACGCGGAGATGAATTCGGTGGGGCAGGAGCAGGCTGAGACAATGGGTCGGCCATGGCAGTCAGGTTTGTGGATTTTGGGCAGGAGGTAGAAACGGGCGGTGCGGGGTTGTGGGACTATGAGGTTGGAGGCGGTGGATGGGAGATCCCCGGAGGTGATGAGGTTATGGATGGTCTGGGAGATGATGGTTTGGTGGTGGGAGGTGGGATCATGGTCGAGGGGGCGATAAGAGGAGGCGTCCGCGAGTTGGCGTTTGGCCTCAGCGGTATTAAGGTCAGTGCGCCAAACTACTACCGCGCCTCCCTTGTCTGCTGGTTTGTTGGTGAGGTTGGGATTGGAGCGGAGGGAGTGGAGGGCTGCACGTTCTGAGGGTGAGAGGTTGGAGTGGGTAAGAGGGGTGGACAGGTTGAGTGGGTTAATGTCGCGGCGGCAGTTGGCTATAAATAGATCGAGGGCGGGTACCCTTCTGCAGCCTACCTGCCTCCTCAATGCCATCTGTCCCTCCATCTCTCTTTGCATCATCTGCAAACATAGCCAGAACGCCCTCAGTTCCTTCATCCAAATCATTAATGTACAAATGAAAAGTTGTGGTCCCAACACTGAGCCTTTGGAACACCACTAGTCACTGGCTGTAAGAAGTATCCTTTTATCCCTACTCTCTACTTTTTCCCATTAGCTGCAAGGACCACTTGCTGCTCCCTCTTGAATATATCTAATGAACTGGCCCCAGCATCCTGTGGGAGAGAATTCCACAGGTTCACAACTCTCTGAGTGAAGAAATTCTTCTTCATCTCAGTCCTGAATGGCTTACCCATTATTCTTAGATTATGACCCCTAGTTCTGGACTTCCCCAACAGGAACATTCTTTAAGTACATTTAAGTCGTCATTGGACAAGTATATGGACATACGTGGAATCGTGTAGGTTCGATGGGCTTCAGATTGGTATGACAGGTCGGCGCAACATCGAAGGCCGAAGGGCCTGTACTGCACTGTAACGTTCTATGTTGCTGTACCTGTCCCGCCCCATAGGATTTTGTATGTTTCAATGAGATCCCAGTTCTTCTGAAGCCCAGTCGATCCTTCAATTCCAGTTTTCAGTTTCTGTTCCCTCAGAGAGAGGTTTAAAATTAGGCTCACTGTCGGTCAGCATTGTGGAGAGGACATGGGGAGTTGGAAAGGGATGTCCATTCTGTGACTTGGTCCTTTCCAGACACCAGGAAGGATAGAAGCTGTTCAGGAATGGACTTTTGCTGTGGGGTGCTGTCGTGGAGTGGTTGCTCCATTGAGTCAGTGTGGGACAGCTCAGAGTTTGAAACAGTTGCTTCCTCACTAAAGATTTGGAATGAAACTCTGTTCTTCTCTGTGATAGACACGATCACGATGTAATCAGAAAAGCCCCTGTCAATCAGGAGAATTGGAGTGTGATACATCAGAGAAGGTAACATAAAGAGGAATATTTGCACAGGAGTTTGATCCAATTTTTATTTATCTCCCCACACCCAGATTGAGGTTATGCATGAAATCAGTCAAACAAGAAATGCATTGTACTCCCTAAATTCCGAAAGTGATGACAGCGTGGAAATCCTAAAAGGGTGAGAGACTTACAAAATTGCAATCTGGTCTTAGTACTTTTTAAGTTACACAGTGTTTAATGTTTTACGTTACTATTTGCTGATCCTGCTAATCACAATAGAATTCATTGGGATCGTTTTGATTTTGGATGATCATGTAAAACAGTCGATACTGGATCAATCAACAGTTATATATTTTGCTCCTGAATGATTCAATGGAAATTGGAAATGAATTTTACTGTAAGGCTGTTTCACTGTTTCCTATTTGTACTTATACTTCAGATATAAACACTTATTATAATTTATGTTTTCCAGGCATATCTTTAACCTTTCATTATAACACATAGAGATAAACTGAATTCACCACACAACTAAATACTCAACAGCTTGGAAATGAATCCCTGCTTCACAACTTCTATTATCATTTTTGTTTCATGAATATATCGATGACATGGTGTAGAAGACAGGAATAATTGTGTCTGTGGGTCAAGTAGGGGTTATTGTCACCTCCAGCGTGTTTCTGCTGGTTTATGAGAATTACAGATGCAGTATGAGACAGTGAGTCCTGTCTGGGTCAGTGTGCAGGAAGAACATACGTTTCCCTTTAAAGTGTACTCTCTGTCACAACATGTGCAAGTCAATAAGCAAACTAGGAGCAATCAGGTACTGACGGATAATCTCTTTTTATTGTTATAAGATTGGCTGCGGCGCTAATTAGAAATCATTTATCTTGCGTGAAATTTAGTGGGGCATATTTAGCCATCACCTAAGAGGCCTTGGTTTTATGAAATAAAAAAATTACACCTCCAACAGTGCTGCACTCCCTCAGCACTGACCCTCCGACAGTGTGGCACTCCCTCAGCACTGACCCTCTGACAGTGTGGCACTCCCTCAGCACTGACCCTCTGACAGTGCGGCACTCCCTCAGCACTGACCCTCCGACAGTGTAGCACTCCCTCAGCACTGACCCTCCGACAGTGCTGCACTCCCTCAGCACTGACCCTCCAACAGTGCTGCACTCCCTCAGCACTAACCCTCCGACAGTGCTGCACTCCCTCAGCACTGACCCTCCGACAGTGCTGCAGTCCCTCAGCACTGACCCTCCGACAGTGCAGCACTCACTCAGCACTGACCCTCTGACAGCTGGGGGCTACCGCAGTAATGACCCTTCAACAGTGCAGCACTTTGTTAGTGCTGGGTGTTGCATCCTGTATTTTCTTCCTTAAATCTCGGGTTAGATTTGAAATCACAACCTTCTGTTATCTAAAACGAGTCTATCCAAAGAGTAACATGCCTGATGAACTGACTGAAGTGTGCTAGACTACAGCTGACTAGGTGAGAGAGGGCTGGACATGGGAATGTTTTAGCATTACATTTGATAAAGGATTCAGTCACTGCTCAGAAATCTCTCACCTTAACTCAGTCAGGTGAAAACAGAAAGGAAGAATGTAGTGAAATGATATAAATTAGTGATAAGCGTTGAGGGAGATGTAAGTCATAGACCCATTGTTTTGGTGTTAAAAACAAAGTTGAATGTCCCTAAGAGTAGAAGGATGTGTATCTATACCTTCTGTTACTTCTAGCCTCCCATCTTCCATCCTGTTGAAACCCGTACTCCTCAGAAACCCTGATATGTGCGTCATAACTCCCACCCTATACCATCTTTATCACCCCTAAGCTTTCTGACCAGTAGGGACTCCTAGTCCAGAAATACTCACACATTAAAGTTCATATTGTTATTTTCAAATCCCTCTGTGGTCACAAACCCCCTATTTCCCTGTGCTGTCACCCAACATTATGGCCAGCATCTCCGTGTTCCTTCAAACCGAGCTGCCTTTGGTCCCAGAGTTTAAAACTGAACTATTGGCAACTGCAGTTCTCTCTCCTGCAGCCTCTTCATTTCTGTACCTCTCCTGTCTTCTGTACCTGTCCTTTAATTTGCTGTGTGAACCCCACCCTCCATCTCACCAAACAATTGAACCCTTGGCCTGCACCTCATCATGTGGCTCGATGTGAAATTTACACAGTTGTGAGGTATGTTGGGATGTTGCTTTGTGTTGTAGGTGCTATATAAATGCATGCTGATGTTGATGAGCTGTTGCCATGTCACTTTAATGCTTATTTTTGCAGGCACGTGATAAATGAGCTGATTGAGACGGAGCGTGTGTATGTGGAGGAGCTGAGCAGTGTACTACAGGTAACACCACAAACCAGCTTGCTGCTTTGAGTTTGATCATCTACATGAGGTTGTTTGTACTTGCAAAGACCAATCTTTACTTTTGTGTTATTTTGTAATTACGGTCTGAAATGAGGAAAGATATTTCTAAAACCAGGTGTTGCAAGAGTTGATATACAAATTCAAAGCAACTCACCCGATGCTCATTGTGAAAATTATTTGTGCAGCTGTGGGTTACAGCAATGGCTGCAGGTGAACTGGAGCTGAAGGGTTGTGTTGATTGGCAACATTTAGCAGATTGGTTTGCAGTGACTAGCTACCAATGACAAAGTCTTCTGACTGCCAACAAATGTGTGATTGGTTCTCAGGTCTCTGAACAGCTTGTGGCTGTGAGAAAGATACAAAGAAGGTTCAGAGCTCCATCATGGGAGATCTCTCTGTGCTCAGCAATACATGCAACTTCAAAGCTGAAGATGTTCAGCTGCCTTCTCTTTCAACAGTTGCTATGAGCTGTGACATTTAGTCAGTAAAAGCCAGGCGCCTTTTATCATTGAGGCAGCCCCATCCTGTGCCTTCCGCAAGCCAGTGAAAACTTCCAGAAAAAGGGAAGTGCCAGAGCAACATTCCCATCAGCACAGAAACCATCTCAACATAACAGGAACCACTAAACAGCTTTCCCCAGTCTCTGCCACCACCCAAAACACCCATGTGTCCGTGAGTGTGTGTCCGTGAGTGTGTGTTGGAGCACGCGCGTGTGTAAGTGTGCATGCGTGCGTGGGTGTGTGTGTGTTTTATGTAAGAGGGAATTAGTTTGAATTGTCAGAGTTATATCTGACAGTTTGTAAATGTGTACCTTGTAATAAATAGTAATTCTTGGTAACTACAGAAACCTGGTCTGTGCTTTCTGTCAACCTGGATCTGAAAATCAGGGAAGTTGGTGAACTTTGCATACTCGTAAAACCTTTAAATTTTGTGATGACTCTGGGAATAGAGGGCTTTATTTCCAATATGCTGGCTCAGTGAGTCGTGATACTATGGTTGTGCTTATGAAGAAAGGCTCAATAAAATTGTGGTTACTTTATTGAGGCAAGAAGAGGGTGTGCTGGGGGCTAATTGAGATGTGGACAGTCTTTGTGAGCCGTTGGTTGGTAAACCAGGAGTCAGAGACTGAAGATTATCTCTCAAAGAACAAAGGTAGTGAGAGAGAATTCTCTGTGCTTTGGGTACAAACTTGAGGTTGGTTGGACAAATACTTGAGTGCAACTTCTTCATCAACCCCATTCGTTCCTCAAAAATACAACAGCTACCAAACCAAAAGCCACCAGCTTCCAGGAGTGTCAGAAACCAGTGTGTGACCTCCAAAGGCAAATTGGGGTTGTCATAACTGAAGCAAAATGTGGTTATTGTCTGGATAGAGCTGATGTAGTTGAAAATGTGTTGCTGGTTAAAGCACAGCAGGTCAGGCAGCATCCAAGGAATAGGAAATTCAACGTTTCAGGCATAAGCCCTTCATCAGGAATCCTGATGAAGGGCTTATGCCCGAAACGTCGAATTTCCTATTCCTTGGATGCTGCCTGACCTGCTGTGCTTTAACCAGCAATACATTTTCAACTGTGATCTCCAGCATCTGCAGACCTCATTTTTTACCCATAGAGCTGATGTAATCCACCTCTGCTTCCTATCTCTGTACGTTGGCTCAAGTTGATTTTCCCTGTACTTTTATAGGGTTACAAAATGGAGATGGACAATCCAATGATGATATCGCTCATGCCTTCCTTATTGGAGAACAAGAAGGAGGTATTGTTTGGGAATATGTCAGAGATCTATGATTTTCACAGCAGGTATAAATCAGACGTGCCTTACCCTTTGCAGATTGCAGTGGATGTTTTTGGATGAACGTTGCCTTTATTAATAGCTCATATCTTCCCCAGGATTTTTCTTAATGACCTTCAGAACTGCATCGAGATGCCAGAGAAAGTAGGAGTCTGCTTCCTTCAGAGGGTATGAACTTTCTACTCTTTAGACTGACATTTATATTAATTGCATCTGTTGGCTTCATGTCAGTGTTTCTCACTCTGGTCTTTAGAGGGAGAATTTCCAAATGTATGTGAAATACTGTCAGAACAAGCCACGCTCAGAACATCTCTGGAGACAGTGCTCAGACTGCCCCTTCTTTCAGGTAATAGATTTTTCAAAAATGTTGATCTAAAATGATATTAAGAATCAAATGGTTGGGTTTTTAAGGGCTGCAGGAATATGGAGACATGGGGGCTTTTTTGTGCATCAATCTTTGAAGGTGATAGAACAAGCTGAGAAAGTTATTCATGAAACACAAAAAACAGGAGCAGGAGTAGGCCATTCAGCCCTTCGAGCCTGCTCCACCATTTAATATGATCATGGCACACCACCCAACTCAGTGTCCTGTTCCTGCTTTCTCCCCCATATCCTTTGATCCCATTATCCCAAAGAACTATACCTAACTCCTTCTTGAAAACATTCAATGTTTTAGCCTCAACTGCCCTCTGTAGCCTCAACTCTCCGCTGAGCATAGACTTTTCTCTCAGTCTTAAATGGCCACCCCATATCCTTAGACTTGACCCCTGGTTCTGGCCCCCCTAGTCATGAAGAACATCTTTCCCACATGTGTCCTGTCAAGTCCTGTTAGAATTTTACAGGTTTCTATGAATTCCCCACCACCTCATTCTTCTGTGAATATAATCCTAACCAATCCAGTCTCTCTTCATATGTCAGTCCTGCCATCCCAGGAATCAGTCTGGTCACCCTTCACTGCACTCCCTCCATCGCCAGGACATCCTTCCTCAGATAAGGAGACCCAAACTGCACACTACTCCAGGTGTGGTCTCACCAAGGCCCTATATAGTTGCAGCACGACATCCCTGCTCCTGTACTCACTATGAAGACCATCATACTGTCTACCTTCTTCACCACCTGCTGTCTTTGCATGCTTACTTTCAGCAACGGCTGCACAAGGACACCCAGGTCTCACTGCATCTCCGCCCTTTCCTAGTCTATCCCCATTCAGATAATAAGCAAATTAGAACCTTGACTACATCAATGCAGGGGCAAACTGCAAAAGCTGAAAGATGATGGAAAACTCTTAGATTGGGGTTTAGATCAGAGTGATGCTAGAAAAACGCAGCAGGTCAGGCTGCATCTGAGGAGCGGGAAAATCGATGTTTCGGGCAAAAGCCCTTCATCAGGAATAGAGGCAGGAAGCCTCCAGAATGGAGAGATAAATGTGGGAGGTGGGGCTGGGGAGAAGGTATCAAAGATTACAATAGGTGAATGGGGTTGGGGATGGAGGTCAGAGAGGAGGGTGGAGCAGATAGGTGGGAAGGGGGATTGGCAGATGGGACAGGTCATGTGGACAGTGCTGAGTTGGAAGGTTGGAACTGAGGTAAGGTGGGGGGAGGGGAAATGAAGAAACTGGTGAAGTCCACATTGATGCCCTGGGGTTGAAGTGTCCGAGACGGAAGATGAGGCATTCTTCCTCCAGGCTTTGGGTGGTGAGGGAGCGGCGGTGAAGGAGGCCCAGGACCTGCATGTCCTCGGCAGAGTGGGAGGGTGAGTTGAAATGTTGGGCCACGGGGAGGTGGGGTTGATTGGTGTGGGGGTGTCCTGGAGATGTTCCTTAAAGCACTCTTAGACTGGTCAGGCCTTGCCAGAGTACTGGGTTCAACTCTGGGCACCATCATTTTGAAGGAATGTTTAAGCTTTGGAAACGTGCTGGAGGAATGGGAACTTCAGTTCTGTGGAGAATTTGGCGATTTCTTCGTTAGAACAGGGCATAAGACTATAAGACATAGGAGTGGAAGTAAGGCCATTCGGCCCATCGAGTCCACACCGCCATTTAATCATGGCTGATGGGCATTTCAACTCCACTTACCCGCATTCTCCCCGTAGCCCTTAATTCATCGTGACATCAAGAATCTATCAATCTCTGCCTTGAAGATATTTAGCGTCCCGGCCTCCACTGCACTCCGCGGCAATGAATTCCACAGGCCCACCACCCTCTGGCTGAAGAAATGTCTCCACATTTCTGTTCTGAATTGACCCCCTCTAATTCAAAGGCTGTGTCCAAGAGTCCTAGTCTCCTCGCCTAACGGAAACAATTTCTTCGTGTCCACCCTTTCCAAGCCATGTATTATCTTGTAATAACCTACTTGTCACCTCTTCAAAGAATTCTCACAGGTTTGTCAGGCACGACCTCCCCTTGCTAAATCCATGTTGACTTGTTCTAATCCGACCCTGGTCTTCCAAGAATTTAGAAACCAATTTAGAAGGCAAGGTAAAAAAAAAACAATTTTAAAACAGAAAGGGTTTTGATTGAGTAAATAGATGGAAACAGTTTTGAGTGGTAGAAGAGTCTGTAAGCAGAGGATACAGGTTTAAGGTAATTGGCAGTAACCTATTCATTTGATGCCATCAGTGGGAATTCGAAGCTGTGGACTGAGATGGACTTCTGACTCTTGCTAGCTTTATGTTACCAAGGTGACAGTGGTAATCCAGAAGTTTGTGGGGTCATGGGTCAAATCTCAGTGCAACCTTTACCATCTAGAAGGTCAAGGGCAGCAGATACACAGGAACACCTCCACCTGCAAGTTCCCCTCCAAGCCACTCCCCATCCTGACTTGGAAATATATCACAGTTCCTTCTGTGTTGCTGGGTCAAAATCCTGGAACGCCCTCCTTAAGGACAGCATCTCAAAAAGGCAGCTGGCCGCCACCTTCGCAAGGGCAATTAGGAATGGGTGGCAAATGCTGGCCCAGCCAGTAGTACTCACATCCCATGGAAGAATAAAGGGACAGTGCTGTTTGTGGGGGTTTGCTTCCCTGGTTCTTATGTTACCTTGTAACATCTGATACCAAAAGAATCTATCGGAATGGAATATTATGAATAGCTTTTGGCCCCTTATCTGAGGAAAGATACTGTACCATGGAGGCAGTCCGGAGAATGTTCACCGGGCTGATCCCAGGTACTGTGTTATGAGGAGAGATTGACGAGGGTGACATTGAAGTTTAAGAGAGTGAGATCAAACCTTTTCGGAACATACCAGATTCTTAGAGACTTGACAGGCTAGGTCTGGAGTGGTTGTTTCCCTTTTGACAGAGTCTAGAACCTGAGGGTATATTTTCAGAATTAGGGGTCCGGCGTTTAATACAGAGATGAGAAGGAATTTCTTCTCCGAAGGAAATGAATCTGTGGATTTTTTTAATTGCAGAGGACTTTTAAAACTGGGTTATTAAATATATTCAAGGCTTAGTCAGATAGATTTTTAATCAGGAAGGAAACTAAGCATTATGGGGAAAAGGCAGGGGAAAGTGAAGATGAGGATTACCAGATCAGCCATGATCTCATTGAAGGGTGAAGCAGACAAGAAGGGCTGAATGGCCAACTTCTGTTCCTACACTTTATAGAATGCAAGCCTTTTATTCTCTTTTGTGCATGCTCTGTGTCCCTTTATTCTAGATCGCCTCTCCCATACCAGTTAGCAGAAAAAACACATTCTTCCCAACTCTCCAATCAATTCCTTCTATCATCTTGACTTTGATTCTCAGTATTAAAGAGGAAAAAAGCATGATCTGTGGAACCTAACATAACATAATCCTTCTAGTCTGATTGCCAGTCTGGTTTCCAGAGGCTTCCTGTTGTGCAGTACTCATTACCTTCAGCAGTTAGAAGAATTACCAAGAGGAGTGCAATCCCTGACACAATCCAGTGGAACTAGTGGAAATACCATTCTCACACCATAAGATAATGTCTGGCAGGTTGATAGACTCCCTACAGTGTGGAAGCAGGCCATTCAGCCCACTGACCCTCCAAAGAGCATCCCACCCACACCCATACCCCTACCCCAGCCCAGAGTAATCCACCCTAATCTGCACATCCCTGGGGACTATGGGGCACTTTAGCAAGACCAATCCACCCAACCTGCCCATCTTTGACTGTGGGAGGGAACTGGAGCACCCAGAGCCTCAGGATAAGGGTCAATAAGAACAGGGGGTTTTGGAGAAGGAGCAGACTCTTTGGCTTTTTGAGCTCCCTCTGCTATTTAATAAGATCATGGCTGATCTGATTGTGGTCAAAGCTGTATTTTCCTGGACTCCCTGAGAGGATTTGAGAACATGTAAATGTCTTCATTCAGAGATTCATGTATCTTTAGAACTATCCAACCCAGAGGGCTTTGCATGCTGTACCATTGAAGATCTTCTGGACTATGATAGAAAGTTCTGATCTCTCAGGGAACCAAGTGATGAGGGGAATGAGCGAGAAAAATGAGTTGGAACAGGAGAGCAGACATGGAGGGGCAGCTTCAGGGGCTGAATGGTCTATTCCAGCTCCCATTTCTTATATTCTTCCCTCTCAGTGATCCATTTAGATCGGATTCAGAGTTGCTTGGTATTTTTTTCAGAGCTGATACCATTGTCTCTTCCTAACTTGTCTGCTCTTTACCAGGAATGTCAACGTAAACTAGACCATAAACTTGGGCTGGACTCATACTTACTGAAACCCATCCAACGGTTAACAAAGTACCAGCTATTACTGAAGGTACGTCACTGAGCTGTTGTAGCAGAACCACAGCAGACTCCACGATCATGTTCACCCTGCTCTGAGACTTACATTTCTATAGTACCTTTCCCATCCTCCAGCTCTACCAGTCAGGTAAGTATTTTTCTTTCTGAAGGGGAGTTGCTGTGGTAGTTTAAGAAATGCAGCAACCAGTTGGTACACATCAAACTCCCACAAACAACATTGTGAACACAGCTGGATAATCCATTTCCAGAGATGCAAAGGTTAAACACCGCACATTGCTGGAGAGCTGAAATAAAAAAAACACAAATGCTAGAGAGACTCAGGAGGTCAGTCAACATCAGTGAGGTCAATAGCCCTCTGTCAGAACTGGAAGATACCAGGAATGTTCCAGGAAGTTGGAAAGTTCACACTTTCCATTTCTGATGAAAGGTCATTGACCTTGCAGTGTGATCTCTCGGTTGTGAAGTGCTTTGGGATCTGCTGAGGCTGTGTACTTCCTTTAGCTGAAAGTGTTTGCATCTGGAAAGCAGCTTTAGCCACACTGTCCAGAACACTATCCAGGAAGGCACACTCTTCAAAGGAGGGCAGAGAGCTTTGTAGCTCCCTAACCACCATTCCACCCTCAACCAAGACCAGCCAATATAAAAAGCAATGACTCCTCACCTCAGGACTGTTTGTGGGATCTTGCTGTGCACAACTTAGCTCATTCTTTGCAAAAGCCTTGGAGACTCTCAGCAAGAGTCAAGATCAAGTGAAAATGTGGCTACGTTCCATTGTCTACAAAGGGATGCTTTTTTGAAATATAACTTCAAAAATACACATGATTCGAAAATGAAAGCATGGTTGTTGTAATAGTTAACGTAAATTATGCTGTCCACTATTTTAACCTTTTTTTCTCTTAATTCACTCAACTTTTATTTGAAATTTTGTAAAACTGTTACATTATATGCTGTTATAAATAAGAGGACAGAATAATTTCATACAAGTATGTTTCTTCATTGTTAGCAATTGTGCCTAAGTCTCAGTAAACAGTAAAAGTTGCTAAGTTAATTTCTCCATCTGGACAGCACCCTTCTTCCTTTGCTAATGCTTTACTGTTGGACATGTTCCTGTACTTAATAAGAACTACTGTCTATTACTGATGAATACCTTCTAATCGCAAATAAACAGCTATAAATTATCCAACATATCACTCTGCTAGCTACAACGCTAACCCCCTTTTAAAATCCCAGCCCACACATGCCCACAGATACAGACAAAAAATGTTGGTTTCATGGATCAAATGAAAACAGCCTGGAGCCATAGTCCACAGGGTCTGTTGGGATGTTTGTTTTGATTTGACAGGACTTGCTGCTCTTCACTTTCCTTTCTCAGGTTCCTGATCTGCTTTGTAGGAGGTACCGAGCAATTGGTGCACAAACTGCAAAGTCTCTACATTCCTGGTTAAAGGCAAAGCTTATAGCAACTGTCAGAGAGGAAAACTGCTTTCTCCATGTTTAAGAGACTTTTACTGCAGAGACAGAGAGACACACACACATGCTCTCTCTCTCACGCACACACACACAGATGCTTTCTCTTCCACACACACACACACACACACATGCACACACACACGTACACACACACACGCATGCACACACAAACACACACACACACACACACACACACACAATCTGCCCTTCCAGTGATCCAAAGACTTTCACACTGTACTCTTTATACCCACAAGCAGTTCAGCAATCCCGGAACCAATCAGCGATTTCTCATTAGGCAATGTGGCTTCCATGATAGGTCACAATTGCACAAACCAAATCAGCTACTTGTTTCCTGTCAAATCACTCTCAACATCCATTCCTGTGGTGTCATACCATCTAGAAACATCATCCCCTAGCCCCCAACCACTTTAACAAAGCAGTTGTGTAAATACCACACGCAACGAGTTTCAGCAAGCCTTTCTTAAAAGTGCAGCAATTCCTTCCACAGTACTTGGTTTTAAAACATCATTTGTTAAGTTGCTAGTCCCCAGTTTTAACCCTGATGACATGTGAACGTAGATAATCCTCTGCTCTTTTATAGAAACACCAACCATCCAGAAAGATGCTGTCGAGTGCAACTCTTTGAGCTAATGAGGTATTTCTCTGACGTAATTTGCAAATTACTGTCTCCTGGCAGGAATTATTGAGGTTCAGCAGTAATGGTGAGGGAACCCAGGAGTTACATGAAGCTCTCACAGCTATGTTGAACTTACTGAAGTCAGTGAATGACTCCATGCACCAGATTGCTATCACAGGATATAACGTGAGTACCTCTTTATGAAGGAGTAACTGACCCTAAACATCAATTAATGAGGAAAAAACATGCATTTATTCCAATATTTTTGAGCTCTTGCATTGCCAAGGAAACTGAGGGCTGTGCAAAACAAGGTGTTGATAAGGTTGCAACTGAATTAAACATTATAATCCAACTGCCAAAGTAATTTACCTGCTCAGCTTATTTCTCCCTGAAAATAAAAAAACTAAAAAGAACTGCGAATGCTGGAAACCAGAAACAAAAACAGAAATTGCTGGAAAAGCTCAACAGGTTTGGCAGCTTCTGTGGAGAGACATCCGTTAATGTTTTGAGTCGAGTGATCCTGCCTCAGAACTCGAGTCCCAGTTTCTGAGGCAGGGTCACTCGACCAGAAATGTTAACTCTGATTTCACTCCACAGATGCTACCAGACCAGCTGAGCTTTTCCAGCAATTTTCTGTCTTTGTTTCTTATTTCTCATTCTGTTAATTCACCTCCAGTGGATGATTGTATATGGTAGCATAGCCAGCAAATTAAAAGCTGCTTTCAGTGATAGGACTTATCAAAGTATTGGATTGTTGTAAAAATCCACCTGGTTCTCCGACGTCCATTAGAGAAGGTCAGAGGTCACATGACCCAAAAAATGGTTATAGTCCAACAGGTTAATTTGAAATCACAAACCTTCAGAGCACTGCCCCTTCATCAGGTGTAAGAGCTGAAAAAGATGGACTTCACCTGACAAAGGAGCAGTACTCTAAAAGCTTGTGATTTAAGAAAACCCTGTTGGACTATAACCTGGTGTCATGTGACTTCTGACCTTGTTCACCTCAGTCCAACACCAGCACCTCCATATTAGGGAAGGGGAACTGCCATTTTTATCTAGTCTGGGCATACACATGACTTCAGACCCACAGTGATGTGGTTGACTCTGAACTGCTCTCTGGGTAATTAGGGATGAGCAATAAATGCTGGCCCAGCCAGCGACGCCCTTATTCATAGAACATAGAACATAGAACAATACAGCACAGAACAGGCCCTTCAGCTCTCAATGTTGCGCCGCCCTGTGAACTAATCTAAGCCCATACCTTTACACGATCCCATCATTATCCATGTGCTTATCCAAGGATTGTTTAAATCTCAGTGACTTTAAGGTGTACTTACGACCTAAGACTTTTCATCTGAGTTCACTTCTGAATGTCTGCCTCTCAAGATTTAGAGAGTGGTTCATTCATCTCTCTGTAGGGTCCAATATTTTTCTTTTGTCAATTCCCCCATTGCTATTCCCCCCAAGACGTTGGTGCTGAGCCACTTCCATGAACCACGGTGGTAGGGAAACCCATAATGCTGTTGATGAGAGATGTGCTGCCAGTCAACTCCTTGAGTGTTGTTGGAGCTGCACCCATCCGAGCAAGTGGGGAGTATTCCATCACACTCCTGAGTTGTGCCTTATCAATGGTGGACAAGCTTTGGGGAGTCAGGAGGTGAGTTACTCACTGCAGGATTCCTAGCCTTGAACCTGCTCTTGGAGGCATTATGGTTATATGGCTAGTCCAGTTCAGTTTCTGGTCAATGGTAACCCCCAGGATGTTGGTCATGGGGGATTTGACAATGATAATGCCATTGAATGTCAAGGAGTGATAATTAGATTGTGTCTTATTGGTGATGGTCATAGCCTGGCATTTGCATAACATGAATGTTACTTGTCACTTGTCATCCCAAGTCTGGGTATTGTCCAGATCTTGTTGCAGTTGAACATGGACTGCTTCAGTATCTAAAGAGTTGTGAATGGTGCTGAGCATAGTGCAATCATCGGTAAACATCCCTGCTCCTGACCTTATGATGGAGGGAAGGTCATTGATGAAGCAGCTGAAGCTGATTGGGCCTAGTTTACTACCCTGAGGGACTCCTGCAGAAATGTCCTGGGGCTGAGATGATTGACCCTCCAACAATCACAACCATCTTCCTTTGTGCCATGTGTGACTCCAACCAGTGGAGAGTTTCTTTGATACCCATTGATTCCGGCTTTGTTCAGGATTCCTTGAACTCGGCTACACTTGATCAAATGCAACTGTTGCCCTCCCCTCCCCTCTGGAATTCAGCTCTTTTGTCCATGTTTGGACCAAGGTTGTAATGAAGTCAGGAGTTGAGTGGCCCTGGCAGAACCCAACCTGGGCATTACTGAGCAGGTTATTACTGAGTAAGCATAATTTGAGAGCACTGTCAATGACCTATACCATCACTTTACTGATGATCGAGAGTAAGGGCTGGAGCACAAGTCTTCAGTACTATTGCCAGAAAGTTGTCAGGGCCCATAGCCTTTGCAATATCCAGGGACTCCAACTGTTTCTTGAGATCACGTGGAGGGAATTGAATCGGCTGAAGACCTGCAATGCTGGGGACCACTGGAGGAGGCTGAGGTGGCTCATCCACTCAGCACTTCTGGCTAAACATTGTTACCTTAGTTTTTACATTGATGTGCTGGGCTCTTCGATCATTGAGGATGGGGATAGTTATGCAGCTTCTTCCTCCAGTGAGTTGTTTCATTGTCCACCACCATTCACGACTGTACGTAGCATGACTGTAGAGCCTTTGATCTGATCTGTTGGTTGTGGGATCACTTTAGCTCTGTTTATTGCACACTGCTTCTGCTGTTTGTCTCACTGGGAACGCCGTGCTTCAGCTTCACCAGGGGGTGGTCAGCTCGCATTTAGGACTGTCCAGTACTGCCCTTGACCCTCCTGCACTCTCTGGTGAACCTGGTCTCCAGCCAATGGTAATAGTAAGGTGGGGGATATGCCAAGGTATTTTTGACTAAGAGGGATAAGAGGCATAAACACAGCAGGGGCACCTTCAACACACGGTCTGTGCTGGTTGCAATTGGTAGCTGGCCACCACATTCTCGAGGACATTTAGACAAGAAATATGGGACTTTTCAGTAACAGATCAAGATTGCATTTAGAAAAATGCTCTTGGAAAAAAAAGGAACAAATGTTGGTAATGACAGTTAAACATATACATTTTATATTGATTATTAATTAATTTTGTTAATATTAGACAGTGGATTCTCAGCAGAAGAATCATCTAATGGTTTTGATTGACAGGGCAACCTGGAAGAATTTGGTCCACTTTTGATGCAGGGCTCGTTCAACATCTGGATCAACCACAAGAAAGGTCCCACCAAAATGAAGGATCTCGCTCGCTTCAAACCCATGCAACGCCATCTCTTCCTTCACGAGACAGCACTTCTGTTCTGTAAGAAACGCGAGGAGCATGGAGAAGGTTATGACAAAGCACCTTCTTACAGTTTCAAACATTTCTTAAAAGTAAGACAGCGAATCTGACCGTTTGCTGTTGTGTTTCTCAGTTGTGCTATTGTTCTGGGGGCAGGTTCAGTGTTGCTGTGCCCCAGGATTGCTATTCCACACAAGGATTCTGTTGTGAGAGACACCCAGCTCCAGCCCTTTCCCCTTTTTGGGAGGTTGCTCATCATGAGCAGCGAGTTACTGACACTGTTCCACTTGTAGAGCTTCATGTAATCTCTACAATGTAGAAGTAGGCCATTTGGCCCACCGAGTCCACACTGCCCCTCCAGAGAGCATCCCACCCAGACTCAGCCCTATCCCTGTAACCCTGCATTTCCCCTGATCAATCCACCTAACCTGCATATCCTTGGACAGTGGGTGTGTTGGGAAGTTGGGTAGAGTAATTGTAGATTGGGAGATTGGAAGTTAGAATTTGGTGTGTGTAAAATTGTACTACAAGCCCAAACTGGTCCAAGCCGACCAAAATGTCCATCCACGTTAACCCCATTTCCCTGCACTTGGCCCATATCCTTCTAATCCTTTCCTATCCATGTATTTGTCCAAATGCCTTTTAAATGTTGTTAATGTACCCTCCTCAACCGCTTCCGCTGGCAGCTTATTCCATATGCGTACTACCCTGTGTGTAAAAAGGTTGGCTCTCAGGTTCCTTTTTATTCTTTCCCCTCTAAACTTAAACTGATGCCCTCTAGTCCTCAATTCCCCAACCCTGGGAAAAAGCTCTCTCATGATCTTATACACTTCTATAAAATCCCCCTTCAGTCTCCTACTCTGTAAAGAAAAAACTCTAGTTTGTCCAACCTCTCCCTATAACTCAGACCATTGAGTCCTGGCAACATCCTTGTAAATTTCTTCTGCACTCTTTCCAGTTTAACAACATCCTTCTTATAGCAAAGTGACCAAAACTGAACATAATCCCCAAGTGCAGCCTCACCAATGTCCTGTGTAACTGTAACATAACTTCCCAACATCTGCACTCAATATATACTGATGAAGGCCAGTGTGCCAAAAGCCTTCTTCACTGCCCTGTCTACCTGACTTTCAGAGAACCATGTACCTGAACTCCAAGGTCCCTCTGTTCCACTATAATCCTTCAAGCCCTACCATTCACCATGAAACTCCTACCTTGATTTGGCCTTCCAAAATGCAGGATCTCACACTTATCGATATTAAACTCTGTTTGCCATTTCTCGCTCCCCTGGCCAAGCTGTTCCAGTACAGTTACAACACTGGCATCTACCTGACAATGTGGAAAATTGCCCAGGTGTGTCCTGTACCACAAAAAGCAAAACAAATCCAACCCGGCCAATTACTGCCACATCAGTCTACCAGATTTGTGATTGGATTAAGATGAAAACTAAAACCACAAGATAAGACAACTATGGAAAATAAATTAAAATACCTTTTTTATTGCAATGCAAGAACTTGTTGGTTATCAAATAAAAGAAATCTTTTTCAGCATTAATGAGTGTGTTCAGTAATTATGGAGTTAATATTTTCAACATATATTTAGTGTAAAGTGAAAGATTCCATTAATTAATTAATCTATAGATTCCCCGTTGTTTCCTGGCAGTGGGTTGGGGAGTTGCAGCAGTGGGTCATTCAGCCCCACCTTCCTTCTGTGCTATTTAAGTAGGCCATGGCTAATCTAAACCTCCACTCCACATTCACACCTACCGCTGCTAACCTTTCACCCCCTATCTACCTCTGCCTCAAAAATATACCAAGGCTCCACTTCTCTCCCCACCCATCCCGTTGATAAAAAGACTTTCAGAACCTCATACCCATTGCCACACTCCGCTGTGAATGTGCAGATATCAGTTTCAGTGAAGTGATGACAGTGAACGCAAACAAATTCACCATGGAATCTGGGTCAACGTAATTAGTCTAATAATTCCGACTCACAGCAAGAGAGCACTAGCCTTTTGCAATTGATTCCTGTAGTTATTGACCTGTTGTTGTTACATCTACATAACAACAGAACTAGACCATTCAGCCTTCCTTGCCTTTCAGTGACATCATGGTTGGTCTTTCACCTAACTCTCTACACACTCGCCGTTGGCCCACATCCCTTAATACCTTGACTGAAAAAAAATCTTAGATTTAAAATTAACAACTGATCCAGCGTTTGTTGCCATTTGTAGAAGAGAGTTCCAAACCTCTCCCACCCTTTGTTAAGTATTTCCTAACATCCCTTCTGTACAGTCTGGACCTAAATCTTATAGATTAGATTACTTACAGTATGGAGTCCACACTGACCCTCCGAAGAGCAACCCACCCAGAACCATTCCCCTACATTTATCCCTGTACCTAACACTACGGGTAATTTAGCACGGCTAATTCACCTAACCTTCATATTTTTGAACTGTGGGAGGAAACCGACGCAGACACGGGGAGAACGTGCAAACTCCACGCAGACAGTTGCCCGAGGCAGGAATTGAACCCGGTCTCTGGTGCTGTGAGGCAGCAGTGCTAACCACTGTGCCACTGTGCTACCCATATTACGACCCCTAGCCCTGGAATCCCCAATCAGTGGAAATAGTGTGTCTAATCTGTCTTTTCCTGTTAATATCTGGAAGACTTGGATCAGATCACCCCTTAACTTTCTAAATTCTAGAGAAAACCAGTCTAATTTGTACAATCTCTTCATAACTTAAGCTCTGCAGTCCAGGTATCATTCTTGTAAACCAACACTGTATTCCCTTCAAGGCCAGTCTATCCTTCCTAAGGTCTGGTGCCCGGAACTGCTTTCCCTACTCCGAATGAGGTCTAACCAGGGGTTTTGTACAGCCCTTTTAAAACATACTGCTGACAAATCTAATGCTGTGACTTGCGACTGAGAGGAGAATGGTGGAATGTAATATTTCTTGTGGTTTATTTGTCAGATGAGCGCTGTCGGAATCACGGAGAATGTTAAAGGAGATCGGCGGAAGTTTGAAGTCTGGAACAGTGGCCGTGAAGAAGTGTATCTCATTCAAGTGAGTTTGTTGCAGTCAGGATTCACCGGATGGGTTTGGAAGATTTGACTTGCTTCTAATTGCAGGACTCAACTATTCCTTCTTTTAAAAATATTCTTGGGATGCAGACATCTTTGACAAAACAAATTTTGCCCCTCCCTAGTTGCCCTTGAGAAGGTGGGGGTGAGCTGCATTCTTGAACTGCTGAAGTCCACCTGCTAAGGGTAGACCCACAATACTCTGAGGGAAGGGATCCCAGGATTTTGACCCAGCGACAGTGAAGGAACAGTGATATATTTCCAAGTTAGGATGGTGAATGGCTTGGAAAGGAACTTGCAAAGGGTGATGTTTCCATGTATCTGCTGCCCTTTCTCCTTCCAAATAGAAGTGGTTGAGGCTTGAGATGTGTTGTCAGATGAGACTTGATGAGTTTCTGAAATCTATCTTGCATTTACATCCAGTTACAGCATTTAAAGAACCAAATTCAAACTCAAGTTGAGCTGAGGATCCAATGGTAATGTCTCTGTAAACCTTTATGGACCACATTCTAATACATATCCATAACAGGGTTTCAGCATTATTGCTTCACCCAGTCTCCAGGGAGGGAGCTGTTTGCCCAGTGGTATTGTTAATGCAGAGACCCAGGACATGCTGTGGGAATCCTCGGTTCAAATCCTGCCATGGCAGATAGTGGAATTTGAATTCAGCAAAGAATTTCAAACTAAGAATCTAATGATGACCATGAAGCTGTTGTTGATTATTTAGGAAAATAAAACATCTGGTTCGCTAATGTTCTTGAGGGAAGGAAACTGCCACCCTTACCCAGTCTGGCCTGCATGTGACTCCAGACTCACAGCAATGTGATTCACTGTCAAGTGCCTCCTGGGCAATTAGGGAAGGACAAGAAATGTTGGCCGAGCCAGTGATACCCACATCCTGTCAGTGAATTTTGAAGAAAGCACTGATGGCGCAGCTGAGGCATTCTCTCCAGGACTTGCCTGTTGGTAATTGTAAGGGGCATCGCTCCATCTTCAGAGCTCCCTCCCTTCTGTTGAGAGTTCCCACATTCTGAGGAGCTGAGGGATGGCAGTCCCTGCTTACACCTTGTGTAAAAGCTACACTGGAGCCAATGGGAGACCGAAGCCTGAACTGTGGCCTGAAGTCCCCAGCCGGGTACAATTCTCCTTGAAGAAATGTTTGCTCCTTTTCAAAGCTGGTGGAGAAAGAGAAAGAGAATGAGAGATAGAGAGAGCGAGAGAGAGAGTGAGAACTGTAGGTAGTGGGCCCCCGGTGTATTCCTGTACTTTCCTACCCCCTTGAACTGTCTGCAGTTCCCCCCCCGCCTAATCAGTCAGGTAGCCTCACTAGTGGTGCCATCACTTAACATTGAAATGCATAGTTCCCCTGGCCCCAGGGACATCAGCAAGGGTTTACAGTGGATCACTGAATCTAGGGGATTCCCGAGGTCGACCTGTTAAAAACAGGTTCAGATCCTCCAGATCCAGCCTCCCAAATGTCACCGTCCTCATTTGACTGAACACTGGTTATTACCATTGTCTTTATTTACCGCCTCCTGAACAAACCCAGGCTTTGGGTTTTCACCAGAGTTTGGTGTTGCTGGAACGATTGGTATTTATTGCCCATTGCTCGGTGCACTAACTGGATGGTGATTGGACCGTCTCCAAAATGTTGGGAAAACCAATTTTTAAAAAAGTAGTAATACTTGGAAAAGATTGTTGTGGTCATTCTAGATCACTGTTCTGAGGAATGCAAACCAAGTCAGACCAATGTGAGTCACTCACAAGTTTTACTATATTTTTTCTGCTGTAGATGCAACAAAGTGCATTGCTAGGTCTGTTAGATTGGAGCCGCCCGTGTCGATGTAGATCTGACATTATAAACAGGCTCTTTCTCTAAGAAGGGAACTAGTGAACTAGTCAGGTTTTGACTGGCATTCAACAGCTTTAGGGTCACCCATACTGAGACCAGCTTTGTGTTGTCACATGGACATTCTCCGTCTGTAATTAGACTGGGGCGTAGCCATGACTCTTGGTGACCGATTGTAGCTGGCAGCTTCATCTGAGCTTTCAGATCAGGAATACAGAAGAATTAGAAAGGTGCATGTTTCTTTCGGTAGATGGAGTAATCAGTTTACCTGCTATCCACACTCAGGGTCAGTACAATCAGCTGCCACTGACCCTGCTTCATGTTCCAGTGATGAATGCAGACACATCATGGGGACTCCTTCCTGTGTCCTTGCAGTGCTGATATCAGGATACTCTGAAACCCTTGACTGTACGAGGTTGGGGAGAAAGAGTCTGGGAGTTGGCTGGAGAAAAGGCAACAAAAATGCAACCCCCCACCCCATCCCAATCAGTTATACAGGCTGAGAGGTGAGTGGGTATTTCACAAGGACAGAACGCCCCTGGTGCTCACTTTCCACCCCACCAACCTTCGCATAAACCAAATCATCCGCCGACATTTCCGCCACCTCCAAATGGACCCCACCACCAGGGATATATTTCCCTCCCCACCCCTTCCGTAAAGACTGTTCCCTCCGTGACTACCTGGTCAGGTCCACACCCCCTACAACCCACCCTCCCATCCTGGCACCTTCCCCTGCCACTGCAGGAGCTGTAAAACCTGTGCCCACACCTCCTCCCTCACCTCCATCCAAGGCCCTAAAGGAGCCTACCATATCCATCAAAGTTTTACCTGCACATCCACTAATATCATTTATTGTATCCATTGCTCCTGATGTGGTCTCCTCTACATTGGGAAAACTGGACGCCTCCTAGCAGAGCACTTTAGGGAACATCTCCGGGACACCCGCACCAATCAACCACACCGCCCTGTGGCCCAACATTTCAACTCCCCCTCCCACTCTGCCGAGGACATAGAGGTCCTGGGCCTCCTTCACCGCCACTCCCTCACCACCAGACGCCTGGAGGAAGAACGCCTCATCTTCCGCCTCGGAACACTTTAACCCCAGGGCATCAATGTGGACTTCAACAGTTTCCTCAATTCCCCTTCCCCCACCTCACCCCAGTTCCAAACTTCCAGCTCAGCACTGTCCCCATGACTTGTCCTACCTGCCTATCTTCTTTTCCACCTATCCACTCCACCCTCCTCCCTGACCTATCACCTCGATCCCCTCCCCCACTCACCTATTGTACTCTTGGCTACTTTCTCCCCATCCCCACCCTCCTCTCGCTTATCTCTCCACGCTTCAGGCTCACTGCCTTTATTCCTGATGAAGGGCTTTTGCCCGAAACGACGATTTTACTGCTCCTCGGATGCTGCCTGAACTGCTGTGCTCTTCCAGCACCACTAATCCAGGATCCAGCATCTGCAGTCATTGTTTTTACCTGTTTTTACCTGGGGTATTTCACAAACCCCTCCCTCAGAATGGCTGCCCAAATTAGCACTAGCTCCTCCTTTCCCACTAGTGGCAGTCAGAGCGTGCGTTTGACCTGTCTGTGTTTTATCTCTGAAGAACCAATGTCTTTAGGAGCAATTTTGAAGTGATTTACCCAATGAAGGACAATCTGCTCTGTTTCTCCTCAGGCTCCATCAGTCGATGTTAAGGTGGCCTGGTTGAGTGAGATGAGGAAAGTATTAACAAATCAACAGAGGCTCCTTCGAGGTATTTTGCCACTTTGTGCTGATGCTGGGCTCTAGAAAAGTCTTCTACTATGATGTTTAAAATGAACGCTTAGCTAGATGCTTTGTCTAATTGTGCAATAGTGTAAGAAACTATGATGTTTAAAATGAACATTTAGCTAGATGCTTTGTCTAACTGTGCAATAGTGTAAGAAACTCTGCCTGTGAAAGCTGATTTCTCAGTTAGCTGTCGTGTTAGAGACTGTGGGAAACTGGAATGTGCAAATTCTGGTGCAGAGGGGCCACTCGAAGTCCGGCTTCACGTGGATGACCTCCTTGATGTGGAATTATATTCTCAGGAGAAGGCCATTCAGCCCATTTGTCATGAACTGGAGGGAGCTATCCCAATTCATCCCTTGCACCAGCTCCTTCCCACATTCCTCAAGGCCTTTCCATTTAAGTGTACATCCAATTATTTTTCTCCAGTTATTCTAAGATGCCTTTTCAGGCAGAGCATTTTAGATCACAGCAACTCCCACTGAAGGACAGAAAAGAGGTCTGTCCCCAGCTCCTCCTCAGCCATTCGATTTCAGATATTTCCCAATGGAGCCTTGCTAATCCTGAGCACCGCTGCAAATGTGTTGCTGGTTAAAGCACAGCAGGTCAGGCAGCATCTCAGGAATAGGGAATTCGACGTTTCGAGCATAAGCCCTTCATCAGGAATGAGAGAGAGTAGCCAAGCAGGCTAAGATAAAAGGTAGGGAGGAGGGACTTGGGGGAGGAGCGATGGAGGTGGGATAGGTGGAAGGAGGTCAAGGTGAGGGTGATAGGCCGGAGTGGGGTGGGGGCGGAGAGGTCAGGAAGAGGATTGCAGGTTAGGAGGGCGGTGCTGAGTTGAGGGAACCTACTGAGACAAGGTGGGGGGAGGGGAAATGAGGAAACTGGAGAAATCTGAATTCATACCTTGTGGTTGGAGGGTTCCCAGGCGGAAGATGAGGCGCTCCTCCTCCAGCCGTCGTGTTGTTATGTTCTGCCGGTGGAGGAGTCCAAGGACCTGCATGTCCTCGGTGGAGTGGGAGGGGGAGTTGAAGTGTTGAGCCACGGGGTGGTTGGGTTGGTTGGTCCGGGCGGCCCAGAGGTGTTCTCTGAAGCGTTCCGCAAGTGAGCGGCCCGTCTCCCCAATATAGAGGAGGCCACATCGGGTGCAGCGGATGCAATAGATGATGTGTGTGGAGGTACAGGTGAACTTGTGGCGGATATGGAAGGATCCCTTGGGGCCTTGGAGGGAAGTGAGTGTGGAGGTGTGGGCGCAAGTTTTACATTTCCTGCGGTTGCAGGGGAAGGTGCCGGGGGTGGAGGTGGCTAGACCAACCAACCCAACCACCCCGTGGCTGACCAACCAACCCAACCACCCCGTGGCTAACACCTCTGGGCCGCCCGGACCAACCAACCCAACCACCAAGTGCTCCAGTTTCCCACAGTTCAAAGATGTGCAGATTAGGAGGGTTGGCCATGCTGAATTGTCCCAGGGATGTGCAGGCTGGGTGGGTTAGTCATGGGAAATGCAGAGTTATAGGGATTATGTGAGAAGATGGGTCTGGGTGGGATGCTTTTCGGAGGGTCAGTGTGGACCCGATGGGCCAAATGGACTGCTTCCACACTGTAGGGATTCTATGAATGTAGAACAGTGCAGTGCAGAAATGGGCCCTTTGGCCCTCAATATCTGTGCTGACCATGATGTCATTCTCAGCCAACCCCAGCTGCCTGCAATGGTCCCTATCCTTTAATTTCTTCTCTGTTCCTGTGTCTGTCTAAATGCCTCTTAAACCTTGCTGATGTATCTAGTTTTGCCACATTCCAGGCACCTTCCACCCTCTGTGTAAAAACATTTCCTTGAAACTTTCCCCCCCCTCACCTTAAACTTATAACCATAACTTATAAAAATGTCAAAGAACTGCAGATGCTGGAAATCAGAAACAGAAATCACTGGAAGAACTCAGCAGTTCTGGTAGTACGTGTGGAGAGAAATCATTGTGGAGAGAAACGTTTTGGGCCCATTGACCCTTTTCCCACCCAGTTCAGTAACAGGAATCTCACGGGTGGGGACAGTGAGTCTGGTGTGAATTTGTGGAGGGGGGATTGAAATAGACTGATAGTGTAGCCATGGGAGGGGGCGGGAGGTGAGCACTCTTGAGATGCAGAAACATTCACTCTGATTTCTCTCCACAGGTGCTGCAGACCTGCTGAGCTTTTCCAGGAATTTCTGATTTACAGCATCTACACTTCTTTTGGTTTTTAATAGTTGTCCAGTGATTATCTCAATGGTCATATTAATGACTAATAATGAGAAAACAATTGATTACTGGCATTCTGGTCAGATTCACAAACACCGAGCCTCGCCAACTTTGAGACGTTGGGTGTGAGGTGATCCCAATTTTATCTGTAATTGGACAGTCCCGTTCCTCTCTGTTTGGTCTCCTGATCACATTGTGTTGTATACATCAGCTGCGTGACTCCAGGAGACAGGGTGGTGTTATCACTGTGCTCCATAAGCCAGATACAGAGTTTTCAAAATTTCAATTCATGCACCAGAACTGCCTTCCCCACTCTGCTCTCATCACTCATCACGCTAAATAAGGCTGGGAGTCATCGCTGCAAAATTGTCTGAAAAATAGAACCAATAATTTTGATGAGGTGAGCAACAGGAATATAGTATGCTATCCACACAAATCTGGGGATAAACTGAACAATTCAGAACTGAGATTGTTACACCCTTATTTGGTTACAATGTTAAGGATGTTACAGAACCAAAGTATTGTAAATAGAGTTAAAGTACAGGTTAGTCATGATTGAATGGGATAGCAGAACAGGTGCAAATGTGTTGCTGGTCAAAGCACAGCAGGTTAGGCAGCATCTCAAGAATAGAGAATTCGACGTTTCGAGCATAAGCCCTTCATCAGGAATAAGAGAGAGAGCCAAGCAGGCTGAGATAAAAGGTAGGGAGGAGGGACTAGGGGGAGGGGCGATGGAGGTGGGATAGGTGGAAGGAGGTCAAGGTGAGGGTGATAGGCCGGAGTGGGGTGGGGGCGGAGAGGTCAGGAAGAGGATTGCAGGTTAGGAGGGCGGTGCTGTGTTGAGGGAACCGACTGAGACAAGGTGGGGGGAGGGGAAATGAGGAAGCTGGAGAAATCTGAATTCATACCTTGTGGTTGGAGGGTTCCCAGGCGGAAAATGAGGCGCTCCTCCTCCAGCCGTCGTGTAGTTGTGTTCTGCCGGTGGAGGAGTCCAAGGACCTGCATGTCCTCGGTGGAGTGGGAGGGGGAGTTAAAGTGTTGAGCCACGGGGTGATTGGGTTGGTTGGTTCGGGCGGCCCAGAGGTGTTCTCTGAAGCGTTCCGCAAGTAAGCGGCCTGTCTCACCAATATAGAGGAGGCCACATCGGGTGCAGCGGATGCAATAGATGATGTGTGTGGAGGTACAGGTGAACTTGTGGCGGATATGGAAGGATCCCTTGGGGCCTTGGAGGGAAGCGAGTGTGGAGGTGTGGGCGCAAGTTTTACATTTCCTGCGGTTGCAGGGGAAGGTGCTGGGGGTGGAGGTTGGGTTGGTGGGGGGTGTGGATCTGACAAGGGAGTCACTTGCCCGAACCAACCAACCCAATCACCCCGTGGCTGCCCGAACCAACCAACCCAATCACCCCGTGGCTGCCCGAACCAACCAACCCAATCACCCCGTGGCTGCCCGAACCAACCAACCCAATCACCCCGTGGCTGCCCGAACCAACCAACCCAATCACCCCATGGCTAGACAGGCCGCTTACTTGCGGAACGCTTCAGAGAACACCTCTGGGCCGCCCGAACCAACCAACCCAATCACCCCGTGGCTCAACACTTTAACTCCCCCTCCCACTCCACCGAGGACATGCAGGTCCTTGGACTCCTCCACCGGCAGAACACAACTACACGACGGCTGGAGGAGGAGCGCCTCATCTTCCGCCTGGGAACCCTCCAACCACAAGGTATGAATTCAGATTTCTCCAGCTTCCTCATTTCCCCTCCCCCCACCTTGTCTCAGTCGGTTCCCTCAACACAGCACCGCCCTCCTAACCTGCAATCCTCTTCCTGACCTCTCCGCCCCCACCCCACTCCGGCCTATCACCCTCACCTTGACCTCCTTCCACCTATCCCACCTCCATCGCCCCTCCCCCTAGTCCCTCCTCCCTACCTTTTATCTCAGCCTGCTTGGCTGTCTCTCTTATTCCTGATGAAGGGCTTATGCTCGAAACGTCGAATTCTCTATTCCTGAGATGCTGCCTAACCTGCTGTGCTTTGACCAGCAACACATTTGCAGCTGTGATCTCCAGCATCTGCAGACCTCATTTTTTACACATAGCAGAACAGGACTGAGGGACTGAACGGTCTCCTGTTCATGCACAGCTTTATGAACTGAAGCTCCAGCCGACAGTCCCTATTCCATATCCTTTTACAATCTTCCCTCTCTATTATAATACCATTAAATGATGTCCCTGTGATTGCCTCAGTAGTCATGCCTGCTCAAGAATTTCATTTCCACTTAATTGGAACCATTTATTTAATTGAGAACTGAATGGATACAGGATATACAGGCAACCCCTGGGTGATAACAATGCCTGATCATTATCTCACTGTGCTTCGGTTCCACAGATGACAGCCAATCTCATCATCATCATCTTACAGATCAGATTCTTCTATCCCCAGGGTAAGTGTTAAAATGGTCCATAAGATCTGCTCTATTTGTCTTGCAAAGGAACAAAGTAGATTGAATCAGTTTTGCATTAATTTAATGCAATTGGAAAGATACGGTTCCAGAGATCTGAGCAGTTCTTCAGAAGACAAGTTTGTCCTTTCTGTCTTGTCTCAGGCAATTTTCTAATTTTTATCGTTCCTACAGGAAACAGAAAACAGCCTCTTTAAGCTCAGAGGAAAACGATTCTGAGCTGACAAATCCTGTGATTTTGGAAAACTTCTCTCTGTCCCCTCAGCATCTTTCAACACGGAAAGGTACTGCCCCAAACCCCTGTTCACAAATCGGAACTGAAAATGTCAGGCTGGTATTTATTGTAAAGGCCAGTGGGTCTGCACATACGCAAGTTGCAGTGATGCTAATCAGAGAGTTTCGTCATCTTTCAGCGAAGCGTTACTGGCTGTGTGGTTTTTGAGCTGACTGTGTTCCTAGAACAGTGTGCTCTGTGGGCTAAATTTATACAGTTGTTAGCTCAGAAGCTGTTTTCACCAAACTCTCTTGCTTTTACTTAGAACTTCTAGATAAAGAAAATGAGTGAAAAGGAAGTTGAAGTGACACCATTGCTAGCTGTTTAATCATATTTATGTATTTATAGTGAGATTACCATCATGATTGATGAGGTAGATTCAGAAAAAAAACCCTAGCAGCTCAAGACTGGGGGCTCATGAGGTCATTGGCAGCAGAAGTGTATTTAACCACAATTTAAATCTCTCCGCCCCTGCCCCCCCCCCCACCTAACCTTACTCAACCATCAACCCAGGGATCAACTCTGGTTCAAAATTAATTGTGGGAGAATGTGTCTGGAGCCAGGTATAACAAAAACAAATATGCCAACCTGGTGAAGCTACAACATGGGATTATTTACAGGACGCAATAATCCTCTGCAATAGACAGAGAGCTATGCAATCCCACATCCAAATGATAAGATCTAAGCCCTGCAGTCGTGCAATACCCAGTCATGAATAGTGGTGGGCAATTAATGAACTCACTGGAGGAAGTGACGTCAGAAATATACTCATCCTCAATGACAGATGAGCCCAGCCCATCAATACAAAAGATAAGGCTGAAGAATTCACAGTAATCTTCAGCCAGACGTGCTGAGTGGATGATCCATCTCGGTCTCCTCCAGTGGTCCCCAGCATCACAGATATCAGTCTTCATCCAATTCCATTCACTCCACATGATATCAAGAAACCGTTGGAGAGACTGGATATTGCAAGGACTGTAGTCTCTGACAACAACCTGTGCTCCAGAACTTGACACTCCCCTAGCCAAGCTGTTCCAGTACAGTTACAACACTGACATCTACCCGGTAATGTGGAAAATGCCCAGATATGTCCTGCACATAAAAAGCAGGATAAATCCATGCCAGCCAATTATCGGCCTGTCAGACTTCTCTCGATCATCAGTCGAATGAGGGAAGGCGTCATCAAACAACACCTGATTAGCAATGACCTTGACGCCCAGTTTGGGTTCCATCAGGGTCACTCAGCTCCATACTTCTTTCCAATCTTGATCCAAACATGGAGCAAAGGAAAAGAGGACTAACTGCCCTGGACATCAAAGCAGCATTTAACCGAGTGTGGCATTGAGGCACCCAGCAAAACCGGAGGGAGTCAATGGGAAGAATGAGGAGAAGTCTCTATGTTGCTTGAAGTCATACCTGGCACATGGGGGAGATGGTTGTGGTTGTTGGAGTTCAGTTATCTCAGCTGGCGGACATCTCAGCAGGAGTTCCCCCAAGTGGTGTCCTAAGCCCAACCATCTTTCAGCTGCTCCATTGTAAGGTCAGAAGTGGGAATGTTTTCCAATTAATGTACAGCAGGCTGGCTGAAAAACAGTGAGAGTTTCTGTGGGTGCTTTAAAAAGGAAGTAGTTAACAAAGTGAATCTGGGGAATTACTAATGGAAAAGGCAGATTAATGAATTTGCATCGGTTTTCACTGACAGATATATGAGCAGCATCTCCGTGTTAGCGGCAAATCAGAAAATGTAGAATTGTTCATTTTGGGAGAAAGAGTAAAAATGAAGCACTTTATCTAAATGGTGAGAGATTGCAGAGCTGTGAGATTCCATTTATGTATGCTTTATACAAATGAGTGACTTCAGGGATGAGTAAAAGTCAGCCAGATTGCTGTGAGTCTGGAGTCACGTGTAGGCCAGACTGAATGACATTCCCTAAAAGACATTACTTTCGTCAACAGTTCATGGCCATTTGTATTATTTTATTTCCAGATATTTTTCGTAGAAACTGAGTTCAAGATTATCAAGCTGCCATAGTAGGCTTTGAATGAATGCATGATTTATTGTTACGTGTATGTTACAGAGGGAAGAACAGTAAAGTACAGGAAACAGCTTGTCCACTGTCACCACGATCGGTGCTATTTTGAATAGTTTAAGAAAAATAGTAGAAAGATAGAGCTTAAGGAGAATCCATCAGTCCTGAGCCAGCTCATCATCTGTCCATCAGTCCTGAAACAGCTCATCATCAGTGGCGCCTGTTCCACCATTCACTTCCCCCCACACCCACCCTCCCCACACCTCCCCCCACCTCCCCACCCCCACCACCTCACATTGTCTGCGCTGGGCCCACCGAAGTCAGAGTCACATCTCTTGCCATTGGACCCACTTCATCAATGTCACTGTGATGCCCTTCTGCCATTGCTTAGCTGCCCCCAACATAGTGATGAAGGTGCCAAGCCTCAGGCCAACCCTTGCTGCTCGGTCCATCTTGTCATCATCGCCCCCACCAATGTAGCAGCCACCCATTCAGATGCCAGGTCCCATACTCGCCCCTGTAAAGTAAGTAGGGGCTTGGTCACGTCCACGCTGGGCTCACTCACTGCTGCCATGGGTCAGTGCTGGGATCCCTCACTGCTGCCAATGCCATTTGAGCTCAGGAAAAAAGATAAGTAAAGGAAAAGAGGAGGAAAAAAATAAAAGCAGTTGGAGTGGATGGGCCTGGCTAATGAGCTCTCCTCTCTGCCATCTTGATAGTTGTATCTCCTGGAAGTCCCATTCTGTGTAATCCGAACACTGCAGTACCTGTCTTTCACAGTGAGCACTACATTGTAAGGGGAATGTAATCAGAGACTGTGACCTGACCCTGTGTTTCTCTCTCCCCACAGACTGGACCGGGACTTTACGTTATGTTGAAGCCTCTGAGGGAAATGATGGCTGGTCCAGTAACAATGACACTGAGGAAGAGGATTCAAATCAACTGGTCAGTGACTCTGACAGATCAATGGCTGAAACATCAAAAGTTAATGTTTTTAAAACAAGACCCTTCTGGTCCTAATCTGTCTGAAGTGATTGTTGTTTATCATTGGTTAGCTCTTTTACCCTTCCCTCCCTTCCCTCCCCTCTGTCCACCCCCAACCTCTATTTCAGTGCACCCCCACCTTCCTGAGTTATTTATGTGAAAGCACAACATGAAATGACTGAATGATCTCTACCCACTCGCCAAATTGATCACTCAACGTACTCTGTTCTTCAGGTCAAAGAGTGAGCCAAGTCTAATTGGATGTTCCATGTGTTGAGGGTGACCAGGAAAGGGCATGTGGTAGCCCATGGTTGGGATGCATGGTGTTTGCATGGAGACCTGATCTTCACTGTTCCACCAGAGGCCAGTTTCCAAATTGACATGAATCATAGAATCCCTACAGTATGGAAACAGGCATTTTGACCCAACAAGTTCACACCAACCCTCTGAAGAGTCACCCACCCAGACCCATTCCCCAACCCTATTACGCTGCATTTCCCCTGACTAATGCACCTAACCTACACATCCCTGGACATAATGGGACAATTTGGCACCTAACATGCATATCTTTTGACTGTGGGAGAAAACTGGAGCACCCACACAGACACAGGGAGAATGTGCAAACTCCACACAGTCACCTAAGGCTGAAATTGAACTGGGTCCATAAGACCATAAGACATAGGAATGGAAGTAAGACCATTCGGCCCATTGAGTCCACTCCGCCATTCAATCACAGCTGATGGGCATTTCAACTCCATTTACCTGGAACCTCCCCGTAGCCCTTAATTCCTTGTGACATCAAGAATTTATCAATCTCTGCCTTGAAGACATTTACCGTCCCGGCCTCCACTGCACCCTGCGGCAATGAATTCCACAGGTCCACCACTCTCTGGCTGAAGAAATGTCTCTGCATTTCTGTTCTGAATTTACCCCCTCTAATACTAAGGCTATATCCACGGGTCCTAGTCTCCTCGCCTAACGGAAACAATTACCTAGCGTCCACCCTTTTCAAGCCATGTATTATCTTGTAAGTTTCTATTAGATCTCCCCTTAATCTTCTAAACTCCAATGAATTCAATCCCAGGATCCTCAGCCGTTCCTCGTATGTTAGACCTACCATTCCAGGGATCATCCGTGTGAATCTCCGCTGGACACGCTCCAGTGCCAGTATGTCCTTCCTGAGGTGTGGGGACCAAAACTGGACACAGTACTCCAAATGGGGCCTAACCAGAGCTTTATAAAGTCTCAGTAGCACAACAGTGCTTTTGTATTCCAATCCTCTTGAGATAAATGACAACATTGCATTCGCTTTCTTAATCACGGACTCAACCTGCATGTTTACCTTTAGAGAATCCTCGACTAGCACTCCCAGATCCCTTTGTACTTTGGCTTTATGAATTTTCTCACCGTTTAGAATGTAGTCCATGCTTGTATTCTTTTTTCCAAAGTACAAGACCTTGCATTTGCTCACATTGAATTCCATCAACCATCTCCTGGACCACTCTCCCAAACTGTCTAGATCCTTCTGTAGCCTCCCCACTTCCTCAGTACTACCTGCCTGTCCACCTACCTTCATATCATTGACAAACTTTGCGAGAATGCCCCCAGTCCCTTCATCCAGATCATTAATATATAACGTGAACAGCTGCGGCCCCAACACTGAACCCTGCGGGACACCGCTTGTCACCGGCTGCCATTCTGAAAAATAACCTTTTATACCAACTCTCTACCTTCTGTCAGACAGCCAATCCTCAATCCATACCAGTCCTTCACCTCAAACACCATGGGCCCTCACCTTGCTCAGCAGCCTCCCGTGTGGCACCTTATCAAAGGCCTTTTGGAAGTCTAGATAGACCACATCCACTGGGTTTCCCTGGTCTAACCTACTTGTCACCTCTTCAAAGAATTCCAACAGGTTTGTCAGGCACGACCTCCCCTTACTAGATCCTTGTTGACTTGTTCTAATCCGACTCTGCTCTTCCAAGAATTTAGAAACCTCATCCTTAATGATGGATTCTAGAATTTTACCAACAACCGAGGTTAGGCTAATTGGCCTATAATTTTCCATCTTTTGTCTTGATCCTTTCTTGAACAAAGGGGTTACAACAGCGATCTTCCAATCATCCGAGACTTTCCCTGACTCCAGTGACTTTTGAAAGATCTCAACCAATGCCTCCGCTATTTCCTCAGCCACCTCCCTCAGAACTCTAGGATGTATCCCATCGGGGCCAGGAGATTTATCAATTTTAAGACCTTTTAGCTTTTCTAGCACTTTCTCTTTTGTAATAGCAACCATACTCAACTCAGCCCCCTGACTCCCTTTAATTGTTGGGATATTACTCATGTCTTCCATTGTGAAGACTGACGCAAAGTACTTGTTAAGTTCTTTAGCTATTTCCTTATCTCCCATCACTAAACTTCCAGCATCAGTTTGAAGTGGTCCAATGTCGACTTTTGCCTGTCATTTGTTTCTTATGTATTGAAAGAAACATTTACTATCATTTCTAATATTACTGGCTAGCCTACCTTCATATTTGAACCTCTCCTTCCTTATTACTCTCTTTGTTATCCTCTGTTTGTTTTTGTAGCCTTCCCAATCTTCTGATTTCCCAGTGCTTTGGCCACTTTATAGGATCTCTCTTTTTCTTTAATACATTTCCTGACTTCCTTTGTCAGCCATGGTTGTCTAATCCCTCCCCGGATAATCTTTTTTTTCTTGGGGGTGAACCTCTGGATAGTGTCCTCAATTATACCCACAAACTCCTGCCATTTTTGCTCTACTGTCTTCCCCGATAGGCTCTGCTTCCAGTCTATTTTCGTCAGTTCCTCTCTCATGCCCTCATAATTACCTTTATTTAACTGTAACACCATTACATCCGATTTTGCCTTCTCTCTTTCAAACTGCAGACTGAACTCTACCTTATTATGATCGCTGCTTCCTAAGTGTTCCCTTACTTTCAGATTTTTTATGAAGTCTGGTTCATTACATAGCACTACGTCCAGAATAGCCTGCTCCCTTGTTGGCTCCATGACAAACTGTTCCAAAAAGCCATCCTGTAAGCATTCCATGAATTCCCTTTCTTTGGATCCACTGGCAACATTATTTACCCAGTCCACCTGCATATTGAAGTTTCACATGATCACCGTGACCTTGCCTTTCTGACATGCCTTCTCTATTTCCCGGTACATGTTGCGTCCCTGGTCCTGACCACTGTTAGGATGTCTGTACATAACTCCCATTATGGTTTTTAATCCTTTGTGGTTCCTCAATTCCACCCACACAGACTCCATATCATCCAATGCTATGTCATTCAGTGTCATAGATTTAATTTTGTTCTTAACTAACAAGGCCACCCCGCCCCCTCTGCCCACCTCCCTGTCTTTTCGATAAGTTGAAAATCCTTGGAGGTTTAACTGCCAGTCCTGACCCCCCTGTAATATCTTTGTTATGCCTACGACAACATAATCATTCACGATGATCTGTGCCATTAGATCATTTGCTTGGTTAAGGATGCTATGAGCATTCAGGTAAAGTGCTTTAACGCTGACTTTCTTATCATTGGAGATATTGGAAGTCATAAGATGTCCTAAGTTATCCTTCATTTTTGTTGCATTCCCAGTCTGCCTCGAGTTTAGATCCGCCTGCACATATGCTATCCTGTTGCTAATCTTTCCATTTAACTCCATACTCCCTGTTGCTTTCACTTTCCCTTCCCCCCAACTCAGAAATTTAAAGTCCTACTGACCACCCTATTTATCCTCTTCGCTAGGACATTGGTACCTGATCGGTTCAGGTGGAGACTATCCCAACGGTACAGATCCCCCCGGTTCCAAAACTGATGCCAATGCCCCATGAAGTGAAATCCCTCTTTCCCACACCAATCCCTTAGCCACGTGTTTACTTCCCTAATTTTCTTATCCCTATGCCATTTGGCACGTGGCTCGGGCAGTAATCCAGAGATTATGACCCTTGAGGACCTGTGCTTCAATTTCCTTCATAGTGCTTCGTAATCCCCAAACAGGTCCTCCACCCTAGTCTTGCCTATGTTGTTAGTCCCAACGTGGACCACAACAACTGGATCCTCACCCTCCCGCTCCAATATCCTTTCAAGCCGGTCGGAGATGTCCCGCACCCTGGCACCGGGCAGGCAACGCACCATGCAAGACTCCCGATCCAGCTTGCAAAGGATACTATCTGTCCCTAGCAGCAGTGCTAACCACTGAGCCACCATGGCACCTTTGTGAGGTCACAAAGGCATGTGAAACTGGAGCAGATTAGGCCATTCAGCCCCTTGACCTGCTCCCCCATCCAATAGTGTTGTAGAGTTGTAGAGATGTACAGTATGAAAACAGATCCTTAGGTCCAACTTGTCCATTTCGACCAGATATCCTGACCTTATCGACTCCCATTTGTCAGCACATGGCCTATGTCCCCCTCAACTCTTCCTATTCATATACCCATCCAGATGCTCTTTAAATGTTATAATTGTACTAGCCTCCACCACTTACTCTGACAGCTCATGCACACACCACCCTCTGTGTGAAGATGTTGCCCTTAGGTCCGTTCTAAATTTCTCCTCTGGCATCAAGAATTCTCAAGATCTGCAACCCTCTGCGAAGGGGGGAGCGGGCGCCGATGGACCTTGAGCATCTTAGACACCACTCTGCCAATGTCCACATATACATGTTCTTAAATATGACCACGCTGAAGCTAGGCTTGGAGAATGGGCACGTCTGTTCTCAGTATCTTTCACAGTTAGCTGTGACATTTGCGAGCTTCATTCCCCCAGTATAATTCCTTCTACAAGGTCAGACTTTAATTGTGTATGCAAGATTCTACAAGCAACCACAGTGGGGCATCAAAAAGCCCAGGAGAACTGGAGTCAGTGGGAATCACAGGGTTAGCTCTCCGCTGGTTTGGGTCATGCAGCACAGAAACAGACCATTCGGCCCAGCTCAACCGTGCCGACCAGCTTTCCTAAACTCAACTAGTCCCATCTGCCAGCACTTTGCCCATGTCCCTCTAAACCTTTCTTATCTGTGTACGTGTCCAATTCTCTTTTAGATGTTGCAATTGTATCAGTCTCTACTACTTCCCCTGGCAGCTCATTCCATACACGTACTACCTTCTATATGAAAAGGTTGCCCCTCAGGTCCCTTTTAAATCTTATCCCCTCTCACTATAAACATATGCCCGCTAATTTTGGACTCCCCTATCCTGGAGGAAAGACCTTGTCTATTCACCTTACCTATGCCCCGATGATTTTATAAACCTCTATAAGGTCATCCGCAGCCTCCTACGCTCCATGAAAACTGAGTCCCAGCCTCTCCTAATAACTCAAACCTTCCAATCTTGGAAATATCCTTGTGGAAGATGGTTGTGGTTGGTGGAGGTCAGTCATCTCAGCTCCAGGACATCTCTTCAGGAGCTCCTCAGGTGTCCTAGACCGAACCATCTTCAGCTGCTTCATTGATGACCTCCCCTCCATCAAAAGGTCAGAAGTGGGGATGTTCACCAATGACTGCACAATGTTCAGCACCATTTGCGATTCCTCAGATATTGAAGCAGTCCATGTTTCAGATGCAGCAAAACCTGGGCAATCTCCAGGCTTGAGCTGACCAGTGGCAAGTAACATTCATGCCACACAAATGCCAGATGTGACCACCTCCAAAAATCTAACTACTGTCCCCTGTCATTCAAAGACACAACCAATCCTCAACTATGAATAACTTTGGTGTCACGTTGACCAGAACCTCAATGGACTCGCCACATAATACAGTGGCTACAAGAGCAGGTCAGAGGCTAGGAATCCTGCAGAGAGTAACTCACCTCCTGACTTCACAAAGCATGGTCACCAGCTGGAAGGGCACAAGCCAGGAGTGTGATGGAATTCTCCCTACATGCCTGGATGCGGGCAGCTCCAGCAACACTCAAGAAATTTGACACCATCCAGGACAAGGCAATCCGCTTAGTTGGCACCACATCCACAAACACCCACTCTCCACCACCGACACTCAGTCGCATCAGGGTATGCTATCTACAAGATGCACTGCAGAAATTCACCAAAAATCCTCAGACAGCACCTTCCAAACCCACGACCACTTCCACCTAGAAGGACATGGGCAGCAGATACATGGGAGCACCACCAGCTGCCAGCCACTCACCATCCTGACTGGGAAATATCTTGCTGTCCCTTCACTGTTGCTAGGACAAATTCCTGGAATTCCCTCCCTCATGGCACTGTGGGTCAACCCAGACTGCACACCGACTGCAGCAGGTCTAGAAGGCAGCTAACTCCAGGGCAGCTAGAGATGGGCAATAAACACTAGCCAGCAACACCCACATCCCACCAGAGAATAAAAATGGTTGTCAGTTTCTAAACCTGCCCAAAATAACTCACAATTACTTTGAAGTTTCTCAAATTGATTTAAAAGTAACTAAATAGATAATTCTCAGCATTTATTCAAGCAAAACTTTGTGATGAAACCTCAAATAACATCAAAACACTGCGGACACTGGAAATCTGAAACCAAAACAGAAATTGCTGGAGAAACTCAGCAGGTTTGGCAGCATCTGTAGGGGGAGAAACAAAGTTAACGTTTTGAGTCCAATATGGCTCTTCACTTAAGGAGTTAGGGATATACTGTCTGTAAAGTTAGCTGCAGCATTAAACTCATATAAGATCTGTCATTACATCTCATGTCAATTTCCCAGGTCACTACAGATCTAATACTTTTAAGATACAACGAGTAAGTGAACAATTGAACAACTGAGCATTTATAGAGTAGATAATAGATAATAGGTGCAGGAGTAGGCCATCCTGTCCTTCGAACCAGCACCACCATTCATTATGATCATGGCTGATCATCTTCAATCAGTATCCTGTTCCTGCCTTATCCCCATAACCCTTGATCCCACTATCCTTAAGAGCTCTATCCAACTCTTTCTTGAAAGTATCCAGAGACTTGGCCTCCACAGCCTTCTGGGGCAGAGCATTCCACACAGCCACCACTCTCTGGGTGAAGAAGTTTCTCCTCAACTCTGTTCTAAGTGGCCTACCCCATATTTTTAAACTGTGTCCTCTGGTTCAGGACTCACCCATCAGCAGAAACATGCTTCCTGCCTCCAGAGTGTCCAATCCTTTAATAATCTTATACATCTCAATCAGATCCCCTGTCAGCCTTCTAAACTCAAGGGTATACAAGCCCAGTCACTCCAGTCTTTCAGCCTAAGATAGTCCCGCCATTCTGGGAATTGACCTCGTGAACCTATGCTGCACTTCCTCAATAGCCAGAATGTCTTTCCTCAAATTTGGAGACCAAAATAGCAGAACTGAAAATGTGTTGCTGGTTAAAGCGCAGCAGGTCAGGCAGCATCCAAGGAACAGGAAATTCGACATTTCGGGCAAAAGCCCTTCATCAGGAATGAGGAAAGTGTGTCCAGCAGGCTAAGATAAAAGGTAGGGAGGAGGGACTTGGGGGAGGGGTGATGGAGATGTGATAGGTGGAAGGAGGTCAAGGTGAGGGTGCCCGAAATGTCGAACCTCCTGTTCCTTGGATGCTGCCTGACCTGCTGCGCTTTAACCAGCAACACATTTTCAGCTCTGATCTCCAGCATCTGCAGACCTCACTTTTTACTCAAAGACCAAAATAACACACAATACTCCAGGTGTGGTCTCACCAGGGCCCTGTACAGCTGCAGAAGAACCTCTTTGCTTCTATACTCAATTCTTCTTGTTATGAAGGCCAGCATGCTAGTAGCTTTCTTCACTACCTGCTGTACCTGCATGCTTACCTTCATTAACTGGTGTACAAGAACACCTGGATTTCGGTGTACTGCCCCTTTACCTAACTTGACTCCATTTAGGTAGTAATCTGCCTTCCTGATCTTGCCACCAAAGTGGATAACCACACATTTACCCACATTAAACTGCATCTGCCATGTATCTGCCCACTCACCTAATCTGTCCAGGTCACCCTGTAGAGTAGAGTAGATTTTATTTGTCATTTATACAACTGATACGGTAAAAAAACAAGACAGTGTTTCTCCAGGACCAGGACCATGGACAACACAAACTACAAATCATACTCAGAGCGGCATAAAGTGTATAACACACAAATTAGGGTGTAATAAATGAACGACAACTATCGACATTGTCCTAGCAGCAATTTGAAGTCGTGCAAACACCATAGAACACAGAACATTACAGTGCAGTACAGGCCCTTCGACCCTCGATGTTGTGCCGACCTGTCATACCAATCTGAAGCCCATCTAACCTACACTATTCCATGTACGTCCATATGCTTGTCCAATGACGACTTAAATGCACTTAAAGTTGGTGAATCTACTCCTGGTTCTCATTCCCATTGGTTTCCAGCTCCTTGGGCCCAATTCCCTCTGTAAACCTCTTTGTCTCTCACCTCTCTCTCAACCTTTAAGATACTTATTAAAATCTACCTCTCTGACCAATCTTTTGATTGCCTGCTCTAGTTTCTCTTTCTGTGGCTCAATATAAAATTTTGACAATTGCTCCTGTCAAAGGTGTTATGTAACTCCAAGTTGTTGTTGCAAAGTAAGTGGTCAAGGGTTGGGGAGGGGTGTCTGAGAGACACAATGAGGTTCTGGGAATAGTTTAATATTTTTATAAATCAATTTTGTTTATGCTTTCAGTCCCCTGGGAGGTACAAAGCTCGCACAGATGGCAAAACCCTGGATTCTGATGAGCTGTTGATCAAAACAGGAGATGTTGTCCAGTTAATGCATGAGAACGGTGAAGGACAGTGGTAAGTGTAGTCTCTCCACCGAAATGAAAATTAAGTAATCCTCCTTCAACTGACTGGGTTAGCAATTGAGAATGCCAGGTGAATCCCACTGTGGAATTATGATTTCTGTTAAAATCTAAACCTAATCTTGATGGTGACACTTAATTTTTATAAAACTTATGTTGTTCACTAATATCCCTTTGGAAAGGAAATCTGCCATCCTTACTTGTTCTATTGATGATACCTATATTACTGATAGCTGAGAGTGGACTGATAGGGTGGTCATTGGATTTTTCCTGCTTTTTATTTACAGGACATACCTGGGCAATTTTCTACATTGTCAGGTAAATGTCAGTGTTGTAATTGTACTGGAACAGCTTGGCTAGTGGAGCGGGAAGTTCTGGAGTACAAGTCTTCAGGACTGTTATTGGAATGCTGTCAGGATTGTTAACCTTTGCAACATCCAGTCACACCAGCCTTTTCTCGATATCATGTGGAGTGAAATGAATTGGCTAAAGGCTGGTCTCTGTGATGCAGGAGAGCTGTGGAGGAAGCAGGATTAGTGATTAGTGCTGTTGGTTGAGTGACTAGCGTGGATACTAGAGAAAGACCCCATTTTTGTCTTTGGAGTGAGCTCCAGAGTCCTTTAACCCACCAGACAGTGGAGGCCCAGCCTTGTCTGAAAGATGTGTCTCAAACAGGGCAACTGTCAGAGTACTGTCAGATATTACAAAGGGGCATAGCTTTAAATTAAGGGGTGGTAGGTATAGGACAGGTGTTAGGGGTAGATTCTTTACTCAGCGAGTCGTGAGTTCATGGAATGCCCTGCCAGTAACAGTGGTGGACTCTCCCTCTTTATGGGCATTTAAACGGGCATTGGATAGACATATGGAGGATAGTGGGCTAGTAAAGGTTGGGTGGGCTTGGATTGGCGCAACATCGAGGGCCGAAGGGCCTGTACTGCGCTGTATTTTTCTATGTTCTATGTTCTGCTGGCTTTGCTGGACTGGATGACATTCTCAACTCTCCAGCGTGAGGTTTGAATCAATCCTGGGGCTTTGTGAGGCAAAGGGAATTGTTTAACCCTCTGAGCAATTTGACTCTGAGCACCTGTCGAAGGAGCAGCACGTCCAAAGCTTGTGTTTTCAAAATAAACATGTTGATCTATAACTGTGACTTCTGACCCAGTCTGAAGAAAGGAGCAGCGAATCTATTCAGGAAAGGCAGCTGGGTGGTTACATTCCGAAACTAACCTGAGTTCACCATCAGAAGTGGAGCTGCAGCCTGTGCCCGTGGAGAGGTCACTCTGTCGTCGTTAGATTCTGGAGAATGTTTCCTGATCATGGTGATGGAGGAGGAGGAGGATGGGGACAAACTGAGTGAGGCAGGAGCTACGGGGAAGCATCCAATTTCAGTTATGCCCTGAACCTTCAAGAGCTTCCCTGAAATTATTTTGAAATGATTCTCACTCACAGGATGTGGTTGGCACTGTCTGAGCCAGAATTAATTGCCTATCCTGAGCTGCCCTGGAAAAGGTGGCCCTCAGCTGCCCTTTCAGATTTATTACAGAATCCCCATTAAGGCAGGTCATCCTAAATAAATGTCCCATACTTCATGGTTCAGTTACAACCCCAGCGTGCAGGCTTTGTCACAACATCATTCATGTATATGGGTATCACTGGCTCAGCATTTATTGCTAATCCTTAATAATCCGGAGGACAGTCAATCATATTGCTATGGGACTGGAGTCACACATAGGGCCAGACCAGGTGAGGACAGCAGATTTCCTTGCCCTAAAGGCCATTAAATGAGGCAGTTTTTTTTGTGTTAATGGTATTAGACAATAGTTATATGATGGAGACAGTGAGGTCTGAACATGCTAGGGATCCGAGTTGACAGTGTGTTGCTGGAAAAGCACAATAGGTCAGGCAGCATCCGAGGAGCAGGAAAATTGACATTTCAGGCAGAAGCCCTTCATCAGGAATCTTACATGATGGCCATCAGACTAGCTGTATATTTGAGTGTCGCCATCTGCCATGGTGGGACTTGAACTCCCATCCCCAGCATTTTAGCCTGGGTCTAGGTGCCAAGTCAAGTGGCATTACCACTAGTCTAGCACCTCCACACAGAGAAGGGGCTATTTCTGAAAGGGCTTTAGTCTATTTTCAGCTGAACTTATACTGGCAAGTTCCTAATTATTCACAGAGCCTACAAGATGCTCAATGGTTTATGATCAATGAGGCCAGCAACAATTGCATTTCTGTAGTGCCTTTCATTGCTCGGAATAAATTTATTTACTAGGCCACTTAGCTTCAGGACACAACAGATCTGTGCTATTTTTCTGCTCTGTATGAGTCTCCTCCCACCTTGTATCACCTCAGGCTATCAGTATATTTGTCCATCATATGTTAGACTGAGTTCCCTGCAAATGCCTCTGTGCCATTCATCTTTTTATAACAAGTTTCACATTCTCATTTCTCTGTCTGGGTAAAGAGATTTATCCGAAAATTCTCAATGGATTTATTAGTGATTGTCTTCTATTTCTGGATCCAAGTTTTGAACTCTTCACATTTTCTCCACATCTACCTGAACAAACCTTCTCGTCATCGGAAAGAATTCTGTCAGTTTATTATTCAAGAGAAAATGGCTCAGCCTGTCTTGTCGCTCCTGCTGGCTGTAGGCACCATGTTTTATCACTGTATTCCTTTATTGTTCCAGTGCTCTCGAGGCTTTTATTTCATGCTATGACACGGAAGTCGAACCTTTTTGCTAATTAAAACCAAACACCCAGAAAAGCTCCCTTCCTGTAGTAATCTGTTAAAGTGTGAGGGAAGGACAGACAACTCCTAATTTCCAGTATTTAAAGAAAAAAATAACAATTTATTTTCTTAACTCTAACAGTGAATACTAAGCAAAACTATTAACAAACTGAACACTCTTTCCCTTATCTGAACACAATCCTATTAACATGCGGTTCCAATCACACCCTTATTAAACGTTACATTAACTTAATCTCAAGTCCACACAGTCTCCTTTTTCTTCACGGTCTTCACTCTTCCATTTGCTGATCTCTCTGGGTCGTCTTCTTTCTTTTTACTGTGTGTGTGTTTTACAGGAAAAGGTACCTTTTGATAGAGAGTGTTTTCTAATTTCTTTGAGAGCAAAGTTTTCAATGTGCAGTTAGCTCTCTGGCCCTACGGCAGTCGCTCAGCTGAATGGTAGTAGTTGTTCTGAGCAATTTCCAGAATGCCCGTATTTTTATATTCGCCAGCATCATACCTTGTCATTATTCGAGTGTTGTCAATACAATAAATTCAAGTTCAATTGGGTTTTATTTTCCTGGATATAATTTAAACAAATTGGTTGAACAAACTCAGGAATCGATTTAACAGTAAATTGTTAGACATATTAATTTGCAAAACCTCATTTCCCAGTCTTTCCAGCTGAGCCTGCACTTCAAATTCACTCCAAAATTCAGAAAACACACACTACTTTAAAGTGAATATATATGCTTTCGACTTGGTAACATTTAGCAGAGAAACCAGAGCAGTGCACAGTACTGTAATGCTGGAGTGGTCTCCAGCCTGGCCAATATGGCACTGGAACCCCAGTTCTGGAAGATCTCGAGCTTGCACCCCCCAGAATTCGGCAGGAAATGTTCTGCCGGGCTGATGGTGACCGATTGTCATTTGTTTGTCTCTAGTTTGTGGTCACAAACCAAACCCAGGTTTCCCAAGTTGTAGGGTGTAAGGGTGAGGCATATTAGATGGGACATGGGCTGGTGTGTGTTGGTACAACCTTCACACTCAGCAGCCGCTGTGTCTGTCTCTAAATTGTTTCCGGAGCCAAACACCAAGAAAACTACCCCACCCCCAACATTAAGGTTGGATACTTTCTCCCAAATCATTTTTCAAAGTCGGGAATTGTAGCAGCTCTGTGCTTCTAACTTCACAGCAATAATTTGTGCTCAGCACAGCCCAGCCAATGATGCAGATAGATTTCACTGAAGTTCTATGTTTTCCAAAGCTATCCCTTTGGAAATAAATCCCAAGTTATTTGTTGACACTGTTTTTCTGCCTTGGTTGACCTGTGAACCTGCAATCTGACCACCTCATAGTGCTCCAATCCCCACTCAAACTCTTATTTCTGAAAAAGTGCATATGCTCCTTTATTCCTTCTACGATACTGTGACACTGTTCTGATGGTTAATTTACCCTTTACTGCAAATCTTTGAAAGGCTTCTTGAAAATTAATGCAGTCTTTCTTATCATTAACTCTACTCCTCAATTCGATGTTGTTCACCAATGGAATTTTAAAAAAATTATTCATTTGTAAGATGTGGGCGTCGCTGGCTGGGCCCAGCATTTATTGCCCATCCTTAGTTGCCCCTTGACAAGGTGGGGGTGAGCTGCCTTCCTGAACCGCTGCAGTCCACCTGCTGGGGGTTGACCCATAATGCCATTAGGGAGGGAATCGTATATTTCAGCTTCCCATTTATGAACGGTTTGTAAGATGGTCAGCAGTGGCCTGAGGATAATCCCTCTAGAGTACCACTCCCTGCCAATAGAGACTGGCAGAAGTGATTGGCACTCCAGTTTAGTTTGGATCATGGATTTTCTTTGGAGGTGACTGAAGTGTAGAATACTTTCTGAAGCCATTCCTGAAGAAGGGCTTATGCCCGAAACGTCGAATTTCCTGTTCCTTGGATGCTGCCTGACCTGCTGCGCTTTTCCAACCACACATTTTCAGCTGTAGAATACTTTCCCAGAGGATGCAACAGAGGCAAAGAAAGTGTCATCACTTAAAGGGAGCATTGATGAACTTTTGAGACAGATGTGGGGCTGCAGAGAGGGAGCAGGGCAATGGGGCTCGTCTTTGGAATGGAAATGATTGAACAATGGCCACCTTTTCTCTGTAATGTTCACAGGTTTGTGAAAAACCTGAACCGGGGGCAGCAAGCGTGGATTTCTGTCAACAGTCTCCAGATTATCGTTGGTGACTGTTGCTCTCAAACCTCCAGCTCATCAGGTAAGGGTCCGTCTCCGTACATAGAAACTGGATAAAAGTTTCCAGCTGTATATGATGTAGCTGCCAGAGAGGAAGAATGTCTCAGGTTCTAGGAGGATGTAAATGGATTGGTCAGGTGGACAGATCAATGGCAGGTGGAATTTAACTCTGACATATCTATGATGATGAACTTTGGAAGAAGTAACAAGACAACGGAGTACTCAATGGATGGCCTCTGAAGGTCGCAGGTCAGCACATGAGACATTTGCCTTTATCAGTCAAGAACAGGGAGGTGATGTTGGAACTGAACAGAACTTTGGTTAGGCGAGTAGTGTGTGCAGTTCTGGCCCCCACATTATAGGAAGGATGTGATTGCACTGGAGGGGGTGCAGAGTAGTGTCATCAAGATGCTGCCTGAGATGGAGAGATTCAGCGATGGGGAGAGAGAGGCTGGATAAGCTCGGGTTGTTTTCTGCAGAGCTGGGAAGGCTGAGGGGGGAACTTAACAGAGGTATATAAGATGAGGGGTATGGACAGAGTGGATGGCAAGCAGCTATTCCCCTTCATCGAAGGGTCAAGGGGACATATTTACAAAGTGAAAGGCAGAAAGTTTAGAGGGGATTTGAGGAAAATGCTTTGTTCACCCAGAGGGTTGTGGGGCTCTGGGTTGCACTGCCTGTGAGGGTAGTTGAGGCAGGAAACCTCACAACCTTTCAAGAGTACTCAGACATTCAAGGCTACGGCCCAGAGATGGAAAGAAAGGCTATTATAGGTGACAGTGTATAGTTGGGCCAAAGGGCCTGTATGATGCTGACCGATATACTGTTACGATCCAGTTATAGACCAATATCTTTTATTTAAAATGATCAGAGTGAGAAACCTGTATTGTGGCAATCTGATGGGTTAATAATGGGGGAGCTGAATGACCCCTCCTCACCTGGTCTTAATCCTGTGTTTCTAGACAACCCACAGCAGAAGCCTGTAGTCTGTTGGCCTGACTGCCTTGCTCATTATTAAATTGACCCCTAACCAGTCAATGACATGTGAGACTAAACACTAACATTTTTTCCTGACGATAATTTATTCTCAAATGCAGCATGACAAATGTCTACTTCCTACCCTCCAACAGTACTGTGTCCCGCAGTATTTCTCTTTAAAAGTGCTCTAACTATTTATAATGTACAGCTGAAAGGCATTTTGAATTAACAAGAGAGTTAACCTGTGGGTGGGGTGCTTGTGGTGCAGTGGTAGTGTCCCGACTCTGCACCAAGAAGCCCCAGGTTCAAGTCCGACTCGCTCCAGTGGTGTGTAATAAAACTCGGAGCAGGCTGTTCAAAATATAAACTCAATCCTTAAGGAGCTGGGGTAGTATCCCTACCTCTAGACCAGGAGGTCTGGGTTTGAGTCTCACTTGTTCCTAACGTGCCTGAACAGGTTAGAATCATAGAATCCCTACAGTGCAGACAGAGGCCATTCAGCCCATTGAGAACACACCAGCCCATTAGCCATGGGACGTATAGGGTTACAGGAATGGGGTAGTTGTCTGGGTAGGATTCTCTTTGGACAGTTGGTATGGACTCAATGGGCTTCCAGACAATAGGGATTCTATGACCCTCTGAAATACATCCCAAATAGTCCCAGCTCACTCACCCCAGCCCCATGTTTAGCCAATCCACCTAACCTATATCTCTTTGGAATGTGGGAGGAAATCCACACGGACACAGGGAGAATGTGCAAACTCTGCATAGTCACCAGAGGCTAGTGCTTTGAGGCAGCAGTGCTAACCACTGAGCCACCCATAAGTTGATTTAGAAAATATCTAGAATTAGAATACCAATAGTATTTACTGATATCTGCACATAAGAGAAGATTGTGGTTTATCTGTGAAGATTTCTGCTTCCTCTTTTGTCTTTCAGGTTTGGATATTCATAAGATAAGGAAAGTCAGTTCATCGCCCTGACCAGAACGATGCAGGGTTGCCAGTCCCTTGGACATTCTCCATATAGCAATCCTCTCTTTCCCCTCAAACAGCTTCACCATATCCAGGTTTCCTCTGTGTTGGAGGATCTTTGCAGGTAGAATGTTGCTCCATATGTACTTCATGACACTTGTCAGCAGGGACCAATGAGATCCCAGTCCCATAAATCACAGAGCAGGTGGAAAGCAAGGTCATTGTGCAATAATTCGGAGAAGGATTGTGAAGGTGTGACTTTGTGAGCTTCGAGGTAGTGGAGGTCGTTCAGTGATGGAACGATGAGCAGGTTCTGGACCTTTTACTGCCATTTCAGTCAAAGGCACGCCAGTCTGGACACAGCCTCACTGGCTGCTGCGTTCTCCTGGCTGAACTCATGGTGTACTCAAGGAGAAGACGCTCCTGGTTCTGTAATTGCTGAGTATTTAATGTGTGGATGCGCGATCATTCTGAGGAAATGTTGTTCACGTAATCCATATTTTTAATCTTGTGTTACACAGAAAAATAATGTAACTGTGCAAGTTCTGTGTTTTTCTCGATTACACACGTTGACATTGTTGATGAACATTTATATGTAATTATGACTTTCACAAGGCTTCTTATGGAAGTATTTAGAATGTTGGTATGTTTTCATACTTTAATTTCTGTTTGCAAACAAGGGATCAGGATCGCAGGATTTCTCATTGGCCTGAAACCCATGATCCATTATTACTTATTGTACGTGGCAGCTCATGTCCATTGCCTTGTTATAACAGTTTGTATGCATCTGTAAACGCTCCTTCCCATTATTTCCTGTCCTTTCTTCCCTTTGAGTGCTCCCTTTCGTTTTTTGCTGTTTCCCCCTGACCCCTTCCACTCCTGCTCACCCCCAATGCTGCAGGCTTGCTGTTTGATTTACAATTTCCACTCAACACACAGAATCCCTCCTTTGAAGGAGATTGAGAATCCAAATCTCCAGTAGCAAAATCTAATGGGAGAAATTGGTGAGCAAGAAGGCTGCAGTCCTGCTAAATATTAATTCAATATTTAAAACAACAGTAAAAGCCGAAGTCCAAAGGAAATGTAGATGCAATTTCTATCACCCTAGAATGTTGGAGGCTGAGGGGTGACCTTCTAGAAGTTGATAAAATCACGAGGGGCATGGATAGGGTAAATAGTCAAAATCTTTTCTCCGGTGTGGTGGAGTCCAAAACCAAACTGGATAGGTTTAAGGTGAGAGGGGGAAGATTTAACAAAGGATTTGAAGGACAACCTTTTCACACATAGAGTGGTGTGTGTATGGAATGAGCTGCCAGAGGAAGTGGTGGAGGCTGGTACAATTACAACATTTAAAAGGCATCTGGATGGGGACACGAATAGGAAGCGTTTAGAGGGATATGGGCCAAGTGCTTGCAAATGGGACTCGGTCAGATTGGGATGTCTGGTCAGTGTGGATGAATTGTACTGAAGGGTCTGTTTCTGTGCTGTATGACTCTATCACATTGCTTCCTTTGAATCTTTGTGGTTAACTCATGTGATTCATTGCATCAAACTCATTATATTCACTGAGGCAATACTGGAGAATATGTTCCTTACTCTTACCTATTCCCTTCTCTCTCTTGCTGTTGTAAACTTGGTGGCCCTTGTCAATTCTGCCTCATCTGCATAGCGCATATACTTCCTTCATCCAAAGATGAGATCTTCAGTTCTTTATTCCTCCAATTTCCATGTGTCTGCCCATATGTCTTCCCATCATAGCCCTGCATTTCAATATTTGCAGGTCTCCCCTGTGACATGGCCTGTTATCAGTTCTCCTCAGAATGTATCAATCTATCAGAATGCAGTTGTTGTTTCACTAACAGTGAAGAGTACAGTGAATGCTGACTTCAGTTTGACTAAGTATCTTACATCAGGGAGTAGAATTTCCACTCCTTTTGATGGAAGTGGTGACGTGATGCAATAATGCGGACCAGAAAACTGCAAAAATCATCAGTGAAAAGCAAAGTCCTCCGTGCACATGTCTCTGGTGAATTTAAACCTTGCTATGCATTCAGCAGTTAGAAAATGGTGGACATCTTTCACATTGCAACCTCAAACCTTGCACAATGCATGATACCCAGCACCATTTTGTAGTTCACTTGTTTTCCTTGTAATTGTTTTTAAACCAGGATTGCTAGCTGTACAAAACTCAGTGATTATTTAATCCTTGTTGTTATTTATCTATTTATATTTGCTGTTAAGTTAATTGCACTGTGCTCAATGCTGTTATTTCTCGAGAGAATTGTACTCCACAAGGATGCTTTTTAAGTTAAATGGACCGGGAGTCCAGGTATTTGCATTATTTTTTTTGTCAATCCTCTGAAACTGTACATTGCTGAAGGCCAGGGTCTCGAGTCATCAGAATCTCAATGTCATGCTGGACCACTTCAGAGGAGCATTAAGACTCCACACAAGTTTTTGTGGGGACTGGAGTCACAAATACACTTCGAGTGAGAAAGGTCAGCAGCTTTCCCTCCTGATCAATGAACAAGTTGGTTTTTACAACAATCCAGAAGCTTAACGTTCACTTTTACTGATGTTAACGTTTCATTTCAAGGTTTTTTTTAAAGAAGAAAATTTGAATTCCAAATCTTAAACTGTTAATGGTGAATGTATACTTAAGTCGTGAGGATTAATAGTCCAAACCTGTTAAGTACTGTGGCCCAGTAATGTACCTCGACCCAATGATTATTGAAGCAGGAAGAAGCTGTTATTCAAATGCAACTGCATTGTCAAGCCTCCACAGTGTATTTACTGACACAATGGTATTTGAAATTATTTTCTCTGGATTAACTAGTTTGGTAACATAATCACTCCACTCCCTTCTCAGAAGCAGATGGAAATAAACTCACTCTGGATTTCACCCCCAAACCTTGTGCATAGACCCAGCCTGTTACTCTTTCATTAATTAAGTATCAGCATTTTGCCCTCACTGTTATTTAGAAATATTTTGCTACTATCTGCATTCTGTTCACTTCAGACGGTTCCCAATTCAGTTGATACAAAGGCCAGCATTACCAGAAAGAGCAACAATTGATTGAAATTCTCCTTGAATCCAACTCTTGACGTGTTTGCCATTACCAATCTGGCTTCTCCATTCCAGTCAAATTGTCACCTTCCTTTTAATCTATAATTGCAGCTGAATCCTTTGTTGTGTAGTTTATCTAAACCAGCTAACTCGTTTATTTAAACCAGCTAACTCATTTATCTAAACCAACTAACTCTTTTATGTAAAGCAGCTAACTCATTGCAATTTACTGGTTGTGGAAAGAGGATTGAGAGGTGTTGGAAGGGAAAGGGTTAAAAATTGAACCTACCAACTCATTTGTGAATTTAATTCATCATCAGGCAGCTAGCTCTGTTCTGAGGCACTCTGCCCATTTGGCCCTGAATACAGAGGCACATCAAAAATGAAAGATTTTCCAGTGTATTAAATGACCGTCTCTATTTTCATTTAGTTTAATGTTTCAGCCTCACCTCATTCTTCACTGAAGATCAGGGTACTCTGTGCTTGCTGAGAAGGTAGCTAAAGGGTTCATTGGTGACATAACTTTCCTGCTTAACTTCAATTTTATTCAAAATATTTACCCCCTGTATTGACCAGTTGGATGGACATGAAAGAAAGCCATCTATGTTGTGTGTCATGCAGATAGCACTGCTCACGTAGCTGTCCTGCTCTATAGCTGTGCCTCATATCCGGGGTATCTGGTATACAAATACCTCAGCTGCATGAAGGAATTAATACTTGATAAGATTATTCACAAAATCTGCCATGTACTTCTGTCATGGTTGAATATTTGAACTTATTTTCAATTTACAGAAGTAATCACATGGTACACTTGCTGCTGCACTTACAGAGCAAACACTGTACAAAGTAATAAATAAAAAGATTCCAAGATTCCAATTTTATTTGACATTTTTTTCCCCTTTTTCCTTTCCTGTCTTTTTTCTTGATGAATTTTTTTCCTGTCTAGCTGGGCTTTGATCACTAGTTCCCTCTGAATGCAGTTTTAACAGAAAAAGATGATGGCTAGGAAGGGAGCATTGGCTCGATTGAGATTATCCCACACAAGAAACCGCTGGAGCCTGCAAACCAGACCCTTTCCCACAGTCACGTGATCTCCTCAGAGAGCAAGACAAACCCAAAACCAAGAAGATAAATAATTCCCTGGGGAATGCATTTTCAAATTCCTCAGACAATTCCTCAGACAATGTTTACTGGGAAGATGTTTAACTTCCATGTGACATGACCCCCAGTGAAGAATACCTTACATTCTTCCAACTTGAAGTCTTCATTTTATTATAACCTTACACGGTATGTGAGTATCACTGGCTGGGCCAACATTTATTCTTGAAGAAGAGTCACTGGACTGAAACATTAATTCTGCTTTCCCTGCACAAAAACTGCTGAGTTTTTTCAGTAGTTTCTGTATGTTTTTAAAAATGTTTATCTTTCCCCGGGGAAGTAAGTGGTGAAATGTGCTCTTGAACGTTGTAACAATGTTAGGGAGGCAATTCCAGCATTTTGACCCAGTGACACTGGAAGAACAGCGATACATTTCCAACTCTAGATGGTGAGTGGTTTGGAGGGGAACTTGTAGATGTTGGTATTTCCATGGATCTGTTAGCCTTGTCCTCCTAGATGGTAGTGGTCATGGGTTTGGAAGGTACTATCTAAGGATGGCTGCAGTGCATCTTGTAGACAATACTGAGCCTCGGTGGTAGAGGGAGTAGATGGATGTTTGTGGATGTGGTGCCAATGAAACGGCTGCTTTGTCCTGGATGGTGTCAAGCTTCTTGAGTGTTGGAGCTGCATCCATCCATGCAAGTGGGCTCATGGTAATATTCTTGCTGGTGTAACTGAGCAGAGAGATCTCGGTGTCCATGTTCATAGATCCCTGAAAGTTGCCACACCAAGTTGATAGGGTTGTTAAGAAGGCATACGGTGTGTTAGCTTTTAGTGGTAGAGAGATTGAGTTTCAGAGCCACGAGGTCCACACTGGAGTATTACATTCAGTTTGGTCGCTGCATTATAGGAAGGATGTGGAAACTTTGGAAAGGGTTCAGAGGGGATTAACTAGGATGTTGCCTGGTATGGACGGAAGGTCTAATGAAGAAAGGCTGAGGGACTTGAGGCTGTTTTTGTTAGAGAGAAAAAGGTTGAGAGGCGATTTAATTGAGACATACAAGATAATGAGAGGGTTAGGTAGTGTGGACAGTGAGAGCCTTTTTCCTTGAATGGTGATGGCTAGCACAAAGGGACAGACCTTTAAATTGAGGAATTATAGACTTAGGACAGATGTCAGAGGTGGTTTCTTTACTCTGAGAGTTGTAGGGGCATGGAACACTGCCTGCAACAGCAGTAGACCCGCCAACTTTAAGGATATTTAAATGGTCATTGGATTGCATATGGATGAAAATGGAATAATGTAGGATAGATGGGCTTCAGATTGGTTCCACTGGTCAGCATGACATCGAGGGCCGAAGAGCCTGTACTACGCTGTAATGTTCTATGATCGAAGTGGGGTGTATTCCATTACACTTCTGACTTGCGTCTTCTGATGCTGTATGGGACAACATTTGAGAGTCAGGGGGTTAGTCACTCACTGTAGAATTCCAAGCTACTGGCCTGCTATTGAAGGCATAGTATTTTTATGGCACACCCATTTTCTCCTCGGTAATACCCATCACGTTGTTAGGGGGGAGATTCAGTGCTGATATAGCCATCAAAGGTCAGGGGCACATGGTTACATTCTCTCTTGTTGGAGATGTGCATTGCCTGTCAGTTGGGGGGTGGGGAGGAAGGAATGGCCAAAAGATGAATAACGAAGGAAAGAGTACAAAAAAAAGCCAGCTAGAAATATCGAAACAGATGACAGATGATTGTTACAGAGTAGGAGGAGGCCATTGAGTATGGAATTGGCCCAAAAATGAACATTAAACCTTTGTACCATCCTCTCGCCCTTTCCCCATAATCCTACACAGGTTTATACAATCATCCAATGTCCTGTACAGTTCCTCAGTTGAACCTTCCTCTCACTGTTTTTGCTGTAAAGACATACCACGTGTAAGAAGAAAGTTTTATTTCACATTTGATTCTTTTGCAAATCACTTTAAATCTGTGCCCTCTCATTCTCAATCTGTTTACAAGCAGCAAGAAGATTTTTCTGTCCGTCTAGACTTCTCACATGTGACAATGAAAACTTCAATTGAGTTTCCTCTGAGGATGCTCTCCAAAGAAAACAGTCTCAGCAATTTACCAATCTATCTCATCAATTTATCCAATTTGTGTTCTTAAATGAAATTTCTCATTCCTGGAGCCATTCTCATAAACCTCTTCCACAATCCATTGTATTCACATCCACCTTAAAATGTCCTGTCTAGAAGTGTGCACAGTACTGTGGTCTAACCAGTAACGTATTAAACTCAGCATGACCTCCCTGCTCTTACTGCATAGGGCATTGTTAATAAAGCCAGCAGCCTCTCTTCTAAACACACTCTTCTCTCTTCTAAACACACCAGCAAGATAGTCTGACATGAGGTTCCTTTTAACTAAACCTTGCCAATTCTTTCAAATAAATCCACGATTGTCCATGTGACTTCTCTGTCCTGAACAATTGTATCTAGAAGTTCCACGTCTGCTATCAAATTTGAACTGAATGGTCTGTAATTTCAGGGCAAATCCCTAAAACATTTTCTTTGAACAAGTTTGTATTGTTTGCAATGCAACCTCTCCCAAGTGGAGGAAAGATTGGAAGATTATTCCCACTGCCTGTGCAATTTCCACTACACTTGCTGCAGTCTCTTGGATGCAACTCACCTGGTTTTGTCATCAGTACCAAGAGCTTCTACAAAAACATTGTCCTTCCAGTGTCTGAGTTTCCTCCTTTGTGGTCAGGACCGGCATAAATATCTACTTGCTTAGAGAAGACAGATGCAAACTATTCCTCTCATATCTCGGCCATTCCACCTGTCTCCAAGCGTAAGCTTTCCTTTTTGTTCCTGAATCAGCTCTGCCTTGAGTCACTATTTTATGATTTATTGTCTAATGAAGACTTTGGCAATCACTTTTATGTTAACTGCCAGTCTCTTTACATAATCCCTTTTTATTACTTTTAATTGTTCTGTCAATCTGAACTGGTTTCATTTAGTTCACTTCTCAGTTGATTTCCTACTGGACGCCTATGATAATCAGGCTGTTTTCTTCATTTAATAATCGATGTTTGCTTCCATCCTTGAAGCTTTCAATTTGTTTTCCAATCCTTTCCACTACTGGCCTTTAGCCCTGTCAGAAATGAGACCTCTAATAAATTATACTTTTCTGAAAAACTCCAAAGTCCTTGTGGGATTGGTCGGCGTAGCTTACGATCACCTCAACAGAGAAATCAGTTCTTTCTCTCACTGGTAAAAACATTTAACCACATTCTAGAAATGCTGAGAGTTCTTGATTCAGACTTCCATTGGACATCCCTAAACCGATAAGGTGCTTTTTATAGAAGTGCTGGAAGAGCACAGCAGTTCAAGCAGCATCCAAGGAGCAGCAAAATCAACGTTTCGGGCAAAAGCCCTTCATCAGGAATAAAGGCAGTGAGCCTGAAGCGTGGAGAGATAAGCTAGAGGAGGGTGGGGGTGGGGAGAAAATAGCATAGAGTACAATGGGTGAGTGGGGGAGGGGATGAAGGTGATAGGTCAGGGAGGAGAGGGTGGAGTGGATAGGTGGAAAAGGAGATAGGCAGGTCGGACAAGTCAGGACAAGTCATGGGGACAGTGCTGAGCTGGAAGTTTGGAACTAGGGTGAGGTGGCGGAAGGGGAAATGAGGAAACTGTTGAAGTCCACATTGATGCTCTGGGGTTGAAGTGTTCCAAGGCGGAAGATGAGGCTTTCTTCCTCCAGGTGTCTGGTGGTGAGGGAGCGGCGGTGAAGGAGGCCCAGGACCTTCATGTCCTTGGCAGAGTAGGAGGGGGAGTTGAAATGTTGGGCCATGGGGCGGTGTGGTTGATTGGTGTGGGTGTCTCGGAGATGTTCCCTAAAGCGCTCTGCTAGGAGGCGCCCAGTCTCCCCAATGTAGAGGAGACTGCATCAGGAGCAACGGATACAATAAATGATATTAGTGGAAGTGCAGGTAAAACTTTGATGGATGTGGAAGGCTCCTTTAGGGCCTTGAATAGAGGTGAGGGAGGAGGTGTGGGCGCAGGTTTTACAGTTCCTGCGGTGGCAGGGGAAAGTGCCAGGATGGGAGGGTGGGTTGTAGGGGGGCGTGGACTTGACCAGGTAGTCACGGAGGGAATGGTCTTTGCAGAAGGCGGAAAGGGGTGGGGAGGGAAATATATCTCTGGTAGTGGGGTCTTTTTGGAGGTGGCGGAAATGTCGGCAGATGATTTGGTTTATGCGAAGGTTGGTAGGGTGGAAGGTGAGCACCAGGGGCGTTCTGTCCTTGTTACGGTTGGAGGGGTGGGGTCTGAGGGCGGAGGTGCGGAATGTGGACGAGATGCGTTGGAGGGCATCTTTAACCACGTGGGAAGGGAAATTGCGGTCTCTAAAGAAGGAGACCATCTGGTGTGTTCTGTGGTGGAACTGGTCCTCCTGGGAGCAGATAAGGCGGAGGCGGAGGAATTGGGAATACGGGATGGCATTTTTGCAAGAGATAGGGTGGGAAGATGTGTAATCCAGGTAGCTGTGGGAGTCGGTGGGTTTGTAAAAAATGTCTGTGTCAAGTTGGTCGTCATTAATGGAGATGGAGAGGTCCAGGAAGGGGAGGGAGGTGTCAGAGATAGTCCAGGTAAATTAAAGGTCAGGGTGGAATGTGTTGAAGTTGATGAATTGCTCAACCTCCTCGTGGGAGCACGAGGTGGCGCCAGTGCAGTCATCAATGTAGCGGAGGAAGAGGTGGGGAGTGGTGCCGGTGTAATTACGGAAGATCGACTGTTCTACGTAGCCAACAAAGAGACAGGCATAGCTGGGGCCCATACGTACGCCCTTGGATGCTGCCTGAACTGCTGTGCTCTTCCAGCACCACTAACCCAGAATCTGGTTTCCAGCATCTGCAGTTATTGTTTTTTCCTCGCTTTTTATAGAAGTGTCTAGTAACATAAGTAACTTTAGTTGAGATAAACAATGAAATAGCCTTGAGATAAAGTGAAAGACGAGAGGTTGCGAATTGATACCTATTGGTTAGAAAGGTGTGAATAAGTGACTGAAAAATCTGAGCATACCAAAGTGCTCAGAGACAATGGGCAGTCCCTTCGTTCAGATAGAAGGTGGACTAGGAGACTATTCCCCTAACACTAGTTTTGACAGCACAATACTGCCATCATAAGCTACTGCAACCAAAACACTGTCTGCCATCCATCAGTGAGGCCTCTGGTTTCCGTGCAAGTCTCCCAGTTTAATGATTTTATCTCATCAAAGACGATATGACATACCTTGAGAACAGGTGAGACTTGAAGCTGGGTCTCCTAACTCAGTGGTAGGGACACTACCACTCTGCCACAAGAATCCTCCCCTATATTTATACAATATATCACAACTGAACTGTTGTTTTTCAATAAACATTATAACTTACCTTAGAGTTATTTGCAAATATTCCACTATCATATACATCTGTGGGTTCTAAACCCCCTTTACAATATGCATATAAAAGTTCCAAAAAGTAACATTTTGGAAAGGAACACTTCATGGAATGGGAAATTATCAGCTGGGGGACCAGTCTGAATTTACTTCTGTTTTCTATGCACTGCTCTCTGTGACTCACTTCAATGAGTTAATCTTGCACCAGTTTCTGAGATGTCTGGAAAGAGGTAACTGTGATCAATATTTCACACCAATCGCTCTGACATTGACCCTGACACTGAGCCATGGCGTTTCACTTGAGAGAGGAGTTTAACCCAAAGAAATAATAGCCATGCCCAATAGTCAGAGCATGGACATGGAGATCCTGGGGAAGTCCCAATGTGCTGACTTCCCCATTGGGAGAAACCACTGAAACATGTGAATGGTGCATAGTCGGACTTGTATATTCCTCAGGGCAGTATGCCTGATCAGAGCTATCCAGGAAATGTTCAATTAAACACTCCTCATTAACTACAAAACTAACCTCCACCATCCCCCAAATCATTTACACTGACAGGATTCTCTCCACAAACTGCCTCACACCCCAAACTCACCTCATTCTTCGATCTAACTCTCTCCTACTCCCACCACCCCCACTCGATTGTATAACCCTGTTGATCCCCTGACTTCTCTACACCCATCAACCATCTCCACATTCACCAACCCCTGAGTAAACCCCATCCCCATTACTCACCAATTATACCCCATTCCCATTAATTGCTGAGTAAACCCAATTCCCACTGCTCCCTGAGTAAACCCTGGCCCAGACTTACCTCCCCTCTGACTGTACTGAACTCCCACTCACCTGATGACCCACCCCAGTCAAGATTAGAATGGTGCTGGAAAAGCACAACAGGTCAGGCAGCATCCGAGGAGCAGGAATATCAACTTTTTGGGCATAAGCCCTTCATCAGGAACCCCATCCACACATTCATTCACTCACTCACTCACATACAGCAACTAAATTTATTCACAAGAGGTTGACATACTTTTTACAAAAGAACATAATTTGTTTTCATGCTTAAAAGGGTAAAAACACCAGTTATATTCCACTCACAAGAATTGGTTGAAGCAATCTTATTACAAATATTTGAAGTAATCCTTTTATCCTTAACAACAACCTTACAGATACTCAGACCCTGGTGAAGGTCACATTGCTTCCACTTTCAACCTTATTGGTCAGGTGAGTGCTGTCATTGGTTTCTGTGTAATAAATCTCAGTTGTCACTTGATTGTGTTTCTTTAGTTGTACATCTTTTCCTCAGATATTTATCCTTATACACATTTCTTAAGTGAGTTCCAGAAACTCCTCTCTGGCAATCTTTTGTTTCCAGAACTCTTCTTTGACTAATATTAAGGCAATTAACTCGTTGTTTCTCATTCCCTGACTGTTTTGGAGCCTGCTAAATCACACTGTTACTTTTACATATCTCAGCTCTCTAAATTATCTGCAATTCCTTGACTGTTCTGTCTTTCTAAAATGGGGGCAGTATGGTGACTCAATGATTAGCGCTGATGCCTCACAGCACCAGTACCAGCCTCAGAACTGTCTGTGTGGAATTTGTACATTCTCCCCGTATCTGCATGGGTTTCCTTTGGGTTCTCCGGTTTCCTCCCACAGTCTGAAGATGTGTAAGTTAGATGGATTGGCCATGCTAAATTGCCCAAGGTCTCCAGGGATGTGTAGGTTAGGTGGATTAGCCATGGGAAACCTTGGATTACAGTGATAGGATAGGAGGGTGCGTCTGGATGGGATGCTCTTTGGAGAATAGGTGTGGACTTATTGGGCTGAATGGCCTGTTTCCACTCTGTAGGGCTTCTAAATTTATGTTGACATCTTGTGTCATTAGGCACCTTGTTGCTAATCAATGTATTTTCTCTCTCTTCTATCCTCTTTCCCAAGCCTCTCCCCTTGTCAGTCTGTCTACATACTGAGTAAGGAAACCATCCTGAAGACACATGACAAAAAAGGCTCCATCCAAACCATCTGCACTGGGGAGGTTCCAGTCAATTTTGGGAAAGCTGAAGTCACCCATAACAACAACCCTGCTACATCTTCATTCTTCCTAAATCTGCCAGCCGATGAGTTCTTCGATCTCCCTACTGCTAATAGGGGGTCTGTAGAAAACCCCCAATGTGGTGTCTGTTCTCTTGCTGTTCCTAACTTCCACCCCCATACTGACCCAGTAGACAAACCTTCCTCAACAACCTTCATTTCTGTAGCTGTGATGCACTCTCTGATTAGCAATGCTACACTCCCTCCTCTTTTTCCACCCTCCCTGTTCTTTTTAAACATTCTAAACCCTGGAACATCTAGCAACCGTTCCTGCCCCTGTCAAACCCACGTCTCCATTATGGACACAACATCATAGTCCCAAGTACTAATCCATGCTCTAAGTTCGTCACTCTTATTTCTGACACTCCTTGTGTTAAAGCAGACACACTTTAACCGATTTGTTTGTTTCACCATGTGAAAATCCTTCCCGATAGATTCACTACATCCTGTCACTTCTCCATCTCCAACTACCCCCCTCTCAGATGTGTAGCTCTGGTTCCCACCCCCTTGCCAATCTAGTTTAAACCCTCTTTGTATAGAACCCAGTTTAATTCCTTGCCAGTAGCATTTGTGAGTTGAAATATTGTAAGTTGTAATATTTGTGACTGGGGAAAATAGCTTTCCCTCTTGACATTGCATTTAACTGCTATTCGAGAGACATAGAATCATACAGTATGGAAACAGACCCTTTTGTCCAACTAGTCCATGCTGAACATAATCCTAAACTAAACTAGTCTTACTTGTCTGCTCCTGGCCCATATCCCTCCAAACCTTACTTATTCTTTAAAACATTGGACATAGAACAACGTAAGAACTAGAAGCAGGAGTGCATCATCTGAACCTTCGAGCCTCTGCCATTCAGTAAGACCATGGCTGATGTTTTCTTGGCCTCAGCTCTACTTACCTGACTGCTCACCATAACCATTAATTCCTTCATTGTTCAAACAAAATCTACCTTCGCTTTATAAACATTTACTAAAGTCATCATCACAAAATCCCTGCAATGTGGAAACAGGCCATTTGGCCCAACAAGTTCACACCAACCCTTCGAAGAGTTCTCCACCCACACCCATTCCCCTACTCTATTATCCTATACTTACCCCTGACTACTGCACCTAGCCTACACATCCCGGAGCACTATGGGCAATTTAGCATAGCCAATTCAACTGTACTGCACATCTTTGGATTGTGGGAGGAAACCGGAGCAAACCTACACAAGGAAAACGTGTAAACTCCGCACAGACAGTTGCCCAGAGCTGGAATCAAACCTGGGTCCCTGGCACTGTGAGGCAGCAGTGCTTATAACTGAGCCACCATGCCACCACTGTGGTGTCAACCACTTCCCTGGGCAGGGAATTCCATAGATCTGCCATTATATTCTGAGCTAGTTTTTTTCTCATGTTCTACCTTACTTTCCTTTATACCTCTTTTTATGGCTTTCTGGTGGCCTTAAAACTTTCCCAGTTTTCTAATTTCATGCTGTTTTGGCCACTTTGTACACCTTCCCTTCCAACTTGATAGCCTCCCTCATTTCCTTAGACATTCATGGCAGATTACCCCTTTCTTACAGTCCTTCCTTTTTGCTAGAATATACTTTTGCTGAACACTTTGAAAAATTGTTTTGGAAGTCCTCCACTGCTCGTCAACCGTCCCATCATAAAATCTTTGTTTCCAATCTTTAGCCAGGTTCTCCCTCATTCTAATATAGTCCCCCTTGTTCAAGCACAGGACCCTAGTATTGGATTTTATCTTCACACTCTCCATCTCTATTCTATATTCAACCATGCTGTGATCACTCCTTCTAAGAGGATCCCTAGCTATGAGGTCATTAATTATTCTTGTCTCATTACACAGGACCAGATCTGCTCCCTTGGCGTTTCCATTACTCACATCCACCACTTCCTCAGGAAGTCCATTCTGCACACAAACCACCCTCTATGTAAAACATTTGCCCCTCATGTCTTTTTAAAATCTCTCACCTTAAAAATGTGCCCCCGAGCCTTGAAATACCCCATCCTAGGGAAAAAACAACTACTGCTAACCTTATCTATACCCCTTACTATTTTATAAATTTCGATGAGATCATCCGTCAACCTCCTATGCTCCAGTAGAAAAAAAGTCCCAGCCTATCCAGCCTTTCTTGATAACTCAAACCTTCCATAGCCAGCAATATCCTGGTACATCTTTTCTGAACTCCCTGCAACTTACCAATACCTTTCCTTTAATTGGGTGACCAGAACTGCACACAGTATTCCAGAAAAGGCCTCACCAATGTCCTGGACAACCTCAACATGACACCCCAACCCCTATACTCTAAGGACAGAGCAATGAAGACAAGTGTGCTCAATGCCTTTTTAACCACCCTGTCTATATGCAAAGCAAACTTCAAAGACTTGAAGTAATTGTACCAACAATTTAGGTCACTCTGCTGGACAACACCACCCAAGGCCCTACCACCAATTACATTGTTATAGAACATAGAAGGTAGAACATAGAACATTACAGCGCAGTACAGGCCCATCAGCCCTCGATGTTGCGCCTCCCTGTCATACTAATCTGAAGCCCATCCCACCTACACTGTTCCATGTATGTCCATTTGCCTGTCCAATGACAACTTAAATGCACTTAAACTTGGCGAATCTACTACCGTTGCAGGCAAAGCATTCCATACCCTTACTACTCTCTGTTATTTCTTCTATTTAAACGATTTACTTGAAAACTGTTGCTGGAATGTTTTAAGCATTTTTTGTACGAGTTGTTTTTTCTATCAGTTTAGTGTTTGAAATTACATGAACTTAAAACACATAAAAGTGATAAATCCCTAGGACCTGATCAGGTGCACCCTAGAACTCTGTGGGAAGGCAGGGAAGTGATGACTTGGCCCCTTGCTGAGATATCTGTATCATCGATAGTGATAGTTGAGGTGCTGGAAGACTGGAGGTTGGCTAATGTGGTGCCACTATTTAAGAAAGGTGATAAGGAAATACTAGGGGACTATAGACCGGTGAGCCTGATATTGATCGTGAGAAAGTTTTAAGAGGGAATCCTGAGGAACAGCATGTACATGCATTTGAAAGGCAAGGACTGGTTGGGGATAGTCAACATGGTTTTGTGTGTGGAAAATCATATCTCACAAATTTGATTGAATTTTCTGAAGAAGTAACAAAGAGGACTGATGAGGACAGAGTGGTTGACATGATCTATATGGACTTCATAAGGCCTACATAAGGCATTCGACATGGTTCCTCATGGTAGACTGGTTAGCAAGTTTAGATTGCATGGAATATAGGCAGAACTAGTTATTTGGATACAAAACTGACTCGAAGCTGAAACACAGAGGGTGGTGGTGAAGGGTTGCTTTTCAGACTGGAGGCCTGTGACCAGTGGTGTGCCACAAGGATCGGTACTGGGTCCACTGCTTTTTTTTGTTTATGTAAATGATTTGGATTTGAACAGAGGGGTTATGGTTATTAAGTTTGCAGATGACACCAAAATTGGAGGCATAGTGGCCAGCGAAGATGGTTACCTCAGAGTACAACAGGATCTTGACCAGATGGGCCATTGTGTTAAGGAGTGGCAGATAGAGGTTAATTTAGAGAAATGTGCTGTGCTGCATTTTAGAAAAGCAAATCATTGGTAAGGTCCTAGGGAGTGTTGTTGAACAAACAGACCTTGGAGTGCAGGTTCATAGCTCCTTGAAAGTAGAGTCACAGGTAGATAGGATAGTGAAGAAGGCATTTGGTATGCTTTCCTTTATTGGTCACAGTATTGAGTACAGGAGTTGGGAGATCATGTTGCGGCTGTACAGGACATTGGTTAGGCCACTATTGGAATATTGCATGCAATTTTGGTCTCCTTCCTATCAGAAAGATGTTGTGAACCTTGAAAGGATTCAGAAAAGATTTACAAGGATGTTGCCAGGGCTGGAGAGTTTCAGCTATAGGGAGAGGCTGAACAGGCTGGGGCTGTTTTCCCTGGAGTGTCGGAGGCTGAGGGGTGATGTTATAAAGTTTTATAAAATTATGAGGGGCATGGATAGGGTAAATAGACAAGGTATTTTCCCTGGGGTGGGCGAGTCCAAAACTAGAGTTTAAGGTGAGAGCAGAAAGATACAAAAGGTACCTAAGGGACAGCGTTTTCACATGGAGGATGGTGCATGTATGGAATGAGCTGCCAGAGGAAGTGGTGGAGGCTGGTACAATTACAGCATTTAAAAGGCATCTGGATGGGTATATGAATAGGAAGGGTTTAGAGGGATGAGCTAAGTGCTGGCAAATGGGACTAGATTAGGTTAGGGTAACTAGTCGGCCTGGACAAGTTGGACTGAAGGGTCTGTTTCCATGCTGTACAACTCTATGACTCTATGACACTAATCAGTAAATGTATTAACATTGAGCCTTCACATTTAAAAAAAAAGTTCCTTTTGAGTATTTTGATGATTTTTAACTGCTATAGAAAGGCACATTGTGTCAAAATTTTTCATGTTGCACTCATCAGATAGTTTACAAGAATGTCAAAGTAAAGGGAAAACCAACATAGTTCATGTGAATAAGGAGCAGGGACTCTGACTTATGGAAGCATCATCTTGGAAAATGCATAAGTTAATGATGTTGGAAAGTTTACTGCTAATCTTTGTTTAAATTATAAACCAGGCAGATTCCCTCTGATTGGTTAAGGTGTTACCTTAGAAATGAACCAGTCAGTAGCTGTCACCTATAATCTGTTGATTTGGAATTGATGCAGTTGAATATATTTCTTTCTGTTATCATTAGCTGGTGCACTCTCCATAGCTGTTGCTACCAATGAGATGTTTTACCTTCCACAATACACAAGCGGTGCACTACCCAACAACTCATTGTTTTCTACAATGGGGAGGTGCCGGTGTTGGGCTGCAGTGGACAAAGTCAGATGTCACATGACACCAGGTTATGGTCCAACAGGTTTATTCAATTAAAAATCACACAACACCAGGTTAGAGTCCAACAGGTTTAATTGGAAGCACACTAGCTTTCGGAGCAACACTCCTTCATCAGGTGATAGTCTACCACCTAATGAAGGAGCGTCGCTCCGAAAGCTAGTGTGCTTCCAATTAAACCTGTTGGACTCTAACCTGGTGTTGTGTGATTTTTAACTTTGTACACCCCAGTCCAACACCGGCATCTCCAAATGAGGTTTATTCAAAACCACAAACTTTCAAAGCGCTGCTCCTTCATCAGATGACGTCCTGATGATTAATTACTTTTTAATTGTGTTTTTCCTGAAGATGATTTACAAATAAGGCTTTGTAGTTGAAAAGTATTGATTTTTTTAATCAAGACTCTTAGTTTTTATCTTATTCTTTATTTTCAGAAATGTCTTCAGCTTCTGTGAATTAAAGTTGAACGATTTCTAATTGTATCAGACTGACCTCCTACTTCTGCTGACTTCATAATTTCAAGTATTTCAAATGGAGAAACCTTAGATTTCTCTAAAAGTGGACGAAAGACTATCATCTTGTGTCATTCCCTTTTCTTCTCTGTTTCTCATTTGCCCTTTTTAACACATTGGAGAACTCATTTGCTCTGAGTTGCTCTCCTGAATGATTTGCATAGATAAGGAGATGCCAGTGTTGGACTGTGATTAGATTAGATTAGATTACTTACAGTGTGGAAACAGGCCCTTCGGCTCAACAAGTCCACACCGACCCGCCGAAGCGCAACCCACCCATACCCCTAACCTAACACTACGGGCAATTTAGCATGGCCAATTCACCTGACCCGCACATCTTTGGACTGTGGGAGGAAACCGGAGCACCCGGAGGAAACCCACGCAGACACGGGGAGAACGTGCAAACTCCACACAGTCAGTCGCCTGAGTCGGGAATTGAACCCAGGTCTCTGGTGCTGTGAGGCAGCAGTGCTAACCACTGTGCCACCATGCTGCCCTCGGGTGACTGCCTGTGGTCGGCAAATTAAAAATCACACAACACCAGGTTATATCCAGGTACCTAAGTTTGCTATCTTCTTTCCAGCCCCACCCCCCACATTTATCTCTCCACCCTGGAAGCTTCCTGCCTCTATTCCTGATGAAGGGCTTTTGCCCGAAACGTCGATTTTTCCTGCTCCTCAGATGCTGTCTGACCTGCTGTGCTTTTCCAGCACCACTCTGATCTAAACACTGGTTTCCAGCGTCTGCAGTCCTCACTTTTGCCTATATCCAGGTACCTGACAAAGGAGCAGCGCTCTGAAAGCTCGTACTTCCTAATAAATCTGTTGGACTATAACCTGGTGTTATGTGATTTTTAACTCTATTTGCACGGGTTCAAATTGGAAAAATGGCATTGCACTTACCTTGCATTTAATGCAATAATTTCCATCGAGCAATGAAAATTATTATTTTCTCTCAAAAAACTGACTTTGAGTAAACTCTTCTATTGCCTTCCATTTTGTTTTCACTAATTTGTCAAATCATACTTCTGTTTTAATAATTCATTTACAGGTGCTGTTTTTACAAAGATTATGACATTCATTGGGTTAATATAGTGAACTAATCACAGAATCCCTGAGGTGTGGAAGCAGGTCATTTTGTCCATCAAGTCCACATTGACCTCTGAACAGCATCCCACCCAGATCCACCCACATCCTCTAGCCCTGTAACCCTGCATTTCCCATGGTCAATCCACCTAACTTGCACAACTTTGGACTGTTGGAGGAAACTATAGCACCCAGAGGAAACCCACACACGACATGGGGAGAATATACAAACTCTACACAGGCAGTCACCCGAGGCTGGAATCGAACCCAGGTCCCCAGCACTGTGAGGCAGCATGCTAAGTAATTAAGTTAACTAATTAATTCTGTGAATTTCTCCATTTGGAATATTTTGTCAGAAGTGTTGAAATTTTCACACTGCCCCTTTGGGTCTGAACTTACTGTGGGTGTGCAATAACTCCCACTGTATCCAAGATTTTAGATTAGATTAGATTACTTACAGTGTGGAAACAGGCCCATCGGCCCAACAAGTCCACACCGACCCGCTGAAGCGCAACCCACCCAGACCCCTACATTTGCCCTTTACCTAACACTACGGGCAACTTAGCATGACCAATTCACCTGACCCGCACATCTTTGTGGGAGGAAACCGGAGCACCCAGAGGAAACCCACGCAGACACGGGGAGAACGTGCAAACTCCACACAGTCAGTCGCCTGAGTCGGGAATTGAACCCGGGTCTCAGGCGCTGTGAGGCAGCAGTGCTAACCACTGTGCCACAGTGCCGCCCACATTTATGGATTTTCCTACTCATCATTCTGGTGAGACGGTTTGTGGTATAGATAATCTTTCCAACTATTTCTAGCTATTTGAACCTTCACAGAATGCCGCTGTTACTCGCAGAGTCCATGGACATGATGGCTGCTTCATCCACAGTGTCTCTGTGCACTCCTATGCTGTTGAATATTTAGAAACACACTCAGTTTTCTGACTGGAATTTGTCTTCTCTCTTCCCTTCGGTTGGTTGTGGCTTTTGTAGAACTGATTTGTTATTTTTCAGAATATCACCTCTGCCTGCTGCTGCCTCTGTGATCATCTGTACTCCAGCTAAGTGACACCCTAGATACCCACAGCTGTCATAACTCTCTATGTGTTGGGTTCTGTTGCAACCAGTGGGATACCTTGGAGTAGATTCACTGCTACCATTTGTTGCTAGTAATCTGGGCTAATGATACCATGTGGGGAAAGATGCCAACCAAAGCCTGATCTTGATGAACAGGAAATAGCTTACTTTCTAATAGTTAGTAGCCATTTATGTTACATATAAGACACATAATAATCACTTGTAAGACTTTCAGGCTCAACTTAAGTGTAAGGACATTATTATGTTAGCTGCATGCTGTTAACACGGGGAGGAATACCTGAAGCAGTACACTCAGTCTGGTGAAGATATACAGAGCCTGTGGGACATACAGTACTCTGGTTAGCTCCTCTCAGCAACAGGCCTTTATATCTGGATGGGTGGAGCTTATCTCATGATGCCAATTAACCCTTTCAGCAACTGGCTGCCTTCTCCTGCACCCATCGCTTTGCCAACTCCGTTTGTTCATTGGGGGTTGCCAGTTAGTGGCTAATTTAAGAGTGTGATCCCACCATTTGGTGTTCTGCCAATGTCAACATAGCTTGATGGCATATAGTCCTCAGCCACTCTTCATATGACAAGCCCTTCATCCCTGGGTTCATTCTTGTAAACCACCTCTGGACCCACTCCAAGGTCAGCACGCACTTCATTAGATATGGGGTCCAAATCTACTCAAAATATTCCAAATACAGTTTGACCAGAGACTTATACATCCTCAGCAGTACATCTCTGCTCTTGTATTCTAGCCCTCTCGAAATGAATGCTAACATTGCATTTGCCTTCCTAACATCTGAATCTACATGTTAACCTTAAGAGAATCCTGAATTAGGACTCCCAAATCCCTTTGTGCTTCAGATTTCTGAAACCTTGCCCCACTAAGAAAATAGTCTAAGCCTCTGTTCTTCTGACCAGGTGCATGGCCTCACACTTTCCCACAATACCAGGCAAGGATCTGACTGAGAGCTGTGCGATTGTGTTGGAACATCAGAATCTTAATGTGATGGAGTTTCCACTGACTTCCTGGCCACTCACCGTGAAAGTGATGCATGTGCTGTTTATAACCTAACACTCAGGTCACCCACAACGCTGATTCTATTTGTGTTTCCGTTTCTTACTCACTGCTTCACCTGTTCGTAATTCTTGGGTCTTGGAGGTTTGGAATGGGGTGGTTTTAATGTTGTTGCTTCAATACAAACCCTAAATCTGAGCCACAGCCAAAGGCAAACCTTCAATTTAAACATTACATGTGACTCACAAACAGCAACTTCATAGAATCTCTACAGTGTGGAAGCAGGCCATTTGGCCCATCGAGTCTAAACCAACCCCCTAAGAGCATCCCACTCAGACTCACATTATCCCTCTAATTCTGCATTTCTCATAGTCAGTCCACCTGATTTGCACATCTCTGGACTGTGGGAGGAAACTGGAGCACCCGGAGGAAACCCTTGCAGACACGGGGAGAATGTACAAACTCCACACAGACAGTCACCCAAGGCTGGAATCAACACCATACTGTCTTTGGTGGCTCAGTGGTTCGCACTGCTGTCTCACAGCACCAGGATCCCAAGTTTGATTCCTGTGAAGTTTGCACATTCTCCCCATGTCTGCATGGGTTTCCTCTGGGTGCTCTGGTTTCCTCCCACAGTCCAAAGATGTGCAGGTTAGATGAATTGACCATGCTAAATTGTCCATAGTGTTAGGTGTATTAGTCAGAGGGAAATAGGCCCAGGTGGGTTACTCTTCAGAGGGTCGGTGTGGACTGGTTGGGCCCAATGGTCTGCTGCACACTATAGGGGTAATAATTTAAAAATATACTTACCTAATTGTGCAATGTAGTTGTTTATATCTGACTCATGACCTCCACTTGCAAATTTGGATTGAAGGCAGCACGGGGTCTGAAATATGAGGCTGTATTTGGGCTTTCTACACTCACTGTGGGGATGGAGGTGGGGTCTCAGGTCCCCTGTACTTTGTAGATGATGTCCCTGCAGGCAGTTTATAACGTTATAATTATGACAGAGATATATTCAGTAAAGCATTGTCAGAGTGTGTGACAGTGACTAACTGTCTCCAAGTTTCTGTCATTATTAGCTGGAATAGCCAATGGTAATTCTGCCTTGCAAATTGTTACTATAAATATCTACTCTTGTTGATTTAATTCCACCCTCGGCATGCTATGGAAAACTGCGCTGTAGTACTCAGATCAGGGAGAGATTCTGTGAGGCTCTTTATAAAATTATAATAAAGTAGACTCTTGTCAATGATATTGAGAGGTACGGACAGTTTCTTTTGTTCATCAATGAGCATTGTTAAGGCAATGTATCATTGAAATGTCAGGGTAAAACTTGTTATGTGGACAGTTGTGATCTGTGAAGCATTTTATGGAATTGCGCATTGTGAGGAAGTCTGAATGAATTAAAATCTCTACAAACTGTTTCCCAGTTTAATATTGCTGCAGCTCCCTTACAACACTAACGTAGCTCACACAAAACTCAGGAATTGGTTAACTTGGCAGATTGGTTCACAACATAGAGTGATATCATCAGTGTAAGTTCAACTCCTGCTCCAACTGAGGCCACCATGAAGAAGTCTCCTCCTCAACCTCTCCCCTCGCCTGAGACATATTGACCCTCAGGTTAAAACTACCTCCAAATATCTCCAATCATAATCTCCGGATTACTGCCCGAGCCACGTGTCAATTGGCATAGGGATAAGAAAATTAGGGAAGTAAACACGTGGCTAAGGGATTGGTGTGGGAAAGAGGGATTTCACTTCATGGGGCATTGGCATCAGTTTTGGAACTGGGGGGATCTGTACCGTCGGGACGGTCTCCACCTGAACCGATCAGGTACCAATGTTCTAGCGAAGAGGATAAATAGGGTGGTCAGTAGGACTTTAAACTTCTGAGTTGGGGGGAAGGGAAAGTGAAAGCGACAGGGAGTATGGAGTTAAATGGAAAGATAAGCAACAGGATAGTATATGTGCAGGCGGATCTAAACTCGAGGCAGACTGGGAATGCAGCAAAAAGGAAGGATAACTTTGGACATCTTATGACTTCCAATATCTCCAATGATAAGAAAGTTAGCATTTAGGCACTTTACCTGAATGCTCGTAGCATTCTTAACAAAGCAGATGAACTAATGGCACAGATCATAGTGAATGATTATGATGTGGTAGGCATCACAAAGATGTGGTTACAGGGGGGTCAGGACTGACAGTTAAACCTCCAAGGATTTTCAACTTATCAAAAAGACAGGGAGTTGGGCAGAGGGGGTGGGGTGGCCTTGTTAGTTAAGAACAAAATTAAATCTATGGCACTGAATGACATAGCATTGGATGATGTGGAGTCTGTGTGGGTGGAATTGAGGAACCACAAAGCCAAAAAAACCATAATGGGGGTTATGTACAGACCTCCTAACAGGGGTCAGGACCAGGGGCGCAACATGTACCGGGAAATAGAGAAGGCATGTCAGAAAGGCAAGGAAACGGTGATCATGGGAGACTTCAATATGCAGGTGGACTGGGTAAATAATGTTGCCAGTGGATCCAAAGAAAGGGAATTCATGGAATGCTTACAGGATGGCTTTTTGGAACAGTTTGTCATGGAGCCAACAAGGGAGCAGGCTATTCTGGACCTAGTGCTATGTAATGAACCAGACTTTATAAAAAAACTGAAAGTAAGGGAACACTTAGGAAGCAGTGATCATAATATGGTAGAGCTCAGTCTGCAGTTTGAAAGAGAGAAGGCAAAATCGGATGTAATGGTGTTACAGTTAAATAAAGGTAATTACGAGGGCACAAGAGAGGAACTGACGAAAATAGACTGGAAGCAGAGCCTGGCGGGGAAGACAGTAGAGCAAAAATGGCAGGAGTTTGTGGATATAATTGAGGACAATGTACAGAGGTTCATCCCCAAGAAAAGAAAGATTATCCGGGGAGGGATTAGACAGCCATGGCTGACAAAGGAAGTCAGGAAATATATCAAAGAAAAAGAGAGATCCTATAAAGTGCCAAGAGCAGTGGGAAATCAAAAGATTGGGAAGGCTACAAAAACAAACAGAGGATAACAAAGAGAGTAATAAGGAAGGAGAGGATTAAATATGAAGGTAGGCTAGCCAGTAATATTACAAATGATAGTAAACGTTTCTTTCAATACGTAAGAAACAAACGACAGGCAAAACGTCGATTTCGCTGCACTTTGGTTGCTGCCTGAACTGCTGTGCTCTTCCAGCACCACTAATCTAGAATCTGGTTTCCAGCATCTGCAGTCATTGTTTTTACCCCAAAAGTAGACATTGGGCCACTTCAAATTGATGCTGGAAGCCTAGTGATGGGAGATTAGGAAATAGCAGGAGAACTTAATAAGTACTTTGAGTCAGTCTTCACAGTGGAAGACATGAGTAATATTCCAACAATTAATGGGAGTCAGGGGGCTGAGTTGAGTATGGTTGCCATTACAAAAGAGAAAGTGCTAGAAAAGCTAAAAGATCTTAAAATTGATAAATCTCCTGGCCCCGATGGGATGCACCCTAAAGTTCTGAGGGAGGTGGCTGAGGAAATAGCGAAGGCGTTGGTTGAGATCTTTCAAAAGTCACTGGAGTCAGGGAAAGTCCCGGATGATTGGAAGATCGCTATTGTAACCCCCTTGTTCAAGAAAGGATCAAGACAAAAGATGGAAAATTATAGCCAATTAGCCTAACCTCGGTTGTTGGTAAAATTCTAGAATCCATCATTAAGGATGAGGTTTCTAAATTCTTGGAAGAGCGGGGTAGGATTAGAACAAGTCAACATGGATTTAGTAATGGGAGGTCATGCCTGACAAACCTGTTGGAATTCTTTGAAGAGGTGACAAGTAGGTTAGACCAGGGAAACTCAGTGGATGTGGTCTATCTAGACTTCCAAAAGGCCTTTGATAAGGTGCCACACGGGAGGCTGCTAAGCAAGGTGAGGGCCCATGGTGTTTGAGGTGAGCTACTGGTATGGATTGAGGATTGGCTGTCTGACAGAAGCTGAAAATGTGTTGCTGGAAAAGCACAGCAGGTCAGGCAGCATCCAAAGAGCAGGAGAATCAACGTTTCGGGCATGAGCCCTTCTTCAGGAATCAGCATTCCTGAAGAAGGGCTCATGCCCGAAACATTGATTCTCCTGCTGTTTGGATGCTGCCTGACCTGCTGTGCTTTTCCAGCAACACATTTTCAGCTCTGATCTCCAGCATCTGCAGTCCTCACTTTCTCCTGTCTGACAGAAGGCAGAGAGTTGGGATAAAAGGTTCTTTTTCGGAATGGCAGCCGGTGACAAGTGGTGTCCTGCAGGGTTCAGTGTTGGGGCAGCAGCTATTCACATTATATATAAATGATCTGGATGAAGGGACTGGGGGCATTCTAGTGAAGTTTGCCGATGATACGAAGTTAGGTGGACAGGCAGGTAGTACTGAGGAAGTGGGGAGGCTGCAGAAGGATCTAGACAGTTTGGGAGAGTGGTCCAGGAAATGGCTGATGGAATTCAATGTGAGCAAATGCGAGGTCTTGCACTTTGGAAAAAAGAATACAAGCATGGACTACATTCTAAACAGTGAGAAAATTCATAAAGCCAAAGTACAAAGGGATCTGGGAGTGCTGGTCGAGGATTCTCTAAAGGTAAACATGCAGGCTGAGTCCGTGATTAAGAAAGCGAATGCAATGTTGTCATTTATCACAAGATGGTTGGAATATAAAAGCATCGTTGTGCTACTGAGACTTTATAAAGCTCTGGTTAGGCCCCATTTGGAGTACTGTGTCCAGTTTTGGTCCCCACTCCTCAGGAAGGACATACTGGCACTGGAACGTATCCAGCGGAGATTCACACGGATGATCCCTGGAATGGTAGGTCTAACATACGAGGAACGGCTGAGGATCCTGGGGTTGTATTCATTGGAGTTTAGAAGATTAAGGGAAGACTTAATAGAAACTTACAAGATAATACATGGTTTGAAAAGGGTGGACGCTAGGAAATTGTTTCCGTTAGGCGAGGAGACTAGGACCCGTGGACACAGCCTGTGAATTAGAGGGGGTCAATTCAGAACAGAAATGCGGAGACATTTCTTCAGCCAGAGAGTGGTGGGCCTGTGGAATTCATTGCCGTGGAGTGCAGTGGAAGCCGGGACGCTAAATGTCTTCAAGGCCGAGATTGATAGATTCTTGATGTCAAAAGGAATTAAGGGCTACGGGGAGAATGTGGGTAAGTGGAGTTGAAATGCCCATCAGCCATGATTGAATGGCGGAGTGGACTCAATGGACTGAATGGCCTCACTTCCACTCCTATGTCTTATGGCCTTATGATCTCTCACTAATGAGAGAACAGTCTTATTGTGACTATACCTTTACCCAAGGTCATTTAGTGATGCAATCCAGAAGTTGAATGTTATTGATATTTAAAAGAACACATTTTAACAATGTCTTCCACCTTGCTGTCATCAGTATTTGGAACATATGCCAATGTTTTGGGAAATAGTATTTTAGTCCATGAGAGGAGAGAGCAGATTGGTTGGCAAGTGGACTCTGATTGGTCAAGGTGTTGCCAAGGAGATGCACCAGTTAGATAGTGACTACCAATATTTAAATTTAAACCAGGCAGACTGATTCTGATTGGTCAAGACATTACCCTGAAGAATGTGACAGAGAATAGCTGTCACCTATTTAGTTGAATGGAATACTGTCTGCACAGTGCAAGAAAGTGCACCACATTGGGAGCATGACTTACGATCATTAATTGGTCCATCAGTATCATTATTGGTGCCCTCCGGGTATTCATCAAATGGTCACTGTGTGTTGAGCTGGTTGGGTACAGGCAGTGTATTATAAACAGCCAACACAACATGCTAGTATAAAAACAAGGTGCTCTGAAGAAGTCAGATCAGACTCGAAACATAAATGCTATTTCTCTCTCCTTACACCACTGCTGCTGCCGAGTTTCTCCAGCACTTCTTCATTTTATTTCAGATTTCCAGCCTTGGCAGTATTTTACTTTTATTCCTAGTTTGAGACTGGCCACGGGGTGAAGTTTAGCGTTAACCACCTTGAAACAGCTGGTTTACCAGCTGGGGTTCTTGCGGTTAACATAGTTAAGACTAGTTTACCAGGATATTGGCTTGGCATTCGGAACAGAGTGAGAAGAATTCTCATGGATTAGTCAGTATACAGTTATCTGATTAATCATTAACATTGGCAGTGCATGAGCCTATTGTGGAGTTTAAATATTAAATTACTGATCCGGGCACTGATGGTTAACTTGCCACGATCAGATACACTGTCTGGTGCCAGTTTAACCCTTCATGTTCTGACAGAGACTGGTATATTGCTCATCAACTAACAAGCACCTACATGAGAAACCATTCTATAGTATCATAGAACCCTAGAAATGATACAGCCATTTGGCCCATCCTATTCATGATGACCCACAGACACCCGGATGTCCTTTCTCATTTCGTCTTCCTGCACACGGCCTACAGCCCTGCAGCTTATAGCACCTACAGATCCAGGTACCTTTTCAAAGAGTTTAGAGTCTCTGCCTCCACCACCAACTCAGGCGGTGCATTCCAAACACCCACCCCCCCTCCGTGGAACAAAATGATTTAATCACGTGGAGAGATTGGCAAAGCTGGGGTTGTTACCATTGAGCAGAGAAAGTTCCCGGGATATTTGATAGAGGTTTTCAAAATTATGAGGTGTTTTCAACTGAGCAGATAAGGAGATAAATAGGAAGATGTGACTGAGGAGTAAGAGTACGCCATTCAGCCCTTCAACCTGTTCCATCATTCAGTCAGATCACAGCAAAACTGGCCGTGGCTTCAACTCCATTTCCCTGGAGCCCCCCCATAATCTCTCAAGCCTCCTCTCTATCAGAAATCATCGAACTCAGCCTGGAACACGTTCAAAGATCCCACCTCTGCTGTGAAGGCTTCTGCCACAGGGAAAATCACTGACCGGGGAGACAAATTTTGGCATGTCGAGCAAAAGCATTGGGAGGAGATGAGGAAATGTTTTTGAAAGAAATGGAAACAAACCAGAGAAGAACCATTGGAGTTGAGACGTTAACCCAGTTTCTCTCTCCACACACGGCATTGCATTTCTTCAGCACTTGTTGTTTTTATTTCCAATGTTTCCAGATGCCGTTAGCTGTTGTGAAATGGAAAGCACTGCCTGAAGGGATGATGGAAACTGATTTAATAATAACTTCAAAAAATATCTGTAAAGGAAAAGATGACAGGGCGCTGAAGAAAGAGTAGAGATTAACGTGAATTGGACACTAGATAGAGATGTCACACAACATTGCGTGATAAGAGCTCCTCTGAGCTGGATAGTTTTATTAGAAATCTGTTGGATAAACCATATTAAATCCTACGGATTTGATTTAAACAGAAATTGTTTACCGTGGAAAGAAAGGGAACAGGATGGGTCTGGCTGACTCATTCAGGATCAACAATTACCTTTTACTAACTGGCATTGTCCAATTAAAGTTGTGTTTGTTATTGCAGCTGCTGTGATTATCACACGGTCCTGAATGACAGCCAATGGGGAGATGGCAGAGTCAGCAGGAACCGAGTGGAGACATTAGGGATCAAGCAGGCAGTATCCTTCCTGTTCAGCCTACGGTACTGTATCCATCCGTCACATAATCCCTACAGTGTGGAAACAGACCATTCAGCCCATCGAGTCCACACAGACCTTCTGAAGAGAATTCTGTTGCCCTACCCCTTAACCTTTCATTTCCCCTAGCTAACCCACCTACAGGATAATTTAGCATGGCCAGTCCACCCTAACCTACACACCTTTGGACGATGGGAGGACCTGAAGGAAACCCACAGACAAGGGGAAAATGTGCAAACTCCACACAGACAGTCACTTGAGGCTGGAATTGAACCCGGGTCCTGGCACTGTGAGGCAGCAGTGTTAACCACTGAGCCACCGTGTCACCCCTCAATAACTACATGTCTAATGTTCAGAGTTAACTGACAGAGTCAAGCAATTAAATATTGGCAAATATGCACTAAAAACATTGCTGCTGTGAATTTACAATTGGAATTAATTCCTGTGTTCAATTGACAATAAATGCAAGTAACTAATTTAAATCAGAGAATGGACAGAAAGCAGAGTCAGCTCCTATCTTCTATGTTTATATATAGGTCCCAGAGATGCTTCTTCTGTGCTGTTGTGTTTCTGTTTTTATTTCAGATTTCCAGCAGCTTCAATTCTTTACGGATTAATTTAGACCCAGGTTAGAATCTCACCTGTTCCAGAGATATGTAATAGCAGGATCAGGCGAAGTTGGTTACACAGTTCCTGTGGTATTATTCCTGTTAATCGGACTCTGAGTGGACTGCGAGGATGGAGAATGTGAATAGACTGGGTGGGGTGTGGGTTCAGACTGGAGTGTGAGATTTGTGTGAAACCTGTCTCATCTGCCAACCTGCTGCAACACTCCCAATGAATAGGCACTGTAGCTGGTTATAGGCAGCTGTGTCTGTAACTGCAGATCTCTCCGAGCCAGTCTACTCCTCATATCATTCTGAGTTGAGCAGTGGGTAATTATTCCAGTCCGGAGGGGACTTTTTTCTGAACTTGTCCCCTTTATGCTTCAGGGCAGAACATCATGAAGATGCCAGTCAGTTCTTGATGCCTCTGTTTCTACTGACCAGCACCCCCTCCCCCCCACCACCTCACTCTCCAAGTAGAGGATACTCTCCAGCTGCTGTGCCACCCACTGCTGTTTCGAACTAGCTCCTGGGACGTGTTAAAGACTTTAACAGCCAACTGCCAGGAAGTTTAACATGATGTCAGCCACTTACCTAACAGATTATTAATGTATAGCCTGGCCTTCCCTTTCATTGTTCTCCTGAGATTTGAACAGTTTGGTGGAAAACACCACACAATAATTACAGCTTCTGCTGTGTGTGGGTCCTGTGATCAAACTAGAATGTTCTTTGTTTGCTCTGTGTCTCCCAGGAAGGAAGGGACAGGTAAATATTCCCTCCTAAAGCCCAGGTCTTGTGAGGATAGACCAGATGCCTGTTTACTGAGGGAGGAAGATGCAGTGATTCAGACTCAGCTGGAGGGGTTAGATTAGATTAGATTACTTACAGTGTGGAAACAGGCCCTTCGGCCCAACAAGTCCACACTGACCCTCCGAAGAGCAATCCACCCAGACCCATTCCCCTACATTTACCCCCTCACCTAACACCATGGGCCATTTAGCATGGCCAATTCACCTAACCTGCACATCCCTGAACTGTGGGAGGAAACCGGAGCGCCCAGAGAAAACCCACGCAGACCTGGGGAGAATGTGCAAACTCCACACAGACAGTTGCCCAAGGTGGGAATTGAACCCGGGTCTCTGAGACAGCAGTGCTGACCACTGTGCCACCCTGCCGTCCTTGTTTGCACAGCTCCTGAAACTCCACCCTTGCAGCTCCGAACTCTGATTTAGAATCTGCCCCTCTCTCCTTTCTGCTCGGAGGGGTCCTCCTGTACTGCCCTGCCTGCAGCTATCTCTCTGCAGAATCGCTACCACATCACATGCCTTCTCTGCTGCCTACCCTCTGCCAGCTGAAAGTTTAGGCATTTCCTCACAGCTGAAGGTAAAGAATTAGTGGGCTCGTTTTTCAAATTAAGAAAGGTTTTCATTTTTAAAGCACCTTTTCTGACCTCAGTGTAGTAGCACCCTCTGGTGGCCATTCTTATATAAGAGCAGATGGTGAGATGGTTGTCAATGGGTTTTAGTTTAACATTGAAGATAGGGACAGGAGTAAGCCATTTAACATGTTGTATCTACGCTGCCAGTTAATGTGATCACGGATGATCATCGACCTCTTAATCAACGCCTTAATTCCATCCTCCCCCCATACATCGTGATCATTTTTGCCACAGATGCTACATCTACCTGTTTCTTGAAACATAATGACCCCGACCCATTTCTGTGATAGTGAATTTCACAGTCACCACTCTCTGAGTAAGGAATTTTTTCTCATCTCAGTTCTAAGAGGTATACTGTTTACTCTTAAAGTATGATCCCTGGTTCTGGGCTCCCCCCACAATCAGGAACATCCCTCCTGCATCTAACCTGTTAGAATTTTATAGGTTTCAATTGCAGTAAGACATCTGTGCTCCTGGACTGAATCCTCTCACTGTGAAGGCCAATGTACCATTTACCTTCTTCACTGCCTGCTGCACCTGCATGCTCACCTTCAGGGACTGGTGTTCAAGGACACCCAGGTCTTGTTGAATATTCCCCTCTCTCAATTTTCAGCCAATCAAATAGTAATCTGCCTTACGGTCTTTGCTATCAAAGTGGATGACATCACATTTATCCCCATTATCCTGTGTCAGTTGGGTATTTACCCACTCACCCAGCCTGTCCAAATCACCCTGCAATATCTCTCCATCCTCCTCACAACTCACCCTCCCACCCAGGAGCTTTGTGTTGTCTGCAAGTTTTGAGATATCACATTTCGTTTCCTCATCTAAATCATTAATATACAATGTGAATGGCTGGGGTCCTCGTACCAATCCCTGCAGTACCCCACGAGTCACTGCTTGTCGTTCACAGAACAACCCATCTACACTCACTCTTTGTTTCCTTTCTGCTAAACAATTTTCTTTCACCCTCAGTACACTGCCCCAAGCCTGTGTGCTTTAATGTTACACATTAATCTCTGATGTTGGACTGTGTTGAAAACCTTCTGAAAGTCCAAATAAACCACATCCACTGGCTCCCTGATTAACTCTACTACATCCATGAAGAACAAAGAATAGTACAGCACAGGAACAGGCCCTTCGATCCACCAAGACTGCTCCAACACATGATGCCTTTCTGATCCAAAAACCTTTTGACCCTACACGGTCCATACACATCTATTTCCCACCTTTGTTACCTGTCAAGATGCCTCTTTAACATTGCTATTGTATCCACCTCCACCAGGTTTCTCCAACCTCTCCCCGCAGCTAATACCCTCCATCCCAGGCAACATCCTGGCAAACCATTTCTGCACCCTCTTATAAAACCTCCACATCCTCTGGTAGTATAGCAACCAGAACTGTACACAATATTTTGAATGTGGCCTAATGAAAGTTCAATACAGCTGCAACACGATTTGTCAATGTTTGCCAGAGTACTCTATACCCTGGTTAAAGCACAGCAGGTCAGGCAGCATCCAAGGAACAGGAAATTCGATGTTTCGGGCAAAAGCCCTTCATTCCTGATGAAGGGCTTTTGTCTGAAATGTCGAATTTCCTGTTCCTTGGATGCTGCCTGACCTGCTGTGCTTTGACCAGCAACACATTTTCAGCTCTGATCTCCAGCATCTGCAGACCTCACTTTTTACTCTATACCCTGACCAATGAGGGCAATCATGTAACATGTCTTTTTGACCACCTTATCCATTTGTGTTGCCACTTTCAGGATACTGTGAACTCTACACCCAAATCCTTCTGTATGTGAACACTTCTAAGGCTTCTTCCAAAATATATCACCTCACATTTGCCTAGTTTAAATTCCATCTGCCATTTCTCTGCCCAAATCTCCAGCCTAGATCAGAGTGTGGTGCTGGAAAAGCAGAGCAGGTCAGGCAGCATCCGAGAAGCAGGAAAATCGATGTTTCGCGCCAAAGCCCTTCATCAGGAATAGAGCTCCAGCCTATCTATATCCTGCTTTATCTTCTGGCAATCCTCCCCACTATCTAATCCTTGTGCTATCCACAAACTTACTAATCTGATTGCCTACATTCTCCACCATTTATACATATATGACAAATAACAGGGATCCCAGCATTGATCCCTGCAGGACACCACAGCTCACAGATCCCCAATCAGAAAAACACCTTCCCACTGCTACTCTCTGTCTTCTATAACTAAGTCAGGTCTGTATCCATCTTACCAGCTCAGTTTGGATCCCATGGGACTGCACTTTCTGTACGGGATCTTGTCAAAGGCCATGCTCAAGTCCAGGGAGACAACATCTGCCGCCTTGCCCTCATCAATCATTTTTGTCACTTCCTCAAAAAAAACTCAATCAAGTTTGTAAGACACAACCTTCTCCAAACAAAGCCATGCCGCCATATTTTTTCCAAATTATGAATAAACCCTGCCCCTCGGAATCTTCTTCAATAATTTACCTACCACCGATGTGAGGTTCACCAGCCTGTAATTTCCTGGATTATCCTGTTGCCCTCCTGAAACAAAGGAACAATGTTGGTTATTCTCCAGCCCTCTCGGACCTCTCCTCTGACCGAAGAGGATAGAAAGATTTTGTACAAGGACCCAGCAATTTCCTCATCTGCCACCCTCAGCATTCTGAGAGAGAATGCCACCCTCAGCATTCTGAGATACGTCCCGTCAGGTCCTGGGGACACGTCTACCTTAATGCTTTTCCAAACACCCAGCATCTCCTCCATTTTTGTATTGACATGCCCTACAGAATCAACAGACCCATCTCTAGACTCACCATCCACCATGTCCTTGCAGTAGATTTAACAAGCATGATTTCCCTTTTGTAAATCCACGCAGACTGGGGCTGATCCTCCCGTTGTCTTCTCAGTGCTCTGACATAAAATCCTTAATAATTCACTCTTGCACATTCCCCACTTCTGACATCAGACTCCCTGGCCTATAATTTCCTGTTTTCTCTCAACTTTCCTTTTTAACTAATGGGATCACATTAGCTACTCTCCAATCTGTTCCAGAGTATATCCCACCAATGGATCCACTATTTTTGGGACCATGTTCTTCAGTATGCTGGGCTATAGATGAATCTGCCTTGGGGATTTTACTCCAATCAATTCCCCCAACATCATTTCCCTAATCATACTGATTTCCTTCGGTTCCTCTCTCTCACTAAACGCTGCATTACCCCACATTTTTGGGATTTATTAAAAAACATTTTTGAGGGATGTGGGCGTTGCTGGCTAGACCAGTATTTATTGCCCATTCCTAGTTGCTCCTTGAGAAGGTGGGGGTGAACTGCCTTCTTGAACTGCCAGAGTCCATGTGCTGTAGGTAGACACACAATACCTTCAGGGAGGGAATCCTAAATTTTGACCCAGCGACAGTGAAGGAACGGCAATATATTTCCAAGTGAGAACGGTGAGTGCAGAACCTGAAGGTGGTGGTGCTCCCATGTATCTGCTGCTCCTGTCCTTGAAGATATAAGTGGTCGTGGGTTTGGAAGGTGCTGTCTGAGGATCTTTGGTGAATTTCTGCAGTATATCTTGTAGATAGCACACACTGCTGTGACTGAGCATTGGTGATGGAGGGAGTGAATGTTTATAGATGTGGTGCCAATCAAGCGGCTGCTTTATCCTGGATGGTGTCAACCTTCCTGAGTGTTGTTGGAGCTGCCCCCATCCAGGCAAGGGGGGAGTATTCCATCACACTCCTGACGTGTGCCTTGTAGATGGTGGACAGGCTTTGCGGAGTCAGGAGGTGAGTTACTCAGATAGTCATAGAGTCCTGCATCACGGAGACAGGCCCTTCAGCTCAAACTGGTCCATGCTGACCAAAACATCCATCCATGCTAACCCCATTTCCCTGCACTTGGCCCATATCCTTCTAATCCTTCCCTATCCATGTATTTGTCCAAATGCCTTTTAAATGTTGTTAATGTACCCGCCTCAACCATTTCCATTGGCAGCTCATTCGATTTGCGTACCACCCTCTATGTGAATAACATTGCCCCTCAGGTTCCCTTTTATTCTTACCCCTCTAATCTTAAACTGATGCCCTCTAGTCCTCGATTCCCCAACCCTGGGAAAAACTGAGTGCATTCACCCTATCCTTGCCTCTCATTATCTTATATACTTCGATAAGATCACCCCCTCATTTTGTCCTACACTCAAAATGAAAAAGTCTTAACTTGTCAACCTCTCCCTTTACCTCAGACCATTGAGACCTGGCAACGTCCTAGTAAATTTCTTTTGCATTCTTTCCAGTTTGATAACATCCTTCATATAGCAAGGTGACCAAAATTGAACACAATACTCTAAATGCGGCCACACCAATATCCTGTACAACTGTAACATAGCTTCCCAACTTCTACACTCAGTGCTCTGACTGATGAAGGCCAGTGTGCCTAAAGGCTCCCTCCCTGCCCTGTCTACCTGGGACTCCACTTTCAGAGGACCGTGCACCTGAACTCCAAGGTCCCTCTGTTCCACTACACTCCTTAAGGCCCTACCATTCACCATGAAACTCCAACCTTGATTTGACTTCACAAAATGCAAGACCTCACATTATAGATATTAAACTCCATTTGCCATTTCTCAGCCCACTTCCCCAGCTGATCAAGGTCCTGCTGCAATTTCTGATGATCTTCCTCACTGTCCATGATACCACCTATTTTTGTGTCATCTGCAAACTTACTAATGATGCCTTGTACATTCTCATCCAAATCACTGATATAGATAACAAACAGGAATGGGCCCAGCACTGACCCCTGAGGGTTGTCACAGCATTCCTAGCTTCTGACCTGCTTTCATAGCCATTGTGTTTATATGGTGAGTCCAGTTGAATTTCTGGTCAATGATAACCCCCAGGATGTTAATAGTGGGGATTCAGTGATGTTAACACCATTGAATGTCAAGGGGCGATGTTTACATTGTCTCTTATTTGTAACAATCATAGCCTAGCATTTGTGTGGTGCGAATATTACTTTCTACTTGTCAGCCCAAGCCTGGATATTGTCCAGATCTTGTTGCAGTTGAACCTGGACTGCTACAGTACCTGAGGCGAATACCCCCACTTCTGACCTCATTGATGAAGCAGCTGAAGATGGTTGGGCCTGGGACGCTACCCTGAGGAGCTCCTGCAGAAATGTCCTGAGCTGAGATGACTGACCCCCAACAACCACAACCTTCTTCCCATGTGTCAGGTATGACTCCAGCCAGTGGAGAGTTTGCCCCCTGGATTCCCATTAATTCCAGTTTTGCCAGGGCTCCTTTCTGCCCCACTCAGTCGAATTCAGCCTTGATTCTCAAGGGCTGTCACTCTCATCTCACCTCTGGAATTCAGCTCTTTTGACATTTTTGGGATGTTATTTTTGTCTTCCTTTGTGAAGTTAGAACCAAATATAATCAGTCTGCCATCCCTTTGTTCCTTTTTATTACCTTTCCTGTTTCTAGTCCTCAGAGACCTACACTTGTTTTTGTTAATCTTTTCCTCGTCACATACCTATAGGCCCCGTTATCCTCAGTTTGTATGTTCCCCACAAGTTTACCCTTGTGTCCTCTCTTGCCTCTTAGTCACTCCCTTTGTCCAAATTGAATTGAAATCGCTCCCAGTTCTCAGGTCTGTTGCCCCTTCCTTGGATCTAATGCAGTCACTGATTCCCTTTGTTAACAGGATCAGGCCCCATTTCCCATTCTGTTTTTGTACCAGGAAGGAATGAACTATTGTTGCATTTCCTCTATGAACTCTTCAAATGTTTGCCTGTCCACCATCATTCCTATTATTAAGAACTGCAGTCTATCGCAGCCAACGGATGCATCTTATCATCGCAGTTTCCTTCCTTTGGATTCACGATCCTCAACTCAGAATCCACAATGTCACCCTCCACCATAATGAAGAGCTCTACTATATTATGCTTACTCTTCCCCAAGGAGCCTCACACAGCTTGATCGCCAATTCTTTTTTTCTCATTGTACAATACGCAGTCTAGAATGGCTCCAGCTGGTTCCGCAATGTATTGATCCAGAAAAGTATTTGGTACACACTTGAGGAATCCTTCCTCGATGTTATTATTACTGATTTGATTTACCAAATCTATATGCAGATTAAAGTGACCCAGAATTACAGCTGGACTGGTATTGCTTGCATCTCAAATTGCCTGTTTAATGCCCAAAATTGCATAGATATTACCATTACCGTTTGCTGGCGAGTTTTATATACAACACCCACTGTCATTTTCTGTCCCTCATCATTTCCAAGCTCTGCCCAAACAGACTCCACTTCACTGGAGCTAAGATCCTTCCTCACTATTGTGTTCATGTCCTCTTTGACAAGCAATGCTACCTCATTTCCTTTTCCTCTTTGACCATTGTTCCAAAAAACTGGATATTCAGTTCCTATCCCTGGACACCCTGCAGCCACACTCACGAAGCTTGAAACCCTGCGCTTGGTACCATTTCTCTAGCCATAGATGGGACTGGGTCAGCTAGAGTTTTTAACTCTCCCTCAAGCTGATCTAGAGTTTTGATGAATATGAGTGATCTCTATGAAACTCACAACTTACTTGAAGGGATAGACAGTGTTGATGTGGGTGAGATGTCTCCCCTGGGTGGGGAATGGAGATTCAGGGGAAACAATTAAAAAATAGAGCAGATATCACAAGCTGAGGAGAAATTGCTTTAGTCAGAGTGCTGTGAACCTTTGGAATTCTGTACTCCAGAGGACCGCGGAAGGTCAATCTTTGAGTATGTTTAAAGTAGAGATTGATAGAATTCTCATTACCAGCTCTGTACAGGTTTATGGGAATAAGGTCAGCTCAAAGTTTGTGAGAAGATTTGTAGCTCGGCTGCTCGTTGTTGTGGTTCTGTTCACTGAGCTGGGAATTTGTGTTGCAGACGCGTCGTCCCCTGTCTAGGAAAGATCACAGAAGAGCTTCACAGGAGGCTCCCAAGTACTGAGGATGTCACCTAGACAGGGGACGAAACGTCTGCAACACAAATTCCCAGCTCGGCGAACAGAACCACAACAATAAGGTAAGCTAGAGCGTATTGAGTGGTAGGGAGCATTTGATGGGCTGAATGACTGATTCCTGTTCCTACCTGTATCAGTCTGTTTCCGTTATATCACCTTAATAACTTGATACTTTCCTCGTTTCTCTGCATTGCCTGAAAATTCAGCCACCATGCCTTCAAATCTCTCAGCAACATCATTGATATTAATTGTAAAAACCTGAGGGTCTGGGATAGAGCCATGTGGGATCCCACTCTTTATACCCTGATCTCGGACTAAGCCCCACTCTCTGCAACTGGATCCTCAGTTTCCTGACCCACAGACCACAATCAGTGAAGATTGGGGACAATATTTCATTGTCATTAACACTCAACACTGGAGCCCCCCCAGGGGTGCGTACTCAGCCCCCTACTCACTGTATACCCATGACTGCATCGCCAAATACCAGACTAATGTCATTTACAGGTTTGCCGATGACACCACCATAGTCAGTCGAATCTTAGATGGGAATGAAACAGACTACAGTCGGGAGGTGGAAGACTTGGATGTATCACTACCTGGTACGGTAACTGTACCATTCAAGATTGGAGATGTTTACAGAGAGTGATGAACTCAGCCCAGGCAATCACAAAGGCCGACCTCCCATCTATAGAATCCATCTACCATGCCCAGTGTCAAGGAAAGGCCACCAGCATTCTCAAAGATCCATCCCACCTTGGCAATGTTTTTCTACAACCTCTACCATCGGGGAGAAGGTACAGAAGCCTGGACACACACACCAGCCGGTTTCAAAACAGTTTCTACCCTCTTGTTGTTAGAATACTGAATGGATTCACAAATTCGCCTGTACCTGTATTTTTGTTTTTACCGCTGTTTATCTATTATTTACTATCTATGCTACTTAACTCTGTGATCTGCCTGTATTGCTCTCAAGACAAAGTTTTTCACTGTGCCTCGGTGCACATGACAATAAATTGAATTCAATTCAATGAAGAAGAACAATCGATTTCAATTAGATGCTCATTGAACTTTTAGCATTTTGAATGTAACATATGGTCGAAGATCGAACACAGTAACTATGGTCCTTGATTGGTCACGGTGAGAAACTTGTGGTTTAATCATGATAGTTGTGACTTCTTTCTGTAAGTAAGTATCTGGGTTTTCCGGTAACGAAGTAACGAGAACATTATTTGTTTCTCCCAAGATCATAACACTGGAAAATTCAGAGCTGCACTAACTGTTCAAATTATTGTTTTATGGTGAAGGAGATCGAGCCAGATGTAATAAAACTAAGGGGCGGTGTTAAAAAAGGAGGTGGAAGAAGTTGGTGAATTATTCATACATCATGACCTCAGACTAAAGATTCCCATTTATATGTTGTACAAATTGTTCACATTACAGCTCGTCACAACATGAATTAATAGGTGTGTATCAAAACTCACAATGTACCTCAACAATGACACACAGACAGGTTTGTTCAAATCTCTCAACAGATGGAACACTGTAAGCCTCTTTGAATTGTTTACAACAAACAATGACTTTAAATTGCATTTATATTTTGTATTTTGTGTGTTAAGAATGGGGAAACATGATGTTGTTTCATTTTAGGTTTGTTTTGCAAGTGACGATGGGAAGCTTGGAGATCTGAAATAGTAACCGTAAATGCTGGAGAAACACGGCAGGTCAGTCAATGTCAGTGAGAGAGAAACACAGTTAATGTTTCAGGTCAATGGCCCTCTGTCAGAACTGGAAGATACCAGGAATGTTCCAGGAAGTTGGAAAGTTCACACTTTCCATTTCTGATGAAAGGTCATTGACCTTGCTCTCTCTCGGTTGTGAAGTGCTTTGGGATCTGCTGAGGCTGTGTACTTCCTTTAGCTGAAAGTGTTTGCATCTGGAAAGCAGCTTTAGCCACACTGTCCAGAACACTATCCAGGAAGGCACACTCTTCAAAGGAGGGCAGAGAGCTTTGTAGCTCCCTAACCACCATTCCACCCTCAACCAAGACCAGCCAATATAAAAAAAATCCAAACCCTCACCGGAGGACTGTTTATGGGATCTTGCTGTGTACAAAATAGTTGCATCTTTTTATTTTGTGCTTAAAGTACTCTGAATTGGTTCATTAATGACCTCACAGTTAAAAAAATAAATAAATGTAGAGTCTATTTTAGCTGAAAATGAGTCACTGGAAAAGCGCAGCAGGTCAGGCAGCATCCAAGGAGCAGGAGAATCGATGTTTCGGGCATGAGCCCTTCTTCAGGAATGAGGAGAGTGTGCCAAGCAGGCTAAGATAAAAGGTAGGGAGGAGGGACTTGGGGGAGGGGCGTTGGAAATGTGATAGGTGGAAGGAGGTCAAGGTGAGGGTGATAGGCCGGAGTGGGGTGGGGGCGGAGAGGTCAGGAAGAAGATTGCAGGTTAGGAGGGCGGTGCTGAGTTCGAGGGTTGGGACTGAGACAAGGTGGGGGGAGGGGAAATGAGGAAACTGGAGAAATCTGAGTTCATCCCTTGTGGTTGGAGGGTTCCTAGATGGAAGATGAGGCGCTCTTCCTCCAACTGTCGTGTTGTTATGGTCTGGCGATGGAGGAGTCCAAGGACCTGCATGTCCTTGGTGGAGTGGGAGGGGGAGTTGAAGTGTTGAGCCACGGGGTGGTTGGGTTGGTTGGTCCGTGTGTCCCAGAGGTGTTCTCTGAAACGTTCCACAAGTAGGTGGCCTGTCTCCCCAATATAGAGGAGGCCACATCGGGCGCAGCGAATGCAGTAAATGATGTGTGTGGAGGTGTAGGTGAATTTGTGGCGGATATGGAAGGATCCCTTGGGGCCTTGGAGGGAAGTAAGGGAGGAGGTGTGGGCGCAAGTTTTGCATTTCTTGCGATTACAGGGGAAGGTGCCGGGAGTGGAGGTTGGGTTGGTGGGGGGTGTGGACCTGACGAGGAAGTCACAATGGATTAGTCTTTTTGGAACACTGATAGGGGAGGGGAGGGAAATATATCCCTGGTGGTGGGGTCCGTTTGGAGATGGCGGAAATGACGGCGGATGATATGATGTATATGGAGGTTGGTGGGGTGATAGGTGAGAACCAGTGGGGTTCTGTCTTGGTGGCGATTGGAGGGGCGGGGCTCAAGGGCGGAGGAGCGGGAAGTGGAGGAGATGCGGTGGAGGGCATCATCGACCACGTCTGGAGGGGAATTGCAGTCTTTAAAGCAGGAGGCCATCTGGGTTGTACAGTGTTGGAACTGGTCCTCCTGGAAGCAGATGCGATGGAGACGAAGGAATTGGGAATATGGGATGGCGTTTTTACAGGGGGCAGGGTGGGAGGAGATTGAGACGGTCCAGGTAAATTTGAGGTCGGGGTGGAAGGTGTTAGTGAAGTGGATGAACTGTTCAACCTCCTCATGGGAGCACGAGGCAGCGCCGATACAGTCATCGATGTATCGGAGGAAAAGGTGGGGGTGGTGCCAGTGTAGCTCCACAACTCAGACTCCTCCCTCCCCTTCCTAGACCTCTCTATATTTATCTTGGGTGATCGAATCAACACAGATATTTACTATAAACCGACCGACTCCCACAGCTACCTAGACTACACCTCCTCCCACCCTGTCCCCTGTAAAAACACCATCCCATATTCCCAATTTCTTCGTCTCTGCCGCATCTGCTCCCAGGAGGACCAGTTCCAATACCGAACAACCCAGATGGCCTCCTTCTTCAAAGTCCGCAAATTCCTCCCAGACATGATCGACGATGCCCTCCACCGCATCTCCTCCACTTCCTGCTCCTCCGCCCTTGAGCCCTGTCCCTCCAATCGCCACCAGGACAGAACCCCACTGGTCCTCACCTACCACCCCACCAACCTCCATATTCATCGTATCATCCGTCGTCATTTCTGCCACCTCCAAATGGACCCCACCACCAGGGATATATTTCCCTCCCCTCCCCTATCAGCGTTCCGAAAAGACCACTCCCTCCGCGACTCCCTTGTCAGGTCCATACCCCCTACCAACCCAACCTCCACTCCCGGCACCTTCCTCAACAATCACAAGAAATGCAAAACTTGCCCCAACACCTCCCCCCTCACTTCCCTCCAAGGCCCCAAGGGATCCTTCCATATTCACCACAAATTCACCTGCACCTCCACACACATCATTTACTGCATCCGCTGCACCCGATGTGGCCTCCTCTATATTGGGGAAACCAGCCGCCTACTTGCGGAACGTTTCAGAGAACACCTCTGGGACACCCGGACCAACCAACCCAACCACCCCGTGGCTCAACACTTCAACTCCCCTTCCCACTCCACTAAGGACATGCAAGTCCTTGGACTCCTCCATCGCCAGACCATAACAACACTACGGCTGGAGGAAGAGCACCTCATCTTCCGCCTAGGAACCCTCCAACCACAAGGGATGAATGCAGATTTCTCCAGTTTCCTCATTTCCCCTCCCCCTACCTTGTCTCAGTCCCAACCTTCAAACTCAGCACCGCCCTCCTAACCTGCAATCTTCTTCCTGACCTCTCCGCCCCCACCCCACTCCGGTCTATCACCCTCACCTTGACCTCCTTCCACCTATCGCATCTCCAACGCCCCTCCCCCAAGTCCCTCCTCCCTACCTTTTATCTTAGCCTGCTGGACACACTTTCCTCATTCCTGAAGAAGGGCTCATGCCCGAAACGTCGATTATCCTGCTCCTTGGATGCTGCCTGACCTGCTGCGCTCTTTCAGCGACACATTTTCAGCTCTGATCTCCAGCATCTGCAGACCTCACTTTCTCCTAGGGTCTATTTTAGGCAGGTTTCATTCCAGAATTAGATTTCTGCAGAATTAAAATCCTGAACCAACTGCCTCTTTAATCAGCCTTTTGGTCTCCTGTCAAAAATACCCCACTATGTGGCTCAGTCTCACGTTTTGCTTCATCATATTATTGTCTTGGGAGGTTTTACGACATTATTGTATGTAAATACAAGTTGTTGTTGCTTTAAATCCATCATTTTCTTTGCCTTTGGATTCATTTACCCGTGAAGCACAGAAGGAAAGGTGGTGTGGTGTGGAGAAAGTTTGTACATTCAAACCCTTGATTTCTCAATCGATAACAAGTGTGAGTAATCTTTGACCCCATGTCTAAGGAAGGATGTATTGGCCTTGGAGGGGATCCAGAGGAGCCTTCCAAGAAAGATCCTAGGAATGAGGGGCTTGTCATATGAGGAGTAGTTGAGGAATCTGGGTCTGTACTCGATGGAGTTTAGAAGGATAAGGGGGAATCTCATTGAAACTCATTGAATGCAGAGATCCCTGAATAGAGTGGACATGGGCGGCACGGTGGCACAGTGGTTAGCACTGCTGCCTCACAGCGCCTGAGACCCGGGTTCAATTCCCGAATCAGGCGACTGACTGTGGAGTTTGCACATTCTCCCCGAGTCTGCGTGGGTTTCCTCCGGGTGCTCCGGTTTCCTCCCACAGTCTAAAGATGTGTGGGTCAGGTGAATTGGCCATGCTAAATTGCCCGTAGTGTTAGGTAAGGGGTATATGTAGGGGTATGGGTGGGTTGCGCTTCGGCGGGTCGATGTGGACTTGTTGGGCCGAAGGGCCTGTTTCCACACTGTAAGTAATCTAATCTAACCTAATCTATGGAGAAGAAGTTGCCAAAAATAGGAGAGACCAAGACCCGAGGGCACAGCCTCAGGGTGAAGGGATGACCCTTTAGAATTGATAGGGGGAGGAATTTCTTCAGCCAGAGGGTGGTATATCTGTGGAACCCATTGCCACAGAGGGTTATGGAAGCCAGGTCACTGAGTATATATAAGGCAGATAGATAAATTCTTGCATGCTAAGGGATCAAAGGTTACAGGGAGAAAGCAGGAGAATGGGGTTGAGAAACATTTCAGCCACGATCGAGTGTCAGAGCAGACTGGGTGGGCTAATGATCTAACTCTTCTCCAATATCTTATGGTCTTATGGAGAGCTGTTGGCATTTCCTTTGTTTTGAAACATTTTCTGTTTTGTACAGCCCTGTAAATGTAATGTTTTAAATATTTATCCATCACTTTGCCAAAGTTCTTGTTGGATCTGTTTCCATCAGTGCCAGGCAGCACCTCGATTCATGGGCCTGACTCTACTCCTATTATTCTCAATCCATTTCTCGCTCTGGTTACCAGGTGGCCTTTATTAAATGCCTTCTACAAATCGAAATTCAATACACCCACTGGTTCGCCTTCATCTGCAGCACTGGTTACTTCTTTAAAAAAACCCCAATAAATCAGTTAAACATTAGTTATTTCCCTTTGACTAAGCCATGTTGTCTCTTACCTTGAACCTATCCAAGTGCCCGGTTATAATGTCATTAATAACATTTTCCCAATGACAGATGGTAAGCTAACTGGCCTGCTGTTTCCAGGTTTCCTCCTCCCACTCCTTGTGTATAAACATGTGCTATTTTCCAATCTAAAAGAACCTTCCTTGAATAAACAAGCTCTGGAAAATTAAAGTTGAAAATGTGTTGCTGGTTAAAGCACAGCAGGCCAGGCAGCATCCAAGGAACATTTTACTGGTGAATTCTCTTAGAATGAAATCCATCAGGAACTGGGGATTCATCAAGTCACAGTTCCAACAATTTACTCAGTGCTACATTCCTGGTATTTATAATTCCGTGAATTGCTCCATGTCTGAATTCTTGATTGACAGCTCATTCTGGGATGCTGTTTGCATCCTCAATAGAGAAGACTGGGGCAAAATTCCTGCTCAACCATCTGCTTTCTCTTTATGCCCAGAATTACCTTCAATCAAACTGACACTTAATTTTTAACTCTTTTCTTTTTCAAATCACTGAATAAAAAAAACTTTTTCTGTCCTTTATTTATATTTTTGGTTAATTTTCTCTCATACTGTTTATTAATCTTTTTGGAACTCTTTGCTGACTTTTTACATTCTGTTCACCCTTTAGACTTGCCGCTTAACTTTGTAGAATTACAGTAAATGTCTTTCTCTGAGTCTGAAGAAATCTTTACCTTTTCTCGTTAACCAAGATGGCAGATTCTTCCTTTAGAATTTGTCTCATTCTTTGGAATGTATCTCTTCCCCACCTTCTGGAATATCCCTTAACTAAAGGCAAGTGAATTAAAAAACTGAAAACACAGGGATAATGTAGGCAGGTATTCCGTTTATTAGGCAAGAACAGCCCAGAATAAGGTTTGAAACTTAGTTCTAAAAACTGATTGATAAATGTTTATGAGCAACTCCAAAGGTTTATCCTAGTATTTTGTTCCAAGCTGCAGGTTTTACACATTCTCCTGTTCATAAGAAACCTTTATATGTCTAGTATATTTATTCATTTTGTAAAGCTTCCACTTGCCAAATCTGCATGCACTTAATACTGTCCTACTCCATTTCATTCAATACCCGATTGTGTCCTTAATCCAACTGTAATACCGTGACACTCTGGTGTAAAAGCCATATTTTCCAGAAACTGCACAACCATCTCCCCAGCTAACAATGCCTGTTAAAAACCACGTGTTCTTGTAACCTGTGACATGGGGACCCCCACTGTCTCCATGACATGCATCTTTAGTTCCATTTGGGTAGCCGGCGCAAAACATGTTCCCAGTGACGCTGTATTTACTGGATTCTTTACACTTACTGCGTTCGACATAAGGGATGGCGACTTTTCGGAGCACTGATGCCATGGCTCCATTGTCAGCGAGTTGGCCCCAGCCACTAACTATCCCATAAGCTTGTGTCATTAAAACCTTCTCAGCAAAGCGTTTCTCAGGGACGCAGACGGGAATGGCCAAGCTGTTGAACTGTATCGGTGTTTTCAGCAAGATCAATGCAATGTCGTGGTCATATCGGCTCCGACTGGCGTTGTACTTTGGGTACATCACCACTTTCTCCACCTCGTGATACTTCTCCGTATGTTCAACTTTTGCAACATTGTGCTCACCTGATGCAAATGCAAATGAATAAAATGTACAACAACTGCAAGGGAAAAGTGACAGCCCATTAGTGCCATTACGACTCTGTTAATCCAGAAACCCAGGTGAGATTTTGAGGGTCTCAGTTTCAAATCCTGCCAACCATCCAGGGTGGGAAGGTGATGGTTTGGCTGATTTAGGAGCAGTGGTAGTGTTCCTACCTCTCAGCCAGGAGAGCTAGCTTCACTGCCCAGTAATTTCCTCCATAATGACATTGTGGGTCTACCCACAGCACAGGGACTGCAGTGATTCAAGAAGGCAGCTCACCCCGACCTTCTCAAGGGGGCAACTAGGGACGGCCAATAACATTCTGGCCAAGCCAACAATGCCCAAGTCCCACCTACTCCAGGGATGTGTCATAACAGGTTGGAGGGGAGGAGTGGGAGGGGACAGATCTGTAGGGGTGCTCCTGTCCTAAGCTACTTAGCTGAGTTTGAGAGAGGTGTGTGGGATGTGATGGGAAAAGTGTGAGGGATTCTGATTGTTCACCAGTTACTGAACATGAGACTGTGTTTCCAGTCATTTGGAAGCAGATTGATTTTGAAACACAGGAGAAGGTCGTGAATTAGTCAGAAAGAGTGAAGAATGTCTACTTTCTAATAATCCACAGTTTAGAATTAATGGTGAAAGAAATGTAATAATTTTTGACTTGCTACAAGCATTGGTGGTTTAATGAAGGGATGGTAAGAGAACCTGCAGGATTTGGAAGAGCTTACATACCCCAGGCAGGTCTAGATGACCATGTCTACAGGAAGTGGCAGCTGCTTGTCCACTCTGAGCTCTCGGATTAGGAGCTGGACTATTGGCCGGAGCACAGCAGTGTATCCCGGAGGCTGGGAGTTAAGTGGGAAGCAGGTTTTTAGATGTGGTCACCTTGCAGATTAACTAAGCAACGTCAGGAAGGGAATGGGTTACCGTTAGTCAGAAGGAGGGAGGCAAGCAGATAGTCAAGGGAACAGTTTGCCCAAGAATAGCTTTTGATGGAAAATGGTGAGAGTGACAGTGAGTCTGGACAGTATCAGCTGCACATGAGAAGAGAGAAGGATATCAGTCTAAGAGTCAGCAGAGGAGATAGCAGATAGGTCTTTGTGCAGTTGAGGATGTGACTCCAGGCTGGTGTGTGACCTCTTTGAGTTGGAGACATCACTGAAGGAAATTCTGAAGGGGAGGACCAACAATCAGAGATTGTGGTTCATACTGGGACCAGAGGGAGGAGGTACTGTTGTAAGAGTTCAGGAAGTTAAGTTGCAGTTTGAAAACCAGGGCCTCAAAGGTTGTAATCCTGAGTATAGGAGGAGGTGGAAAGACCAGATGAATGGGTGGCTGAAGTGTCGGAGGAGGGGGAAGGACATCAAATAAATAAAACAAGAACTGTGAATGCTGGAGAAACGAAACAGAAAAGGGGGTGAATTTCTGGAGAAACTCAGCAGCTCTGGCAGCATCTATGGGAAGAAAGCAGGATTAACATTTCGGGTCCAATGACTCTTCTTGAGATCATCAGACTCCTGGATCACTGGGTTCATTTTGGGGAAAGTGGGACCTGCTCAAGTCCAACATATTGTGCCTGCTGTACCTGATAAAAACCCCACAGTACAGGGCTGGAGATTATTCCCCTGGGTCTTTCACAGGGGCAGTGTGCAGTTTAAAATGCACCTGAAAGGCAAACTGAGAGGAATAACAGCTCATTCATAAAGACAACAACTTCATCAGTCCGTTGTGCTGCATCCCATTCTCTTGTGAATAGTGCCAGGTCCTTGCTGTCTTACTCAGGGAGGACTCAGGCTCGAAGCTCAGCATTGTACTGTGGCAGACTCAGGGACATGGTGTCTGTTTGAGTGAGTGGTCATAACCTGTCCCAGAGTCTAGATTAGAGTGGTGCTGGAAAAACACAGCAGTTCAGGCAGCATCCAAGGAGCAGGAAAATCGATGTTTCGGGCAAAAGCCCTTCATCAGGAATACAAGCCTTGTATTCCTGATGAAGGGCGTTTGCCCGAAACGTCGATTTTCCTGCTCCTCGGATGCTGCCTGAACTGCTGTGCTTTTCTAGCACCACTCTAATCTAGACTCTGGTTTCCAGCATCTGCAGTCATTGTTTTTACCATAACCTTTCCCAGTCTGTCACTACATCCACATAAATGACCTGAGCTTACTGAAAACCTTTAACTGTAATCAAAATCATGTAATTAGGGAATTTGTACCCAATCTTTGTGGAATTCCTCAACTGTTCGACATATACATACAGACACACACCCACGCCCACGCACTCACACACACAGACACACACACACAGACACACACACACCGAGTCACATATACACACTCACACACAGATGCACACACACACATGCACCCACACGCACACGCACATCCGCACACATCCACACACACACGTATACATACACACTCACAGACACACACACATTCCCCTAACACATATACATCCATGCATCCATCCACACACACACACACACACACATGTATATACACATACTCACACATAGTCACACACATACAACACATACACACATAGACACAGTGACACACACACACTCACATACACACACAGACACAGTCACAGTCACACTCACACACGCATGTGTGCACACACACACACTCAGGCATCTGCACACCCACGCACACACATACACATACAGTCGCAGTCACACACACACACACAGTCGCAGTCAATCATACACACACATACAACACACACAGGCAGTTTCACACACACACATACAATACACACAGACACAGTCGCTCTCTCTCACACGCACATATACACATACATGCAGACACAGTCACACACACACAAGCGTGCACACACATACACACAGTCGCAGTCACTCACACACACATACAACACACACACAGGCACAGTTTCACACACACACAAACACACACACATACAAAACACACACACAGACACAGTCTCTCTCCCACACATACACACATACACACACACTCAAACATAGTCACAGTCACACATAGCCACAGCCAAGCACACAAGCACACACGTACAACACATACACACACAGTCTCTCACACATACTTACAACATACAGTTGCAGTCACACACACACCCACACACACGCACACATACATACACACCCACACATACACACTTCCCCCCAACACACATATACACCCACGCATCCACACACACACAAGTATATACACACACTCACACATAGTCACAGTCACACATAGTCACACACATAGTCACAGCGCCTCCCCACACCCACACAGTCGCAGTCACTCACGCACACATACAATGCACACACAGACACAGTCTCACACACATACACACAAACACACACATACATACTGACATGACCACCCCCTACACACAAAAACACATTACAACACAAATACACCCACACACACGCATACACACACAGTCACACAGTCACAGCCACACACGTAGACACAGTCACATGCAACACACAAAGACGCAGTCACACACACACGTGCACACACACTCACACATGCTTGCGCATGCACACACATACACCCACACACATATACATGCATACACACATCCACACACATACTCCCCCCACACACCCACACACTCACCCATATACACACACATTCCCCCCAACACACACATACACGCATCTGCACACCCACGCACACACACATATACACAAACACACACAGACACCGTCTCACACACACACAAACACACATACAGTTGTGCAGACACACACACATACACACGTACTCACATACATTCACATGCACTATCACACAGCAAATACATAGGCATACACAGACATACTCACATAGTCATATGCACACATACTCACATTCACATATACAGTCATACACTCACACACAGACACGCACGGTCACATACATACAAACACACACACATTCGCGTACAGACACACACATTCACTCTCACACACAGATACAAACATGCATTCACACTCACACACTCACACTCATATACAGACACACACTCTTCCAAACAAAGTGCAGCTGTACAAAGGGGCTAGTGTTTTTTACAAGTTCTCTATGTGACAATAAACAAGGAATCAACCTGCTTCATATGATACTTACCAGCAACAACCCGAAAGGTCACAGGGTAATAAAAACAGTGTGCGGCTGTAATCACCCATTTTTCAGTCAAGATGCTGCCACCACAGAACACTCTCTGCTTGTTATCGTCCAGTAACATGACCTTCAACAAAAAGCAGAGAAACGTCATCACTTGATCATCTGGAACAAGATCAAAATTGCTGGAAAAGCTCAGCAGGTCTGGAGTTAACATTCTGGGTCCAGTGACACTTCCTCAGAACTTTGTGAGCGGGATTTGTTTCGATACAGATTCCCGGCAACAAGAACAAATTCCCCAATCGATGGAACAGTGAGCTGACTTGCTCTACAACAACAAAATCCTGCCAACAGTGGAAATCTGAAACAAAAGCAGAGAACACTGAAAGTACACTGTCGATCAAGCAGTCACTGGGAAGGGGAGCTTGTGCTTTGTTAGAGATTTCCTGTTCTCTACCTTCCATTAATAGAGCGACAAGCGCAGGACCTATCATTCCGAGTTCTCTACACACAGCAGGATAATGCAGGGCTCTGGAAGGAGAATATTCATTCTGCTCAGTTAGTTCCAGCTGCGCAATCATAAATGGCTTTATTCAAACTCAATATATTTTGACCTGTGACACCACAAAACCTTTGAAGGAATTTTTGAAGATTGAGTGCACAAAATACCTGAAGCTGACAAGACTTAGGAGCAGAAGGAGGCCATTCAGCCTATTAATTCTGCTCCATCATGCAACAAAATTGTGGCTGATCTGATAACCATCAACTCCACTTTCCTGCCTTTTCCCCTGCTTTATTCTCTGACTGATCCAAAATCTATCTATCTCAGCCTCGAATATACTGAGTGACCCAGTCTCAACAGTATCCTGCAACAAAGGATTTCACAGGACTATTACCCTCTGAGAGAAAAATATCCTCCTCACCTCTGTTTTAAATAGACAACTCCATACTCTAAGATCTACCGTGTTATGGTAGATCTTCAAAGTGTTTTGTTTTCATTTATCAAAACTGCTACATTGCATTTTATTAGTTCTAGAATAACTTCAATCACCTTGATGTCCAGCAGCTCCCACATACTACAGCAGCAACACATCACCCATCCTGCCATCACTATTGTACTTTACTTAATTAATCATAAGTTCTTTATACTTGAAGGGTCTCTTGCTTTTTTCACATTCTTCATAACTATTTTTTTTAATACTAGTTTCAAGGTTGCACTTAACAAGCTACTTTTGAGAAAAAGAGACAAGAAAGACTTGAAACACAAATTAAATAGCTTTCTCTCTAAAGTTTGAAACGCTCACTAGCCTGACTCACCAGTCAGCCATATTTTCTGCATTTGCATCACACTGAGGTCCATGACATCTCTCTGACACTGGTCTCCTTGCTGCTTGACCTCTTGGTCCACAGTTTTTAATCTTCTCCCATTCACGTCTCACTCAAAAGATACTGTAATGAGCTTTAGAAATAGACCAGGTCTTACTCACTTACCAGATAGTCACCAACTGGCCAGCTTCTTCTGCAGCTGAGAAAGAAACAATTCCGAGAGCCCAAGGTGTTCAGGATAAAATTACCAAGCACCTCTTCCCCCTTCTCTGCCTCACCTCCTGAAGCACTCAGACCTGACAACTGGACACTACATATGAATATTCAAGCGAGGAGTGACTCAGCACATTAAAGTTGGCTGCCAGGCAGTGAGCTGATGGTTGATCTGATTCTAACCCACAGTCTGTATTCGAATCTACTCCTGATAAACTCCACCACTGACACTCAGTAACAATAGTATGTATCATCTCCAAGACACACTGCAGAATTCACCAAGCCTCCTCAGACAGCACCTTCCAAACCCAAAGCCACATTTATCTAGAAGGATAAAGGCAGAAGATGCATGGAAACACTAATACCTGCAAGTTCCCCTCCAAGTCACTCACCAACATGAAATGGAAATATATCACCATTCCATCACTGTCTCTGGGTCAAAATCCTGGAATTCCCTCCCTAATGGCATCATGGAAGTGAGATGGTTCAAGAAGGCAGCTCACCCTCACCTTCTCAAGGGGTAACTAGGACTAGGCAATAAATGCTGGCCCAACTAGCAATGCTCATTGTTATGTTTGGCCAATCAGAAAATGACTCATTAATGCCTATTCCCTGTTTATTCTTTGTTAGTCAATCTTCTATCAATGCCAATACAGGCAGTGTCTGGATCATGAATGGGTTCCAGTTCTTAAATCCAGTTGTGAGTTGGTTTGTATGTAAGTCGAAACACGCTATAATACAATATAAAACAGTCATTCGTAAGTATGAAAAAATATTCAAAGGTTGGATCTTGAAAATTAATACTAATGTTGGCTTTTGGTTATAAGTACACTCAGTTCTGCTATAACGCGTGTTCCTCCATTGCAAATTGGCTTTAACGTGATTGAAGAATTTACAGTTATTTGTAGAACGTGAACTTTCCTTACCTGTATTGGCTATAATGCCATTCCAGTCCCATTAGTTTAAATGGGGAGGCTATTAGATGATTTTCTTATAACACAAGATCACCATGGGAACGGAACTATAGCGTTATAGCAGAACTGAATTTTTGAGCATTCAAATCAGATATCTATAATTTGAGGACTGCTTTCATGTTAATCCCAACTTTATGAGAATTTACTTTCTGCAATAACCATTGACTTGGCACCTTCTAGAAATCTAAATACAATACATCACTGGTTCCCCTTTAACCACAACACGTGTTATTCCTTCAAACAAGTCCAACAAATTGCTTAAAAAATTTATTTCCTTTCACAAAAACCATGTCGACTCTGCCTGATTGTCTTGAATGTACCTACAGGCCCTGCTGAAGCATCATAGAACAATACAGCAAAACAGGCCCTTTAGCCCTTGATGTTGCGCCAATCTTTAAACTAATCTAAGCTCATCTCCCTACACTATCCCATCATCACCCACGTGCTTGTCCACGTGTTAGTTTAAATGCCACTAACGTGGCTGAGTTAACTACATTGGCAGGCAGGGCATTCCATGCCCTTACCACTCTCTGAGTAAAGACCTTCTTCTAACATCTGTCTTAAATCTATCCCCCCTTAATTTGTAGCCATGCCCTTTCATACATGCTGACGTCACCATTCTAGGAAAAAGTCTTTCACTGTCTATCCTATCTAATCCACTGATCATCTTATATGACACTATCAAATCCCGCCTTAGCCTTGTTTTTTCCAGTGAGAACAGACCCAAGTCTCTCAGCCTTTCCTCATGACACCTTCCCTCCAGACCAGGCAACATCCTGGTAAATCTCCTCTGCACCTTTTCCAATGCTTTCTCATTTTTCCTGTAATGGGGCGACCAGAACTGTACACAATACTCCAAATGAGGCCACACCAGCATTTTGCACAGTTGCAGCACGACATTACAGTTCCAGAATTCCATCCATCTACCAATAAAACCTAACACACTGTATGCCTTCTTAACAGCACTATGAATCTGGGTGGCAACTTTCAGGGATCTATGTACATGGACTCCAAGATCCCTCTGCACATCCATACTACCAAGAATCTTTCCATTGACCCAGTACTAAATCACCCTTAATCCCATGTTTCTGCATTTTCTCCAACAGCCTACCATGTGGAAACTTATCAAAGGCTTCACTGAAGTCCATGTATACCACGTCAACTGCCCTACCCTCATCTACATGCTTGGTCACCTTCTCAAAAAACTCAATGAGGTTTGTGAGACACAACCTACTCTTGATGAAAGCATGCTAACTATCTGAAAACAAATTGTTGCTTGCTAAATGATTATAAATCTTATCTCTTATAATCTTTTCCAAAACTTTTCCTACAACAGAGGTAAGGCTCACTGGTCTGTAATTACCTGGGTCATCTCTACTGCCCTTCTTGAACAAGGGCACAACATTTGCAATCCTCCAATCCTCTGGTACTAAACCTGTAGACAATGATGACTCAAATATCGATGGCAAAAGGTCTGTCATCTCCTCCCTAACCTCCCAGAGAATCCTCGGATAAATCCCATCCGGCCCAGAGGACTTGTCTACTTTCACACCTTCTAGAATTGATAACACCTCCTCCTTACTAACCTTGATTTTTTTCAAGCCTAATAGCCCGAATCTCAGTCTTCTCCTCTACAATATTCTCATTTTCCTGAATGAAAACCAACAAGAAATGTTCATTTAGCATCTCTCCGATCTCCGCAGGGTCCACACTGAACTTCCCACTTCTGTCTTTGACTGGCCCTATTCATACCGTAATCATCCTTTTATTCCTCACATACCTATAGAAAGCTTTAGGGTTCTCCTTTATTCTATTTGCTAAAGACTGCTCATGTCCCCTCCTTGCTCTTCTTAACTCTCACATTAAATCCTTCCTAGCTAATCTGTAACTCTCCATTGCCTCATCTGAACCATCTCGCCTCAACAACACATAAGCTTTCCTCTTCTGCTTAACAAGAGATGCAATTTCTTTCGTAAACCACAGTTCCCTTACCTTATCACTTCCTCCCTGCCTGACAGGGACATACCTATTAAGGACACACAATATCTGTTCCATAAACCAGCTCCATATTTCCATTGTCCCCATTCCTGCATTTTGTTGCCCCATTCTATGCATCCTAATTCTTGCCTAATCGCATTATAATTGCCCTTGCCCGTCAATAACTCTTGCCCTGTGGCATGTACCTATCCCTTTCCATCGCTAAACTAAACGTAACTGAATCATGATCACTCTCTCCAAAGTGCTCACCGACCACTAAATCAAACACCAGGCCTGGTTCATTACCAAGCACCAGATCTCGTGTAGCCTCCCCTCTCCTGAGCCCTTTTAGTTGAGTACAGAATCTCACAAAAACATCTTTAACAACAGCTCCCAACATTCAGAAGGACTCAATACCTGTATACACAAATTAAAATGCTGCAGGAATTCCGCAACATAAATAGAACATTTTGGAAGTACAAAAATTCCGTGGAGATGGAAATAATAGTTGGCAACCCGATATTTCCTGGATGTGCTCAGGATTAGGATGAGGTGGTAAAGAACCACTGGCTGGTTATTATGTGCAAGCACTTGGCTATTCTTGGCTTTTCTTTTTAAATTGACTCACAGAGACACGGGCACTGCACAGAATTTCCCCATCAATGGTTTAAAGTTCATCATTTGACTCTAACTCCCAACTGTTTTATTGAATTCAAATTCCTCCATCAGCTGCAGTGAGATTCTGTACTCAACTTCCCCTGACCCATTACCTGAGTCTCTGGATGAAAGGGCTAGCCACAAAATCACTTGACCATCACCTCGTCCTGACCTGGCTCCATTAGGCAGCTTTGACCTCCACCCTTTCCTCCCTGACCTATCACCTTCATCCCCTCCCCCACTCACCCATTGTACTCTATGCTACTTTCTCCCCACCCCCACCCTCCTCTAGCTTATCTCTCCACACTTCAGTCTCTCTGCCTTTATTCCTGATGAAGGGCTTTTGCCCGAAACGTCGATTTCGCTGCTCGTTGGATGCTGCCTGAACTGCTGTGCTCTTCCAGCATCACTGATCCAGAATCTGGTTTCCAGCATCTGCAGTCATTGTTTTTACCTACACTATTCCCACACACAGGTGACAGTCTGCAGGCCGGAATGAAACGCAGTGTGATCACGCCACCAGGAATGTTCCCAGTTATGTGAATGGTGACTGGTGAACAATGATATCAATGGATACGCCAATTGATTGATATTTCATCAGGAAGCTGGGATTTTACCAGCCTCAAAGCAGTGTTATGGCGCCTGGGAAATCTGCCAAAAACATCGAGGTGGCGTTTCTGTGGATGACATCTTTATTTCCAGGAGTTGTCTGGCCTGTGCAGGAACACTGTTCACTAATGGTTTCAAGCTCCAATCACCAGGGGTCAGTGTGTCCATAATCCTCCCAGAAAGAGGCACAGGCCACTCTCACTACACAGAGAGCGAGAGAGAGAGAGAGATAACGGGGGGGTGACTTGAACCTGAGGGTGACCGTAGCACAGCTGGGGTTAAGCATGGGTCGGGGGTTAAGCATGGGTTGGGGGTTAAGCATGGGTCAGGGGCTAAGCATGGGTCGGTAGCTCTTCCCGGTGACTTCAGCCAGAGTGAGAATCAAACCCACACCGTCAGCGCCTCTGTCCAGTCAACTGAGCTAACCGAGTCTGTCACCCTTCAAGGTAAACTCAAGGTGGAGGTCCACTCCACTTCATCTCTTTGAGTGACAGGGCTTTTTAAATTCATTCACTGGCTGTGGGTGTCACTGGCTGGTCCAGCATGTTTTACCCAACTCTACCCAGAGGCCAGTTAAGAATCATAGAATCATGGAGTGACAGAGCTGTACAGCACAGGAACGGACCCTCAGTCCAACCCATCCACACTGACCAGACATAACAATCTGACCTAGTCCCATTTGCCAGCATTTGGCCCATATCCCTCCAAACCCTTCCTATTCATATATCCATCCAGATGCCTTTTAAATACTGTAATTGTACCAGCCTCCACCACATCCTCTGGCAGCTCATTCCATACACATACCACCCTCTGTGTGAAAATATTGCTCCTTAAGTCTCTTTTATATCTTTCCCCCTCACTCTAAACCTATCCCCTCTAGTTCTGGACTCCCTCACCCCAGGGAAAATACCTTTTCTATTTATCCTATCCATGCCCCTCATGATTTTATAAACTTCAATAAGGTCACCCCTCAGCCTCCGACACTCCAGGTCAAACAGCCCCAGCCTGTTCAGCCTCTCCCTGTAGCCCAATTCCTCCAACCCTGGCAACATCCTTGTAAATCTTTTCTGAACCCTTTCAAGTTTCACAACATCTTTCCGATAGGAAGGAGACCAGAATTGCACACAATATTCCAACAGTGGCCTAACCAATGTCCTGTACAGACACAGCATGACCCCCCAACTCCTGTACTTAATACTCTGACCAATAAAGGAAAGCATACCAAACACCTTCTTCACTATCCTATCTACCTGCGACTCCACTTTCAAGGAGCTATGAACCTGCACTCCAAGATCTCTTTGTTCAGCAACACTCCTGAGGACCTTACCATTAAGTGGATAAGTCCAGTTAAGATTTCCTTTCCCAAAATGCAGCATCTCACATTTATCTAAATTAAACTCCATCTGCAACTCCTCAGCCCATTGGCCCATCTGATCAAGATCCCATTACACTCTGAGATAACCTTCTTTTCTATCCACTACACCTCCAATTTTGGTGTCATCTGCAAACTTACTAACTGTACCTCTTATGTTTGCATCCAAATCATTTATGTAAATGACAAAAGGTAGAGGGCCCAGCATCAATCCTTGTGGCACTCCACTGGTCACAGACCTCCAGTCTGAAAAACAACCCTCCACCATCACCCTCTGTCTTCTACCTTTGAGCCAGTTCTGTATCCAAATTGCTAACTCTCCCAGTATTCTGTGAGATCTAACCTTGCTAATCAGTCTCCCATGAGGAACCTTGTGAACTCCTTACTGGAGTCCATATAGATCACACCTACCACTCTGCCCTCATCAATCCTCTTTGTTACTTCTGCAAATAACTCAACCAAGTTAGTTAGGCATGATTTCCCATGCACAAAGCCATGCTGACTATCCCATTTCAGTCCTTGCCTTTCCAAATACATGCAATTCCTGTCCTTCAGGATTCCCTCCAACAATCTCCACACCAACAATGTCAGGCTCACTGGTCTATAGTTCCTTGGTTTGTCTTTACCGCCCTTCTTAAACAGTGGCACCACATTAGCCAACCTCCAGTCCTCTAACACCTCACCTGTGACTATCGATGATACAAATATCTTAACAAGAGGCCCAGCAATCACTTTCCTAGCTTCCCTCGAGTACACCTAATCAGTTCCTGTGGATTTATCCACTTTAATGCATTTTAAGACATTCTGTATTTCCTACTCTGTAATATGGACATTTCTCAGGATGGCACCATCCATATTCCTCCATTCTATATCTTCCATGTTTTTCTCCACAGTAAACACTGATGCAAAATACTCATTTATTATCTCCCCAACTCCTACGGTTCCACACATACACTGCCTTGCAGATCTTTGAGGGGCCCTATTCTCTCCCTAGTTACCCTTTTGTCCTTAATGTATTTATAAAATCCCTTTGGATTCCCCTTAACCCAATTTGCCAAAGCTATCTCATATCTCCTTTTTGCACTTCTGATTTCCCTCTTAAGTATACTCATTGCTTTTATCCTGTCTATACCTGACATATACTTCCTTCTTTAGGATGGGATATCTGGTCAGCATGGATGGGTTGGACCGAAGGGTCTGTTTCCATGCTGTACATCTCTATGACTTTATGACCTCCTGCTGATCCCTCTCCCATTTGAGAGCATTCTGCACCCTCTCTGAGACATCCTTGATCCTGGCACCAGGGAGGCCAACACATTACTGTGGATCTGGAGTCACACGGAGGGCAGACCAGGTCAGGAGGGTTACACATGAAACATTGAATTCTCCACCTCCTGCTGCTGCCTGGCTGTCTACTTTGGATTCCAGCGTCTGCAGTTTTCTTTAATCTCAGACCAGGTAAGGATGGCATTTTCCTTCCTTAAAGGACGCTGGTGAACTGGATAAGTTTTATTCCACTCTCAATCCCAGATTTTTATTGAATTCAAATTCCCCCACCTGCCATGGCAGGATTTGAAACCAGATTCCAGGATATTACCTGGGTGTCTGGATTAATCGTCTAGCAATAATACCACTGCCTCCCCTAAAGGACCGCCATCCTTGTGATCATAAGGTTCGAAGATGTTACTTAGGAGGGTGACGAAATGTCTGGAAATGAACCTTCCAGCTCAGTGAGCGAACCTACATCCAGAATCATAAAGTCTCTCTTTCTTTCAAACATTGAGGCCCTACCTGCCAAGGGCACTCTCCCCTGAGACATTCTTCACCACCAACGATCTTGGTAACATTAGATTTCACACGGTTAAGGCGGCTGTATTTAATGGCTGCTATGCTGTTATTGGTGTTGGAAGCATCCTCGCGGTTCATGCTGCGTGGAGTATCTGTTCTGTTGTACAGTGTTCCATTGACTGGGACGGTGCTGTTCATTTCAGAATCCGGCATTGACTTGGTAGTAAGTGATCGGACGGCATAGATTGATGCAATTTTTCCACATGCATGTTCCACTGTCAAAAAAGTAAGAAAGAAATGAACAAATGCATGATGACTTTTTTTTTGCTAATGTAACAGTGTCTGGACACAGCATCATGGAATTATTATGGAGCAGAAAGAGGCCATTCAGTCTATCATGTCTGGACTAGTTCTATCCCCAGTGCCAATCTCCCACCTCTCCCCAAATCCTTGCACGCCATTACTATCCTAATAACCATCCAATGTCTCTCTTGAAAACCTCAGCTGAACCTGTCTCTGTTACATTTCCAGGTCTCTCATCCGTTTTTCCTCAGTAAAACCAAAATCACATAAAATCACCTACAACTGGGACTCGAACGGAACAAACTAGGTGCCTTCCTGTACCAGGCCACCCGTGATTCCATGTAGGGGTTGGGAATGCATTGGGGAAACACCCTGGGGCAACTCTGTGTCACATACCTGGTCAACAAGCCAACAGAGAGATTTCACTGAAAAGGTCTTCGAAGGGATATTGATAGGTTCAGAGAATGAGACCAAAAAAATAAGTCAGCAAACAGGTAGCAGATACTCCCTAATCAATTAGCTCGGAGACGTAATTTAAGTGAGAAATGTTGCCAGAGGGCTGTGGGGAGCAGGAATCATGAAAAATTAATATACAGATTTCCCAAATCATTAGGAACTGAAAAGGAATGTTGGTTTTTCTTTGCCTGGGGAGTGGAATATGAAAGTTGGGATGTTTTGCTATCATTTTACAGAGTACTGGTGAGACCACATCGGCATGACTGTGAATAGGTTTTCTTACCTTTATGAAGAAGGAATATAACCGAAAACGGGCAAGGGAAGGTAACGTGGCCCTACATGGAGTGTAGGGCAGAATGGCCTGTGTCTGTGCTATCACCTCAAGGTAACTATTGAGAAAAGGATGTGATACTCCAGCTGTTACCTGCTGGGATACAGGAATGTTGATCGGTGTGAAGTTTGTAGGTTGCAGCACACGCACACCTCACTCCCCTTACTGAGTCTGCTTTGCAGAAGTGATGACATTTTCCATTATTCAAACTGCACAATTTTATCGGTTCTGCAGGAGTACAAAACAATTTTTACAATCCGTTTTGGATAACTGCAAACCATAATAACTAAATTTACCAAACGACTCCCAAATAAAAATATTACCAACAAAATTCCAAATGCATCAGAACGAATGTAAATGAATATGGATTAACAACGATACTAGGAAAGCAAAGGTCAATTTCACTTTAAATAGTTGATATAATGAAGTTATTCACCGATAAGTACCTACATTACTCCCTGCATAAATGTGGAATCTCACTGTTTTTCCAACTCTCCCTCTGGTAAAGAGAATCTTTCATTTCCCACCCAATTGATTGGGCTCTTGAGTCTCATTCACTGGCATCTGTGTTGTATTTGAGGTTCCTCCATATGTCTATCAGTCAGAGTTCTTGTGGTGCAGTAATAGTGTCCCTACCTTTAAACTAGGATCCCTGGTTTCAAGTCCCACCTGCTCCAAGGTTGTGTCAAAATGACCCTGACCAGGTTGATGAGGAAAATATTGACAGTTAACACTGACAGGACGCACAACTATAGACCTCCTGCATTTAGACTGCACAAGTCCCAATGGTGCAGATTTCCAGAGGTTAACCAGAATGGATAGAGAATTGGCTGGTTAGCTAAATCAGAGAGTATGTGTAAGTGGGTCTTTAGGTCAGATGTCGAAAAGTGTGGCTCTGGAAAAGCAGGAGCATCCCGAGGAACAGGAGAATCGACGTTTCAGGCATAAGCCCTTTATCAGAAATGTGGGGGGGTGGTGGGAATGGAGCTGAGGAATGGATAGGTGGGTGGGGGTGGGAGGGGCGGAAGGTAGCTGGGAAGACGATAGGTAGATGTAAGTTGGGGGTGATAGTGATAGCTTGGAAGGGAGGGTGGAGCGGATAGATGGAAGGAAGATGGAGGGGTAGGACAGTCCATGAGGGCAGTGCAGAGTTGGGCGGTTATATCTGGGATGGAGGGGAGGGAGGGGAAATAAAGAAACTAATGAAGTTGACATTGATGCCATGTAGTTGGTCAGATGTGATGAGCTGCAAATGTGTTGCTGGAAAAGCGCAGCAGATCAGGCAGCATCCAAGGAACAGGAAATTCGACGTTTCAGGCATAAGCCCTTCATGATGAGTAGAATTCCGCTGGGATAAGAATGGTTTACAATTTTCACCAATGACTTCAATGCAGGGAGTAAATTTGTGACAGCTAAATTCACGGGCAACATCAAAATTGGTAAGAAATTATATTTCCTCCAATAACTTACATCATCTGTTTCTGACTGTGATGAGGAAAGTGAATGTACTATCACCAAGTTTGTGGAGGAAACAAAAATAAGTGGAAAGGCAAGTGGTGAAAATGACACAAAAATTTGCAGAGGGACCAATGACCGTAGTTCTATTAATTTTAGAATAGGTACGGAGAGGGACTGGTCCACGGGTTCAGGTTCTAAATTGGGACAAAGCAAGTTTTAATGGAATTAGACAAGAGCTTGCAGGGGTTGATTGGAATAGTTCATTCACAGGCAAAGGGACCTCTTGCAAGTGGGAGGCCTTTAAAAATAATATAGCTAGAGTTCAAGGTCTCTATGTTCCTAATGGGTGAGGGACAAGGTTGGCAAGAATAGGGAACTCTAGATAACAAGAGATATTGAGGCTCTGACCAGAAATAAAATGAGATATGGCTTAGGTACAGGCAGCTGGGATCAAAGGAATTCCTGGAGATACAGAGGGAATACAGGAATTTACTGAAGAAAATCAGGTGGGCCAAAAGGTAGTATTGGCTGAGATTAGGATGAATCCAAAGTGGCTTTCTTTATGTATATTAAAGGAAAATAAATAACTAGAGAGAGAATAAAACCTCTCAAGGATCAATGTGGACATGTATGTGTAGAACCACAGGAGATAGGTGAGGTCCTCAATGAACATTTCTCCTCTGTGTTTACCATGGAGAAAGACATGGGAACTTGGGGAAGTTAGTGATCGTATCTTAGAGACAACCCATATCACAATGGAGGTGGTGTTGGATGTATTCGAATGTAGGAAGGTGGATAGGTCTCCTGGTCCTGACCAGATATATCCAAAAACACTTCAGGAGGCTTGAGAAGAAATTGCCAGGGCTCTGGCTGATATTTTTGCATCATCGTTAGCCACAGGTGAGGTCCCAAAGATTGGAGGGTAGTGAATGTTGTGCCCTTATTCAAGAAGGGCTGCAAAGAAAAACCTGGGAACTATAGACCAGTCAGCCCAATAATCTGTTGGGTAAATTATTTGAGAAGATTCTGAGGATGCTGAGGGCAGGGTGGTGGAGATCAGGCAGGTGCAAATGTGTTGCTGGTCAAAGCACAGCAGGTTAGGCAGCATCTCAGGATGGGAACCCTCCAACCACAAGGTATGAATTCAGATTTCTCCAGCTTCCTCATTTCCCCTCCCCCCACCTTGTCTCAGTCGGTTCCCTCAACTCAGCACCGCCCTCCTAACCTGCAATCCTCTTCCTGACCTCTCCGCCCCCACCCCACTCCGGCCTATCACCCTCACCTTGACCTCCTTCCACCTATCCCACCTCCATCGCCCCTCCCCCTAGTCCCTCCTCCCTACCTTTTATCTCAGCCTGCTTGGCTCTCTCTCTCTTATTCCTGATGAAGGGCTTATGCTCGAAACGTCAAAAAAAAAATCTACAAGGAGATCAGGCAGGAACAGGATACTGATTAAGGATGATCAGCCATGATCATATTGAATGGTGGTGCAGGCTCGAAGGGCAGAATGGCCTATTCCTGCACCTATTGTCTATTGTCTATTGTCATAGACGCAGTCTATATGGATTCCAGTAAGGCCTTTGATGAGGTTCCACATGATAGGCTGCTCTGCAAGGTTAGATCACATGGATTCCAGGGGGAGAGGGCAAATTGGATATACAATTGGTTTGATGGTAGGATGCAGAGGGTAATAGTCGAATGATGATTGTCTGGCTGGAGACGTGTGACTAGTGGAGTGCCTCAGGGTTGGTGCTGGGCCCATTGCTGTTTGTTATCTATATCAATGATTTGGATGAGAATGACCACGGCATGATTAGTAAGTTTGCAGATGACGCTAAAATAAGTGGCATTGTAGACAGTGAGGAAGGTTATCAGAAATTGCAGCAGAACCTTGATCAGCTGGGGAAGTGGGCCCAAGAAATGGCAAAGTTTAATATAGGTAAGTCAAAGCAAGGTGGGAGTGAATGGTGAATGGTAGGGCCTTAAGGAGTGTAGTGGAACCAGGGAGTTCAGGTACACGGTTCTTTGAAAGTGGAGTCCCAGGCAGAACAGGGCAGTGAAGAAGGCTTTTGGCACACTGGCCTTCATCAGTATATATTGAGTGTAGATGTTGGGAAATTATGTTACAGTTACACAGGACATTGGTGAGGCTGCACTTGGGGTATTGTATTCGGTTTTGGTCGCCTTGCTATGGGAAAGATGTTATTAAACTGGAAAGAGTGCAGAACAAATTTACAAGGATGACTCAAATGTCTGAATTATAGGGAGAGGTTGGACAAGCTAGGATGATTTTCTTTTGAGCGTAGGAGACTGAGGGGGGATCCTATAAAGATGTATAATGTCATGAGAGATATGGATATGGTGAATGCACTGTCTTTTTCCCAGGGTTGAGGAATCGAGGACTAGAGGGCATCAGGTTAAGGTTAGAGAGACAAGAATAAAGGGAACCTGAGGGGCAACGTTCTTACACAGAGGGTGGTACGCAAATGGAATAAGCTGCCAGTGGAAGTGGTTGAGGCAAGCACATTAACAACATTTAAAAGCCATTTGGACAAATACATTAACAGGAAAAGATTAGAAGGATATGGGCCAAGTGCAGGGAAATGGAGTTAGCGTGCATGGACATTTTGGTCGGCATGGATCAGTTTGGGCCAAAGGCCCTGTAGTACTCTATGACTCTATCACTCCATATCGACTGGTTAAATATCACAAAGCTCATCCCTTTTTTTTCTAAATGCTGTTCCTTGGCTCAAGGATACTCTGTTCTTGATTTTTTTCAGAGGGGTAATAAACCGGGCTGGGCTCCTGTCAGTCTGGTTTGGTACAGAGATGAAAAGTATTTTGAGAGGCCTTCTGTTTATATGTAAACAGATAAAATTTCAGGCCAAAGTGGTCATGTTTCAGAAGTGACCTGTATAATGAAAGGGGAATGGTCAGCTCATTAGCTGGGCTGAGCAGTTTTAGTTCAGTCTGAACTGGGAAGTTCAGTAGGGAGCGGTGTGGAAACTCGTTCTCTTTTCTGCCCCTCAACTTCAACCCGCGAGCAAATGTTCTACTTACACTGGGTTTTAAAGGGAGGGTGCTTATTGGGACTGCTGTGTATATGCAGAACAGCATAATTAGGTCTAGGTTGAGTTCTGTAGGGGTTCGTTATTCTGTTCTTTGTGTTTCATGGTGTAATTTTGTGAATAAATTTTTGTCTGTTTTAAAATCTAGTAGTCAACCTTGCTATCTTACTCGGGTAATGTTCACTGTACACTTACTGAAACAAATTTTAAAGTTATGGTTTAGGGTTGCCTGCTTCAGAATGTTTTGAGTGACCTGGCCTAGTCCATAACATAAGCAAGTGGACAAAGAATTGGCAAAGTGAATTTAAGTGGGAAACTGAGGTTATGCATTTTAGTGGAAGAATAGGGGAGCAGGATATTATTTAAATGGAGAAAGATTGCAGAAAGCTACAGAATAAAGGGGTTTGTGAGTTTTGATACATAAACCACAAAATGCTGGTAACCAAGTTACAGTTGGTAATAGAGAAGGCAAATGGAGTGTGGGCCTTTATTTCAATGGGAATGGATCATGGAAACAGGGAGTTTGTGTTTAAACTGTACAATGCAGTGGGCAGACCACAGCTGGAATACAGTGAACAATCTTGGGCCCTTTATCTAAGGAAAGATATCCTGGCATCGGAAACAGTGCAGAGCAGGTACACTAGGCTGAGGGGAGATGTTGAGTTAGTTCTGAGAGTGATTTAAATAAAAGAGAATTACCAGATTTCTTGGGTACTACATTTGATTGCTTTGATGTCAAAGGCAGTTTCAGTCCAATACAACTACCGTGTTCCCACATTATTACCATAACGTCTACACTTCAAAGTGCACTTCATTGATTTTAATGTTTTTTGAGATATTCAGAGGCTGGGAATTTACTAGCGAAACACAAGTCATCCTTCACGTTCATCAGCATGGCCTACTGCACAGGATCGGGCGGTGCTCACTCAGGATATAACCCTGCTTGCTTCCCTTACCGATTTCACAGTTCTTGCCTTGAAAGCCTGGTTGACACCAACAGACATAGGAGCTGATACCATCCTTACACTCTGCTCCATTTTGGCAAGGATTAGAGTCACACTGATTTCCATCTGAAAATGAACCACAGTTACTTCAATACACAGTGTGACCTAATCCAGATCTCCAACCATAAGAACTCACAGTATTCTTATCCTTGTGAAATATCATTGGTAGAATTTAAGACCAAAAAACATTAACATTGATTCCAAATCCATTTAAACTCCCCATTTACATGGATGATTACTATTTAACCCTAATGTGACTAAGATTATGAATGATTTTACTGTAAATGATTGAGCTTTAGAAGAGTCTTAAAAGTCAAAGTTTGTGAGAAGATTTGTAGCTCGGGTGCTCGGCAGCTCGGCGAACAGAACCACAACAACGAGCACCCGAGCTACAAATCTTCTCACAAACTTTGAACGTCTACGGGCAAGAGACGCTAAGACAAGCCAGGAAATGGGAATCCTGTGCCAACCGCCTAAGTGCCACATACGAACAACTCCGGTTACAAATGGCCGAGGAAACATCACAGAAGCACTTCACAGGAGGCTCCCAAGCACTGAGGATGTCACCTAGACAGGGGATGAAACGTCTGCAACACAAATTCCCAGCTCGGCGAACAGAACCCCAACACAGAGTCTTAAAATGCATTACCGGACTGCAGAGCTAGTCAGATAGCTCAGTTGGTTAGATGGGTGGTTTGCAAGACAGAGTAAATGTCAACACCGTGGGCTCAATTCCTGCACCAGCTAAGGTATCTCTTCTGAACCTCGTCCTGTCGTTGAGGTGTGTTGAGCCTTGGGTTAAACCACCAGCAGTTCTCCTCTCCTGCTCTCTGAAATAAGAGAGCAGCCCTCTAGTCCAGTAAGACTCTAGCAACCTCCCCCTCACCTTCTTATGATGCCAAGGTCAGGTCACCAAGAGAGTATCTTGTGATACTGAGCACAGCCTAACATCAGCAAGGAGACTGTGAGGGCTGCAGATGCTAGAGATCAGAGTTGACAGTGTGTTGCTGGAAAAGCACAGCAGGTCAGGCAGCATCTGAGGAGCAGAAGAGTCGACGTTTCAGGCATAAGTCCTTCATCATGAAGGGCTCCAGCCTTAAACATCGATTTTCCTGGTCCTTGGATGCTGCCTGACCTGCTGTGCTTTTCCAGCAACACATTCTCAAAACAGCCTAACATCTGTGAAAAGAGAGGGACTGAAGAAACATTGAGTTTAACAAAGATAGGGGGCTCACAGGAACAGGTAGAAAGTGATGCAGGAGATGTGGATTCAGGCATTCTTTTCAAACCGAACTCTAAGATTCAGACAAGAGATCACACTTCAAACTAGCAAAAGGAAAATTTAAAACAAATATCTCTTGGAATTTAGGAATTCTGGTAGCTTCCTCAGATGAAATCTTAATATATCTTAACATTCACATCAACATTGGAAAGGTTAATGTCAACACACAATTCCTTCTGTTGAGACATTTTGGCAATGACGGGTTTGAAGGACTATTATTACAGGCTCATCCTGAACAAGGAGAACAAGCCCTATTGAAAATCTTGTGAAAAAAATTGTATGAATATTTCTAAAATGCACTTCATTTGAACGTGAGCCCTGATGAACTGGTTAAATAAAACAAGGGATGAATGCAGATTTCTCCAGCTTCCTCATTTCCCCTCACCCCACCTTGTCTCAGTCCCAACCCTCGGACTCAGCACCACCTTCTTGACCTGCAATCTTCTTCTCGACCTCTCCGCCCCCACCTCCACTCCGGCCTATCACCCTCACCTTAACTTCCTTCCATCTATCGCATTTCCAACGCCCCTCCCCTAAGTCCCTCCCCCCACCCTTTACCTTCGCCTGCTTGGCACACCTTCCTCATTCCTGAAGAAGGGCTTATGCCCGACACGTCAATTCTCCTGTTCGTTTGATGCTGCCTAACCTGCTGCGCTTTTCCAGCAACACATTTTTAAGCTCTGATACATCCAGTCATTAAATTGTAGAACAATGTAGCCCATCATGCTTCTGCTGACAAAGAGTCATCTAATTAGAACAGCACGGTGGCTCAGTGGTTAGCACTGCTGCCTCACAGAATCGGAGACCTGGGTTCGATTCCAGCCTTGGGTGTCGCTCTGTGTGGAGTTTGAACATTCTCCCCGTGTCTGTGTGGGTTTCCTCTGGGTGCTCTGGTTTCCTCCCACAGTCCAAAGATGTGCAGGTTTGGTGGATTGGCCATGAAAAATGCAAGGTTACAGGAATGGGGTGGGTCTGGGAGGGAAGCTTCAGATGGGCCCACATTCCTGATGAAGAGCTTATGCCCGAAACGTTGACTCTCCTGCTCCTCGGATGCTGCCTGACCTGCTGTGCTTTATCTGCACCACAGTTTTTTGGCTGTTAATCCAGAGACCCAGATAATGTTCAAGGGGACCTGGGTTCAAATCCCACCACAGCAGCTGGTGGAATTTGCGTTCACTAAAAATCCGCAATTGAGAATCTAATGATGACCATGAATCAGAAAAACCCATCTGGGTCACTCATGTCCTTCAGGGAAGGAAACTGTCATCCTTACCTGGTCTGGCTAATAGGTGACTCCAGACCCACAGCAATGTGGTTCACTCTTCACTGCCCTCTGAGCAATTAGGGATGGACAATAATTGCTTGTCTGGTCAGCGATGCCTTCGTCCCATGAATGATTTTGTTTTAAAACCCAGTTATCAGCCAAATGAACCTTCACTGCACTCCCTGAATGGTGGCTATGTCCTCTCTTCGGTATGGAGACCAAAACTGCACACAATATTCCAGGTCCTTGGATGCTGCCTGACCTGCTGCGCTTTAACCAGCAACACATTTTCAGCTCAGATCTCCAGCATCTGCAGACCTCACTTTTTACTCGATGGCCTTACCAAGGCCCTGTATAACTGCAGCAAGACACCCTTACTTCGGATCCTCTTCCAATGATAGCCAACGTACCATCTGTCTTTCTCCGTTACTTGCTGCACCTGCCTGTCTACTTTCATTGACACCCAGGCCCTTTTATCCCCATTTCCCAACAGATCACCAGTTAAATGAAATGCTTCTTTTCTGATTTTCACACTGAAGAGTAGAACTCCATAACTAGCCACATTGTGCTATCTCTGCCATTTGTTAGCCCTGTCACTTGTCAAACTCACCTGGAAACTTCCTTGCATTCTCCCCCTTCTCGCAATCCTGCTCAGTTTTGAGTCAGCAACACACTTGTAAATGTTTCACTCAGTTCCCTCATCCAGTTATTTCGAGGTCATGTATAGCTGGGTCCCAAACGTACATCGCATTGCAACACCCAGTACCCAGTGTCAGCCACATGCAAAAAGACCCATTTCTTCCCACTCTGCTTTCTGTCTGTGAGCCAATTCTCAAACCATGCCAAAATATCATCCCCAATCCTTTGTGTTGTCATCCCATTAATGTTTTTAATGTTCTGTTATCGTATCTTTTATAATAGTTTCCAGTATTTTTCCTACTCCTGCTGTTCAGCTGATGGGTCTGTTTCTCTTGCAGTGAAGTTACACTCCAATTAATGAAAACTGCTTCAGAGTCAATAGCATTTTGGAAGATGACCACCAATACATCCAATAGATTCAGAGTTACTTCCTTTAATAGGCTGGGATGTAGATTCTGGATTAGTGGTGCTGGAAGAGCACAGGAGTTCAGGCAGCATCCGAGGAGCAGTAAAATCGACATTTCGGGCAAAAGCCCTTCATCAGGAATGGGACATAGATTGTCAGGCTCTGGGGATTGAATTGAATTGAATTGAATTAAATTTGTTGTCATGTGTACCAAGGCACAGTGAAAAACTTTGTCTTGAGAGCAATACAGGCAGATCACAGAGTTAAGCAGCATAGATAGTAAATAATAGGTAAACAGCGGCAAAAACCAAACACCGGTACAGGTGAATGTTAAGAGTTTGTGAGTCCATTCAGTATTCTAACAACAGGAGGGTAGAAACTGTTGTGAAACCGGCTGGTGTGTGTGTTCAGGCTTCTGTACCTTCTCCCCGATGGTAGAGGTTGTAGAAAAACATTGCCAGGGTGGGATGGATCTTTGAGAATGCTGGTGGCCTTTCCTTGACACTGGGCATGGTAGATGGATTCTAGAGATGGGAGGTTGGTCTTTGTGATTGTCTGGGCTGAGTTCACCACTCTCTGTAACTGTCTCCGATCTTGAATGGTACAGTTGCCATACCAGGTAGTGATACATCCAGACAGAATGCTCTCGATGGCGCACCTATAAACGTTGGCAATGGTATTCGCCATCACGCCAAATTTCCTCAGCTGTCTGAGAAAGAAGAGTCGTTGTTGGGCCTTTGTAGCCATTGTCCACCTTTAACCACATCAATTTCCTCAGAATTGTTTTCTTCCTAATACTGATAGCCTTCAGTTTGACTCCTCACTAGGCCACTGGTTGCCTAACATTTACGGGAGGTTACTCGTGTCCACTTTTGTGAAGTCAGAACCAAAGTATGTGTTCAATTATTCTGCAATTCCTTTGTTTCCCATTTTCCCCTCCACAGCTTCTTACTTTATCTTTATTAATCTTCCTCTTGTCACATGTCCACTGAAGACTTTGCAGACAGTTTCTGCATTCACTGCAATCTTTATACATTTACCCCCTTGATCAAAATAGCTTTTTTTTTAGCATTTGCTGATAACTAAAATGCTGTCAGTGCTCAGGTTTGCTGCATTTTCTGGTAATCTTGTGTTTCATCTTTGGATCTAATATTTTCTTTTGTCTGGCATGATTGAGTCACCTTTCCTCACTCATTTTTGTGACAGACAGGAATGAATAATTGTTGTAAATTCATGCACACATTCTTTAAATCAAAACCTCTGCTTGTCCACTGCCAATCTATCATTGCCAATTTGTGCCTCGCATCTTTGTACTTTACTTAGATTCGGGACTCTTTTTCCCCAAATTGCTTCAAATCTAGTTACAGAGCAATCTGTCATTGCAAACAGATCTACTTCATTTATTAAATCGTAGAATCACAGAGATATGCAGCACGGAAACAGGTCCCTTGGTCCAACTTGTCCGTGGTGACCAGATATCCTAAATTAATCTAGTCCCATTAGCCAGCATTTGGTCCATATCCCTCTCAACTTTTCCTCTTCACATCCCCATCCAGATGACTTTTAATATTGTCATCGTACCAGCCTCCAAACTCCGATGCCCAGAGGTACTTGAAATCAGACAGCAGAGGCAGTAGCTGTGAAGGTTCATTGCTGGGTCAGACAGCAGTGTAGGATTCTTTCTCTGTCGATTCACTTCCTACCTGGTGGTCACTGCCTTTGTCTGCCTTCCTCCTTTTTTTAAAGAGCTGTTGTTCTGACATTTTTTTCCCCAAAGTTCCAAAACAATGCAACAGCTTATAAAAGCTGATACGAAGTTAGGTGGACAGGCAGGTAGTGCTGAGGAAGTGGGGAGGCTGCAGCAGGATCTAGACAGTTTGGGAGAGTGGTCCAGGAAATGGCTGATGGAATTCAACGTGAGAAAATGCGAGGTCTTGCACTTTGGAAAAAAGAATAAAAGTGTAGACTACTTTCTAAACGGTGAGAAAATTCGTAAAGCCAAAGTACAAAGGGATCTGGGAGTGCTGGTCGAGGATTCTCAAAAGGTAAACATGCAGGTTGAGTCCGTGATTAAGAAAGCGAATGCAATGTTGTCATTTATCTCAAGAGGGTTGGAATATAAAAGCACCGTTGTGCTACTGAGACTTTATAAAGCTCTGGTTAGGCCCCATTTGGAGTACTGTGTCCAGTTTTGGTCCCCACACCTCAGGAAGGACATACTGGCACTGGAGCATGTCCAGCGGAGATTCACACGGATGATCCCTAGAATGGTAGGTCTAACATACGAGGAACGGCTGAGGATCCTGGGATTGTATTCATTGCAGTTTAGAAGATTAAGGGGAGACTTAATACAGACGTACAAGATAATACATGGCTTGGAAAGGGTGGATGCTAGGAAATTGTTTCCATTAGGCGAGGAGACTAGGACCCATGGACACAGCCTTAGAATTAGAGGGGATCAATTCAGAACAGAAATGCGGAGACATTTCTTCAGCCAGAGAGTGGTGGGCCTGTGGAATTCATTGCCGCAGAGTGCAGTGGAGGCCGGGACGCTAAATGTCTTCAAGGCAGAGACTGATAAGTTCTTGATGTCACAAAGAATTAAGGGCTACGGGAAGAATGTGGGTAAGTGGAGTTGAAATGCCCATCAGCCATGATTGAATGGCAGAGTGGACTCGATGGGCCGAATGGCCTTACTTCCACTCCTATGTCTTACGGTCTTATAGTCTTAAAACAGTAATTACTGCTCCGAGAATGTGAGGAAATCACCTCCAACCCTGAAAATACCTCAAAAAAGGTGCAGCTCTTAACAGCCACAGTTTTTTCCTGAACTCTATCTTAGCTTGCCGTACAACCATTCTCCTTTATAATTTACTTCACAGATTTACTAACATTTAAACGAAAGCTTTTGATTTGCAACATTCCCAATTCAGGAAGACATTCAGGCCTAAATCTTATTTGTTCACCTGGTTTTGCTTCAGAATGCCGTGTTGATGTATAATTTCATGTATATCATTGCTCAGAACAGGAAAAAATTGACAATTGTTGAAGTTAGATCCTTTTTCTGCTGGATGTTTATCTCTTTAGTTAATTAAAAGTTAACAGAGAAACAAAAAGAATAGGAGCGTCAGCAGTCCATTCGGCCCTTCGAGCCTGCCCACTATTCACTGTGAACATGGCTGAACATCAAACTCAGTCCTGCTTTCACCCTTTGATCCCTTTAGCCATAAGAACTGTATATAATTCCTTCTTGAAACAGTCAATGTTCTGGCCTGAGAGAGTTCCACAGGCTCACCGCCATCTGGGTGAAGACATCTCTCCTCATCTAAGTCCTAAATGGCCCACCCTGTACCCTTACTGTGACATCTGGTTCAGGACTCCCTGGTTATTGCCCTCCTGTGTTTACTCTGGCTGGTCCTCTTTGAATTTGATAGATTTCTATGAGATTCCACCCCCCCTTCCCCCATTCCTCTGAAGTCCAATGAATATAGGCCTAACCGATTCAGTTTCCATATGTCCATCCTGTCATCCCAGGAATCAGTTTGGTTCATTTAAAGAGTTACATAGATAAAGTTAAATATTAAACATTACAAAGGTTATTAAAAATATCTTACCCAAGTAATTATTCCAAAATTCAGTCTGGAAAAGAAATTGAAAATTATATGGATACAAATGTCACATGTTTAAATAACTCAGATGCTGATATGCAGTTGTCAGAAATGATAACATTAAGTTTATGAACCAGAAACATTCTGCTGCGTGTGAATTGTTCCATCATTCCCCAGGACAGTCTGAAAATTTAACGTATCCTAAATACTTCACAAAGAAGTGACCAGGCAATGAGCAGAAGTCGTCAGCAAGATTCATTCCAGTATTATGAGAATTAATTAGACGAGCACTTGAAATGCTGTGGTGTATACGTTCTGGAAAATAGGATAATAGGTTGATGCTGGGTGTCCAATCCATGAGCCAAAACAAATCGATGTGATGGAAACATAATTAATAGTTAGGTTTGACAAGACATTTGAGAACATAATTCTTTGAAAGTGGCATTCGCAGGTAGACAGGACAGTTAAGAAGGTGTTTAAGCACGCTTGCCTTCATTGCTCCGATCTTTGAATGGAGAAGTTGGGACATCATGGTGAGGCTGTACAGGATATTAGTAAACTGGGACAGCACAGAAAAAGAATTTTTTAGGATATTGCCTAGACTGGAAGGTTTGAGATATAAAAATACACTGCATAGGCTGGAAGAGACTGGGATAGACTGGGATAGACTGGGATAGGCTGGGAAAGACTGGGATAGACTGGGATAGACTGGGATAGGCTGGGAAAGACTGGGATAGGCTGGGATAGACTGGGATAGGCTGGGAAAGACTGGGATAGGCTGGTGCTTCTTTCACTGGAGCAAAGGAGGCTGAGGTGTGACCTTATAGAGATTTATAAAATTATGCAGGGCCCTGATAAGGTAAATAGCCTTTTCCTGATGGCAGGGAGTTCAAAACAAGGGGACATATGTTTAAGGTGGAGAGGAAAAAGATTTAAAAAGGACATAAGGGGCAACGTTTTTACAACGGGAGTGTGTGGAAGGTACTGCCAGAGGAAGTGTTACAGTTACAATATTTAAAAAACCTTTGATAAGTACATGAACAGGAAGGTTTTGGAGGGATATGGGCCAAGTGCAGGTAGGTGGGGCTAGTTTAGTTTGGGAATATGGTCTGCATGGGCTGGTTGAATGGAAGGGTCTAATTCCGTTCTATATGACTCTATCACTGTATGACTACGACTCAGTATAAGGATGTAGCATTTAGGGAATGGTCTCAGAAGTGCCTGGAAGGGCTGATGATGCAAGGGAAAGGTGGGCTTGAAGATTAAGGGCAATGGAGCTGATGGAGGTGTAGGGGCACAGGGAATGAGGGGGGATTGGGATGCGTAGATACCATGGGTTGGAAGAAGAGGAGGATTATGTGTCTGTGACAAGGATAGAAATTGCAGGAAAAACTCAGCTGGTCTGGCAGCATCTGTAGAGAGAAATCAGAGATAATGTTTCTGGTTGGTGACTCTTCCTCAAAACAATAGGTGGGGATAGAGCTCAAAGAGAGAAAGAGGGATCTCTGTGGGCTCGATCCCCACTTATCGTTTACTCCTTACTCCCTTCCCACACCCTCTCTTCTGCATATAAATCACCATTTTCTGAGCTACTATTGATTCTGAGGAAGGGTTACCAGACCCGAAACGTCAACTCTGATTTCTCTCCACACATACTGCCAGACCTGCTGAGTTTTTGCAGCAATTTCTGTTTTTGTTTCAGATTTACAGCATCTGCAGTTCTTTCAGTTTTTATTATGTATTTGAGAGTTGGAAGTTGGCTTGAGATCATCAAAGAAGTGAAACAGGAATGAAGATATTGAGAAAAACTCCTGCATCAATTCTCAACGTTTATCTTAAACTCTGTTCCAATATATTCTATCACCATGAATGAATATTAGTGGAGTAATTTTAACAATAATATTTCAACACACAGGTTTTGCTTTGTATCATTTCTTATTGTTCACTCATGGTTCTGTAAACATTACCGTGGATTCTTTGTTTTCAAATATTTCCCGTGCTTCTTCAAAAGAGCATCTTTCCTCAATGCACTCTCTTTCTAAGTTATCTGGTTTCATTTCTTCAAAAACGCTGTTGGCTCGTTTCTGCCTCTGTAAGACATTGTTGGCATTTTGGCTTTGGAGAAAAACTGAAAGGAATGAAAAGGACATTAGGAGGTTAAACTGAATATCAGAGCACATTTGGGGTATTGCGTCCATTTCCCAGCACCCTACCCAGAAAGGATATTAACATCCTGGAATCTGTACGAAGGAGATTTCTTAGAATGATGCAAGGAATTCGATATTTTCGATACAAGGAAAGATTAGAGAAGTTGAGCTTATTCTCCTTGGAACACAGAAGATTAAGTAATGATCTTATTGAGGTTTTCAAAAATTGTGAACAATTTTGACAGGGGAAAGAGGGTATTCTGTTTCCACTAGTTAGTATGTCAGTAACTAGGGGTCACAATGTCAAACTTGGCAATGAGAGAATTGGGAGTGATTCTTTACTCAGAGTTGTTCGGATTTGGAATGTGCTGCCTGGGGAGAATGGGGGAGGAGGGATTCCACAGGAGGTTCCGAAGGAGAGATGGATGTATATTTGAAAGTGATGAAGTTGGAAGGCTACGGAAATAGGGCTGGAGAGTGGGATTGGGACTGGCTGGGTAGGTCACTCAGGAACTAGTACAGACAGGATGGTTGAATGTGAAAGGATCCATATTGGTTCATAGAGTGGGGAGAGACAACAGAGAATAATTGGCACATTAGTAAAGGTGATGTTACTCCCAGAAAGGACACTGGGTGTTAGAGATGAGAAGGGCACCAGAAAGTGTAAGTTAGAAAGGTGGAAATATGGAGTCCATCCATCTGAAGAGGACAGATGTGCTAATACTCTGGATGAGGAGTCTGCAATGGGAACAGTAATCCATTTTTTTTCCAAACCATTTCAGAGATTGTGGGTCCTGTTACACGGTTCAATTGCATTTGTCCCTTTCATCTCCTGTATCTCTCTATGTACGTTTGTCAGTCTCTTCTGGATTTCTGAACCATTCATCCCTTCTATTACTGCTATACTTTTACATAGCTGTTATTTATTTAGCTTTGGTTTAGTGATATTCCTAACAGTTTCTGTAACTCATGGATTTCAGCCCCAGGTTTGGATATAAATTAGACCAATGCTGAGGGACAGCTGTGTTGTCAGAGATGCCCTCTTTTGGATGACGTGTTAAATTGTGATTGTCCTTTGAAAGATCCCATGACACTATTTAAAGAGTAAGGGTCAGTGTTCAGGTTATCGTATGTCCCTCAGTATAAATCAAACAGATGATCTTTTCGTTTGCCTCTCTTTGTAGACCCATGATTCCATGCATGATACCAATGAGAATTCTGCTCGTGAGGTGATAAATAAAGATGCCTTCTTTCTTTTCTCATTATTTCCTCATTCCCCAGGATGTTCCATGTTGGTCCCAATGTTCCTAATGTCTGTCCTTCCCGTGCCCAGTTATTTCTTTTACCTTGATCCTGTATATGGCTTTGCCCTCAGTCAGGGCCTGCGCCCAGGCACTGAGCGCCAGAGTAGCATGATGGCCTAGTGGTTAGCATTGCTGCCTCACAGAGCCAGGGACCCGGGTTCGATTCCAGCCTTGGGTGACTGTGTGGTGTTTGCACATTCTCCCCGTGTCTGCGTGGGTTTCCTCTGGGTGCTCTGGTCTCCTCCCACAATCCAAAGATGTGCAGGTTAGGGTAATTGGCTGTGCAAAATTGCCCATAGTGTTAGGTGTATTAGTCAGAGGTAAACATAGGGAAATGGGTCAAAGTGAGTTACTCTCCGAAGGGTGGGTATGGACTTGTTGGGCTGAAGGGCCTGTTTCAACACTGTAGGGAATCTAATCCAATCCGGTTTCCTTGTGACAGCCGTGCTCTGATTCACAGTGCTGCCTGAACAATGCCTTGGAAATCTGCACCATGCCACACTCAGCCAACACGGGACTGGAGCAGCTTCATTAGCTCCTCAGCGCACGTCCTTAGCATAGCGCAGCCTCAGAATGATTCAATGTTGTTAAACTTAGTGAATTATCAAACAGGTTTTGAAGTTTTGTGCATCATATTATTGAGTTATAGAGTCATACAGCACGGAAATAGACCCTTCATTCCAACCGGTCCATGCCAACCTCATTCCCAAACTAAACCAGCCCTGCCTGCCTGCGCTCGGCCCACATCCCTTCAAACCTTTCCTATTCATGAACTTATCCAAATGTCTTTTAAAAGTGGCAACTGTACCTGCATCCATTACTTTCAGTGGCAGTTCATTCCACACACGAACCACCCTCTGTGTAAAAACGTTGCCCCTCCGGTCCTTTTAAATCTTTCCTGTCTCATCTGAAAAATATGCCCCTAGTTTAGACCTCCCTCACCCTGGGGAAAAAGACACTTGTCATTCATCTTATCTATGCCCCATATGATTTTATAAACCTCAACTCTCAACTCCTACACTCCAGTGAAAAATGTCCCAATCTCTCCAGTCTGTTTTTATATCTGAAATCTTCAATTCCTATTGAAATGTAAATTCTTTATCTATCTCCAGATATGGTGCCACCGTGATGTATATTTCCTGTATTTCTGTTGATACTGAGGGAAATGCTATTCTAGTGCAAAGTTAAATGTCACCTGTTAAGTGTCAATTGGGTCTGTAAACAAACAAGAAACTACATCAAAGGTACACTCTGTTGCTAAAATTATCAATTGTTCTTGGATTAACCTGCTGAATTATTGTCCATACAGTTTTTGAAATCCAGCCAAACATTCATTATGATTATAGCTGTCATAATGAAAAATGTCCCACTATGTTGTTTGAAACTGACTGGGTAGAATTGTCTCCCATTTCCATTTCAGAGCAAAGTGTCTGTCTGACAATAGACAATAGGTGCAGGAGTAGGCCATTCAGCCCTTCGAGCCTGCACCGCCATTCAATATGATCATGGCTGATCATCCTTAATCAGTATCCGCTTCCTGCCTTATCTCCATTACCCTTGATTCCACTATCTTTGAGAGCTCTATCCAACTCTTTCTTAAATGAATCCAGAGACTGGGCCTCCACTGCCACACAGCCACCACTCTCTGGGTGAAGAAGTTTCTCCTCATCTCTGTCCTAAATGGTCTACCCTGTATTTTTAAGCTGTCTGGATGGAAAGGAGCAGGTCCAGATATTAATATCAACTTTCAAAGACTGCTTTAACAGCCAACAAAGTCAATTGATTTAAATCCTGGTACAAAATACAATAGCAGAGGCTGAGAGAACATTTCCTTATATTTTGTAATGCATTACGATCATTTTGCTGATTAAAAAGTTACTGCACTGTATGGTGACAACTACACAAGACTGGAATCAACTTATCTTTAAAGGACAGATCCCTCTGACAAATCAATTCATTAAAACACATTGACATTATAGTACAGCATCAAATAGTGGCCTTTGAAGCAGTTCCTAGCTCCTATCTCCCCCAGTGTGGCCACGAACCCACAAAGCAAGTGTGTTTTCTTCTGAGTTTACATAAACCAAGACAGCACAGGAAACAGTATGTGGGAGAAAATACATTTACCTGTGGTCCTTACTATGAGAACCTTGCCCCAGAAATAAGACATGTATACTTTGTACTCAAGATCTTTCCCATCCGTCAAAAGGTGAACGGAGAAGGTAGTGGGCCCGGAAAGGCAGAGGGAAACTGTTATTTTCAGGAAGTGAGAACAAGGTTGATCAGTTTGTCTCTCTGATGGGAGACAAACATCTGCTTCATGGAAGAGGCTTCAATTTAATCAGCATTTCCATTCGGCCGTGAGTTAAAAAGATAGTTACAGTGGAGCAAATAAAGGTGGCAACAACCTCATGAGATTTACAACATGAGCTTTCTGAGAAATCTAAGGCCAAAGGACAAACAATCCAAAGATTATAAAATCCAAATTTACTAAATGTGAAAGTTAGAACATTTGCATCAGTGGAAGTGGTCACGATGCTGTTGTTAAATTCTTTATTAGCTCACAATACCCTTTCCAGAAGGAAATCTGTCTGGTCTCAGTTTACGTGTGTCTCCAGTTTGTTAACAGAATGGTTAATCCGTAATGTCCCTCTGAAGCGGCTCACAACCATTTTGCTTTGGTCATCAATGACCACTTCCATCGAGAAGGACAAGGGCAGCAGATCCATGGGAACACCACCCCCTGCAAGTTCCCTTCCAATCCTGACTTGGAAATATATCACTGTTCCTGCTCTGCCACTGGGTTAAAATCCTAGAATTCCCTCCCTAGGAACATTGTGGCTTTTCCTACACTAAACTAACTGCAGCACTTTGAAAAGGCAGCTTACCATCACCTTCCCAAGGGCATAAGGGATTGGTGATAACTGCTGGCCTATCCAGCCATGTGATCACTGCCAAAAAATAAAGTTGTATCGAACAGTGGCAACAGATTAACTTCAGCTTTGTCAGTTACAACCAATATCTACAAATATGCCACCCTCCCAAGACTCTGGCACACTGAGGTCTAATCCATCACAAGTTTATTCTATACAATCCAGAACCAACGCTCGCTATCTAAGAATTTGGGGTGGGCCAGTTAGGACTGAGATGGGGAGAAATGCCTTTACCCAGAGAGTGAGGAGCCTGTGGAATTCACTACTACAGAAAGCGGTTTAGGCCAAAACATTGAATGTTTTCAAGGAGTTAGACCTGGTTCTTAAGGATAGGGGGAATCAAAAATTATAGAACAAAAACAGGATAATCAGCTCTGACTATTGAATAGTGGAACAGGTTTGAAGGGCTGAATGGCCTACTCCTGCTCCTAAGTTCGCTGTTTTATGTTTCTAATCTGTAACTGTCGCATCCCACCCTTCACTGGAGAATCACGCTGTTCTAATATAGTCCCCTGTCGAGGGGAAGACATAAGGAGAAAATAATTTAGAAAATGGTGGATTAGAAAGCATGTAGTACCCTAGGTCAGCGAGTATTGTGAAAGGTTTTAAAACAAAAATCCTTCCGGAAAATCCTGAAGTCTATGTTGTTTCTGACTGAATTTTAATTTCCGCTAAAGAAGTCAATTGAAAATATACATACCTTCGCCATGACTGAACTTGAAGAGCCCGAGGAGACTAACAATGAATAACAATTCAATTTCTGCCATTATTGTCTGTTTGGAAATAGAAATTCATGGATGAACTAATTGAAGGAAAGGAGCCCTCAGTTGTTCAATGATTAGCCACAGAGTTCATATACTGCACGGTGTTTTGTTGACAGTATGACCTACTCAATGACCGAGGTCAAATCCAGATCTCCTAACAGCTGTGCTCAAACTTAGAAAATTCAACATGCTATCTCAGGGAGCAACCTCAGCCTCAAGATTTGGCAAATTATTGGCTTGCTTTGTCACCCTTCAACCATTGTTTGTCTTTATGTAGAATTAGAATTATCTATGAAATTATAACAGACAGAACTATTTGTTTACAAAGCTAATCGGATATTTGTTAAATCAAAGTAAACTTGCCAGTTTTATTTGAATATTTATTAACCAAAACTCAAATTCTTCTGCCTCATCTACACATCACTCCCTTGCTATAAATAAAATATTTTAACCACTTGCTCTTAGATTAACTCCAAAATTTCGAAAACAGTTATGATTAGATTCCCTACAGTGTGGAAACAGGCCCTTCAGCCCAACAAGTCCACACCAACCCTTCAAAGAGTAACCCACCCAGACCCATTTCCCTCTGACTAATGCACCTAACACTATGGGCAATTCAGCATGGCCAATTTACCCTAACCTGCACAACATTGGACGATGGGAGGAAACCAGAGCACCCAGAGGAAACCCACACAGACACGGGGAGAATGTGCAAACTCCACACAGGCCACTGTTGGAATATTGCATGCAACTCTGGTTTCGTTCCTATCAGAAAGATGTTGTGAAACTTGAAAGGAATCAGTAAAGATTTACAAGGATGTTGCCAGGGTTGGAGGATTTGAGCTATAGGGAAAGGTTGAACAGGCTGGGGCTGTTTTCCCTGGAGCGTCGAAAGCTGAGGGGTGACCTTATAGAGGTATACAAAATTATGAGGGGCATGGACAGGGTAAATAGACAAAGTCTTTTCCTTGGGGTCGGGGAGTCCAGAACTTGAGGGCATAGGTTTAGGGTGAGAGGGGAAAGATATAAAAGAGACCCAAGGGGCAACTTTTTCACGCAGAGGGTGGTACGTGTATGGAATGAGCAGCCAGCGGATGTGGTGGAGGCTGGTACAATTGCAACATTTAAGAGGCATTTGGATGGGTATATGAACAGGAAGGGTCTGGAGGGATATGGGCCAGATGGGACTAGATTGGGTTGGGATATCTGGTCGGCATGGACAGGTTGGACCCAAGGGTCTATTTGCATGCTGTACATCTCTATGACTTTACCAGGGGAATGGGGAAAGGACGAGGGGATGGGGAAAGAATGGGGAGAGGGGCTGATTGATTTGTCATTTCAAAGAGAATGAGCTGAGTGGTCGCCTTCTGTGCTGCACCATCTGATAACCCCTTTTTCTGGTATTCGCTGATATTTATTTCTTGGAATTTATTCCTGAGGATTAGAAAGATTCTAGAATTGAACAAAACAGGGTGGATAGCTTGATCAAGAGGAGGATATAGACAACAAGAGAAAATTTGGGGGAAACATAGAAACTGATTACAAAAGTTCTTGTAAATACTTGAAAATGATTGATAAATGCAAATGGTGGTCCTTTACGGTCAGAAACTGGGGTCATTATAATTGGGAACAAAGGAATGATTGAATATGTACTTTGCTTCTGCCTTCACAAAAGTGGGTACAATAACTCCCCAAAAATGTGAGGGTATGAAGTGAGAGGGTGGAATTGAAGGAAATCAGGATGAATTAGAAAACAGTCCTGGGGAAATGAGTAGGGTTAAAGGCTGACAGATATCCAAGAATGCTGAAGGAAGCCGTCCTGGAAATATTGATGGTCACCTTCCAAAATTCTCCGGACTGAAGGGGAGGAAATGTAACCGTACTATTTAAAAACCGAGGAAATGATAAACAGAGAAGCAGCGAGGCTAATGTCACTGTTCATGCTGGAGTCCACTAGAAAGGAAATAATAACAGAACACTTGGAAAGCAATCATGGGATTGGACAAGGAAAGTATGTGTTTAGGAGAGGCAAGTCATGCTGAACAATATCTGCTGGAATATTTTTCAGAATCACAGATTTATGGAAGTACAGCAGTGTAGGAAAAGACCATTCATACCATCATGTCTGCACCAATTCTATCCCCCAGTGCCAGTCTCATACCTTCACCCCATATCTGTGCACACCATTACTATCCAAATAACCATTCAACACACTCTCAAATCCCTTGATTGAACCTGCCTCCACAACATTTCAGTGTAGAATGCAGTGAGTGGAATAGATAAGAGCAATAAATAGGTGGAAAGGCAATTTATAAGAGGTTGTATAAACAGCTTACAGAGAGATCCTGATAGATAAAATACATCAGCAAAAAAATTGACAAATGGAGTATAATACAGGAAAGTATAATTTGTTCATGTTAGAAAGGAGAACAAAAGAACAGAATATTATTTAAATGGAGAAAATCTACAGGAAGCTGCAACACAAAGGGACTTGAGATGACTTGTGCACAAAACGCAGCAAGTAATCAGGAAGGTTCCTGGAATATTGGGCCTTATTTCCAGGGAATTGGAGTCTAAGAGGAGGGAAGTCACACTGCAACTGTACAAGGTTGGAGCACTGAGAGCAGTTTTGGTCCCTTTATTTAAGGAAAGATATGACTTCATTGAAGGCAGTTCACTCAGATGATGCCTGGTATGGAAAGGTTGTCTTTTGAGTGAAGACAAATCAGGTTGGGACCCTATTCGCTGGAGTTTAGAAGAAGCCAGAAGTCACATGACACCAGGTTATGGTCCAACAGGTTTATTTGAAATCACAAGCTATCAAAGCGCTGCTCCTTCATCAGGGAAGTGACCAGCACCTTCACATTGGGTTTGGAAGCATGAGAGGTGATCTCTATGTGGGTTGACAGGGTCAATGCTGAGAGGATGTTTCCCATCATGGAGAGTCTGGGATGAGAGGGCACAGTCTCAGAGTAAAGGGGCACCAATTTAAGGCTGAGATGAGGAGGAATTTCTTCTCTCAGAGAGTTATGAGTCTTTGGAACTCCTTACCACAGAGAACTGTGGGGCAGAGGCTTTGTGAATGTTTAAGGCTGAGATAGATCGATAGATTCTTAATCAGTCAGGGAATCCAATGTTATGGGAAAAGGGCAGGAAAGTGGATGCGAGGAATGTTGGATCAGCATATTGAATATTGAATGGTGCCGCAGGGTCAAAGGACCGAATGCCTTATTCCTGTTCCCATTCCTTATGATCCTATAATCCCTGGTTGGAGAATCGAAGACTCAGAGGTACATTCTCAGAACAATTCAGGACAATCATTTCGGACTGAGAAACAGAGAAACGACTTGGCTGAAATACACAAGCAGATTTGGGGATCTCTGGGGATCTACCTTGATGATAGAAGATGACAAACAAATGCATGAGATACCAATGGGTCATTTAATTGAAGTAAAATCAGTCAACAGAAACCAATCAGCTTCCATCTGCTGAAGGTGAGTCCATGGTTTAAGAACATTGAACAGTGCAGCACAATAGAGGCCTATCAGCCCTTGATAACCAGGCTGTGTATCTAAGGCAGGGAAATCAGCTGAACCTGCCCACAGCCTGCAGATATACTAGTGCGTTCCAGCAGACATTGTAAAATTGTTTCATCCTTTCAGTGGGCATTAAACCCAGAAACATACAAAAGAGGAGCATGGTCAGCCATTCAGCCCCTCATGCCTGCTCGCCCATTCAAGATCATTGTGGCTGATCTATCTTAATAGTGTGGTCCCATTATCTCCAACTACCTCTTGATGCCTTTAAAATCTAAAACTTCAGTATCTTTCTTGAATATATTCTGTGATGTGGTCTCCGCAGCCTCCTATGGAAGAGAATTGCACTACCCTCTGATTGAAGAAATCTTCCCTCAATGAGGTTGGAGGCTGTGGTTGGGAGATCCATCACTGTCTCTGGCAACCAACTATGGACATCTACTACAAACCCACTGACTCCCACAGCTATCTAGACTACACCTCCTCCAACCCTACCTCCTGTAAAAAACGCCATCCCGTATTCCCAATTCCTCCGCCTCCACTGCATCTGTTCCCAGGATGACCAAGTCCAGAAAGTCCCAGAGGGCCTCCTTCTTCCAAGATCACAACTTCCCTTCCCACATGGTTGATGATGCCCTCCAGTGCATCTCCTCCACTTCATGCACCAATGCCCTTGAACCCCACCCCTCCCAACGCAACAAGGAAAAGAACCCCTCTGGTCCTCACCTTCCACCCCACCAACTTCCACATACAACACATCATCCTCTGCCATTTCCGCCACCTCCAAATGGACCCCACCACCGGGGATATATTTCCCTCTCCACTCCTATCAGCATTCCAAAGAGACCATTCCCTCCGTGACTCCCTCGTCAGGTCCACACTCTCCACCAGCCCACACCCCACTCCTGACACCTTTCCCTACCACCACAGGAAATGCAAAACCTGCACCCACACCACTCCTCTCACCTCCGTCCAAGGCCCCAAGGGATCCTTCCACATCTGTCAAAAACTTACCTATACCTTTCTCAATGTCATCTACTGCATCCATTGCACCCAGTGTGGTCTCCTCTACATCGGGGAGACAGGTCCCCTGCTTACAGATCGTTTCAGAGAACATCTCTGGGACACCCACACCCACCAACTCCACCACCCCGTGGCTGAACACTTCAACACCCCCTCCCACTCCATCAAGGACACGCAGATGCTGGGCCTCCTCCAACGCCAAACCCCCTACCACCTCACTCCTGGAGGAGGAATGCCTCATACTCTGCCTTGGGATCCTGCAACCACATGGGATCAATGTGGATTTCAACAGCTTCTTCATTTCCCCTCCCCCCACATTATCCCAGTCCCAAGCCTCCATCAATTTTCCCCCCCCCGACCTATCACCTCCTTCCGCAATTTCATCCACCTATCGCTTTCCCAGCTACCTCACCCCCCCAACCCCAACCCCCTCCCATTTATCCCTCAGCCCCGGTCCACAGGCCTCATTCCTGATGAAGGGTTTTGCCTGAAACGTCGATTTTCCTGCTCCTCGGATGCTGCCTGACCTGCTGTGCTTTTCCAGCACCACCCTCTCGATTCTACACTCTGTTTCAGTCTGTTTATGTCCCCCACCATCCGTATCTGTTTCTCATCTCTGTCTTCACAATGCATCAGCAATCGCATTTTCTTATCCTGCCTAATGCATAATTTTCAAATTTAATGGTTGTTAACAATCTGCATCGAAACATTTTTGTCCTTAAATTTCTCCACAAACTTCAATGGATTATAATCAGTGTATATGATTGTCTCAGATATGTAACTGGTAGCATAAACACTGAAATACTGTAACGCCAACACCAAGCTCAAAGTCTCCTTCTCAAACGTCGAATATTTCTCCTGATGAATGTTCAACTTCTTGGAGAAATATTGATCTTTCTATCTTCTCATCATCTTCTTGCAAGAGCACAGCATTGATACCCACATCACTTGCATTGATAGCCATCTTGAATGACTTTGTGTCATTAGGTGTGGCCAATACAGAAACAGTGGTTAACACAGCTTTCAGGCTGTCAAATGCCTTCTGACAGGTGACTGTCCACTGAAACTTCTTGCCTTTCTTTAGCAATTCAGTGAGTGGAGCAGCCACACTAAAATTTGATATGAGTTTTCAATAAAATCCACTCAATCCCAGGAACCATAGTACTGCTCTTTTTGTTGATGGTGTGGGAACCTCCCCAATTACCTTTGTTGTTGCATCCTGTGGAGCCATTTGTCTGTGTCCAGTAACATAGCCCAGGAAGGTGACTTGGACTTTGGCAAATTCACTTTTAGCCAGCTTTATCATCAAGACCCCCTTCCGAAGTTGATCAAACAAGTCTGGCAAATGTTGTAAATGTTCCTTCCATGGGTGACTAAAAATCACCAGGTGATAGATACATACAACACACTTGGGTAATCTGGAAATGGCCTTATTGGTTAATTTCTGAAATGTAGCTGGCGCTTTTTTCATGCCAAATGGCATGACTTGAAACTAATACAGTGTATTTGGCATTGTGAAAGCCAAAATTGCCTTTGCTCTTTCTGACCTAGGTACCTGCCAGTATCCTTTGAGCAAGTGTAGCTTAGAAATCTAAGTTGCTTGTCCCACCTTCTCAACACAGTCTTCCAAACACATAATCATCGGGTACCATCTGGCTTCAGCACCCACGGGTGAGCTCCAGTCACTGTAACTCACTTTGGTTACATCATCTTGAGCATGTGCTTAATCTACGCTTGAACCAGTATCAACTTTAGAGGGTTACGCCTATAAGGATGTTGCTTAATTGGAACGGCATCTCCAGTGCAATGTTGGAGAAGATATGTAGCTCAGGTTGTCGTTCAGGTTGTAAGTTTGCTCGCTGAGCTGGAAGATTTGTTTTCAGACGTTTCGTCACTATACTCGGTAACATCATCCGTGAGCCTCCAGTGAAAATAAAAACCTATACAGCATATTCAAGAAGGGTATCCAATAAACATAGTCAGCCATTTCCTAAACAATGAACCCAAACAAAAGGACACAATGTGCCCAGAAACTCGAGCCACTCTCCCCTGTATCAAAGACATCTCGGAGATGACAGACAAGCCCGACCCCTTGGCACCATGGTAGCCCACAAACCCTGCCAGCACACTTAAACAGTGGCTGATGAAACTAAAAGACCCTATACAAACAACTAGCAAAACAAATGTCATTTACAAAATACCATGCAAGGTCTGTAATAGACACTACATCGGACAGGCAGGCAGAAAACCAGCCACCAAAAGACATGACCCACTCTCACTAGTATCCTCACATACAGATGAGGAAGGACACCACTTTGACTGAGACAGCACATCCATCCATGGACAGGTGAAACAGGGACACGGACGGGAATTCCTAGAGGTCTGGCATTCAAATCAGAACTCCATCAATAAACACATCAGTATGGACCCCATTTATCAAACTCTGAAAAAAAAAACGGAAATGATATAACCCAACATAACAGACCAAAACACAGAAATAGAAACTGGGACTGAACACCAGCACTTCACTGGAAGCTCACTAATGATATTACTTGGCATGGTGACGAAATGTCTGAAAACAAACCTTCCAACTCAGTGAGCAAACTTACAACCTCAGCATCTCCTATATCTACAACATGCCTAATTAGGTTAGTACTTCCCAGCTTATTTCTACATATCTCCCCGTACAACAGTAATAACTCTTTCAAGTCATTTCCATTTTCCTCTGTAAGGTAACGCAAGAATTTATCCCAATTTTTGACAATTTCTTCAATGTCCAGTCTAATTTGAGGAATGCCCAATTCAGAATCCTTTGAACTTGGTTCTTCACTCTATTATAACCAACAACACAGTCTCCTTTTTCTTTTCCTCCCTGTTAAAATACCTTTTAAGCATAATCACATGACACACTCTGAGATTTCTTTCTGTCTGGAGTCCTTATCAAATAGCTCACCTCACTCAATCTCCTTTTGACTTGATAGGGTGCACTAAACCTTGCTTTTCAAGGTTCACCTATCATTGGAAGTAATCTGAACACCTTATCTCCAATAGCAAAACTGCAAGTTTCTGATTTCTTATCTGCTTCCTGTTTCATTGTATGGTATGATACTTCTAAATGCTGGGAGAAAGTGAGCACTGTAGATGGAGATCAGAGTCAAAGAGTGTGGCTCTGGAAAAGCACAGCCGGTCAGGCAGCATCCGAGGAGCAGGAGAATCAACAGTTCGAGCTAAAGCCCTTCATCAGGAATGAATCAATCATTCAGACGCTGCCCGACCTGCTCAGCTTTTCCAGCACCACACTCTTCGATGTTTAAATGCTGTCCATCCAACTCCCCCGCTCTTTTTAATTGTTCCCTAAAATTTGACACATAGTCCAAATATGCAGTCTCTGAGTTCTGACTTAGCAATTTCTCCTTAATCAATTTTAACGGTCCTCTCACTTCATGCCCAAAAAGTAACTCAAGTGGACTGAATTTGATCAATTCAGTTGGTACATTTCTGATCGCAAAAGGTACAAACCGGAATTCCCTTATCCCAATCATCTAGATAGTCCCGACTATAAGCCTTCGACATAGTCTTTAATGTCTGATGCGACCTATGTAATGCTCCCTGCGATTCCAAATGGTTCTACTGGTTTGAATTGTTTTACTCCTAATCTTGAGGGGGTCAATTTAAAACAGAAATGAGGAGACATTTCTTCAGCCAGAGAGTGGTGGGCCTGGGGAATTCATTGCCACGGAGCGCAGTTGAGGCCGTGACGTTAAATGTCTTCAAGGCAGAGATTGATAAATTCTTAATCTCACAAGGAATTAAGGGCTACGGGGAGAGTGCGGCAAGTGGTGTTGAAATGCCCATCAGCCATGATTGAACGGTGGAGTGGACTCAATGGGCCGAATGGCCTTACTATGTTATATGGTTTAATGGTCTCAGCTATCCATAACTTCCTAGAATAATTTTGACATGAAGTTTGACCCTTGATCTGATTGTATCTCTGTGGGTAGTCCGCATCTAGTGAAACATTTGAGTAACTCCTCTCCAATCGTTTTAGCTGTGATATTATGTAATAGAACGGCTTCTGGAAATCTTGTTGACACATCCATTACTGTTAACAAGTACAGATTCCCACTTTTTGTTTGAGGTAGGAGTTCCATACAATCAATTAAGACTCTTATAAAAGGTTCCTCAAATGTAGGAATAGGTATTAAAGGTGGGGGTTTTATTACTGCCTGTGGTTTTCCAATTACCTGATATGTATGACATGTCTGGTAAAATTCAACTACATCCTTGTGCAGTCCAGGCCAGTAAAATGTTTTTGTGTTTTAGCTTGAGTTTTTCTCAATCCGAAATGACCCCCCTATAGAGGAAGCTCGTCCGCCACCCGCAGCTCCTGCTAAGATTTGTTTTCCCAAAATGCAGCACCTCGCATTTATCTGAATTAAACTCCATCTGCCACTTCTCAGCCCATTGGCTCATCTGGTCCAGATCCTGTTGTAATCTGAGGTAACCCTCTTCACTGTCCACTACACCTCCAATTTTGGTGTCATCTGCAAACTTACTAACTGTACCTCTTATGCTCACATCCAAATCATTTATGTAAATGATAAAAAGTAGAGGGACCCAGCACCGATCCTTGGTCACAGGCCTCCAGTCTGAAAAACAACCCTCTACCACCACCCTCTGTCTTCTACCTTTGAGCCAGTTCTGCATCTAAATGGCTAGTTCTTCCTGTATTCCATGTGATCTAGGACTTGAACTTCTGCCCATTTCTCATCTGTCTGAATATGTGATGGCCTCCATTTCCTCATGAAGACATCATTCTTAAGATAGTAGCAGTCAGGAATACATCTAGATTTTTCTTCCGTGTATGCTTTTTGATACAATTGGTTCAGTTTTTCATCTTTCTGCTGCAACTCAGTTAACTTCTCTGAGCTGAAGATGTCAGCCATTTGATCAAACAGGGTCTCTGCTAATTGCACTTCAACTTTATCTGATCTCTTTGATCTCTCCTGTTTCAGCTGGTGACTTCGTGACTACAGTCTGTAATAGTTGTTATCTGAGTTTCCAATGGCTTTTTAACCACAGCAGGCAGCATTCCTACCAGTCAGCACATTAGCACTGCTGCCTCACAGCATCAGGGACCCAGGTTCGATTCCCACTTTAGCAAATGTCTGTGTGGAGTTTGCACATTGTCCCCATGTCTGCGTGGGTTCCCTCCCACAATCCAAAGATGTGCAGGTTAGGGTGAATTGGCTATGCTGAATTGCCCATAGTGTTCCAGGGTATGTAGTTTAGGTGCATTAGTCAGGGGTAAATACAAAATAATAGGGTTACTCTTCGGAGCATCAGTGTGGACTTGTTGGGCTAAAGGGCCTGTTTCCACACTGTAGCGATTCGACATCATTAGCAATGACAAATTGTATTCCTGGAGCTGATCAGTCTCACCTCACTTTTCGTAATTGAGCACTCCTTATCTCACTGCAGATTCCCACTATCAGTACCCTTTCTGGAAATAGTCCTTCAGAAGTATATATGTCCTCATCTTCAGCATCACAGATTGAGAGGATCTTGTGTCTCTTTCACGTGGCCTACTTCGCTGCAGTGTAAACATCGGAGCTTTTTAACTTCTCTGTTCTCTTCAAGGGTTTCCCTTTTACCTTGTGGTAAGTTATCCTTCTGATCTTCGCTGAGATCCACTTTTCCCTTTCCATGTAAGGATTTCTCTTTTCCCCAATTTCTATCCCTCACGGATTGAAATTGACTCTGGAAGCCAAACTTTGCTTTATGGATTAACTCATGATCATCAGCCATTTCAGCTAAGAATCTTGTTGTTTTAACTTGCTACTCTTCCACATGAATTCTCACTACATCAGGAAGTGAATTTTGGAACTCCTCCAAAATAATCGATTCTTTAAAAGCATCATAAGTTTGCTCTATTTTTAATGCCCTTATCCACCTATCAAAATAACTTTGTTTTATCCTTTTAAACTCAATGCAGGTTTGACCAGAGTCCCTCAGATTACTGAAACATTGTCTGCAGGCTTCTGGTACAAGCTCATAAGATTACTTTCTTCACCTCCTCATACACCCGAGATACCTCCTCTGAAGTGATGCGAATACCTCACTAGCTCTACCTACAAGTTTTGTTTGGATCAACAAAACTCGCATGGTCGCTGGCCACTGCATTTGTTTAGCCACTTTTTCCAAATGAGATGAAAAAGGCTTCCACATCCTTCTCATCAAATTTAGGCAACGCATGAAAATACTTTAACAGTTTCCCATGAGGCCTTTGACTACCTGCTCATCCTCACTCTCTTCCTCACTGAGCTTACCTTCAGCCTTTGTCTCCATCCTTTTCACCCGACTTTCCTGTCGAAGTGCCAATTTCGGAAATTCAAATTCCCTCTTTTCTCCCTTTCCTCTCTCTGCTTTTCCCTACCTTTTTCCGCTAAAGCATTTGTTCTTTTTCTCTTTCCTCTGCTTTTAATCGTAATTCAAACTGTTTCACTTCCGTTGCACTTTTCTTGTCTTTTGCCTCTAACTGATGCTGCTTCATTTTCAATTGAATTTTTGCCTTGTCTGAAGATTCTGATGGCCTTTCCAGCAAATGTAAATGCTGAGCTATTGCTGTAATTATATATCTTTTCCTCATAGAAGGAGGCAGTTCCAATCCCACTTTAATCATGTCTTGTAAAACCCCAAGGCCACTTCTTTCACCCCCAGAAAACTCTCGGTGACTGAAAGAGCCATTGCTGTCCCAAGCACTGTTTAAACCTACCGAACTCAACACCCAGAACAAAAGATATTAACACCTACCACTTGCGGCCTTTGAGTCAAACAACTCTAACCTGAAATTGGAACTGTAGAACAAATCCTGGACAAGCCCCCAGTCTGTTATGGACCAGGCCGGACCCCCTCAAAACATTTCAAGGAAGTAGCCTGGACCCTAACTTTGCTAGTTGCTTTAAGCAGGTGTGAGTGGATATTCCAGGAGTGATGCAGCTGGTCAAACCACTTAGTTGTGAACAAAACAGAAATTATTTACAAGATTACTAAATGAAACACAAACAAAAGGGAACAGAACAGAATATAGAATAACTCAACCTATCTGAAAATCCAACAGAGTGTCTCAACATAATGATGCTGTTCCAAATTCCGGCAGTAATCTCCAAAAACACCCCTTGGCAAAAAAGGTAAAATCAAACACAGGGTCTTACAGGAGAGAGAGATGGCAGAGAGATTCAGTATGGAACACCTTCTACCATGTAGCTCTTTATTTGACCAACAGCCTCAGAACTGACTGCATGATCTGACCCTGATGAAAGGCTTTTGCCAGAAACGTCAGCTTTCCTGCTCCTCGGATGCTGCCTGACCTGGTGTGCTTTTCCAGCACCACTCTAATCTAGATTCTGGTTTCTAGCATCTGCAGTCTTGTTTTTACCTCCTTGCTCTAACCAGCCAGACAGCTGAAACCCAAACCAAACCCAACCAGAGAAAGCTGGACTGGGAGAACTGGCCACTCCCCTTTCACTGCACACATGTTTTTCAAACTTAAAAGCTTCTTCAGGAAATTAAACACAGACAAAATGGAACCTCTGCCCTTTACAACCTCTCTGAAAATAAAAGCCAAGGACCTAACCTTGTGGGTGGCACAGTGGTTAGCACTGTTGCCTCACAGTGCCAGAGACCTGGGTTTGATTCCTGCCTCAGGCAACAGTCTGTGTGGAGTTTGCACGTTCTCCCTGTGTCTGCGTGGGTTTCCTCTGGGTGCCCTGGTTTCCTCCCACAGTCCAAAACTGTGCAGGTTAGGTGAATTGGCCATGCTAAATTGCCCAGAGTGTTAGGTGTAGGGGAATGAGTCTGGGTGGGTTGCTCTTTGGAGGGTCGGTGTGGAAATGTTGGGCCGAAGGGCCTGTTTCCACACTAAGTAATCTAATCTTGTTAAAGGAGCAGCAACATCATACATTGTAGAGATTTATAAAATCATGAGGGACATGGATAGGGTGAATCGACAAGGTCTTGTCCCCAGAATGGGAGGAGATAGAAGTAGAGGGCATAGGTTTAGGGTGAAAGGGGCAAAATTTAAAAGGGACCTAAGGGGAAATGTTTTCACATAGAGGGTGTGTGGAATGAACTGTCAAGGAAGCAATGGAGGTTGGTACAATTACAGCATTTAAATGGCACCTAGATTGGTATATGAATAGGAACGATTTAGAGGGATATAGGTTAATCTATTCCCATTTGCCAGAACTTAAGTTTGGACATCTGTTCGGGCATGGATGAGTTGAACAGAAGGGTCTGTTTTCGTGCTGTACATCGCTGTGACTCTAAGACTAAAACTGCATCCAGTACACTAGGAGTGGTCGCACCAAGGCCCTGTATAACTGCAGGAAAGACATCTCTACTTCTGAATTCAAATCCACTTGCAATGAAGACCAACATCCAATTTGTCTTTCTATTTGCCGAATGATCTATTGGTGCTCCGATGTTTAAATGCTCCAGCCTGTCCCCTAAGACTTCTCCTGGGCCTCTTCTTTCCCATTTATCTGACCAACTATGGCTTCACCCTCAAGGTCTATTTATCATTAAAGGTGTTACCCCCTTACCCAGGGACCTGAAGGCTCAGTGGCTAAAACTGATGTACTCTTGATCGACATTATCTAAGGCAAAACAGAGATTGGGGAGATGTGGATGGCTAGACTGTCACTGTTGACCTTTCTTGCTGCTTGCGATGATCATTCAAGGCACCCTGTTTAATATCAACTTCATTTTATTGGTCTTTTTATCTCCATGAACTTCCACAGCTTTACACATTGGAGTGATTAAAGATATAATACACTTTCATTAAGAAAATCCTTTTGCAAAGTTGACAAATGGTGATTAGGATGAAGGTCTAGTGCAATACACCACAAAGTCTATGTCAATTATATTTAGAAGAATTGTGATGTGTTCCTCTAAAATGTATCCATGTGTCAAAGCTACACGATGCCCACAGGCTAAACACACTCTATAGGATTGCACAAATGAAAGACAAGAATGTGAAATATTAATGTTAGACTCAGGTCATAACACTGTGCGATGACTCTCTGTGATGCGAGGGACATTATTAACAGCCTCATGCACTGCCCTTCATTTCCCCAACTTCCATTTATATCTAACCTAAGGGAAATGTCTCAGACCTGATCGCTGAATTGGGTCCTGCGTGAAATTTATTTTCAGCAATTATGTTCTTGATGTGCACTTGCGGCAAAACAACATTTTAGCCGTTTCCAAATGATCCAAAAACTGAGACGTCTGGTAGAAGGAGTTTTGAAAGTTAATAGCACATTAGTTGGAGAATGAGTAGACACAAAGTTAATGTTCAACTGGAAACTCCTTTGTCTGTTATCTCAATGCAGACATTAACTAACAATATAAATTGTGAAGAAAGAGTTTTCACACAATCATGTTAAACAATTGCAAACTGATCCAAACTGATGCAAACAATTGCAAATTTGTGGGCGGGGCGGTGGTTAGCACTGCTGCCTTACAGCACCTAAGGCCCGGGTTCAATTCCCAACTCAGGCGACTGACTGTGTGGAGTTTGCACGTTCTCCCCGTGTCTGCGTGGGTTTGCTCCGGTATCCTCCCACAGTCCAAAGATGTGCGGGCCAGGTGAATTGACCATGCTAAATTGCCCATAGTGTTAGGTAAGGGATAAATGTAGGGGTATGGGTGGGTTGCGCTTCAGTGGGTCGCTGTGGACTTGTTGGGCCGAAGGGCCTGTTTCCACACCGTAAGTAATCTGATCCCTTCACTTTTTCATTTAATACTCTTTATGAGCATGATGTGGAGATGCCGGTGTTGGACTGGGGTGGAAAGGCCAGAAGTCATACAAAAGCAGGTTATGGTCCAACAGGGTATTTGAAATCACAAGCTTTCTGAGCACTGCACCCCCTTCAGGTGAACCTGAAAAGGGGCAGCGCACTGAAAGATTAGAATATAGAACATTCCAGCACAGTACAGGTCCTTCGGCCCTTGATGTTGCACCGACCTGTGGAATCAATCTGAACCCCATCTAACCTACACTATTCCATTCTCATCCATATGTTTATCCAGCGACCATATAAATGCCCTTAATGTTGACGAGTCTACTACTGTTGCAGGCAGGGCACTTGAAGCCCCTAATACTCTGAGTAAAAAGAAACTACCTCTGACATCTGTTCTTTATTGATCATCCCTCAATTTAAAGCTATGCCCCCTCATGCTAACCATCACCATCCAGGAAAAAAAGGCCTCACTGTCCACCCTATCTAACCCTCTGATCATCTTGAACGGCTCAATTAAGTCACCTCTCAACCATCTTCTCTCAACTAAAAACAGTCTCAAGTGCCACAGCCTTTCTTCATAAGACCTTCCCTCCATACCAGGCAACATTCTAGTAAATCTCTTCTGCACCCTCTCCAAAGCTTCCACATTGTTCTTATAATGCTGCAACCAGCGCTGTATGCAATATTCAAAGTGCGGCCACACCAGAGTTTTGTACAGCTGCAACATGACCTCATGGCTCTGAAACTCAATCCCTCTACCAATAAAAGCTAACACACTGTATGCTTCTTAACAACCCTATCAACTTGGGTGGCAACTTTCAGGGATCTATGTACCTGGACACCAAGATCTTTCTGCTCATCTACACTACCAAGGATCTTACCATTGGCCCAGAACTCTGCATTCCTGTTGATCCTTCCAAAGTGAATCACCTCATCTTTTGCAACATTAAACTCTACTTGCCACCTCTCAGCCCAGCTCTGCAGCTTCTCTATATCCCTCTGTAACTTGCAAAATCCTTCAGCACTGTCCACAACTCTACCGACTTTACTGCCATCCGCAAATTTACTAACCCATTTACTAACCCGTTTACTAACCCATTTACTAACCCATTTACTAACCCATTTACTAACCCATTCTTCTGTGCCCTCATCCAGGTCATTTAGAAAAATGACAAACAGCAGTGGCCCCACTAGCGATACACCACTCGTAACTGAACTCCAGGATGAATACTTGCCCATCAACCACCACCCTCTGTCTTCTTTCAGCTAGCCAATTTCTGATTCAAACTACGGAATCACCCTCAATCCCATGTCTCTATATTTACTGCAATAGCCTACCGTGTGGAACCTTATCAAAAGCCTTACTGCAATCCATGTACACCACATCAACTGCTTTACCCTCATCTACCTGTTTGGCCACCTTCTTGAAGAAGGTGAGGTTTGTGAGGCACGACCTACCCTTCACATAACATTATTGACTATCCCTAATCAAATGATTCCTTTCTAGATGATTATAAATCTTATCTCTGATAACCCTTTCCAAAACTTTGCCCACAAAAGTAGTAAGGCTCACTAGTTCATAATTACCAAAGTTGTCTCTATTCCTCTTCTTGAGCAAGGGGACATTTGCTGTCCTCCAGTCTTCTGGCACGATTCCTGTAGACAAGATGACATAAAGATCACAGCCAAAGGCTCTGCAATCTCCTTCTTAGCTTGCCAGAGAATCCTAGGATAAATCCCATCGGCCCAAGGGACTTAACTATTTTCACACTTTTATAGAATTGCTGACACCTCCTCCTTATGCATCTCAATCCCATCTAGTTTAATAGCCTGTATCTCAGTATTCTCCTCTGCAACATTGTTTTTTCCCCTGTAGGAATAGCAACGCAAAATATTCATTTAGTACCTCTCCTACCTCCTTGAACTCTACACACAACTTTCCACTATTGTCCTTGACTGGCCCTAATTTATCCTAGTCATTCTTTTACCCTGACATAGCTATAGAAATCTTGAGGGTTTTCCTTGATCATACCTGCCAAAGACTTCTCATGTCCCCTCCTGCCTTTTCTTAGCTCTCGCTTTAGGTCCTTCCTGGCTAACTTGTAACTTTCAAGTGTCCTGAGCCTTTGTGTTTCATTGTTACATAAGCCTCCTTCTTCTTCTTGACAAGAGATTCAACTTCTTTAGTAATCAACAGCTCCCTCGCTCGAACACTTCCTCCCTGCCTGACAGGTCATCGAGATGTACAGCACGGAAACTGATCCTTTGGTCCAACCTGTCCATGCTGACCAGATATCCCAACCCAATCTAGTCCCACCTGCTAGCATTTGGCCCATATCCCTCTAAACCGGTCCTATTCACATACCCATCCAGATACCTTTTAAATGCTGCAACTGTACCAGCCTCCACAACTTCCTTAGGCAGCTCATTCCATACCTGTACCAACCTCTGCACGAAAATGTTGCCTCTTAGGTCTCTATCTTTCCCCTCTCACCCTAAACGTACGCTCTCTTGTTCTGGATGCCCTCACCACAGGGAAGAGACTTTGTCTATTTATTCTATCCATGCTCATGATTTTAAAAACTCCTATAAGATCATCCCTCAGCCTCTGACGCTCCAGGGGAAAGAGCCCCAGCCTATTCAACCTCTCCCTATAGCTCAAACTTACCAGCCCTGGCAACATCCTTGTAAATCCTTTCTAAACCCTTTCAAGTTTCACAACATCCTTCTGATAGGAAGGCCAGACTTGCACACAAAATTCCAATTGTGGCCTAACCAACGTTCTGTAGACACAACATGACCTCCCAACTCCTGTACTCAATACTCTGACCAATAAAGGAAAGCATACCAAACACCTTCTTCACTATCCTATCTACCTGCAACTCCACTTTCAAGGAGCTATGAACCTGCACTCCATGGTCTCTTTGTTCAGCAACACTCTCTAGGACCGCACCATTAAATGTAAATACTTATAAAGGTATGTACTTAAAGGATATGCAGTAGCTTTCCCTTGAATAAGCTCCACATTTTAATTCTGCGCATACCCTGCAGTTTCCTTCCCCATTTTATGCATCCTAAATCTTGCCTAATCACATCATAATTGTCTTTCCCCCAGCTATAACTCTTGCCCTGCGTTATGTACCGGTCCCTTTCCATTGCTAAACTAAATGTGACTGAATTGTGGTCACTATCACCAAAGTGCTCACCTGCCTCCAAAGCTAACACCTGGCCTAATTCATCACGATAACACTGTGGGCGAAGAGTCCCTCAATGTTGCAGTGAAATATCAGTCCCACTGTACGGAGACTATTGAGGATCAGTGATGATGATAACAATTCAGATGAAGTAAGTGATGGATCTATGAATATTCTGTTGAGTCAGTCCTATTTTTGTGCATGTGTTACATTCTGCATTAATCACTTTTCCCTTTTTAATTTACACAGCTCACCAAGAGAAGCATATGTTACTCCAATTGTGCTAACCATTTAATGGCTGAGTGAGGGGCACTGCTTTCATAAAACTACTAGAAATAGGAATCTCAAACCTGCTCCACCATGGCTGATCTGCCATTCCTTACATCCATTTTCGTGTGTTTTCCCCGTAACCTTTGATTCTGATTGATCAAGGATCTAACTCAGTCTGAAACACACACAAGGGCTCGGCCTCCTATTCTCCGAGCAGATGTCGCTAATGCAACTGCCTCGATATTTTACAGCTTTGCTGTCAAAGGACATAATCCATATACAATGCTCGCTACACTCATCAGCAAGTGTACCTGAGTTAGTCAGTGGAGTTTAGAAGAATTAGAGGTGATCTCATTGAAACATATTAGATTCTTAAGGGTCTGAGGGTTCCTCCTCATCTCAATCTTAAGTGGGTGCCCCTTTATTCTGATACTATGCCCTCTGGTCCTAGACTCTCCATGAGATGAAACATCCTCTCAGCATTTACCCCGTCAAAACCCTTAAGAAAGATGTTGTGAAACTCGAAAGGATTCAGAAAAGATTTACAAGGATGTTGCCAGGATTGGAGGATTTGAACTATAAGGAGAGGTTGAACAGGCTGGGGCTGTTTTCTCTAGAGTGCAGAGGCTGAGGGGTGACGTTATTGAGGTTTATAACATCATAAGGGGCATGGAGAGGGTGAATAGACAAGGTCTTTTCCCTGGGGTCATGGAATCCAAAATTAGAGGGCATAGGTTTAGGGGGAGAGGGGAAAGATTTAAAAGGGACCTAAGGGGCAACTCTTTCATGCAGAGGGTCGTATGTGTATGGAATGAGTTGCCAGAGGAAGTGGTGGCGGCTGGTACAATTACAGCATTTAAAAGGAAAATGGATGGGTACATGAAATGGAAGGGTTTGGAGGGATATGGGCCAAATGAGACTAGATTGGTTTAGGATATCTAGTCGGCACGGACGAGTTGGAGCGAAGGGTCTGTTTCCGTACTGGACATCTCCATGATCCTATGAATCCTATACAAGCTGCAGAGTTCCAAGAGAACACTAAACAAGAGTAAGGAACAGCTCCATATTTTCCACTGAGCCACTTTACAGTGTTCAGACGCAATATTGAGTTCCACAACTTTAAAACATTCATAGAATTTTATTCACAGGATATGGGTGTCAATTGCTAGACCAGCATTTACTAACCAAAGGGAATTTAAGAATCAACCACATTGCTGAGGTCTGGAGTCACATGTAGCTCAGGCTAGGTAAGGGTGGCAGATTTCCTTCCCTGAGGGGCATTAATGAAATGGGTGGGTTTTCTGGACAAGTGACAATGGTTTCGTTGTCATAATTAGACTCTTAGTTCCAGCTTTATATTGAATTCAAATTCCACCACCTGACGTAGCAGGATTTGAACCCCAGACCCCAGAACAATACCCTAGTGTCCGGATCAATAAGCCGGTGGCAACACCATCAGGCTGCCTCTGACTGCTGTGCTCCACTCTTCTGACATCCCCCATCAAGCATTCACTCTTTCTTCTGTGCAGACCCTCCAGAACAAAAACTCAATGCTGTAATCAGTGTCAGTACACCAATCACCGTGTTCAGAACAATGGAGGAATTGTGTAATACAGAAGCATTCCCCCCATGCTCTTCCAGCCATGTCTCATTAGCTTTGCCCTCAGCACAGTGGTCCCATGTTCTGCTCTTCACAACTAACATCTACTCCTATTTCCATCTCTTGCACTCCTTTATCGCCATTATCACTGCCTCTGTCTTTATACTCACCATCTGCTCCTCTTCCTCTGTAACAGCATGAAAACCCACCCATTTCCCAACACATTTCAGTTTTGCTGAGGATTCATAGCAGGTTTGGAACGTTAGCGGTTTGTCTCTCCACAGGTGGAGCCAGACCTCCTAAGTTTCTCCAGCATTTTCTGTTTCCATTCAGGGATGATGGTAGGCAGCATGTCTTATCATGAAGTGTGGTAGAAATTTAGAATTCCCTTCTCAACAAAGTTTTTGAGGCTGGGTGATAGTTACAAAGTTCCAAACTTTCGGATGCTCTGATTATTAATCACCACTGACCTGTGTTTGGTGTGTTTCCCAGTCACTAAGCCTTCTTTACATAAACTTTGATTTAGTCATTTTCAAGTTATGTAAATTAATTCCAAGGGGTACAGTAACAAAAACATCAAAATGTCACAGGAAAACCCTAATCTCAGAGTCTAAAGGCCTGTCTAATTATGGTGTTAGAGGATAAATCATTGGAGAAGCTTTACAAAAGCAGACTTGCCTTCCATAACAGGGAATTACTTACCACATGATAGCACTATTAAGATGAACTAGTTAGAGGTTAATATAATTATCAGGAGCAAGAAATGTCATTGTCTTGCTCCATCTGAACCTCATGCAAGAGTGCCCAATACACTACAATCAGCATTCAAGTCCTGTCTGTATTACATCATGAGGCAACTTCAACATTCACTCTTTCAGAACCAATACATGTCACAACCATATAGCTCATAGATTTAAGTTTCAGGTAGATGGAGTTAACATACAGTTTAGTCAATGATCTAATTAAATAGTAGACAAGGTTTGAAGGCTGAATGGCTATCTCCTGTGCCTACATTTGGATAACTGCAGTTGACATAGGGCAAGTAGTTTTATTTTCCAAAGTAGACTGAATTTCCTAGTGACTTTGTTTTATCCAGCTGAGGGTTATAACTGAGGATGCTGACTTGTACTGGCCACCAGCCAACAAACTATTCACTGAAACATTACCTCAGCAAGACTTTTTCCAGTAAGCTGATTTTAAACAAACAATGACATTTTCTCTGTGACATCGTATTTTAATTTCACTAGTCTTTTTTTGGGTTTTAAAGAAATCTATTACCTTTCAGTAATGTAATGTTCTTAAGTTTCTCAGTAAAAGGACAGAAAAACTTTAGGACTGACTTGTAATACGCACACAGGCAGGCCCTCAGTAAGACCTTGGCTGTACATCTACTTCAATACCACCTTCTTTTCCCAATACTGTATTCCTGATGTCCAGAAACCTATCGATTTCCATCAGACATCGGAGCAGAAATTAGGCCATTCAACCCATCAAGTCTGCTCTGCCATTCAATCATGGCTAAGTTTCTCAACACCACTCTCCTGCTTTCTCCCCATGACCCTTGATAATCAAGATCCTATCTATCTCTGTCTTAAATACACTCAATGACCCGGCCTCCACAGCCTTCTGTGGCAATGGGTTCCATAGACTCACCACTCTCTGGCTGAAGATGTTTCTCCTTATCTCCGTTCCCTTTACTCTAAGGCTACGCCCTCTGGTCCTGGTCTCTCCTACCAATGGAAACATCTTCCCAACATCCACTCCATCCAGGCCATTCACTATTCAATTTCAATTAAATCTGCCCATCATCCTTCAAAATTCAGAGTACAGACCCAAAGTCCTCAAACATTTCTCACACATTAAACCTATCATTCTTGACACCATTCTTGTGAGCCTCCTTTGGACACGTGCCACGGCCAGTACATTTTTCCTGACTTATGGGGCCCACAATTGTGCAGAATACGCCAAATGTGGTGCAATTTCTGTCTTGAACTTGCTCAAGAATTTAGTTTTGACAATCACCGAGGATAGAGAATTCCAAAGATTCCCCAACCTCTGGTTGAAGAAATTGCACCTGCTCCAATTGTGGACATTCTTCTCTAGGAAGATAATGCATGAGGAATTCTTTACTGCACAGGGCAGTTGAGGCTGGGCCATTAAGTATATTCAAGGCTGAGCTAGACAGATGTTTAATCAAGAAAAGATCAAGGGCTAAAATGTGATGCTCCAGGGGAGTGTTTTTTTGTTTAATATGTTTGCAAGAAAAGGGTTCAGCTGGATGCTGCCTTCAGAGAAAGGGTTGGTATTGTACACATTTTACCTCAGTACAGTGAGCACAGAGACAAAGAAGTAAGGATTCTCATGAAGCAAGGGGAAAACCTTGCAAAACTTTGCTTAATATTAAACAATAAACCAGTGAAGCAAACACTGACACTGCAGTTTCAAGTGGGAAATAAAATTAACATTTCATAAATTACTGTTGTGAAATACCGGCCGTCATATCAAAGGTATTTCTGTTATTTACGTCGGTGCTGCTCTAGATCAGAAGACACGGTCATGATTACTTGATTCCATAAGGCCACTGTAGTATTATAAAGAATATGAGTCTTATCTTGAAATAATGATCACAAAGAAAATCAAAACAAACATTTTCAGATCTGGAGATTGGACGAAAGGACTGTCACAGAGCAGAAATGGTGTTGGAACAAGGAGCTCTATATTGGGGGTGGGGGTGTAGGGTGGGGGAGATAAGAGACAGAGTCATCCACAGCCAAAAACAAGAATCCCTAAATTGTGTTTTGCCTACATGGTGCTAGCACAAGGGATATAACCAGAGAATCAACAGCAACTCGGGAAGGGAGGAGATCCTGCTGAAAGCACGTCAAGGCTTCAGCCTTGTATTAATATGTAGCATCTCAAGAATAGCAGGTTCTGGGTTATGGTCTTAGCCACATGCAAACTGGCATAGGAACAGGTCATGAGAGTTAACATGTAGTTAAGGGGCTGGTGTGGAAAAGAGGGTTTACCTTTGTATGGCAAAGCAGTCAGAATGCAAACAAAACACAGGACACGATAAAAAGACACTGATAATACAGGAATAAAGTGCGTTAGACTAGTCTAACAAAACAATTAAATATAAAATTTGTTAAAATTATCTGTACATCGATGCACAAAGCATCGATAATAAAACAGGGGAGCTGGAGGCAGTGTGCGTGGTTCAGTAAGGTTCACTGAAATACAACTACAGAATTTAAAAACTCCAAAATAACATTGCAAAGTATAGCATTTAGACAAGAGTACACTCAGTAGAGCACATACCCCCATCAAGTCGTGTTAACTCAACATTATTACAATTACACAGCTCGCCCTTTAGGTTTTTTCCCTTTCTTGGTGGATGCACAGTAACTACAAAACTGAAAATAAATCTGCTTAGTAAAACGGTCAATCTCATTGTGGAATGTTCAGGCTACATCCAACAACCTGATCTGAAAGAAATATGTAGACAAATTAGGGAGATGAGAATAATCTGGAATCATAACTATCTGGGAATTTCAACTTGATCAAAGTAGAGCAGAAAAAAGAAATTGGAGAACTTCTTTAAAAAATGATTAATGTTCAGGGCTTTGGGGATGGGACTAACTGGGTAGCTCTTTTAGGAGCTGGTACAGTCACAATGGGCCAAATGGTCTTCATCTGTACTGTAAAATCCTACAGTGAAACCTTTAGAATGTGGATATCACTGGCAAGGTCAGCATGCGGTGGACATCACTGGCAAGGCCAGCATGCGGTGGACATCACTGGCAAGGTCAGCATGTGGTGTACATCGCTGGCAAGGTCAGCATGTGGTGTACATCGCTGGCAAGGTCAACATGTGCTGGACGTCACTGGCAAGGTCAGCATGTGGTGTACGTCACTGGCAAGGTCAGCATGTGGTGTACGTCACTGGCAAGGTCAGCATGTAGTGGACATCACTGGCAAGGTCAGCATGTGGTGGACATCACTGGCAAGGTCAGCATGTGGTGGATATCATTGGCTGCTCTTTCATTAGAACTATTCATGAAAGGTCAACTTGAAACATTAACTAGCGCGCTCTCTCTCTCTCTACATGGATGCTGCCAGACCTGCTGAGTTGCTCCACCTTTTTATTTTTACATTTACAGCATCTGCAGTATTTTGTTTTTGAAATTACATTTTTGAAGAATATAAAACAAAATTCTAAAATATTTTACAGGCACACCAATAACAGGAGGAAGGCTGCAGTAGGAAAAGGACAATTAAGATTAAGGCAGATCATAACACATCGGACAGACAGACAGAAGTATTAGCTATTTGACTTTGGCATTTACCACAATAGTAGGACAGGGAGACCACTGAACGATGGATAACGAATGAGATAAGTGCAAAGAAAATAAAAGTGCTGCATTAAATAAACTCATAAGACAATGCCCCGATCTAGATGGATTGCACAAAATTTAAAATAAGCTAAGTGAGAGCTAGCAGAGACATTATGACACACATTTAATGACTCAACAGAAATGGTGCAGTGTCAGAGGACTGATAGATCGCTAGTCTAATTCATGTATTTGAGGAGGACATGACACATCCAGGGAATTATATGGATCAGTTAGCTTAATGTTGGAAAAATAATGCAATTCCTTCTAAAGAAGGAAATGGAAAGACATCTAAAAAAGTAAAAATAATGAGTAGTCAGCAGAGACTTTAAAAGCGAACATATTGTTTCAGGAACCTTATTACATTTTTGGAGGTGGCATCAGAGAGACATAGGTTAGACAACAGATATTGAAAAGGGCTTCGTCTATTGTGTGGCATCTTATCGATGAAAACAACCTTAGAATGTGATGGGGGACCATGTGTCAGAATGGATTGTTAGCTGTCTTTGAGACTGAGATCAGAGTGGTGTTCCACAGAAATAGTGCAGGGTCCAGCAACATTTGGATTTTGCAATGAACCACTTCCCAGGTTTATCAACAACACTCTAAGTGAGGACATTGCTGGTCAATATGGAGAAGGAACCACGACAAGTGAGAGAAAAAACATGAACAGATTTCCAGAATGGGCAAGTAACTGGCAAACTTCGTTCAGCATCGATAATTCCAGGTACAGCATTTTGGTTGGAAGAACTAGGAGATCACAGAATACTAGGAAGGTGAAAGTCTATGTTAGTTAGTTAGAGGAACAAAATAGTAAATCGCAAAAAAAAACTTCCAGAGAGCAAACGTTCCAGGTTTCGTTTTAAAGGGATGGAATTGTAAATAGGAAAGTTATATTAACTTCTTCGTGACCTTTTTTTGACTGTACTTCGGCTACTGGATGCTACTTTAACATCAATGTACAGGGACTGGGCAAGTCACAGAATTCTTGCAAATCTTCTCTATCAGAAATATGTCTGTACACATATCAGAAAAGGCTGAGTGGCTTTTCACTTAGAAAGATCAAGCAGTGACCTAATAAAATTATGAAAGGTTTTGAGAAAATTTATACTGAAAGAATGTTTTCACTTTTGCAGAAGTGTCAATATAAGGGAGTCACCATAAAAGGGGGAAATGTAGAAGGGACTGGTCTTCTCTACAAAGAATACAAACAGCATCCCAGAATTAGCTGTACATCAGAAATTGAAAGGGTGGGTTGACCACAAGATAATTACAATTACCAGAGAAGGAGCACTGAATAAATCGTTGTAACGGTGAGTTGATAAATCCTCACGTCCTGATGAGATTTCATCCTAAGGTCTTAAAAGTAGCTAACAAAATAGTTAATGTGTTGATTTCAATTTTCCAAACCTCAGATTAGAAGAATCTTTTAGTTTGGAAAATAGACAATGTAACCCCTTCAAGCAAAAAGGGAGACAAAAAGCAGGAAACTACAGGCTGATTAGATTAACCTGTGTCACAGGGAAAATATTAGAAGCTATTACTAAAGATCTCATAACAGGACATCTTGGACATGTTCAAGGTCTTTAGAATTTAGAAGAGTCAGAGATGATTTAATTGAAATACATAAGATCCTGAGGAGACTTAACCGGGTGGATGGGGAAAGGAGGTTCCCTCTTAGGGAAAATCTAAACCAGGGCTCACCAGGACAGCAATTTAAGACAGAAAAAAGGAAAATATTTTCTCTCAAAGGACTGAGCATTTTTAGAATTTTCTACCTCAAAAGGCAGTGGATGTAGTATCTTCAAATAATTTGAAGGCAGAGGTAGATAAGATTCTTGATGACCAAGGGGAATGAAAGATTATCAGGGACTTGCAGGAACGTAGAGTTGAGGTTAAAATCAGATCAACCATGTCTTGTTGACTGGGAGAGCAGGATGGAAGGGCCAAGTGGCCTCCTCGTGCTCCTTTATGGCAATTCCATTACCAAGAGAGGCGAGAATATGAAGCTCACTACCACAGGGAGTGGGTGAAGGGAATAGCATGGATGCATTTAAGGGGAAGTTAGACAAGCACAAAGGGGAGAGGGAAAGAGGAACACGATGGTGAATGTGCAAGCAGCAAGGTAGGATGTTGCTACACCTGTTGAAATTCTCCAGCACCTCTTGTTGGAATCATTTTGCTTGGCAAGTATTAAGGTATGACAGGGCAGGCAGACAGAAGGATAAAGTGGTCATGAAAGGAGGAGTTGCATTTCTAATGTACCTTTCATGATTATTGGATGCCTCCAAGTGTTCTACAGTCAATGAAATACTTTGGAAATGTAAATATTGTTGCAACGTAGGAAAACAATGTGCACAGAGCCATCTCTCATAAATAGCAATGTGATAATGATGGATGATCGGTTTTTGTTATACCGTGATGTTAAAGGATAAATATTGGCTCAGACGCCCAGCCATTATCCCTGCTCTTCTCTGAAATAACACCAGAGAGGGGATGTACGGCCTCGTTTCAAAGTCTCATCTAAAAGACAGCACCTTCAAGACCACAAAGATAGTAGGCAAGCTGCTTCTAAGTCATCTGGAAAGAAACGCAAGACTAGGAGAAATGTACTGCGACCGAGACAGCTTACGATCTCGAAAGTATCCTTTTTAAGGGCAGTGTGATAATTTGCCCCTTATTTGCAATTCCATATCAGAAATGGAATATAAAACACACAGCTCAGGCTGATAGTGTGATGCTGCAGGGAAATGCTAAAGCACTTAAGAAAGAAATCCGAAGACTTCATAACAATGCTGATATAAAATATTGTATTTTTGTAGGATTCTTCATCAGTAATACCAAAGTTTAAAAAAAATTGACAAGCAAAAATAGAGCAAACACAAAACCGAGCCCAATCATCAGAAAGCTTCTCCTATATCAAACCCTGTTAAAAATGCACACATACATTCTTTATTTCAATAATAAACGCTAGAATGGGACGTAGTCTGGGGGATACATCACTGAGAGGAAGTTCTCATAGGAAGAGGCACAGTGCTCCCAATCGAGAGTCTTCATCAACTGTAATAAAGAAAATAAAGTTGACAAACAGTATTTCTCAGCAATTCTAATAAAACTGTAACCAATGAATAGAGACCTGACACTAAAGCTCCCCAACGCACACCTTAAAAAATATACTTGATCTGACAGTGCTGTCTTGTGTGAAATTCCAGTGTCTTGTCATTTGACCTGTTTTGCTAAATGCTATAATTTTGACATGAAAACAAGATGTACATCGTACATTCCTGCATCACATTTCAAAAAGTATGGCAATGTTTTACATTCACAGTGATTATTTTGAACTATGACCATTGATATTAATTTTCCCAAGAAATTAACAGTCACTGAATCATCACATGCTACGCCTTCCATTCTTTTGCATCCATACCTGTCCCAAATCCATCTCCCCCCACCACCCCAACACTCCTCTCTCTCCTCCAACCCCATCTCCATCCCCATCACAAGTACTGCTCCTCCCACCCACCCTACATCCAATGGTGCACAGCTGACAAAATTCTCATCAATACTTGATACATTTCCATTCACTTCCTCTTATCAGATGATTTTAAACTTGTTGGGAATAACTTTGATTTTTGTTGACAGTGTACAGTCGCCATCGTACGGTTCTCTCCAATTTTTATTTCTCCAAGCATTAATGAAAATGTAAATTGGAAGTGATTAATTACCTTGATTGCACCTGGCTCCTGCAGATCACCCCTAATTTATCATCCTCGCTGGGTTAAGCAGTTTCAGTGTCTACAGCTTCCTCACAATGCAGACCCCATTACTTTGTTAGTTACGCTCAGCTATGTTGGATCTCTGTCATTGCCCATTTGTACTAACCTGAATACAATTGTTCCAGTTTTCTTGACTTGGCTTATTTTCAACAATTTTAGCAGCAAACTTCAAAGCACGTCCAAATGTTTGGTGCACCAAGGCATGCTTATATGCAAATGTTAATGCCTAATGACAGACATACAAAACACAAATATCAGAAAAACCCCAATACTATTTCACAAAGCACACGTGACGGGGATGTTTTCATTAAAATACCACTGTTCTCTATACACAGCCAGTGAAGTACTTTTGAAGTGCAGTCCTTGTTGTAATGGAGCCAGCCAATTTGTACACCGCAAAACTTCCACAAACGGCAACAAAATAGATAAACAAATTATCTGCTTCTGTGTCACGCCCAGAGATGGATAAATATTGGCTAGGACATGGGGGAAACTCCACACAGATTCTCAGAAAGAACGTCACGTTTCTCTCACAGTTACCTGCTGGTATTGTTGAGTTCATAATTTACACAATTATTCTCAGAAAAAAGTAGTATAATCACAAAACAATGGATGAAACCAAATTGGGCAGGGCAGCGCAGCTAACACATGATGAAATACAAGGAAACAGGAGTGGCACCTTGGTGGGAGGTAACACGGTGACTCAGTGGTTAGCACTGCTGTCTCACAGCGCCAGGGACCCAGGTTCGATTCCATCCACAGGCGACTGTCTGTGGGGAGTTTGCACATTCTCCCAGTGTCTGCGTGGGATTCCTTGGGGTACTCCAGTTTTCTCCCAAAGATGTGCAGCTTAGATGGATTGGCCATGCTAAATTGCCCGTTGTGTCCAGGGATGTGCAAGTTAGGTGGATGAGCCATGAGAAATGTAGGATTATAGAGTAGGGGAAGGGTCTGGCTGCGATGCTCTACGGAGGGTTGGTGTGGACTTTATTTTGAAAGTGTACTGTACGTTTAAGAGAGTTGAAGGACTTAGCAAGCATACAAAGTGCTGGAAAATTTACAATGCAATATTTGATCCAGCACCTCACAGTACCGGGGTTGTGAAACAAAAAACAAATTCAAATTCGGCCAATCAGTTTAAATCATGCCCCAAGACACTAAACTCCAATCAAGTTTGAATTTGGGATTTGAAAAATATGTTGCTGGAAAAGCGCAGCAGGTTAGGCAGCATCAAAGGAGGAGAATCAATGTGTCGGGCATAAGCTTATGCCCGAAACGTCGATTCTCCTGCTCCTTTGATGCTGACTGACCTGCTGCACTTTTCCAGCAACACATTTTCCAGCTCTGACCTCCAGCATCAGATGTCCTCACTTTCTCCTCCCTGAATTTGGGATTTGACAAAATGAAGACCAATGAAACGATCTGATGCTTTGGGGTACAAGACTGGGAAAAATTGAACGGCTGGGGGAGAATTGCCAAGCCACCAACGTATGCAGACTGCCCGGAGAATAGCTCTCTTATCTATCAATGACCTGTGAAACAGAAATCCCTAGGAAGAAGAAGACAGGGGAAGATACTAACAGAAGGTTCGACAGCTGGCTGGTTTAGAAATTTGAATTTTTTGGTAAATCTGAATTGGGGGTTTCACTGGATCAGTATTGTAGAAGGGAAAAGTAAAAAATAGGTTAGAGAAAGGAGCTGTAATTAGTTGTTGGTTAATATTAATCTGTTAGACTTCTAAAAAGTAAAGTTGTTAATTTTTACTTTAAACAGTGACTTCTGGGACAATTCTTGGCTTCTTAAATTTTAACAGATTTCAGCACAGGTTAAATCATTTCTGTGTTGCAGGTTTAAATTAGCAGGGGTGAGAGGTGGAGGTGGGGGGTGTTTAGCCCTGTGTCATAACAACTTGATAGGCCAAATGGCCTGCTATCACATTGCAAAGATTTGATGATTCTGTGAGCAGCCAGCTTGCAGAATTGGCATGTAATTGGCGAATAAATTTCAATATAGGCAAGTTTGTGATTTTTGTAAAGTTGTAAGTTTGCTCACTGAGCTGGAAGGTTTGTTTTCAGACGTTTTGTCACCATACTGGGTAACATCATCAGTGAGCCTCCGGCGAAGCACTTGTGGTCTGTCCCACTTATTATTTATGTGACTTGGTCTGTTACGGTGGGTGATATCACATCCAGTTCTGTTTCTGAGGGGTCGGTAGATGTGATTTTTGATGGAGTTCCAGTTTGAATGCCAGCTCTCTCAGAATACAGAGCGTGTCTTTATTTAGTCTGTCCCAGGATGGATGTGTTGTACCGGTCAAACTGGTATCCCTCATCACTCCTGTGTAAGGATACTAGTGACAGTGGGTCATGTCTTTTGGTGGCCAGTTGGTGCTCATATATCCTGGTGGCTAGTTTCCTGCCTGTGTGTTTGTTCGATGTAATGTTTGTTGCAGTCCTTGCAGGGTATTTTGTATATGATGTTCGTTCTGCTGTTTGTGGGTACAGGGTCCTTTAGATTCATCAGTAGCTGTTTCAGTGTGTTGGTAGGCTTATAGGATACCGTGATGCCAAGGGGTCAGATTAGTTTGGTAGTCATCACCGAAATGTCTTTAATGGTAGCATGGCCAGAGTCTCTGTGCATGGTGCCTACTTGTTTGGGGTTTGTTGTTTAAGAATCCGCAGACTGTGCTGATCAGGTACCCGTTCTTCTTGAATACGGTGTATGGGTGTTTTTCTTTTGCTGCTCGTAGTTCCTTGGTGCTTCAGTGTGTTGTGGCTAGTTTAAGTAATGCCCCGATTCAGCTCCCTTTGTGGGTGTTGGGATGATTGCTCCTGTGGTTGAATACCTGGTTAGTGGGTGTTGCTTTCCTGTAGATGCTGGTCTGCAGCTCTCCACTGGCTTTTCGTTCTAATATGACATTTAAGAAGGTGGGTCTGTTGTTGTTTTCCTCCTCTGGTGAACTTTCTACCAGTAAGGATGTTGTTTGTCTTTGTGGGTGTCTTCTAATTTGTTCCGTTTTGTGATGACAAAGATGTCATCCACATAGTGGTCCCAAAGTTTGTGCTGGATCATGGGAAGGGCTGCTCATTCCAGCCTCTGCATATCTGCTTCTGGTAGGAATCCTGATGATCCCATGGGTGTCCCCTTGATTTGTTTGTAGGTCTTGTTGTTGAAGGTGAAGTGGGTTGTGATGCACAGGTCTACTAGTTTGAGGATGCAGTCTTTGCTGATGGAGTTGGTGCTGTCTGGTATTTGGGTCCTTGGTTCATCTACAAGTGCAGTCAGTGTTTCTTTGGCCAGGCTGATGTTTATTGATGTGAATGGGGTCATCACATTGAAGGAAACCATGACCTCGTCAACCTCTACCTTGGTGTCTTTGATGATGTTCAGGAATTCCTGGGTGGAGAGGATGGAGTGGCCCGAGTCTTCTACTTGGTGTTTCAGTTTGAGATGAAGCTCCTTTGCTAGTGAGTATGATGGTATGCCGGGAAGTGAGACTATGGATCGGAGGAGGATCCTGGTTTGTGTCCCTCTGGTAGAAACGGGGTGTGTTGGATCCTTCAGGTTTCATGTTCTGGACGTCTGCCTTGTTAATGTCACCTGTCTTGTAGACTTTCTTCAGTCTGGCTGCAATACAGTTTGAGTCGAGTCCATCGCCACCTGCTGGTAGGTATTGGTATCTGTGAATAGTGTGTTTACTTTTTCAATGTATTCAGTACAATACTCACAGATACCAGGATACACGAGCACCAAATGGCAATCAAAAGGCACAACCAACTATCACTAGTATCCTTACACCCAGACGATGAGGGACATCAGTTCGACTAAGACAATACATCCATCCTGGGACAGACTAAACAAAGACACGCACGGGTATTCCTCGAGGCCTGACATTCAGACTGGAACTCCATCAACAAACACATTGATTTGGACCCCATTTAAAAATCTCAAAAAATAACTGGAAGTGATATTCACCCACCGTAACAGACCAGGACACAGAAATAGACCAGACAGAACATCAGCGCTTCATTGGAGGCTCACTGATGATGGTGTTGCTCGCCGAGCATGGTAATGCAACATCTGAGAACAAATCTACCAGCTCAGTGAGCAAACTTACAACCTGAATATCGGCATGTGTCAGTTCGTACATTGGGGAACAGCAATATGTGTTTGGGAACAAAGAGATTTAGAGATATATTCACAAACAGCTTCAATGAGTAGCATGGGTGACAAAAGGCATTCAACAACAATTTACTCACAGTTTCATTGCTGGGGGAAAGAAAACTGAAAACCACAATATTGATGTTGAAATTGGACGGAAATCTAGCTACATCTTTCGTGAAGTCCTGTGAACAGTTCTGATATATTACAAAAGGATATAGGGAGATTAGAGAACTGACAAAAGGATTCACAAGGATGATACCAAAACTAAGACGACATACTTATCGGATTTCATAGGGTGAAGCTCCCTTTTCTTAGAAAAGACCGAGGGATAATCCAAAAGGGATCTTCATGATTATAAAAGGATTTGACACAGCAGATATTGAAAAGACATTTCCATTTACAAGGCCACAATAAAGAGCTGTAAATTTGAGAGAGTTGCTCATAAATCCAAAAGGCAATGGAGGAAGATAATCTTTCCCTGAGTGGTGGGGTTGTAGTGAACATTATGACATATTTAAGAGAAAGCTGGTAAGCAAAAGGGAAAAATGATTTAAAGGATCCGAAGGAGTGTACACCATAAACAGAGGCAAAGAGCAGCTGGGCTGAATGGCCTGTGTTGTATACTTGATGTAATGTTTTCAGCACAATACATCAATCATTAACTGTGCTTGCAAAATAAATAGGCAATGTTCATGTTACAGGAGACAGAATCACGTGTCGATGCACTCAGTGCGGACTGAAGCAGTAGACGCTGTAAATCAGGAAATACATGAACATTTAACTAATGTCAGCATTGTTAAATTACCTCAGGATTAAAACCAAATTATAGTTGGAGCCTCAGCAGTTACTCCAATTTTGCATCAATCTATCTGATGTGCAGGGAGGATTCTGATAAAAAGCTAAAAATGCGCCTGGCACCCAAAGAGGCAATGTGTTATTAGATTAACTCAGCACACTCATACAGAAATAATCAAAGGGTTGCAACACTAACACAGACCAAGGAACAACCCAACAGCCTTGAACAGCATAAAATTGCCAATGTCTTTCCTTCACAAAAGCAAACAAAGTCCAGGGTAACAGAAATCATAAACTTCCTCTGCAAGAAGGCAGTGAATGCAGGGGGTCAGTTGGAATTCTTAAAATTTGTTTGTTTGCTCAGGGGGTGAGGAAAGCCAAATGAAGTGGGTTTGGGGCAAGGACCAGTTTCTGACCATGTGGCAGGACAGGTGGGACTGAGGGAACTGTTCTTGCTGTTCGCATTCAAGCCTGAGATTGCAACTTTAAACCTGCATGGCCCAGCTGCTATTAAATCAGCTGGTATGAGGAAGGCAGACTTCAATCGTGGTGGAAATAATGCTCACCTTAGCTCAACATTTGTAATTTACCTTATTATCAGTGAGATCAATCCACTTCTGAACTTCATCGAACGTGTCTACTAGGCTTTTGCGGACTTGGTCCCACTCATTCTCATGGTGACAGACGAGTTTGCTTGGTGCCACCTCATTGTGTAACTTGACCTGGAGAAGTGTATCAGCCAGTGCACATCCCTTCAGGCAAAGGGCATCGGTCAGGGCAGACTTCTGCTTCTCCATCTCACTGAAAACAGGAAAGGCAGTCCAATACTGAGTGACTGGCTTCAGTAGGGGTTATGATGTGAGTAGGGAGCTTTTTTTTTGCATCTGCTGTCTTTACCCTAACACGTGCCAAGTCACATTCAGCCATCAATACTGAAAAGTACTGAAAGAGGAATTAGATAGGTTTTTGAAATTTTAACATTTTAATTTGCTATTCAGTAGGATCCTGGCTGACCTGTCCTTGCTGATTGGTTCCTGCTTCAGCACTGCACTGTTTTAAAATCTTCACCCGTAAGTTTTCTGTTCTTCCATTGCTTACTAAGCTTTGGAAACTCCTGCAGCCTGACAAACTCCAAGGTTTTCTGCACACCCTTTGAACTTTATCCATCCCCAATCTCCATCATATTCTTAGTAGCCAGCTCTGGAATTTCTTCCCTAACTCTCTCCTTTAAAGGTGCTGTACTTCTTTAAGATTTAGCAGACTCACCCTAACAGCTGTTTTCATGGTGGTTCACTGTCAAGTTTACCCAGTAAATGCCCCTTTAGACAATGCTTCTTAATTTGTTTTTGAGATGTGGATGTCACTGGCATGATCATTTATTGCCCACCCCTCATTGCATTCTGGGCAATTACATTGCTGTGGTTTGGACTGACATGTAGGCCAGACCAGGTAACGATGACATTAGTGAACTAGATAGGTTTTTATGACAACTGATAGTTAAATGATTGTCCAGAGTTTTACTGAATTCGAATTTCATCAGCTATCATGTTGGGATTTGCATTCCCAGAGTATAAGTTTGAGTACCTGGATTAATAGCTCAGTGACAATAACATCATGCTATCACTACCCTACCCTGTGCAAGTCTCTTTCCATAACTCTACAGACAAGCTGACTGACTTAATAAGCTGAGAAACTCTTATGGGAGCATATTTTAGTGCTAAAAGTGTGCCTAGGAAGTTACAATGAGATATAGACTGTGTAAATGCATGGGTGAAATTGTGATCAAAGAAGTGCAATGAAGGAAATGTGAAATCAACTACAATGGATCCCATAAAGGAATAAAGACATTTGGGGGATTTGCATGAAACGTTCAGCAATAGGAACACATAGTAAGAAAGGATTACCACAAGAGGGGCAGCAATAAAAACAGGAGGGATGGTAAGGCCTTAGAGAGTGCACAGTGCAGTTGTAGGGCCTTGGAGAGTGCACAATGCAGTTTCACCAGGATGGTATCATCAATTAAAGGGATAAACAATGGGAACATGGTGGAGATACATAGCTTTCACTATCAAAGTTTGAGGGATTACCTACACGTTTATTTATAGCTTAAAAATGTGTTGCTAGAAAAACGCAGCAGGTCAGGCAGCATCAAAGGAACAGGAGAATAGACGTTTCGGGCAGAAGCCCTTCTTCAGGATTCCTGAATTGCTGCGCTTTTCCAGCAACACATTTTTAAGCTCTGATCTCCAGCATCTGCAGTCCTCACTTTCTCCTACATGTTTATTTATAGTCAATGTATATCAATCTATATATATATGTTCATGGAAGTAAGGTGCAGCAGTAATGTCACTGCCACTAACATCAGGAATACTCCAGAGCACCAGTGAGGACAAGCATTCAAATCCCACATGGATGCCAGAAGAATTTAAACCCAATAAATACTGAAAAGAATCTGGTTTTAAAAACTAGTCTCAGAAATGGTAACAATGAAACCATTGTCAATTATCATAAAACTCATTTGTTCATTAATACCCTTTAGAGGAGGAAACCTGTCATCTTTACCCAGGCTGGTTTACATGTGACAGCAGGTCCACAGTAAAGTGGGTGACCTTTGATGCCACCACTAGCACCAGGCTTATCTGAGAGTATGGGGTCAACCTGTTGAAGTTATAACACAATACTTGTTGGCCAAACAGTACAGGCAGCAACCAGTAAAGAGATAAGCGCATCCCACCTCATACAAATCAGATCGATGCACTGTAGTCCTGCTACATCCAGCTGGGAATAGTGGTAGACAACTAAACAACTCACTGGATAAGGAGGCTCCACATAATATCCCTTCCTCAATGAAGGGGAGCCTAGCACATCAGTGCAAAAGGTAAGGCTAAAGCATTTGCAACAACCTTCACCCCGAGGTGCCGAATGGATGAGCCAGCTCAGCTTCCTGCACTGGTCTCACCAGTTTTCAGCCAATCTGATTCACTTCATGTGATATCAGGAAATGGCTGAAGGCACTGGATACTACAAAAGGTATGGGGTCCTGACAACAGTCAAGCAATAGTGCTGGAGACTTGTGCCCAGAATTACCAATGCTGGTCCAGTATGCTAGAACACTGGATCCAACATGGAAAAATATGCCCAGGCATGTCCTGACAACAGCACAAATCCAACCCTACCAATTACTGTCCCATCAGTCTACCACTGACGATCAACAAGGGGGTGGAAGGTATTGCTGACAGAGCTATCACGTAGCATCTACTCAGCAATAACCTGCTCACTGGTACTCAGTTTAGGTTCCACTAGGGCCAGTTTCTGACTTTTTTACAGCCTTGGTCCAAATTTGGACAAAAGACTCCAAAAGGAGTTCAAAAGCAAAACTCCAGAGGTGTGCTGAGACTGATCATCGTTGATGTGAAGTCAGCAATTGGCGGAGTGTGGCGTCAGGAACTCTAGCGAACTTGGAGTCAATTGGAGTAAGGGGAGAGCATTCTGTGCAGGTGTGAGTCATATTCAGCTCAATCATGATGGCTGTGATTGTTGAAGGTTGGTCATCTCAGTCACTGCAGGAATTCCTCAGGGTAGGTATTTTCAAATTAACCTGTTCAAAGAAGTTATTATACATCTCTGGAGCAGGTGGGACTTGAAACTAGGTCTCTTGGCTCAGAGGTAAGTTCCTCAGGGTAACATTCTAGATCTAGCAATTTTTAGCTACTTCATCAATGACATTCTCTCCATCATAAAGGTCAGAAGTAGGGAGATTCACTGATGACTGCAAAATGTTTAGCACCATTTGTGGCTCTTTAGATACTGAAGTAATCCACAGTCACGTGGGTTAAGACCTGGACAATATCCAGGTTTGGACTCACAAGAAGCAAGATACGCAATTGCCAGGCTAAAACCATCTCCAACAAGAGAGAATCTAGCCATCTTCTTTTGACATTCCCCACTATCAACATCTTGAAGGCTACCACTGATCAGAAATTGGGCTGAAACAGCTGTATAAATACGATGGCTTCACAAACAGTCCAAAGGTTGGGAACTCTGCAGCAATTAACTCACCTTGACACCCTAAAACCTGTCCACCATCTCCAAGGTACAAGACAGGAATGTGATGGAATGAGTGCAGCTCTAACAATACTCAAGAAAATTGACACTACTGAGGTCAAAACAGCCCACTTTATTGGCACTCCATTCACTACGTTAAGCAATCACTCCCTCCACCATTAACACTCAGTAGCAGTTGTATGTACCATCTACAAGATGCACTGCAGCAACTTTCTAAGGCATCCTTGACAGCAGCTTCCAAACCTGCAACCTTTATCTCTTAGAAAGACAAGGACAATATGATATCTGGAAACATCGCCACCCGCAGGATCCCCTCCAAGCCACACACAATCCTGACTTAGAACTAAATGTTTTCAGTGATTTGTGGCAGAGTGGCACATTGGAGTGGACAATAAGTATAGTCTGAGCCAAATTGTCCTTGGGAAGGCAATGATGAGCTGCCTTCTTGAAACACTTTGGGTTATAGGAATACATCTGCTGCTGCTGGGGAGGGAGTTGCAGCTTTTTGATGCAAGTGAAGCAAGTTGTCATTAAATATAGAATCAATATTGCCAGAATATGAGCCCGAGGGTCTAGATTATAATATCATCATAAGGTTACCCCCTACTCTCCAAATATCCCTTCACTATTTCTTCCTTGTGGCTGGGTGAACATTCCAGAAAATCCTAAAGCTCCATTCCCAACAGCACTGTAAAAGAATAGCAGAGCAGGTTCAAGGGCTTGAATGGCCTACTCCCACTCCTATTTTCTATGTTTCCATGTAGCTACACCAACTGCAGCAGCTCAAGAAAGTGGCTCACCACCAGCTGTCCAAGGTTCATTAGGAAAAGACAATAAATGGAGACCTAGCAAGTGATACCCACAACCCATAAAAGAATAAAGTGTGTGGATGGAACAACATTGGTAATAATATTACTCACAGTTGCACAATACTGCACAGTAATACTTATCCCATATAAAAATAACAAGATGTTCTGCTGAAAGTAATGAATATGCAGGCTGAGACTCCACAGAATGGAGACTCAGTCAGAAAGTATGAGTCTTGATAATTACATGTCTGAGGTCTGCAATATAAAAAATTTAATTTGATGCAGGATACATAGAAAATTTATGGGACAAATGTACATGATTGCTAACAATAAAAATATTCTAAAAGTCAAGCGCTGGTTAAAGATTTATAAGTATTTCTTGCCTGCATTAATTCCCTGCAGATGTCACTGTTGCTATAGTTATGAGCACACATCTGCTTAAACATAAGCAGCTAATAGCTTCTAACTTTAACAGGAGTTTTAAGTGCTGTGATTACTCAGATGAGCTTAAAGAGCGATATATTCTACACCTGTCATTAGGTCGGGTTTTATATTCTGGGTCTGCTCCTGCTGGGACTGCAAGGGCAGCAGTTGGAACTGTCCAATCATGATGCTCCAGCCATCACGAGCTGAGGGAGGCAAACTGGACACTCAATATTTTGATATTTTTTCGGCCTACGCTTTCTGACTGCAGACACATGCGTTTTGACAAGGTACCTTTTGATAGCGGCAGCATCTGGTCTTGGGTCATTTTTCATGGCCAAATAGGTAACCAGGGCACTTTGATCAATGTGGGAGATAACTACGTCAGCTGCTTGAATAATTTCATCAAGTCTCTTCATCCGATCCTGAGAAAGGGAAGCAAAGTTTCGACAGTCTAAGTTCAAATCGTATTACAGCCCGAGAATCTGAATTCAACCGTTTAATAAAATCTCGAAATAAACAAAAACAGCTCCAACAAAAATCTAAGCAGCTCATTATAGGGAAGAAAACTTCCCCCCTCTTACCTGGTCTGCAACTACATATGACACTAGTCCCACAACTTAACTGAGTTTTGTCCTGGCCTAATAAGACATTCAGTTTCATTCCATGGTTAGAAAAAGCCTACCACCACCTTCTCAGGGCAACAAACACCAGCTCACAGGATGTGGGGGTCACTGGGAAGAGGAGTATTTGGTACCCATCCTAACTGTCCGAGTGGAGCAGGTTGAATGAGTCAAGATTAGTGTGGTGCTGAAAAAGCACAGCAAGTCAGGCAGCATCCGAGGAGCAGGAAAATCTACATCTCGGGCAGGAGGACGTTCCTGATGAAGGGCTCCTGCCCGAGACGTTGATTTTCCTGCTCCTTGGATGCTGCCTGACTTGCTGTGCTTTTTCAGCAACACTCTAATCTAATCTTGACTCTAATCTCCAGCATCTGCAGTCCTCATTTTCGTCAAAAGGCTGAATGGCCTACTCCAGTTCCTATAGTCTTTCTGGGACGTCTTAAGAGGAAAGCTAAGAGTTAACATCATTGCTGTGGGTCTGGAGTCACATGTAGGCCAGACGAGGGAAGCTTTCCTTCCTGAATGAATGATGTGAACCAGGTCAGTTTTTACTAAAGGAGACAGTTGTCATGGTCACTATTACTGAGAATAGCTTTAAATTTCAGACATTTAAATTACTGAATTCAAATTGCGCCAGCTGCCACAGTGGAAATTGAAACCATGCCCCTACAGCATTGACCTGGGCCTCTAGATTACTGGTCCAGTGCCATTACCATCTTGCCACAACCTCCTTATTGGAGATGTTTGCACATCATCTGAAAAATAACCTGCTTATATAACTGCTTGAAGTGAACACAATGTGGAAATGAAAAACAGCAGGACAGCAATGTCAAGTTCGAGGTAAAACACACCTTTGATGAGTTGAGGTTGGAAAGATTAGCGATATGTACAGGCAAGTGCTTGGGGTACTCTGATACCAATTCCTCGTGCAGATCCAACCTGTAACAGAAGAAAGTATTCACATTTGTTCAGGGCATGCAGGAATTAGTTTGGAAACAAAAGACAGATATCTTTGGATAAAATGGGAAATCAGCAGAAATGAGGGATGTATGTGGCAAGTAGCCCTTTGAGAAAGGGAACATGTGGAGAGAAGTGCTCTGACAATTACTAATATTTAAACTTTCAATTTTAAAGGGATTTAGAGACCAAATAAATGGAAAAAAAATCACAACTTTGCTCTTTTCATGAGCATCTTGTCTCAGAGCTGTTTATAGCGTATGGTGATACTGTTTTGAACTGTTGCGATGTAGGAAGAGTGACAGCTAATTTACACTCCACAAATTTCAATAAACAGCAATATGATAATGGGCAGAAAATCTTTATTATTGTAATGTTCATGGAGGATTGTTTTTTGCCAGGACATCAAGAAAACCTTCCTTTGCTTTTCTTCAAAATAGTGCCATGGGGCTGGATTTTTGATCTCCTGATTGGCTGCAGTGTTTCTAATCGGACTAATGAGCATATGCAGCAATCACAGAGCCATTAAGACAGCCAAGGACCAATACCGATCCAACTAGACACCCAGACAGACACCCGGCAACTTTGGCAAGGACTGAATGAAATCACAGGTTCTAAAAAGAGACAGTGCAAGACAGGAGACGATGACACATCCCTCCCAGATCGTCTCAACGCCTATGGTGCTCGCTTTGAGCAGAATTCCGGCAGAGAGGTAACACCTATTCTGATGAACCTATCCCAACAGTCACTGCATGAAGGTCAGATCAGTTTTCCTTCGTATGAATCCAAGGAAAGCGATGGGACCAGACGGAATACTAGGCTGTGCACTCAGAGCATGCGCAGACCAACTGGCAGAGGTCTTCTCAGATATCTCCAACCTCTCCCTGTAGCAGGCCACTGTCCCTGCCTGTTTCAGGAGGGTCAACATCATCCCTGTGCCTGAGAAGGTTCATGCAGCATGTCTCAATGACTACCGCCCAGTGGCCCTAATCTCAGTGGCCATGAAGTGCTTTGAAAGGCTGGTCATGACATTAATCATCTCCAGCCTCCCCAATACTCTTGACCCACTCCAATTTCCAAATTATAACAGATCCACGTTAGATGCCATATCACTTGCCCTTTACTCCTCCCAAGAACATCTTGACACCAAGAACAGCTACGTAAGAATCTGACTCATTGTCTACAGTTCAGCCTTCAACACTATTATCCTCTTGAGACTGATTACTAAACTTAGTGATCTCGGACTAAGCCCCACTCTCTGCAACTAGATCCTCAGTTTCCTGACTCACTGGCCACAATCACTGAAGATTAGGGACAATATTTCAACCTCACTAACACTCAACAAGGGTGTGTACTCAGCCCCCTACTGTACTCACTGTATATCTGTGACTGCATCGCCAAATACCAGACTAATGCCATTTACAGGTTCGCTGATGACACCACCACAGTTGGTCGAATCTCAGGTGGGAGGGGGAAGACCTGGAAAAATGGCGCACTGAGAATAACCCAGCTCTTAATGCCGACAAATCCAAGGAACTCATTATTGACTTTCAGCGGGATGTTACTCATGTCCCCCTACACATTAACAGCACAGAGGTGGAACGAGTGGACAGCATCAAGCTCCTGGGAGTGGTCATCCCCAACAAGCTTTCTTGGACTCTTCATGTGGACAGTCTGGTTATAAAGACCCAACAACGTCTCTTCTTTCTCAGGCAGCTGAGAAAATTTGGCATGATAGCAAATACCCTTGCCAACTTTTATAAGTCCGCTGTCAAAGAAAGGCCGCCAGCATTCTCAAAGATCCATCCCACCCTGGCAATGCTTTTCTACAACCTCTACCATCGGGGAGAAGATACACAAGCCTGAGAGAGCGCACACACACACACGCGCGCGCGCGCGCGCGCACACGCACACACACACACACACCCCCAGTTTCCCAACAGTTTCCACCCTATTGTTGCGAGAATACTGAATGGACTTACGAACTTTTAGCGTTCGCCGGTACCTGTGTCTTTGTTTTTGCTGCTGTTTACCTATTATTTACTATCTATGCTACTTAACTCTGTGATCTGCCTGCATTGCTCGCAAGACAAAGCTTTTTACTGTGCCTTGGTACACGTGACAATAAATCCAACGTGAGGCATTTGTAAAGGAATAAATATTTGGCTGGACACTGTTGAAGACTCTGTTGGTCTTTTCAAATGATATCATCAGATAGTTCAAATGCATCTGAAAGGGCAGAAACAGACTCAATTTCATGGCTTATCCAAAAGATGGCACCTCCAGCAATACAACGCTTCCCCATGACTGCAAGAGTACTGGTGTAGGTTTTAATGTTCAGGGATTTAGGGTGAAACTCAAATCCTCAACCTTCCAATTCAAAGATGTGAAATGACTCCCAATAATGCCATGATGACAAACAATAACAGAAACTGAACAGTGTGAATGCAGCTAATCTGAAATTAAACAGAATGCACGGGAAGTATTCAGCAGGTCTGCAGAGAGATAAACAGAGTTAATGGTTCAATTCGATGATTTTTTTTTCTGATTTCCAAGTTCTGATGTAAGATCCTTGACCCGAAATGAAATCCTGTCCCGCACCTGTTCCATTAATTCTACCAAATATACGAGCAAGTAATAAAACTGCTTTCAGTGAGTATAAAGGTAATGAATACTCCTTGATAGGTTTATGATATCCTTGCAGATAAACAAATACCAGCTTTATCAAGGTGGAACACTGATCTTCAGCTAGCCATAGGAATATAATCCAATTCTGGGTTATGTAAATAAAAAGGTACAATGGTTCTGTAACAACACTAGGAGATGGGTTTGCATTTCTGATGGGATAATTAATCAGTCAACAACTCACACCAGAATATTAGCCAATACTCACACAAACCTTCAAACTAGCAACCCAAATTTTGAACTGGGTGAAAAACAGGACAAATGCTCTCTTGCAGCAAGGTTACTATAGCTACGAGCTCGTGTTTGAGCACCCCATCTTCACTGCCAGCTATATATTATCTTGCTCACTATTTGTTCCTAAGAAATTAGGTGTATTTGTGTTCCATACTTGGGTAGCCATTGTATTTTGAGATCTCGAATGGCCTCTTCGAACATTTCCTTTGGTTCTTTCTCCTTCTCTTTGCTGGACTTTTCTTTGTTTCCATCCTTGGTCTTATTTGGAGGTGATATGAGATGGTAGTACAAACTGTGTACATCCTGAAAATAATCAATTACACAGAAATTACTCACAGGATCAGTAGGAATCAGTCACTTTTGTTGTGGCAAATTCACCAACAGCGTAGTAGACATAAAACCGGAAAATGCCGGTAATGCTCATCAGGTATGACAGCATCAGTGGAGAGAGAAACATATGAACAAGGAGCAAAGAGTAGGCAATTAGGTCCCACAAGCATGCCATGCCATTTCATAAGATCATGGTTGATCAGATTGTAATTATAAATCTACATTCTTGTCTATTTCAACAACATTTTCCCTCTTTGCTTACCAAGAATGTATTTAGTTGTGCCTTAAAAATATTCAAATATCCGTTCCTCAGAAGGCAAGATCCAAAATTGAAAATGGAGATAAAACATTTTGGGCAATACTCTATTTTAAATAGGTCTTATTAAAGTGACCCCTAGTTCAGGATTCTCCCAGAAGATGAAACAACTTCTTCACATCTACTCTGTCAAGACACCACCTCTGCACCATCCCCCCCAAACCCCACCCCACCTCCCCCCCACCAAAAAAGGATTTTTTTAATTCAATCAATCTGCGTTATTATTTCTGACTCAGGTGCCACTTTGACAATGAAGCAGCTCTTCCAGTGACGCGATCCCGGAGCAACAGTCAAAAGTGCAACTGCAGGCATTCCTTGGGCATAAAAAAAACCTAGCAATCTATGCAACTGATGTAGTCTTCTGCTGCAGCTCTGCACTTGGAGCATTTATTCATGAAAACCAACACAATATCTGCTCAACTCCTGGACACAAGGTTTAAAGACTGCTGAGGCTGACTGTCAAAGAATTAAAACAGACACTTCTAAATGAGGGCAGTGGGAAGAACTCAGAGGGGACTCAGGGTCTGATTTGCCTTGGTATTCAGCACAATCACTTGGGAAGTGGAGATCATTGAGGGACCAAGGAATTGGGGAGGGGTTGGTCAAAAGAAAGGGGAGAGAGGAAAGGCATCTCCTGACTATGTTGCAATGTTTATCCCATTCCCCAGAACAGTCTGAAATCCACCAAGCTCAGTTACTGAGCTCTGGTAAGACTCTGTCGTCTGGTACTAAGCATTATGTACTGCGGTGGCCCCTCAAACCACATGCCTGGAAGTGGCCCACCATTCAAGACAGTGTCTTGTGCTGTCTGCAGCCTAAGCTCTGGAATTCACTCTTAAACCTTGCCATCTCTCTCTCTCCTGTAAGATATTCCTTAACATGTACCTCTTTATATTTCCGTGCCAAACATTTGTCTGATAATGCAGCTGTGAAATGGCTTGAGATGTCCTACTCGTTTAAAGACTCTATATAAATGTAAGCTGTTGTTGTGTTGTCACCAGAGATGAAAAGGTTTCAGATCTGAAACATTAACTCTGCTTTTCTCTTGGCAGGCCTGCTGAGCCAGTTCAGCATTTGATGTTTTTTTTTCCCCAGATCTCCAGCACCACAGCATATTGTTTTTGTAACAGGGTTAAAACACTCCTGTTTCTTGGTAATAGAAATGACCTGTCTCGAGTTTCCAGGTGCAGAATCGGTGGTTGACAAATCACTGTGTACACAGAGCCATGACATTCACTTCCTAATAGAGCAATCACCTGCAACTGTGAAATCACTAACCAGCCAGAACAAATCATAAACACAGACACAGGACAATCAGTGCTCAACACCTGCATCTACAGAAACAGCCGAGTTGCAGAATGATTCATCTACTCTGGGGAGGTTCCATTATGTCACAAATAGAGTCGCTCTGCACAAATATCACTTCACCCTGTTAAAAGGGATAGCCTCCACTGCATCCCATAATTTGGTAACTAAGTCACAGTAGCACAAAAACAGTCACTCTAAAGTCAACACTTACAAACCATGGATACCAACAGCTGATTCATACCAAGCAGCCAGGCTTGTACTTTCACAGAAAAATGAACATAATCATGGATTTCAGATGCAAAAGAACAAATCAGTGCACATTTTTATCGCGCCATTCACAACAGAGAGCTCTCAAAGCATTTGCAGCCGATGACTTAAAATGCTGATAATCCATTGGTGAAGTAGTCATAATTCCAGAGGACAATAGCAATGCTCTCTTAAGAGAGGGAACAACCAATGGTGAGTTTAACCTGAGGATCACCACCCCTCAGGTGAGGGGCAAAGTTGAGAAGGTGAAACCTTCACGGTAACCTCAGACTCAGGTCCCACTTCCAAGATGAAGCAGCTCTTCCAGTGAAGAGATCCCAGAGCAATAGTCAAATATTCAATAGCAGACAGTCCTTGGACCTGAAAAAATACCCAACAATCCATGCAACTGATGCAGCCTTCTGCTGCAGCTCTGCACTTGGAGCATTTATTCATGAAAACCAACATAATATCTGCTCAACTCCCGGATACTAGGTTTAAAGACTGCTGAGGCTGACCGCCAAAGAATTAAAACAAACACTCAGATGGTATGGAAATTGAATCAACCATCCCACGACATCACAAACTAGCCATCCAGCCAACTCAGCTAACTGACGCCCAGACTAAATGCAACTGTACATTTTCGTGTCCATTCAGGGTCAGATGTAGAGTTTCTGGCTGTGATTGGAATTTATGGCTCATTGTTGAAGTTGACGAAAACAAAATACTGTGGATGTTGTAAATCTGAAACCAAACAGAAACTGCCAGAGAAACTCAGCAGGTCTGACAGCGTCTGTGGAGGCAGAAACAGAGTTAACATTTTGAGTCCAGTATGACTCTTTTTCATTTCTGAAGGAGAACTTGCAGGCAATGGTATTCCCACGTGCCTACTGCTGTTGCCCTTCTAGCTGGTATCAGTTTACTTTTCTTCAAAACAATGGTTTGGGACATGTTCTGCCCACCTGAGATGTCAGTTTAGAATGTTCTGGTGAAGTCATTTCACCTGATGACAGAGCAGTGCTCCAAAAACTTGTGACTTCAAATAAAACTGTTGGACTATAACTTGGTTTCATGTGACTTCTGACTTTGTCCACCTCCGTCCAACAACAGCACCTCCACATGAAAACTGCGGCACATCAGAGACGTGCTTCCAGTTGCAAAGGCAGGGGAGGAGGTTACAGAAATAGGGATGGACTAATACACAATTGGTTTAAATACAAGGACGAAGATTGTGAACACGTGGCAAGGAAGGAGCACAATGACACAAAACAATATAACTTAGAGAGTTGAGTGTGCTTGCAACTGAGGAGTGCATTAATTGTGTCGACTAAAGAATGTGGTTCATCACCATCACATTTCTCCACAACACAAAAATCAGATGTCAAGGAAGACTGAATAAACGGGGTTTGGAGATGATATCCCATAGGCTCTTCAGAATAGCCCTGGCGTTTAAAACATTAAAACTGAAAGATTAGTTGCATGGGTTACACATGCATTCCCTTGAATGCAGAAGGTTAAAGGGCAATTTGACCAGTTTACCTTTGAACAAGGGGACGCAATCTTAGAGAAAAACAAGAAGCGCTGCAAATACTCAGCACATCTGACAACATCCGCTGGCGGAAAAACAGGGTTAACATTTTGCGTCAACGAAATCTTAAATGTGGAGCTAGATTACTCTGCAATAAGAATAGGAAACACTTTCCAACATGAAAGGGAGCAATATTTTTGAGGTTTGTCAACTGGAAGGCTGTGGTGCTGAAGGACTCCCTGCGGGTTCCCTTCTGAGCTACACGTTATCCTGACCTCCATTTATTCACTAATGCTGGGACAAAATTATATCAAACTCCCTCCCTAACAGCTGCATGGATGCACTCACTTCACATGGAAAACAGCAGCTCAAAGAAGCAGCTAACCACCATTTTCTCAGGGCAATTTGGGATGGGAAAGAAATATTGGCCTAGTCAACCATCCCACGAAAACATTTTAAAAATTAGATTTTTGATAGGTAAGGTATATAGGTCAGGTACTCATTATCTGTACGCTTGAAAGCTAAGAAGATCGAAAAACCAAAGGTCTTTTCAAATGTGGACCTGAACAAACTTGTCAATACACAGAGTTTGAATCCTTTGGGGAAAAAAAAATCCTTTTAGGTCTGTTTAGATCCTTATGGTCAAGGAAAAGATTCTTTCCCAAAGGCCTACAGTGGACCCAAAACCGAAAATATCCTTTATCCAAAACCAGCTGATGCTGTGGTTTCTAGCTAAACGATCCCTGCCCTATAAAGTGATATTGAACAAAGACAAACAATTAATTCAGATTCAGATCAAACTCAAACTAACAGAATCTCAGAAATGCCCAGAGGGCTTAATATTTTATCCTTGGTCCCATGTTCCTTTACACATGCAACAGGGAAGAGCTACACCTATAGTTTGTGCCAATGTGTAACAGATGCCACCTCTCATTAAGGAACAAACATAATGAACAAGAGACTAGGTTGGTGCCTGTGTGACGAGATAAATAACAAGACTTACAGCTTTCTTGCCCATTTCCGTTTTCGAAAGTGTGAGCGTTCCAGTGAGTTGGCAACCAATTTCAATTCCTTTTGGAACTCTGGAGGATGAAAGAGGAAATGAATTCCACCTTGTTGCACACTGAGACAGAAACATTCGCAGAAACAGAAAATGCTGGGAATACACAGTAGGTCAGTCAGCCCCATAAGGTAGATCTGGTGTCAGAAAATGAAAGCTGAAGGAGGTTGGGGACAAAGGGATAATATATTCACTGGATGGAGTCTGTTGAGTGGAACAAATCTCAAACTGCTTGTAAGAAAAGAACGTTCTGACTGTGACTCTGATCTATTGCCTTTTCTCCCTCCTACCTCGAAGGCTTTTGCACTGCACTGCAACACTAAATATTTTCATAGTTTATCTGTTACATTTTGAATGTAACAACAGTTGAACCAAAAACATTGAATCATAAAGGAGGCCAAGGGGCCTTTCTGCCTTGATTGGATCAGTGGGAGAGCTCTCAAATTGATCTCACTGACCTTGCTCCTTCCCCAAATCCCTGTATTTTATTTCCTTTTTAACTATTAATCCATTTCCCTTTTGAACAGGACAAACACAGCTGCTTCTAGTCCCCTGTCAGTCAGTTGTACGGATTTGGAATATACTCACTGCATTTCTTTATTTCTCCATCTCCTTTCTGTTGTTACTAATTAGTTTAAATCAGCCCCCTCTGGTTTCTGACACTCCTGCCAGTGAAGACAATTTCTCCTGATTTACTCAATTTCATCCCTTCTAATTAGGCTGTCTTTTCTCTTTGTATATACTAGCTAATGGAGTCTGTGTGTTTTTTTTTCTTAAGGTTGGCAAGGTTACGGGGTAAGAGCTGACTGCTAGGGACGTGGGGATCATCAGAGAGTTGACCCAGACATGAAAGTCCTCCTTTTGTGTTGAATGATTCTACTATTTTCCTTCTGTTAAACTTAATAGTCGTTCCTCAGTCAATGTGAATAGATTTACAAGAATGATACCTGGATTTCAGTTGCCAAAATATGAGGAGAGATTATACAAATTAGATCTTTTTTTCAGAATTTAGAAGGTTAAGGGTGATGGGAGTCTTCAAGATATTAATGGGAAAAGATAGTGTAGATAAAGATAAATATTTCCACTGGTTGGACATTTTAGAAATAGGGGACATAGTCTGAGAATTAGGGTCAGGTAATTTCGGAGAAATATTAGAAAGCACTTCTATACACGAAAAGCGGTAGGTGTTTGGAATTCTCTTCCATAAACTGCAGTGGATGCAGGTTCAGTTGTTAAATTTTAAATCGGAGATACATAATTTCTTGATAAGCAAAGGTATGAAGGACATGGGCCAAAAACAGGTGTATGGAGTTAGGTCACAGATCACCCAGGATCTCACTGAATGTCAGAGCAGGGTCGAGGACCTGAATGGCCTACTCCTGTCCCTAAAAACACATTCGCTGATCAGTCATCTCATTTGTGGGATTTTACTGAGTTCAAACTGCCCCTGCATTTGGCCTCATCACAACAACTAGTAACACTCCCAAATTAATTCCTTGGCTGTGAATTTTCTTGGAAATGTCATGATGACAGGATTAAAGAACTGCAAGTTTTCTTCCTGAATGATGAGAAATAAAAGGCTTTAGAGTGCCCTGACTTAATTTCACAATGTGAGAGATGAATAAAACCTTACAAAAGAGATATGGACCAACATTCATCGAGGCTATTATGGTAAATTAAACAGTACTTTGTATTTCCCGTACCCAAATGATGGTTCTCATGCTCCACACTATTAAATAATTAAACATGACAACTGCATTATCATTTCTTTTCTTTGTGTAGACATGAGCAGTTATTCTTTTTTTTTGAAACTTGGGCATAGTCATAAACACTACTGAAAATGAGGAACTCTTCAAAAATACATATACCCCAGGACAGGGTTTGCCTGATGGGTATTCATACCAGACCACTAGGAGCAGAGCCAGCATGATGGAATGGCAAGATCTTGTAGAAAGATGCTGTATATTTCCTTTTTCAGTCTTTAACTGGTCAGATTCTGTAAATCTTGGACCAATTACTTACTTGTCATCCGGCAATGAAGTGACGTAGAATGGAACCGTGTATTTTGGGGGCAATGTAAGTGAGCAAAACTTGCTCTTGTTGAGTAGCGCGTTGACATGGGTTCGGTAGACGTCCAAGTTCAGTGGAGTTGGGAGCTTGCGATCGATTTGGAATGGCAGATCATTTAAATGCTCCAACTCACTCAGCGCCTCATGGCGAATCTGCAGGCGTATCACATAGTCCCCTTTATCCAGTTTTAGTGAGTACTGTGAAAAAAACAACAAAACATTTCATGAACAAGCCATTTTGACAAAAAGAGATACACCTTCAACACACTTCAAAATCAATGTTTTGTATTTGACTCATATTTAGAAGGAACAGAGACTTGCATTTCAATCGCACCTTTAGCAATCAGCAACCAATTTAATACTTTCAAAGTGAAGTCAATGTTGTAGGAAATGTAGCAGCCAATTTGCATACATCACATTCTCTCTTAAATTCTCTTGGTAGTGATCTCAGGATTACTATCAATGCCACGTGCTACCCAGCATAGAAATGAAAGAATTTTTTTGCTAGTTGAGGGGTAAATGTAAATTATAACAGGAGGAAGACCTCATCTGCTCTTCTATAAAGTACTGCCACAATAGCTTTTACTGTTCTTGGGTTAATGTTTCAAATCGAACTTATGCTTCTGATTGTGTCGTACTTGTTCAATAGTACACTGAATGGCTGGGCTCGAGTGAGCGGCACACTCCACTCCAACAGGAGACCACCCTGTCTGAGATACAGGCCAGAATGCTATACAGAACAGTACATTGAAGATTTGTGGTGGAACATCACCCTATAAGTTGACTCTGATCTGGAGTCTTGGTCGGACACATTGAGACGAGTGTGAGTGACAGTTTAACTGAGTTCCTTATTTTCCCAAGTGCAGTTGGAACAGAGCTGAAGTACTGTTGTTCTATAACAGCACCAGTACTATTGGTCAAATAGCTTAAAGAAAAAATGGTTGAAACCCTATCATGGTACTGATAAATTGAGCATATTAAGAATTTCATTCACATGAAATGAAAAAGAAATTGTACACCTTTTTTTAAGAGGATGGGGCTTCAATTGAGCCTCAGCTTTCCTGTAATTCAGTTTGACAGGGTCGGAAAAATTGCACCTCTCCAGAAATGTTTCTCTTTTTTTCCTCATGTTCTCCCTACTCGCTTCTTTTCCATCCCCAAACACATCGTAAGATGTAGGTGCAGAAGCAGGCCATTCAATGAGATTGTTGCTAATCTGATAACCCTCAACTCCCTGTTCCTGATTTATTCCTCACCAATACCTCCACAAGCCTTGATTTCCGCACTAATTAAACAAAAATATTGTCTCTCTCAACCTTGAATATCCTTAACAATCCAGCTCGAGTGTCCCATGTATAGAATTTCACAGATTTATTTAAATAGTGGAGATGGCTCACCAAAGGAGGGAAAAAGACTTGTAGGGCCATAGTCATAGGGGATTCTATTGTAAGGGGAGTAGATAGGCGGTTCTGTGGCTGAAAACGAGACTCCCGGATGATACGTTGCCTCCCAGGTGCTCGGGTCAGGGATGTCACCCTGCAGAGCATTCTAAAAGGGGAAGAGTGAACAGCCAGTTGTCTTGGTGCATATAGGCACCAACGATATAAGTAAAAATGAGATGAGGTCCTGAAAGCAGAATTTGGGGAGCCAGGAGAGAAGTTAAAAAGGAGGACCTAAAAGGTAGTTATCTCTGGATTACTACCAATGTCATGTGCTGGCCAGTGTAGAAATGAAAAAATAGGCAGGATGAACACGTGTCCTGAGGGGTGATGTAGGAGGGAGGGGTTCAGATTTGTTGGACATTGGGACCGGTTCTGGGGAAGGTGGGACTATTACCTATTGGACGGTCTACACTTGAACCAGACTGGAACTAATGCCCTTGGGGGAGATTTTGCTACTGCTGTTGGGGAGGTTTTAAACTAATGTGGCAGGGGGCTGGGAAACAGAAGAGAAAACAAGTAGGCAGCCAGGTGGAAACTGGAGACTGTAAGGATCATGAAGTTAGCATTAACAAGGGGAAGAGTAGGCAGAGAGCAGATGAAAACAAAAGAACTGGTGGCCTGAAGTGCATATACTTGAATGCAAGGAGCACAGTGGGTAAGGCAGGTGAATTAAGGTTTTGGATTGGTGCCTGGGAGAATGGCGTTATTACTATCACAGAGACTGGCTTGAAGGAAGGGCCTAATAATTGGCAACTAAATGTCCCAGGATATAGATGCTTCAGATGGGACAGGGAGGGAAGTAAAATGGGGGGGAGGGGGGAAGGAGTTGCATTGCTGGTCAGAGATGATATCATGGCTGTGTTAAACGAGGACACTATGGAGGGCTTGAGTAGTAAGGCATTATGGATGGAGATGAGAAATATGAAGGGTGCAGTTACATTGTTGGGGCTGTATTACAGACCTCCCAACAGTGAGGGTGAGGTAGAAGAACAAACAGGTAAACAGATTATGGAAAGATGTAGAGACAACAGGGTGGTGGTGATGGGAGGTTTTAATTTTCTCGACATGGACTAGGATACAGTTAGTGTCAGAGGTCTGGATGGGGCAGAATTTATAAGAAGTATCCAGGAGAATTTTCTAGAGTAGTATGTCAATAGTCCGACAAGAGAAGGGGCCGTATTGGACCTGGTACTGGGGAACGAGCCAGGCCAGGTGGGGGATTTCTTTGAGAACAGTGTCCACAATCCTGTAAGTTTTAGAATACTCATGGACATAGATGAGAGTGGTCTTAAGGGAAAAGTACTAAACTGGGTCAAGGCCAATTATCTCAAAATTAGGCAGGAGTTGGGAAATGTGGATTGGACACAGCTATTTGAAGGGAAATCCACATTTGATGTGTGGAAGGCTTTCAAAGATAGGCTAAAAACAATGCAGGACAGGCATTTCAAAGCTTTTTATTCTTATATAAGAAGCAAGTAAGTAACTAGAGAAAGTATTGGTCCACTAAAGGATAAGGAAGGAAGGCTGTGTCTTGAACCTGAGAAAATGAGTGAGATTCTGAATGATTACTTTGCATCAATGCACACTGAGGAGAGGGATATGATGATTGTTGAGATTAGAGATAGAAGTTTGATTACTCTGGATCATGTTAACTTAAGTAGGGAAGATGTGTTGGGTAGGCTAGAGGTTATTAAGGTGGACAAATCCCCAGGACCGGATGGGATCTATCCCAGGTTGCTGAGGGAACCAAGAGAGGAAATAGGTGGGGCCCTGACAGATATCTTTGTAGCATCCTTAAATAAAGGTGAAGTGCCGGAGGGCTGCTCATGTTGCCCCCCTGTACAAGAACGGTAGTAGGGATATTCCGAGTAACTACAGACCAGTGAGCCTGACGTCAGTGGTGGGGAAGTTGCTGGAGAAGGTACTAAGGGATAAAATCTATTTATGTTCAGAAAAGAAGGGGCTTACCAGTCATAGGCAACATGGTTTTGTGCAGGGGAGATCGTGCCTTACCAACTTAATAGAGTTCTTTGAGGAAGTGACCAAGTTGATAGATGAAGGAAGGGCTGTAGACGTCATATACATGGACTTTAGTAAGGCATTTGATAAGGTTCCCCATGGTAAACTAATGGGGAAAGTGAAGTCACATGGTGTGCAGGGTGTTCTAGCGAGGTGGATAAAGAACTGGTTGAGCAACAGGAGACAGAGAGTAGTAGTTGAAGGGAGTTTCTCGAAATGGAGAAAGGTGACCAGTGGTGTTCCACAGGGGTCACTGTTGGGGCCACTGTTGTTTGTAATATACAGAAATGATCTGGAAGAGGGCACTGTTGGTATGATCAGCAAGTTTGCAGATGACATGAAGATTGGTGGAGTAGCAGAAAGCATAAGGGACTGTCAAAGAGTACAGGAGAATATAGATAGACTGGAGAGTTGGGCGGAGAAGTGGCAGATGGATTTCAATCCAGGCAAATTTGAGGTGATGCATTTTGGGAAGTCTAATTCTAGAGCAAATTATACAGTAAACGGAAGAGCCTTGGGAAAAGTTGATGAGCAGAGAGATCTGGGAGTTCAGATCCATTGTATCCTGAAAGTTGCTGTACAGGCGGATAGAGTGGTCAAGAAGGCATCTGGTATGATTACCTTCATCGGACAGAGTGCTGAATATAAGAGCTGGCAGGTCATGTTAAAATTGTACAAGACTTTGGTTTGGCCTCATTTAGAATACTGTGTACAGTTCTGGACACCACAATACCAAATGGAAGTGGGCGCTTTGGAGAGAGTGCAGAGACGGTTTACGAGGATGTTGCCTGGTATGGCAGGTGCTCTCTATGAAGAGAGGTTGAGTGGGTTAGGATTGTTTATATTAGGAAGAAGGAGATTGAGGTGGGACCTGATTGAGGTTTACAAAATCATGAAGGGTATGGACAGGATGGATAGAGACAAGCTTTTTCCCAGGGTGAAGGATTCAATAACCAGAGGTCATGCAACCAAGGTGAGAACTTGAAAGTTTAAGGGAGATACACGTGGCAAATACTTTACACAGAGGGTGGTAGGTGCCTGGAATGCGTTGTCAGCAAAGGTAGTAGAGGCAGGCACAGTCGATTCATTTAAGATGTGTCTGGACAGGTGCATGAGTAGGTGGGGAGCAGAGGGATACAGATGTTTAGGAATTGGGCGACAGGTTTAGACAGTGGATTTGGATGGGCTCAGGCTTGGAGGGTTGAAGGGCCTGTTTCTGAGCTGTACGTTTTCTTTGTTCTTTACCCCGAGATTGTATCCTCTGGTCCAAAACTCTCCCACAAGTGGAAATAACTTCTCCACATCTACTCTATCAAATAACAGAAGAATTTCAATAAGCTATCCTCTTAATCTACTAAACTCCATTGAGTATAAGCCAAACCTACTCAAACTACCCTGGTCAGGAAATTCTTCCATCCTCTGGAACTGACCTAGTCAACATTCACCAATGCTGGTATATCTTTCCTTGGATAAGGAAACCGAAACTGTTCACAATATTGTAAGTACGGTCTGACCAGTGCCTTGCATAGTTGTAGAAACACCTTCCAATTTTAAACACATTTCCCCTTGAAACTTCCTCCCAGATAGCAGTTCTTCAAATATTTGAATCACAGACTACTGGTAAAGCTGATATCTTCTCTGGCCCTGCAGTGAAGTGATCACCATTCTGAAATCAGAATCACATGCGTCAGCTATAAATAGTACATTCATTAACATCACCATCTACAGAAATGGTCAATTTCACAGTTTTGTAGTTAGATTGGTTCAATCAGTTCAGTGCATAGATTACATTTCCCCATCCTTAACCACCACTCTTACCCTGTCAGGATAAGCATCGCCTGATCCCACCAGCTTCTTGTTTTGATCAAACAGCATCCAAAGTTGACTGTCATACTCTGATTCATACAGCAAGTCAGATAATAAGGGACAGCTTGGAGTCACTTCTCCAGACTTTGCCTGTAGTAACACATTTTACAAAACAACACAATTAACACTGTATAGTAAACAGCAAAACATTGTAAAAGAAAGCCTTTTCAACTGGACTCAATCCATGTCCTTTTTATCCTCAGCACATTGAAGCTACATCAGAGTAATTTGCAGGAAGTAATCTATTCAGCAAGACATTCCTGAAACTCCCTCCGCTGTGATCTCTACCATAGGGAACATCATCACCTCCAAGATAACCCAGAAGAAAGTGATGACTGCAGAGGCTGGAGAGGAGAGTTGGAAAGGGTGGTGCTGGAAAAGCACAGCAGGTCAGGCAGCATCTGAGGAGGAGCCTCGACATTTCTGGCTTAAGCCCTTCATGACATTCCTGAATCACATCACTTTTCCAGTGCCACACTTTTCAACTCCAAGATAACCCACAAAGCAGTGAGAATGATTCAAACCAAGCTGATATTATGTTGCAAGTCTCAAAGATAAAAAAACAAACAAACTAAGCACTCAGGTTCACTTATGTAAAGGCAAAATTTAAAAATAGGGAAGATTTTTAAAATCTAGACAGTAACTTGGTTAGTCCTCAGTTGCAACATTGTGCATAGTTCTGCTCTCCTATTATTAACAAGAAAAATCTGATAGAATTTCTTTCTTCCCTAGCAATCAGAGAAAAAGGATTTGACCAAAGATTATAAAGGGCTGGATAGGGTCAATGCAGAGAAAACTTATCCAACTTTGAAGGCCAAAACTAGAGTGCATCAATATAAAGAGTCATTAACAAAGACAAGCAGGAATTCAGCAGCTGTGCCTCTGTCCAGAGAGAGGGGAGAAAGAGTAACTCACTCCCACAAGGATTTGTTAAGGTGATTAGCCACAAGACATTAATGGGAAGCAACATAAACACCTAAGGGAGAAAGGAGTAGAGAATATGTTGATATGGTGAGATTAAGAGGTGTGGAAGGTTTATAGGCAACAAACAGTCATTTGAATTCGCACATTAGAGGTCTATGTAGTTTGTACACTGGCCACAAATCTAGATATAAAATATTTACAGTTTCATTTGCCACGTCTTTAGGGCATGAGGAAATGCAACCTCAGATGGTGCTGAGTAGTGGCTCCTGTTTAGAGGGTACTCGTTCTGTTTAAATTAGCAACTCTGCATCAGAATGCATTTCACTGTTTCTGAGAGAGGAGACAAGGCATCATGTTGATACAGGACTATAGGAATAGGAGTAGGCCATTCAGTCCATCAGCCTGTTCTACAATTCAATACAATCAATGCTCATCATTTACACCAATGTTTTTTTTCCCCCATAGTAGTCCCATAGCCCCTTAGGTTTTTTAAGAGATCTCTTAATCATGAATTTAAAAAAAGAATGCTTGTGTATATTTAAAGAGGCAGTGTTTCCTGCAGATGCATAAATCCATATATTAGCATTTGCAATGAAAATGGGCTGAACAGTGCTGAAAATATTGACCTGTCATGATCTGCTCATATACAAACTGCATTTGTTAGTGAGGATTACAGGTGCTGGAAGTCAGAGTTAATAGATGCGATGCTGGAACAGCACAACAGGTCAGGGACTGTCAGAATGAGGCAAAACAGAAACTGGGGGAACACCACCTTATATTTTGTCTGGGAAACTTAGAGCCCAACGGCCTCAACATTGACTTCACCAGCTTCAAACTCCCTCCAGCCCCAGTCTTATCTCATGTGTAGCCCCATCCCTCCTCCTCACCCCCTGACCTGACCTAACCTGTCCATCTTCCTGTTCACCTATCTGCACCCACTGACCAATCACAATAACCCCCTACCTTCAACTACTTATCATTATCTGACCTACTCTTCCTCAGCCCCATCCTTCCCTCTGTGTACTTCTGTGCTCCTTCCCCAGCCTCATCCTTCCCTCTGTGTACTTCTGTGCTCCTTCCCCAGCCTCATCCTTCCCTCTGTGTACTTCTGTGCTCCTTCCCCAGCCTCATCCTTCCCTCTGTGTACTTCTGTGCTCCTTCCCCAGCCTCATCCTTCCCTCTGTGTACTTCTGTGCTCCTTCCCCAGCCCCAGTCCTGACAAAGGGTTTCATCCCGAAACATTGCCTTTTCCGCCCCTTGAACACAGTCTGACCTGCTGTGCTCTTCCAGCTTCACATCTATCAACCCTGCATTTGTGATAGTATCTGTAGGAAAATGTCCCAAGACGCTCCATGAGAGATAATGAAATGAAATACAGCATTCCATCAGGCAATATTAGGATAGGTGAACAAAGATCTTAAAGAAGAGAGACCGAGAAAGATCTGGAGAGGACTACAGAGAGCTGCTGAGCTTAGAGCCTAGATGTTGAAAACACTGTTGCCGCAGTTCCAAGTAATCAAAACTGTAGAGAGGAACACAAAAGCTTTGCAACACAGAGTATTCAGTTCATCTCGTCTGTCAGACAAAAAGTAGCCACTCAACTTAATCTCCCTCTCCAGCTTGCAAACAGTGACTCAGTAGTTTACAGCATTTCAAATGCTATCCAAGTGGCCAAGTTTGGTGAAGCATAGGATCTCAGGTGGATCAGAGGGCTAAATGAGTTGGAGTTAGGAGAACGGTGAGATCACAGAGGGGTTAAAATTGATGCAGTGTCAAACCAATGGAAGTTAAAGTACAGGTAACCGTTCTGAATAATTACAAGTGCACAGAAGATGGAAAATGTAAGGTTCACCAGGAGAACACAAATGCAGTGTAACGGGTACGGATGCATCTCAACCAGCATGCTCATCATAGCAACTAAAGATTGTAGCCCTGGGATCATTCTGGAGCTTTATACATCACTCCACTATGCAGGTACCTTGCTCCATACCAATTGCTGAAAGAAACCATTCCTGGCATCACTCCTGAACTTACTCCTCATCAGTTCAGAGATATCTCTTGCTCTTACCACTGAAACGCAACTTGAATAACGTTGTGGATTGATGTTCACCTATTCCACTTGGTACTTACACATCACTGGTCAGTATTCACATCGGGGAATCAGTTCACTGCAGGAGGCAGCCATTCAGTCCAACATGCTTCTATCATCTTTCTGAATGAACAATTCACAATTGATGATGTGATGTTGTGGTCATTATAGAGACTTGGATATCACAGAGGTGGGAATGGTTGCTGGATGTTCCAGGGATTACACGTTTCAAAAGTAATGAAAGTGGGGAGGGGGAAAAGGGACTTGGGGGAGCGGCACTGCTAATCAGGGATAATGTCACAGCTGCAGAAAGGGAGATCATTGACGAGGGTTTATCTATAGATGCAGTTACGGGTGGAAGTCAGAAACAGGCAAAGAGCAGCTACTTCATTGGGAGATTTCTTTTCGCCCACCCCCACCTCCAATAGCAACAGAGACTCAGAGGAGTAGATTGGGAGGCAGATTTTGGAAATGTGCAGAAGTAACAGGTTTGTTGTCATAGGTGCCTTTAACTTCCCTAATATTGATTGGAACCTAATTAGTTCAAATAGTTTGGATGCAGCAGTTTTTATCAGGTGTGTCTGGAAAGGTTTTCTGATGCAATATGTAGACAGGCCAACAAGAAGGGAGGCCATATTGGATTTGGTGCTTGACAATGAACCAAGCGAGGAGTCAGATCTCTCGATCGGAGAGCATTTCGGTGATAGTGATCACAGCTCCATGACCTTTATATACTCATGGATAAGGATAGGAGCAGACGGTATGGCAAAAAATTTAATTGGAGAGGGGGAATTACAACGTTATCAGGCAGGAACCTGGGCACCTAAATTGGGAACAGGTTTCTCAGGGAAATGCACGACAGAAATGTGGAGGTTGTTTAGGAAGCACCTGCTGATGATGCTGGACAGGTTTGTCCCACTGAGGTAAGGAAGGGATGATAGGGTGAAAGCACCTTGGGATGTCAAACATCTAGTCAAGAGGAAGAAGGAAGCTTACTTAAGGTTGAGTAGGCAAAGATCAGACATGGATTTAGAGGGTGACAAGGTAGCAAGGAAGGAACTGAAGAATGGGGCATGAAAAAGCTTTAGCAGGGCAGGTTAAGGAAAACCCTTAAGGCGTTCTACATCTCTGTGAGGAACAAGAGGATGGCCAGCGTGAGAGTAGGGCCGATCAGGGATAGTGGAGGGAACTTGCGTCTGGAATTGGAGGAAGTAGGGGAGGTTCTTAATGAATACGTTGCTTTAGTATTCACTACTGAGAGGGACCTTGACGTTTCTGAGGATTGTGAGAAACAGACTGATACGCTGGAACAGACTGACGTTGTGCTGAAAATTTTGAAAAACCTAAGGATAGATAAATCCCCTTGGACAGATGGGATCTACCCTAGGTTAATGCAGGAAGTGAGGGAAGAGATTGCTGTGCCTTTGGCGATGTTCTTTGTGTCCTTACTGTCCACTGGAGTAGTGCCAGATGATTGGAAGTTTGCAAACGTTATTCCCTTATTCAAGGAAGGCAATAGGGATAACCCTGGGAATTACAAACCAGAGTGTCTTACGTCAATGGTAGACAAACTATTGGAAAGGAGTCCGACAGACAGGATGGATGATTACGTGGAAAACCATAATTTGATTAAAGGTAGTCAGCATGGCTTCGTGTGGGACAGGCCATGCCTCACAAACCTTACTGAATTTTTTGAGATGGTGACAAAACACTTTGATCAAGGTACAGCAATGGACGTGTGTACATGGATTTCAGCAAGGCGTTTGATAAGGATCCCCATGGTAGGCTCACTCAGAAATAAAGGAGGCATGGGATACAAAGAAACCTGTCTGTCTGGATACAGAATTGCCTGGTAATTGTGGTAGTGGTAGATGGAAAGTATTCAGCCTGGAACTCAATGACCAGTTGTGTTCTGCAGAGATTGGTTCTTGGACCTCTGCTCTTTGTGACTTTTATAAATGACTTGGATGAGGAAGTGGAAGGGTGGGTTAGTAAGTTTGCTGATGACACAAAGGTTGGTGGATAGTGTGGAGCGCTGTTGTAGGTTGCATTGGGCCATTGACAGGATGCAGAGCTGGGCTGATGGAGTTCAATCTGGAAAATTGTGAAGTGATTCACTTTGGAAAGTCACATTTGAATGCAGAATACTGGGTAAAAGGCAGGATTCTTGGCATTGTGGAGGAACAGAGGGATCTTGGCATCCATGTCCATAGATCCCTCTAAGTTGCCACCCAGGTTGACAGGGTGTTAGGAATACATATGGTGTGCTCACTTTCATTGTCAGGATGATTGAGTTAAAGAGCCGCAAGGTTATGTTGTAGTTCTATCGAGCCCTGGTTAGACCACATTTGAAATATTATGTTCAGTTCTGGTCACCTCATTATAGGAAAGATGCAGAAACTTTAGAGAGGGTGCAGAGGAGATTTACCAGGAAGCTGCCTGGACTGGAGGGCATATCTTACGAAGAAAGGCTGAGGAGCTAGGATTTTCTCACTAGAGTGAAGATGATAGAGGTGTACAAGACATTGAGAGGCGTGGATAGCCAGAGACTTCGTCCCATAATGGAAATGGCTATCATGAGGGGTCATAATTTTAAAGTAATTGAAAGAAGGTTTAGAGGAGATGCCAAAGATAGGTTCTGTACACAGAGTGGTGGGTATGCATGCACTGCCGGCAGTGGTGGTAGACTCAGATGCATTAAAGACTAGTGAGTTTTGAGAAGATTTGTGCCTCAGTTTGAGGTTCTGGATCTAAGTTTGCTCACTGAACTGGCAGGTTTGTTTTTCAGATGTTTCATCACCCTGCTAGGTAACGTCATCAGTGAGCCTTCGGAGAAGCACTGGTAGTATGGCCCACCTTTTGTGTGTGTTTAGGTTTCCTTGGGTTGGTGATGTCATTTCCTGTTCCTTTCTCAGGGAGTGGTAAATGGGGTCCAAGTCACTCTGGAGAGAATGCAAAAGAGGCTTAATATGTTGCTGCCTAGATTGGAATGCATAGCTATAATGAGAGTCAAAGTGTGTGGCACTGGAAAAGCATAGCCAGTCAGGCAACATCCAAGGAGCAGGAGAGTCCATGTTTCAAGCACAAGCTCTTCATCAAGAATGTATAATGAGAGGTTGGACAAAAGTTGAATGTTCATCTAGAGTGGCAGAGGCAAGCTGATAGCAGTATATAAAATGATGAGGGGCAGGGATAGGGTGGATTGTCAGTCTTTTCCCAGGATCAAAACTTCAAATACTAGGAGCATTGGTATAAGGTGATGGGGGAAAGTTTAAGACATTGGTAAGGGCACTTTTAGTATACTATGTTAAATTCTGGTCTCCCTGCTACAGGAAGGATTTTGGGAAACTTGAAAGGGTTAAGATTTACGAGGATGTTGTTGGGGTTGGAGGGTTTAAGCTATACGGAAATGCTGAAAAAGCTGGGGTTATTTTCCTTGCATGGCGGAGGCTGAAGAGTGACCTTATTGAAGTTTATAAAATCATGAGGGGCATGGATAGGGTAAATAGACAAGGTCTTTTCCCCAGGGTTGGAGAGACTGAAACTAGAGGGCAAAGGTTTAAGGTGAGGGGGCAAGATTTAAAAGGAATCAGAGGGGCAATTTTTTTCATGCAGAGGGTGGTGTGAATGGAACAAGCTGCCGGAGATGATGGTGGAAGTGAGTATAACTACAGCTGAAAGGTATCTGGATAGGTATATGAATAGGAAGGGTTTAGAGCGATATAGGCCATATGCTGGCAAACAAGACTAAATTAGTTTAGGATACCTGGTTGGCATGGACGAGTTGGATCAAAGGGTCTGTTGCCGTGCTGTATAGCTCTATAAGATGTGAGGGGTATTTCTTTTGACAAAGACAGTGATAGGTACCTGGATCACACTGCTAGGGGAGGTTGTAGATGCATATACAAAAACAACCTTTAAGAGGCATTTAGATAGACAACAAACAGGTTTTTAGTCATCTGCTCTCTGAAACATACTGCTTTAAAGTCGTAAAGAAAGACTGTCCTAGTTAATTATTAAATCCTTTCACAAAAGACCAACACCTGCATGTCACTCGTTTGAAAACCACATTCTCAAAAATATACAAATTAGACATCTTTTACCAATTATTTTAAACTTGTGCCCTATTATCCTCTGTCCCTTCAGAAGTGGGAACTTTTACCTGACCTATACGGTGTAATTTCCTTGAGTTTTTGAATACCTCTATCAAATTGCTTCTCCTAGCCTTCTTTGCCCCATGGAAAATGTGGAGAAAACTTTCCCAATCTATTTTCAAAACTAAAGCACTTCATCCCTGAAGCTATTTTCATGAATCTTTTCTGCTCTCTCTTTTTCTTTCCTGTTTTCAAAGGCAAAGGCCAAGTACAATAATTCACCAGGCTTGATACTGGTTCCATGGAAGCAAATTGGTGTAATGTAAGTTATTGACATAGTAGATTTCCCGTCCAGGAAAACACTGAATGCAATTGGAGATTATACATGGTAACTGATTAAATTAATTACCTCTCAGTAAGAATGCTGTAAGCAGTTACCTGATTAAAATTGTATGTTAAAACCAACTCATAAAGCTGTCTGTTGTTGGGCAGCACATCCCGAGAGCCTAAGGGTCTTGTTTTGGCATCCACAGGCCTGTTGAAAAATGCAATCTTTTTATTGTTGGCTTACAATTAAAAAAAAATTCAGACCTGGGACTAAAATAAAGACCTCTGTCTTTCTGCATCCTAAAAAATACAAACAGGTTTGTCTCTGCCATAAATCAAATCAACTACAGCTTGGAGTTCTGATTTAGAAAAAGAATGTATCATTTATCATAGGTAATAAACAAAATCCGATATTATAAATGTTGCACCATATTCCACGTACGGTATGGGTATCTGAGGAAATTAATTATATGGCCAGAACTACAGAGATGAAGAGACTTGCATTTCTGTAACATTTCTCACATCCTCATGATGCCCAAGAGTGCTTCAAGGACTGATGAAGCACTTTTGAAATGTCGGCAATCCTGCAGCCAATTTGGGGATTGCAAGTTTCCAGAAAGAACAATGAGGTAATGACCAGATAGGTAAAAACAATGACTGCAGATGCTGGAAACCAGATTCTGGATCATTGGTGCTGGAAGAGCACAGCAGTTCAGGCAGCAACCAAGGAGCAGCAAAATTGACGTTTTGGGCAAAAGCCCTTCATCAGGAATAAAGGCAGTGAGCCTGAAGCGTGGAGAGATAAGCTAGAGGAGGGTGGGGGTGGGGAGAAAGTAACATAGATTAGATTAGATTAGATTACTTACAGTGTGGAAACAGGCCCTTCGGCCCAACAAGTCCACACCGACCCGCTGAAGCGCAACCCACCCATACCCCTACATTTACCCCTTACCTAACACTACGGGCAATTTAGCATGGCCAATTCATCTGACCTGCACATCTTTGGACTATGGGAGGAAACCAGAGCACCCGGAGGAAACCCGTGCAGACATGGGGAGAACGTGCAAACTCCACACAGTCAGTCGCCTGAGTTGGGAATTGAACCCGGGTCTCAGGTGCTGTGAGGCAGCAGTGCTAACCACTGTGCCACCGTGCTGCCCATAGAGTACAATGGGTGAGTGGGGGAGGGGATGAAGGTGATAGGTCAGGGAGGAGAGGGTGGAGTGGATAGGTGGAAAAGAAGATACGCAGGTAGGACAAGTCCGGACAAGTCATGGGGACAGTGCTGAGCTGGAAGTTTGGAACTAGGGTGAGGTGGGGAAGGGGAAATGAGGAAACTGTTGAAGTCCACATTGATGTCCTGGGGTTGAAGTGTTCCGAGGCGGAAGATGAGGCGCTCTTCCTTCAGATGTCTGGTGGTGAGGGAGCGGCGGTGAAGGAGGCCCAGGACCTTCATGTCCTTGGCAGAGTGGGAGGGGGAGTTGAAATGTTGGGTCACAGGGCGGTGTGGTTGATTGGTGCGGGTGTCCCGGAGATGTTCCCTAAAGCGCTCTGCTAGGAGGTGTCCAGTCTCCCCAGTGTAGAGGAGGCCGCATCGGGAGCAACGGATACAATAAATAATATTGGTGGATGTGCAGGTAAAACTTTGATGGATGTGGAAGGTTCCTTTAGGGCCTTGGATGGAGGTGAGGGAGGTGGTGTGGGCACAGGTTTTGCAGTTCATGCGGTGGCAGGGGAAGGTGCCAGGATGGGAGGGTGGTTTGTAGGGGGGCATGGACCTGACCAGGTAGTCACGGAAGGCGGAAAGGGGTGGGGAGGGAAATATATCGCTGGTGGTGGGGTCTTTTTGGAGGTGGTGGAAATGTCGGCGGATGATTTGTCTTATGCGAAGGTAGTAGGTTGGAAGTGAGCACCAGGGGCGTTCTGTCCTTCTTACGGTTGGAGGGGTGGGGTCTGAGGGCAGAGGTGCGGGATGTGGACGAGATGCATTGGAGGGCATCTTTAACCACGTGGGAAGGGAAATTGTGGTCTCTAACGAAGGAGGCCATCTGGTGTGTTCTGTGGTGGAACTGGTCTTCCTGGGAGCAGATACGGCAGAGGCGAGGAAATGGGAATACGGGATGGCATTTTTGCAAGAGGTAGGGTGGGAAGAAGTGTAATCCAGGTAGCTGTGGGAGTCGGTGGATTTGTAAAAAATGTCAATGTCAAGTCGGTCGTCATTAATGGAGATGGAGAGGTCCAGGAAGGGGAGGGAGGTGTCAGAGATGGTCCAGGTAAATTTAAGATCAGGATGGAATGTGTTGGTGAAGTTGATGAATTGCTCAATCTCCTCGCGGGAGCACGAGGTGGCGCCAATGCAGTCATCAATGTAGTGGAGGAAGAGGTGGGGAGTGGTGCCGGTGTAATTACGGAAGATCGACTGTTCTACGTAACCAACAAAGAGACAGGCATAGCTGGGGCCCATACGTGTGCCCATGGCTACCCCTTTGGTCTGGAGGAAGTGGGATGACCAGATAAACTGTCTCACAAGTGATTCGGACAGAGTGCTAAATACTGGAGGTAATTCCCCTGCTTCTTTAAATAGTGCCATGAGTGCTTGACGGGAGCAAACAGATCTCAGTTTAACATTCATCTGAAAGGCAGCATTTGTGACAGTGCAACCCCTTCCTTAGTACTATGGAAGTGTCAGGCGAGATTGTGTGCTTTTCTGTCCCTAGTGGGACCTGAATCGATAACATTCTGACTCAAACATGAGCGTGTTAGTACTGAGACAGGGCTAAAAACACATCTGCATGAGGTAAAGCCTTCAGGTTGTTTCGCATCATACAACATGTTCTGTACTAACTAATTAAACTAACAATCTGTTAAAGGTCAAGGCACCAACCGGTATTTTCACACAAGCTACTTATTTCAAATAAAATGTTTACCGAAGAGTCTGGATCCAGTTTTTTAGGGTCATGACAGGTGAGAGCTCTTCATAATTCAGCGAAGCTGTGATATCAAATCGTGATATTCCTTCCGATGCATGCTACAAGGAAATAATTATAAATGTAGTTAACACTTCTGCCTGTTAACTTTACAACCTAATTACATCACACCGTTATGCTTCCTGCTGAATAGAAATCATTACTCACCACAGTTTCCAATTATTTTAAACTTCAATACCTCAGAGTACAAACCTGGTCCTTGCTCAATCTTTTACAAAATAAATTCATTAGCTTCGGGATGTCGACATCAAGGGCAAGGGTGGCATTTATTGATCATTCCTAGTTGTCCTGGCAATGTGCGAGAACTTACATTTTGGACAAAGTGGCTCTTTCTACAGCACCTGTGCAGGGTACCTTCAAGACTGTCCCGTGAGAACAGACTTCTCAAATCTCCTCTCTTTTTTTCATGGAACACCAGAGACTTTTCTTTTTAACCACCTTGAACTCTGAACTGTAATCCCTTTCTACTTAATCATCCTCCTTTATTCTGTCCTCTGCTGTTATTGTGGTGCCCTAGGATATCGGAGCAAAAAGGAAAACATTGGACAGAAAATCTTCTTTTTCTATTACACCTTTCATGGTGTCAGGATACGTCAGAGTTTTAGTGCTAGTGAAGTGTGGTCAATGGTGTAATGTAGGAGATATGGTAGCCACATTATGCCCAATACGCTCCCAAACCATAAAGCAAGTGTACTTTTACCATCAAATCTGTTTTAATGGTAATAACTGGAAGAACTGCATATGCTGGAAATCAGAAACAAAAACAGAAATTGCTGAAAAAGATCAACGGTTCTGACAGCATCTGTGGAGAGAAATCAGACTTAACATTTTGGGTCCAGGGATCCTTCTTCAGAACTGACTGAGGATGGGTCATTGGACCTGAAACGTTAACTCTGACCTCTGTGTTTTAGTGTTGTTGGTTGAGCGCTGAATTTTGACCAGATTACAAAGGATCACTTCTCTGAAATAATTACCATGGGGTATTTATGCATATTTGAATACAGAGTTTAATGATTTCAGAAAAACAGCACCTTTAACAGCATAGTAGTTCATTCATATTGGTGAAGTCTGTGAAGAGAAAGCAGAGTTAACTTCTTAAATCCAATGATCCTTCTTCAGAACAGGGATTCACCAGATTTGAAACATTAACACTGCATTCTCTCCATGGATGCTTCCAGACCTGCCGAGACTCCCCAACAATTTCTGTTTTTGTTTCAGATTTCCGGCATCTGTAGAATTTTATTTTACTTTGTTAATATTGTTTTGCTGACAGTGCAGGACTCTAACAGTAATGCCTTCTCACAGTGCAGCATTCTCTCAGTACTGAGTTCCTGATAGCTCAGCACTCTTACATTACTGCCCACACTCCAACAGTACAGACTCTTACAGTGCTGCCTCTCTGACAGTGCAGTGTTCTTTCAGTATTAACTCTAGAGATCACTCCCCTCTGACAACACAGCACCCCCTCAGTACTGCACCTTCACCATGCAGACTCCCACAGTACTCCTCTTCTGATGGAATTGCACTCCTTCAGTGCTACTCTTCCAATGATGCTGCACTCTCATTACCGTCTCTCTGATTGTGCAGAGTTCCCTTCTGTACTCAGATAGTGGGAGATATCCTTGGCCGAGACTCTGAAAACAATCTGGGCTGCAGTGGAGCATTCAACCTGGATTTTGTGCTTAAGACTGTGGTGAGCGATTGAATGAATAACCTTTGACCTCTGGTACAACCCAGTGAACACTGCACAGCTTTTCAGAGTCGTTTTGGTTGGAATCTGTTGCAAGTAGGGTTGCCAAGTCTCCAGGAATGCAATGTCAATCTCCTGGACAAGTGATTTATAGAAAAACAAAAATCATAGAGGAGTCAACAATAATTTAGTCATAAAGATACTGTAGATGGTTGCTTGACAGGACAAGGTGCTTGGAGGAAAAAGGTTGGGTGACAACACCTGAATCTCTTCAGATTTGGCAAATCTCACTACAAGGAAACACATTGAGTGGTTCAGGTGGCAGAGTTTGAGTCATTTATCAACAGTAACTGAGCCTGGAAATGTGATCCATCCTGAAGATTCTGCAACTCTTCATAACATACCCTGAGGGAGATTGTTCCAGTGAGGTTATCCATGGTGTCTCCGAGGGAAATGATACAAATGAACTGAAACACTATGTTCTCACCTCCACCAGCACAACGATCATTCAGTGCCTTATGAAGTTGACAGTTTTGATTTCACAGCACAACATACTCATGGGCACACTCAAGTTCACTTGACATCGTAAACAAACCTGCAGTTCATCATACATTGAAAGCCAAGTGTCCTACAAGCTTAAGGCTACTTTCCATAGCTGTCAGCCATCAGTTGCTTTCACAGAACACAGAACGATAAAGAGCAGAACAGGCCCTTCAGCCCTCGATGTTGCACTGAACCTGTGAAATGAATCTGATGCTCACCTCAGCTATACCGTTCCATTATTATCCATATGTATGTCCAATGCCCATTTAAATGCCCTTAATGTCAGTGAGTCCACTACTGTTGCAGGCAGGCCATTTCATGTCCCTACTGCTCTCCGAGGAAAGAAACTACACCTGATAGCTGTCCTAAATCTATCACCTCTCAATTTAAAGCTTCGACCCCTCGTGTTAGCCTTCACCATCCGAGGAAAAAGGCTCTCACTGTCCACCCTATCTAACCCTTTGATCATCTTATACGTCTCAATTAAGTCACCTCTCAACATTCTTCTCTCCAACAAAAACAGCCTCAGTTCCTTCAGTCTTTCCTCGTAAGACCTTCCTTCCACACGAGGCAACATCCCAGTAAATCTCCTGTGAACCCTCTCCAAAGCTTCCATATCCTTCCTATAATGCGGTGACCAGAACTGTATGCAATACTCCAGGTGCGGCTGCACCAGTGTCTTGTACAACTGAAGCATGACCTCATGGCTCTGAAACTCAACCCTTCTCCCAATATACACTGACACACCATATGCCTTCTTGACAACCCTATCAACCTGGGTGGCAACTTTCAGGGATTTATGCACCTGGACACCAAGATCTCTCTGTTCACCTACACTGCCAAGAATTGTACCATTAGCCCAGTACTCTGCATTCCTGTTACTCCCACCATAGTGAACTACCTCACACATTTCTGCTTTAAACTCCACATGCTACTTCTCAGCCCAGCTCTGCATTTTATCTATGTCCCTCTGTAACCCACAACATCCTTCGGCACTATCCACAACGCTGCCTCCCTTAGTGTCACTCGTAAATTTACTAACCCATCCTTCTACTTCCACATCCAGATTGTTTATAAGAATGACAAACAGCAGTGATCCCAAAACAGATCCTTGCGGCACACCATTTGCAACTGAGCACCAGGATGAACATTTCCCAACAATCACCACGCTCTGAGTTCTTTCAGTTCGCCAAATTCTGATCCAAACTGCTAAATCACCTTCAATCCTGAAACTCCATATTCTGTGCAATAGTGTGGAACCTTATCAAATGCCTTACTGAAATCCATACACACCACATCAACTGCTTTACCCTCATCCATCTATTATGTCACCTTCTCAAAAAACTCAGTAAGGTTAGTGAGGCATGACCTACTCTTCACAAAACCGTGTTGACTATCCTGAATCAAATTATTCCTTTATAGATGATTAAAATCCTCTCTCTCATAACCTTTTCCAACACCTTACCCACAACCGAAGTAAGGCTCACCAGCCTATAATTCCCAGAGCTGTCCCGACGCCCTTTCTTAATCAAGGAAACATAAGTGACATTCAACTTGGGGTCTGTACTTAACCACAAGATCTAATCAATGCATACGAATGTCACTTTCACAAGCACTGGCATTTAGTGCTTATTTCTCCACATGAAGGCTATTATCAGGTGAATGCCAGAATCAGGTATGATTAAAACTAACTGGTTTCTGTCTTGTTAGTCATGGCTCAGTGGAAGCACTGTCACTGCAACTCAGGCTGGAGCTTTAACACACTCCAAAATCCAAGCGGACACTCCAGCGCTTTACTGAGGGAATGCTACACTGTCAGAGGTGCCAGCTTTAGGATGGAATATTAAACCAGATTGATGTAAACAAATTGTAGGGTGCACTGTTTTTGAAGTTAGCAGAACTTTGTCCTCTGCCTAGGTCGATATTTTGCCATCTTTTGCATGAATTTCCATTAAGCAGTGTCTCTCTCAAACCGTTCCTCAACACAATCCAAATCAACTAGGCAAACGTGACGAAGGGCTTTTGCCCGAAATGTCAATTTTCCTGCTCCTCGGATGCTGCCTGACCTGCTGTGCTTTTCCAGCACCACTCTGATCTAAACAATCCAAATCAAGCACAATACTAATTACTAAAAATGTACATAAGCCGTGCAAAAAGGACAGTACTCACAATGTGTAATGTATCACTGTTACACTTCAGGCCGTGGAATGAAATGACGTAGTCGATGGTAGTGTGTCTCAGGCTAGACCACCATCGTGCAATGCAAATCTCAACGGTCTTCTCTTCCTACAAGAATTAAAAATTACAACAATACACCAAAGTCAGTGAACCTCACAAAGCTTTCACATGGTAGATTGTTCAACAATTAAATGCAAGATGCAAGAATGAGTCACAGGCTTCTAGTAAGTTTTCAAAGCATTGGGAGAATTTTTCAATGAAACTTTTACAACCCCAAGATGAGGAGATGCCGGTGTTGGACTGGGGTGGACAAAGTTAAAAATCACACAACACCAGGTTATAGTCCAACAGGTTTACGTGGAAGTACCAATAAAAGAAATTGAAAATCCTGAAATGAAAACCAGAAGAACTGTCAATGAAGAGAGAAGATAAAATCGCTGAATCCCTACAGCGTGGAAGCAGGTTATTTGGCCCATCCAGTTCATACCAACCCTCTGAAGAGCATCCCACCCAGACCTACCACCCCCTACCCTATCCCTGTAACCTTGCATTTCTCATGGCTAGCCCACTTAGCCTGCACATCCGTGAACACTACGGGCAATTTAGCATGGCTAATCCACCTGACTTGCAAATCTTTGGACTGTGGGAGGAAAGCGGAGCACCCAGAGGAAACCCACACAGAGATGGGCAGAAGGTGCAAACTCTACATAGACATTCGTCAGGTGAAATCTCACTTCACCTGACAAAAGAGCAGTGCTCCAAAAGCTCGTGATTATAACTTGGTGTCGTGTGATTTGTGACCCTGTATTTCTGACTTCTGAGTTCAGGTTATCAATCTCGTGAATCTCCCCTGCATCTTTTTTAGTGTCTCTGTGTCCCTTTTAGATATGGAGACTAGATCTGTGGACTATACTACAAGTGCGGCCTCAACAAGGTCCTATGAGTTTAAAATGACCTCTTTACTTTTCAAATCTATTGTTTTGATTTATTATCTACCCACACAGAAAAGAGCTTAGGGGCCCATCAAATCTGTGCTAACAATCTTCCCCCAAGAACTGTTTCCTGTAATTGCCACTTTTCCATTCACCTTTCAGAACTTAAAATATTCCTTTTAAAACAAATCTCTCAGGCCATTTAAAAATAATTTATGGACTCTGTTTCAAAACCAATTTGTTGCAAGGAACTGCATATTCTCACCATACTCTGTGTAAAGACTTCATTCTGCATGTACCTCCTCCTTGACACGTTTGTGACAATCTTAAATTGATCTTGTCCTTACTCTCTCACAGACCAGTGAAAGTAATTTATCATTACACACCACATTGCAACCATTTTAGAAAGCTTATGCAAGTTAAATAAATAAATCTAGAATATAAGTCAATCAATAAATCTAGAATATAAAGCTAATCTATGCTGACCATGTCTATCATCAATTATTGCAAAAAACCTATCTCGTTCATTGATGCCCCTTCCAAAAGGAAATCTCTCTTCATTACCTGGATACTACTTTAGACCCAGAGCATTTTTCAAAGAATTTCACAGAATCCCTACAGTGTGGAAACAGGCCACTTGGCCCAACAAGTCAATACTGACCCTCCAAACAGTAACCCACACAAACCCATTCCCTTACCGCTCTTTTACCCCTGCCAAATGCATCAAATCCAAACATCCTTGATAACTATGAGCAATTTAACACAGTCAATTCACCTAACCTGCACATCTTTGGATTGTAGGAGGAAATCGGAGCACTAAGAGGAAACCCACGCAGATATGGAGAGAATTTTCAAACTCTGCACAGACAGAGTCATTGGAATTGAACCTGGGTCCCTGGCACTGAGAAGCAGCAGTGCTAACCAATGAGCCACCATGCTGTCCATCAATGAAGGTGCCCAGCATTGCAGTTGATTCTTAACTCTCCTCTGAAATGATCTAGCAAGCCATTCAGTGCAAGGGCTGAACAGCCTAGCATGTTCAATGACTTGCATTCATGGCTTGAGGTTTGTTGCACATCTATGCAATGTTGTGCAGATGCCTTTATTATTTTCAAAGAATCCTGTAAGCTATGATCAGATGGCTGCAAGAGTGGTTCACGGATGCACAAAGCTGAAAGTTATACTCATTAATCAAGGCTCCTATAAATCCCAGGCTCCTGTTATTGCAGTGGCAATTCCTGAGAATATTGCTGCCTTCCTTTCTCTCTCACACACATGATAGTCTACGTGGTGTGTATATATTTCTGGCTACCTTTAATTCTTCCCAGTACAACGATGTATGCTTCTGCCTTGATCCAAAAACATGACCTATGGTCATCACTGATGTCGATGTACTTACAAAGACTGGAAAAGCATCAGCTGCAGAGGCCTTTTCTGCCAAGTACAGGTGACGGTAGAACTCATGTACCCGAAAAGCCATCTGTTTCTGCAGCTGGATAGCATGCACGACAAACTCAGAGGTCGTATCTTCCGATTTTGAAGTCAGACTTATTTCTGAAATTAACAAAGACCTCAGTGAGGGGGGACGAGTTAACATAACACAGGGTTAATCCTGCAAGAGAAAAACTGCCCAGTGTTGCGAAAAGGTCCTGCTACTTTCACCATCAAATGGAGTACAGCTTCACATTCTTTCACAGAGAGTTACTAACTGGAAGATCAGTTGAAAATATTTACACATGCCACTATAATTATGACAGGTGTAGCTTGCAAATACTGACACACTCCCAGGGACCCTGTGTAAATACTGACACACTCCCAGGGACCCTGTGTACATAATAGCACACTCCCAGGGACCCTGTGTTATAGACTGACACACTCACGGGGCCCCATGTAAATATGGGCACATTATCATGGACCCTGTATAAATACTGAAACACCCCCAGGTATTCCATAGGAATACTGACAGTTTCAGCAAGAGGGATGGAGAGGCAGTGGGCTTTTAATTAGTAAGTTCCACAACTTTGCTTTATTAATTTTGGAGCACTGAAATCTCTTCCCTTTCCAAGTATGTATTCAAATCTCTGCAAGTTATTATTGACCCTGCTCCCACCATCCTTTTGGGATCTACATTCTAGTTCACAATAACTGGAATGAATGGATTGCTTGCCTAATCACCACAGAGAACTTATTTATAAGTGAACATTTTAAAGCTTGCTGAAACATATAGGAATAGCCAAAAAAAATTAACAATCACTAAGTAATTCACAAGAAAAATGCAAATTCACACTTTACAAAGCAAAGTGCATCTCAATTTCAGCTGCCTCAAATTAAGCATTTTTTTTCCCTCACTGCCCTTCTGCCTTATATCTGTAACAATACCAAGCATTTACATCAACCTAATTGATAACACTGTGAGAGTGCCTTCACCACATAGACGACTGAAGTTCAAGATGGCAGCCCTCATCATCATCTTGTCTAGTACAAGATTGCAATGGGCAATACATATTGACATTTCACAACGATACATTTCAGAGACAATTTGCAAAGGTGTTCTTAATCTGATTGTTGTATCAGTTTTCTGTATCTTTTCAAATTCAGTTCATTATCAACAAAACCTCTTTGGCTTCCCAGGAAGGTGACACCTACCTGCCCAGGTAGCTCCTTGGGGCACTTCAATGAAATGTCTTCTGATCTCTCCAGGCTTGAAATGCACATTTTTTTGCACAAGTTTGTATTCAGAAGTTGCATTTACACTATATCACAGATGCAAGAAAGACAATTAGAACAAATTTAATTATCTGCAATTGCAATTAAGTGACACAATTTCCTTTCTTAGAGAATTCGATATTTGTGCTCCACCCGCTCCCAACTACAGCACAGGAAAAAGTGGGGACTGCAGATGCTGTAGATCAGAGTCAAAAAGTGTGACGCTGGAAAAGCACAGCCGGTCAGGCAGCATTCGAGGGGCAGGAGAGTCTAAGTTTCAAGCATCAGCTCTTCTTCTTTCCTGTTGAAGAGCATATGCTCGAAATGTCAACTCTCCTGGCCCTCGGACGCTACCTGACTGGCTACGTTTTTCCAGTGTCACACTTTCCAACTATAGCATAGTGTATTAATTAATATTAACTATGATAGTTTGACAAAGTAAAAGCTCAAGTTTCTACAGATCAGGTGATCATATGCCTTCCAAAATACAATCATTTAGGATATAATACAAGATAAATTTGAGACAAGGTGCGGTGAGTGGAGCATGATTTTGAATGTACGGTTCCAAAAGCTCTCCGCCACTGGGAATTTTCTTCGTCTCACATCTGGTTACATTGCAGACTAACTGATAGAGATTGATTGCTGTGATTAGTCAACAACCCTATTATAATCATGATTGTATGACTGCCAGTATTAGTTGTGGTCTTTTTTGCTTATTCAGCAAATTCCCACGTCCCAGTTTGGATCCATTGTTAGTCACTTCTGGGACACTTGCAGCTCTTTTTCTCTTTGATCACAAACTCAGACTATTAGAAATATTTCAAAACTAGTTCTCACTGTGCGCTAAGTTCAGGAACATATTCTAAACCAATGCAATTGTTTATAACAGTAATTGAGTGACTGGACTCAACAGTTATTGCTAGTCTTTCCATCACAGGACTCTTCTCAAGGGGACTTTTCAGCTTATGATTGCACAGATCCATCGTCTGGAACATAGCTCTAAAACTGGCAAGGAACTGTGCAAGGAAATGAAAGAACTTTAAGGGGCTATAAAAGGATATGGTTAAAGTATTAAACGAGGACAGGGCATCTGTCACCACAAAGGAAGGTGACAAAGTGCAACACTAAAAGAAAAAGGGAAAGTTATGAACAAATTAATAGGTAGAGAAGCTAAAAGTCTTAATATCTTTGCAAGTTATTTGATCTGAATGAGATGAATTCTTGCTCTCCAAAACTATGCTGGACACATTTCAATTGTCAATGAAAAGAGAAACAGTATCAGAGGACTGGGGAGTTACTAATGTTACACCATAACTGAGAAAGGAAAGGGGCAAATCAGGGAAGACCTTGGAAAACATTATCAGGGACAAGGTGAGCTGTCCTTTGAAAGGGCTGGGTAAAGCAAGGTAGTCAGCATGGAATAGTTAAAATCAAACTGTCTAACACGATCGACTTCTTTGCTGAGTTAAAACAGCAGGATGTTCAAAGAGAAGTAAACTACAACAAAGAACTGCAGATCTGAAAGATAAACCAAAATTGTTGGAGAAAGTCAGCAAGTCTGGCAGGTCACTGAACTTGAAACTTTAATTCTGCTTTCACCGCACAGATGCTGCTAGATCTGCTGAGTTCCTCCAGCAATTTCTGTTTTTGTTCTCTGATTTCCTGGGAGGTGGCTGCAGAATGGGAGCACTGTAATGGACAATGTTATTCTAGCTGCTTGGCCATGGAACAGGGTTAACTGTGACTCTATTCGATGAAATGAGGGGATGTCTACAAAAGGAAGCAAAACCCTGGTAATTCCTGCAATGCCTTTCTGCACAGTGCCCGAAATACCAACTGAGAATCTTATAGGTATTCTTAGTTTTCTAACAATCTCACTCACTCAGTAATAATTACTTAAAATGCTGGTGACTCCACGTGCTTCAGCAGACAGAATTTAACAAGATGTTTACTCAGAGAGCAGTAAGGGTATGGAATGCTTTGCCTGCATCGGTAGTAGATTCGCCAAGTTTAAGTGCATTTAAGTCGTCATTGGACAGGCAAATGGACGTACATGGAATAGTGCAGGTGGGATGGGCTTCAGATTATGACAGGGCAGCGCAACACCGAGGGCCGAAGGGCCTGTACTGCGCTGTTATGTTCTATGTTTCCATTTCCTATCTGATTATTTGACAGAACTAAATTCTGTGCATTTACAACATTTTAATGTTACTATTGCTCTTAAAGGAAGAGGCCACTCAGCCCCACAAGCCACTTCTACCATTCAATTAGATCATGGCCGATCTGCATCTTAACCTAATCTAGAGGTTCCAAAGAAGAGGCATATTGGACCTAAAATGGTAACTCTGCTTCTCCCCTCACAGATGCTGTTCAACTGCTCAGTTTCTCCACCATTTTAAAAATTTTACTATAGATCTATATATATTTGTGGGCGACACGGTGGCACAGTGGTTAGCACTGCTGCCTCACAGCGCCTGAGACCCGGGTTCAATTCCTGACTCAGGCGACTGACTGTGTGGAGTTTGCACATTCTCCCCGTGTCTGCGTGGGTTTCCTCCGGGTGCTCCGGTTTCCTCCCACAGTCCAAAGATGTGCGGGTCAGGTGAATTGGCCATGCTAAATTGCCCGTAGTGTTAGGTAAGGGGTAAATGTAAGGGTATGGGTGGGTTTCGCTTCGGCGGGTCGGTGTGGACTTGTTGGGCCGAAGGGCCTGTTTCCACACTGTAAGTCTAATCTAATCTAAAAATCTCCAAAATCATCTTTGTTTTGCTTTAACTGAATCCATGTTGGTCTTGTGACCTCCCTACACCCTTGCAAAAAAAACCTGTCAATCTCAGTTTTGAACCGCGATCCCCAGGCTCAACTATGTCTTGGGGGGGAAACAAAGTTCCACATTTTCGTTACCCTGTGCAAGAGAATGTTCGACATGACATCACTGCTGAATTACAGTGAGAAACACAGCAAAGGGAAAAAGATGCTGCCCATGATTTCTTTTAAGATTAACAATAAGGGTGGTGGAAGCAGAAAACCAGTTTTCACAAACCTTGAAGGAATGATGACTGTGACTGGAATTCGAAACAATGGACCAGCATCAGGGGCTGTGGTATCATAACCAATGACCTGCAGCAAGGAACAGAAAAAGTTAATAATGCTTTAAAAAAATACAGTGCTCCCTCCACACATTACTGACCAATTTATCTTGTGCCAGAGCGGAGTGACTGTCCCTCTGAACTACAGTATATATAGGGCCACATTCCACCAATCACATTTCTAGAGGATACTCTTTAGGTACTTCATAGGTACCTCTTGAGGTACTCATACTATAGATCGCACCTTGACTCAGTGTGCAGCACTTACTACTTTGCAAAGATGGTATTTGATAACTCTGGATTGGATTTCCAGCAAACTACACCATTGAAGCATGACAGGTTTCAAAGTGTGTATTTTTCACTCAGACATGAACTGAAAAGGAAAACCAACCAAGAAAACTAATCTTCTCAGTGTACGGTAAAACGGAGACTGGGCTACTTGGGCGTATTGAGACTGGTTGAAAAACATAAAGAGAACTCACAGCCATTAAGGGACCGTAATCCCAATAGGGCAGTACAGGCTGACTGAAGATGACAGAAGCTGAGAACACACAAGCCCAGCTTTGTCCATACCCATTTCAGTTAAAGGTAACTTTGGTGGATCTATGCCACCCAGTCTGTTATTAGCAAAGTTGATTTGGGTGAACAGTACATCCATGGAACTCAGGCTGGTTGGCAATCAGACAAAGTTGTAGAAGAGAAGTTGAAATTCTTTGTGAGGAAGACTGAGCTTTGTAAGGAAGACTGAGCTTTGTAAGGCTTTCTGGTTGAGATTGATGACATATGCACGAAATGGACTGCCAAGCCAGCTTATAAGACATGTCTTGGTTGCATTTGCCACTTAATCAGTAATTTATAATCAATGGGTCCTCCAAGACTCTATGACTATTTGCCTGTATGTTCATATTTAACTTGGGTAGATTCTGGATTTTAACTGATAGGCATGAACGCTGGATAGTATTCCATTGACTCCTGTAGAGTAAAACTGTCTTTTCCTCGAAACAGTTGTGGCTTTGTTCTTACATAAATAATGGGATTTGTGGTTTGTCCTTTTATCACTGGTCTTGAACGATGTCATAACAATGACTTTCCACTCGATTTCTCAGCCTGATCCTTTACTGATTGCACAGACTAAATCAGTAAAGCTCCACGTTTGGTCTCACAATCAGAAATTGTCAAATATGAAGTCACAATCTCAAGTATTTAATGAATGTCAGCTATATCTCAGTCATTAATGCTCTCACTTTGACTTACAAGGTCATAGGTTCACATCCTATCCCACAGACATGAACACCAGACACTCCAGGAGCTAATTGCTGATCCCCTTTCTCACAGAGATGCATCTAAGGGTGCAGGCAGGCCATGTAAATGTACCTGAAGATGCTGAGTAGAGCTCTCAATGCCTCCTTCAATTAAGGGTGTGTGGGGGGTGTCAATCTGGCATCTTACCTGGAGGGTTGATGGTGTGTGGAGATGGATCAGGAACCTGAGCTCAAGGAGATCCATATCACATCCTATTCCCCCCCCCCCCCCCATATAACCCATCCAGTCCACCTCCACCCCATTAACTGGCTCCAGTATATTCACCACACCTGCCTGATTCCTGAAGCCTGCCTCACTGGCTGCTGCATCTGACCTCCTGTTGTTTCAGTCTGGTCACCACTTACTAGAACTGAAGCAGGCCACCGGATTAGTTGGCAGCTCTTTGAGTTTGTTTCTTCACCTTCAAAGGGTAAGGAGCCCCAACTGCAGGCATGTATCTGGCTGGCAGAGTCAATTCTGTTGGGTCCTCATAACAGCCATGGAAAACAGCTGTGCAGGGGTTGCCACTGTTTTGCAGCTGGTGCTTTGTGGGTATCCTTGCAACCTTTAAACGTACCACTTTAAATGCAGTACTGACTGATCATTGTACTGACAGATGTGTCAACTTTTAGGTGAAATGTTAAACCATTCCTCATCTGCCTAAATGGGCAAAAAAAGATTCCATCACTTAGAACAGAAGTGAGGTAGTTTCACCTGCATTCTTGTCAATATTTATTCGGTAACAAACATAACCAAAGCAGATGATTGGACAATTACAACCATATGCTAGGGGGGAAAGTGAGGTCTGCAGATGCTGGAGATCAGAGCTGAAAGTGTGTTGCTGGAAAAGCGCAGCAGGTCAGGCAGCATCCAAGGAACAGGAAATTCGACGAATTCCTGATGAAGGGCTTATGCCCGAAACGCGAATTTCCTGTTCCTGGGATGCTGCCTGACTTGCTGCGCTTTTCCAGCAACACACAACCATATGCTAACCAAGAACAGAACACCAAGTGAAACAAAAACCACAAAACATTGTGCCATCGAGCACAAAGGTGTCAAGTGATCACACGTCAAGGAAATGACATCCAACTGACCTCAGTGAAGTGTGGCCCTTCCTTGAGTCCTCGAGGATCCACCCTGACAGTCACCTGGCGGGATTGGTTCATCAGCTCCAGATGGGAGGGGATATGCACCCACGATGCATTGCAAGTCAAAGCTAGATGTATCTGTAGAGCTATCTTCTCATTGTGTTCTGTGCATATGAAATAAAACAAGGATACCTGAACCTCAGTGTCAAATAGCTGCCTCAAGCCTGGATTTAAGACCAAAGATCGAGGCGAATGTTCCAGTATAGTGCTGAGGCTGTGTTGTTGTTGTTAGATGTGCCATCCTTCATGTGGGATTTTAAACTGTGGCCCTGTCAGGCCTTTAGGCTGGACATGAAAGATTCTACCATTTAAAGGAAGATTAGCAGAGGTCTTTGCAAATGTTCTGGCCAACATTTATCTTACAACTAATTTGATAAAAATTACTAAATTAAAACAAAGAACTGCAGATGCTGAAGTTCCGAAACAGAAACAGAAATTGCTGACAAGACTCAGCAACTCCAACAGTATGTGCTGAGACAGAAACAGAGTTAATGTTTCAAGTCCAGTGACTCATCATCAGAACTAATAACAGCGAGGAAAAACTTGTACTTAAGCTGAAGACAAGGCTGGGGCGGGGGGGGCGTGGGGAAGGGGAGGGTAATGGATAAGTTGAGTTGGAGCCCAGAGAGAGAGATATGGAAAGGTGAATAAATGACGGCATAATGAATGGCACACACTACTTATTCTCTGCTATCCTCAGCTCTCATTATCACTTATTCAGCTTCTCTTCTGTCCTACCCAATAACCCATAATAACTGTCATCTGTAGTTCTTTGATTTTTGTTTGTTCAGTGTTTCACTCACTGCCATATCTCTTTCAGGTATGTCCACCTTGAAGACATTCTGCTCCTCTCCCTGACAGGATTTCCATTCTAACCATTTTTCTTGTTCACCAACATTACTTTTGTTGTCACTCCTGGTGTTTGACAAGTTATTTGCCAAAGCCTGCTTCCACTGTCACATCATGTTCCTCAGTGAGTGCCTCTGACTCAGACGCACTCCACGTGGATTCTGACTGGAGTTTCATCCTTTGTGTTTTGAATCCACCCAGGATCGTAGGTATCTCTGTGATGTACAATACTCCTCAGGCAGCTGCTCTCGCCACATCCTGAGATCCACACTCAATGCTATGCGTCATCATACACACACTCTCTTCCCACCTCACACTGGCTCAGAGCTGCCCTGCTCTCCCCTGCCCCCCCCCCAACCCCCCCAGATCCACTTCATCCTCTGCCTTATTCAATGTGCTAACAAGAAACCTTTTCAAAGTTTGTGAGAAGATTTGTAGCTCGGGTGCTCGTTGTTGTGGTTCTGTTCGCCGAGCTGGGAGTTTTTGTTGCAAACGTTTTGTCCCCTTTCTAGGTGACATCCTCAGTGCTTGGGAGCCTCCTGTGAAGCGCTTCTGTGCTGATTCCTCCGGCATTTATAGTGGTTTGAATCTGCCGCTTCCGGTTGTCAGTTGCTGTCTGCTGCAGTGGCCGGTATATAGGGTCTAGGTCGATGTGTCTGTTGATAGAATTTGTGGATGAGTGCCATACCTCTAGGAATTCCCTGGCTTTCTGTTTGGCCTGCCTTATAATAGTGGTGTTGTCCCAATCGAATTTGTGTTGTTTGTCATCTGAGTGTATGGCTACTAGGCATCAACAGATGCCTTAAGGAAAGACAACGAAATGAGGACATGCCACAACCCAAAGGACTGGCCACACTCCCATACAACAGGAGCATTTCTGAACTGACAGCCAGCTGCTGCGACCACTAGGACTCATAGTACACAAACCAACAGCCACTCTCAGACAACAACTCACCAGGACGAAGGACCCGATACCCAGCATGAGCAAAACCAATGTAGTGTATAAAATCCCATGCAAGGACTGCACAAAACACTACACAGGACAAACAGGAAGACAGCTAACAACTCGCATCCATGAACACTAACCAGCCACGAAACGACACGACCAGCTATCCCTAGTAGCCATACACTCAGATAATAAACAACACAAATTCGATTGGGACAACACCACTATTATAGGGCAGGCCAAACAGAGAACAGCCAGGGAGTTCCTAGAGGCATGGCACTCATCCACAAATTCTATCAACAGACACATCGACTTAGACCCTATATACCGACCACTGCAGCGGACAGCAACTGACAACCGGAAGCAGCAGATTCAAACCAGTATAAATGCCGGAGGAATCAGCACAGAAGCGCTTCACAGGAGGCTCCCAAGCACTGAAGATGTCACCTAGAAAGGGGACGAAATGTTTGCAACAAAAACTTCCAGCTCGGCGAACAGAACCACAACAAGAAACCTTTTCTTTTCCTTTAAGGCATTGAAGAGCATAAAATGCAACTACTTAAGAGATAACCTAGCCCTCTGGAACATTCATTCCCCTGCCCTTTCCCTCTGACTCCATCGCCTCTCCTAACCCCATCTCCTGTCATGTATTTACTATCCCTTCTGACCTTCCACTCTTTGCTGCTGAGCATTCTGTACTGAGCAAAGGTTTTATCCCCCTGCATCCCCACAAAATGACACTGCACTCTTCTTCTGTTAGGTTTGCTTCCCTGCCCATTTCTTTGCTCGAGTCCTCTCCCTGTCCCACAGACTCCTTTACCTACCTTCAACACTTTCCCTCCACTTAGACCCCTCCTTCGGGTCTTTTACCTACACTCGAAATATTCATCAAGAACTCCAAGCATGATAGAACAGCATCAGGTCACTAAAGGCTTTGCATTAAATGAGATATTATCTCTTCCATATCTTAACGTCTTTAGTTCTAAGCAGCAGAATTCGGCCATTTGGCCCATGGATTCTGGTGTGCCATTCAATCATGGCTGATATGTTTCTCAACCCCATTCTCCTGCCTTCTCCCCATAACCCCCATCCCCTTACCAATTAAGAATCTACCTATCTCTGTCTTAAATATATTCAATGACTTGGTCACCATAGCTCTTGTGGCGAATGAGTTCCACAGGTTAACTATTCTCTGACTAAAGAAATTCTGCCTCATCTCCGTTCTAAAGGGTTGCTCCTTTACTCTGAGGCCATGCCACCAAATCTTTGTATCTCCTACTGGTGGAAACATCATCTTTGTGTCCATTCCATCCAGGCCTCTCATCCTTCTAAACTCCATTAAATACAGATCCAGAATCCTCAACCACTCCTCATGTAACAGGCCTTTCATCCTTGGGATAATATTTGCAAACGTCCTCTGGACCCGTTCCAATTCCAACACATCCTTCCTTAGATATGGGGCCCAAAACTACTCCCAATACTCCAAATGCGGTCTGACCAGAGAGTTATACAGACTCAGTGGTACACCTTTGTTAGCATTCCAGCCCTCTTGAAATAAATGCTAACATTGCATTTGCCATCCTAACTGGCAAATGAACCTGCATGTTAACCTGAAGAGAATCCTAATTTAGGACTCCCAAGTCCCTTTGTGCTTCAGATTTCTGAAGCCATTTCCCACTTAGAAAATTAATCCAAGCCTCTATTCTTCCAATAAACATGCATAAGCTCACACTTTCCCACATTGTATTCCATCTGCCACTTCTTTGCCCACTCTCCTAACCTGTCCAAGTCCTCCTGCAGCCACCCGCTTCCTTGACATGACCTGCCCCTCCACCTATCTTTGTGTCATCTGTAAACTTAGCAGCAATACTCTCAATTCTGAAGTGAAATGACTAGTTTGCTTGAACAATCAGGTGCCTGTTCAAAAATAATTGAATAATCTCCTAATTGTTGTGTTCAATACTTGAAATTCAATAACTCTTCTCCCAGGTAGAAACTGCAACCACTGTGCATTTCTAATGCTTTGCTTCTTGCTGGTGTATTCTTTGGAAGTCTATCACCTACAGTTGTGTAAAAAAAAATGAACCCTCTGGTTGCACGGTCTCAGGTTTGGGACTGGATGGAGGGCATACTCCCTTATTGTGCTCTGCCTGCTCAGTGGTTGGGCCAGACGTCCGTGGCATAGAGGCAGCCTCAGCCTGTGAACTGATGTGGGAAGGGGGAGACATTCAAGTCCAGCTGAAGCCCCAGAGGTGAAGGTGGAGGGGTTCACATCACAGAGGTCAGAGCACAAGATTAGGCTGGAGGGGTACAGTCATGTCATGGGTTAGAAGTAGACAGGTCGATAAAGTGTTCAAGGAGGTTTTTGACTACAGGAGTGAAAAGGACAACTGCACACTTGCTAATTGGAAATAATGAATATTTGGCACTAAATGTAAAGTATAAGTTTAAGATGAAACATCTCTGCACTTATTAACGGCCTCATCAGATTTCTGACATGCCCCAGGGCACTGCACAGACAATGGTTCGTTGCTATCTTTGGCATAATTTCCTATCCCTTTAAATGGGCCTTCCTGTTAATGTGTCATGGGAAAGAACTCGAATCAAACAGCCACCAGTCCATTAAAACCCCTCAAACCACAGATTGGAAACTCTCACACGCTTCTTGCATTAATGTTTTCCATACCTGCATTTTCCGGAAACACCGGTTCCACAGAAATAGAGAAGTCGATTGGCACTGACAGGTATGCTGGGTCCCTGAGGTAGATTCCACGAAGGTGCAACATTTTGATGCTGAAACCCAATTGGTGACATTTTACTGAGGCATTTTGGCTGAGGTAGTCATAGGCCTTTTCGATCTGCTCGGGAAAAATAACACACACTGTTACGATGGAAACCCAGTCACTAGGAAACCCCAGTCACTGTGCTGGGTAGCAGTTCTCACATCACTGGCTAACTAGTACTGTGCCTGACCTGAAACTAGTCAACTGATAATTGTACTGAAGACTTACTGGCACTGGAGGCAGTTTAGAAAAGGTTCACTAGGCTGATCCTGGGTATGGAAAGGCTGCCTTGTGAGGAAAGCTAAGTAGATTATGCTTGTACTCATGGGAGCTTAGAAGAATAAGGGGCAATCTTATTGAAAGATACAAGATTCTTCAAGAATCTGACTAGGTAGATGCAGAAAGGTTGTTTTCCTTTGTGGGGGAATCCAGGACCATGGCAGACAATTTCAGAATAAGGGATCACTCATTTAGGAAAGAGACGAGGAGGCATTTCTCCTCTTGGAATGTAGTGAAACTATGGAATTCTTTACTGCAGAGAGCTGAGACTATTAAAGGCTGAGACAGACAGAGTTTTCATCAGTAAGAGAAATGGAAAAAAAGTGGAGTTGAGAATTATCAGATCAACCATAATCTCATTGAATGGCAGGCCAGATTCTAAAGGCTGAATGGCCTACTTCTGTTCCTATGTTTCATGGTTTTACATACACGGCACATATTTTCCTTCATCATTACCATTGAATACTGCCCTGACCAGACAGCTCTGACCAGATGGAAACTGGGAAACCTGTTAGTCCACAGCTAGAATATTGTGAACAGTTCTGGGATCCACATTTCATTCAGAAAGGACATCAAGATCTTAGGGAGGGTAATCAAGAGATTTACTCAGATGGCATCAGTGTTGAGAGACTTGGATTATATGCAGATTCAAGCTGAGAAGGCGGAAGATCGACATAATTTAAATTATGAGAGGTTTCACAGAACAAACTGGGGGAAATGGCTCTTATTGCACAGCCGTGTCCATAACCAACGAACAGAGTTTTAATTATTTGGCAAAAAAAGCAAGTGTGATGGTTCAGAATGTGCAGCCAGAACGGGCAGTGGAAACAGATTCAGTGGTAACTTTCTAATGAGAGTGAGATCAGTGTTCACAAAGGGGAACACGTTTCAGGGCTATGGAGAAATGACAAAGAATGGGACTAATTAAAATGTCTGAAGAGCCAGCATACAGCCTCCCTTCTGTGCTACATGATCTCTGATTCTAGTTCTTAACCTTCAACCTGGAGAGATAAAGCAGGAACTATCAACAGTGCTTCACTTAGTGGGCGGCACGGTGGCACAGTGGTTAGCACTGCTGCCTCACAGCGCCTGAGACCCGGGTTCAATTCCCGACTCAGGCGACTGACTGTGTGGAGTTTGCACGTTCTCCCCGTGTCTGTGTGGGTTTCCTCCGGGTGCTCCGGTTTCCTCCCACAGTCCAAAGATGTGCGGGTCAGGTGAATTGGCCATGCTAAATTGCCCGTAGTGTTAGGTAGGGGTAAATGTAGGGGTACGGGTGGGTTGCGCTTCGGTGGGTCGGTGTGGACTTGTTGGGCCGAAGGGCCTGTTTCCACACTAAGTCTAATCTAATCTAATCTAAACCTGAGGCCCACTGAAGATGTTAACTAGCAGGGTGACGAAACGTCTGGAAATGAACCTTCCAGCTCAGCGAGCAAATCTTCATCCAGAGTTAAAGCGATACCTCATTCAGAATGAGGAAAATGGAAGAGGTGAAGACTGGGTGAGTTTGATTACATTTGCTGCTAGAGATCAAACAGCAGAACTAATGAGCAGGAATTGTCTTTGTTTCTCACTATTTTTATTACTATCCTGTCAAACCAGACTGCTCTCGTCTGTTAAACACAGACATGGGAGATCATTCAAGTGGATCACGGCTGATCTGAACCTCAACTTCGCTAATTAATTTTTGCTTCATAACCTTTAATACATTCACCCAACAACCTGATCATCATCGATGAAAACTTTATATCAAATTGCATTTCATGAGTAACACCAACAACAAAGATAATTGTCACTTGAATGGAAAAAAGACTGGTAAAATGTTTTGTTTTGGAAAGGAGCAGAGACTAGGATATAGGCAGCTAAATGGTGGAGCTCACATGGTCATAATGAGACTGGTGCATATATCACAGTGTTGTGAGGGATGGGTTTACAGGACTGGAGTGCAAGGAGGGGAGCAAGGTCAGGGAAAGATTCAAAAGTAAGGATAAATTCTAAAATGAAGAAATCGAGATGTTGCATGACCAGGGAGCCAGTGTAGATCAGAGGGCACGGGGTAATCAGGAAACAGGACCTGGGGTGACTTAAGACACGGCCAGTAGAAATCCAGATGACTTCCAATTCGTGGATGGTCAAGGTAACAAAGGCATGAATGAGACCATTAGATCAGGCCACAGGAGGAGAATTAGGCCATTCAGTCCACCATTCAATCATGGCTGATATGTTTCTCAATCCCATTCTCTTGCCTTCTCCTACAACCCTCGATCCCCTAACTAACCAAGAACCTATCTGTTATAATATACTCAATGACTTGGTTACCACAGCTCTTGTAGAAAACGAGCTTGATAGATTCCCCACCCTATGGCTGAAGAAATTCTTCGAACTCAGTTCTAAAGGATCGTCCCTTTATTTGGAGGCCATACCCTCAACTCTTAGCCTCTCCTACTAACGGAAGCATCTTCTCCACGTCCACTCTATCCAGACATCTCAGTGAAATGCAAAGAAATCCCTTCTCATCCTGCTATACTCTGAGTACAGATCCAATCTCCGCATCTGCTCTCATATGTCAAGCTCTTAGTCCCTGGGATCATTCTGGTAAACCTCCTCAGGACCCTCTCCAACACCAGCACTTCCCAAAATGGCTCACAATATTCCAACTGCAGTTTGACCAGTGTCTTCTACAGCCTCAGCAGTACATCCCTGCTCTTGTACTGTAGTGCTCTTGAAATGAATGAGGATTTCAGGAGTAGAAGAGCTGAGGAAGGGGTGTAGTTGGGTAATCAGACTGTTGAAGCATTGTCAATAACATCACAACAGCTTGAATCTATAAATGTTGATTATGTAGCAAAATATTCCAAGTGCCTTCACAGGGATGACTGCGTGTCAAAATTTGACTCCAAGGCATACAAGGAGGTATGAAGGTAGATGAATCAAAATCTAATTTTAAGGAGTGTTTTGAAGGAAGATTGAAAGATGGACTGCTTTAGGAAGGGAACTCTGGAGTTTAGGGCCCCGAGAGAGTTTACATCATAGCCACCAGTGGTGGGATAAAACAAGTTGGGAAGCACAAGGAACCTGAATGGGACAAGTGCAGAGATGTTTACAAAATGGTCAAAGAGATAGTCAGGGGGTGAGATCCGTGAAAAGACAGAAACAATGAGATTCTGAAGATGGAGATGTTATTGAATTGAGAGTTACAGGGGTCAAAAAGAAATGCAGGTTGGTGTCAGTTAGAATACAGGCAGCAGAGGTCAGCATTAGCTGATGGGTGGGTGCTGATTGTCAGAAATTATAGACACTTCTAGTTATGAGAGGAACACAGACCCAAATGATGAACTAATCACCAGCTTTTTAAAGAAGGTTTCTAATTAATTCCTGAACCAGAGTGTGACTGGAGCTACCGCAATATTCGTGACTTAGCAAAGGTGTCTAAAATGATCGCTAACTTGGTTGATTTACCTGAATGATCCCATGGCCTTGTGCAAAAACTTCAACATCCTCCACTTTCAGTGCTGTGTTCTCCAGAGCACGTCGCACCGAGTGTGTCGTGTAACAAATGCCATTTGCTTTCAATGCTAAAGTGTTGATGGAAAGAATCTCAGTATAAGTATTGCTAATATAAGTAATCACATAAAATGCAACATAGCACAAATCATTTTGCATAAAAGGTAAATGTAAGATTGCCATTAATAAATCCAATAAGCAGTACAGAGAATTGGTTTGTTTAAACTCAAGCATGGAGAAGATGCAGATCCTGCCTCAACATGGCAAGACGACAGCTTTAATGCATTTAAGAAGCTAGATACACAAGGGAGAAAGGAACTGTCGGTTGGCTGAAATATGCTTAATAGGAGAGTCATATGGAACATAACCATTGGTATAAACCCATTGTGTTACATGGCCTATTTCTCAGTTATAAGATGCAATTCAATGTTGTAGTTGTAAACTGAGGTAAGGTTATTTATGCTTCCCTCCATTTCAGTAATATTGCAGTGCCAACAAGATTCACCTGTATAAAGGGGTTACCATCAAGATTCTAGCACGTCCATGCCTTCAAATTTTTCACATTTATTCTATTCTTGGGCATTATTGGCTGGGCCGGCATTTATTGCCAATTCCTAATTGCCCCCAGAAGGTGGTAGTGAGCTGCCTCGTCCAGTAGCTGTAGCTAAATTGTATTGCATGCTGTCAGGTGGGGGAGACATTAAATCATATCATAAATCTCCAACTAACCAAACTCTACCCACTGTTGAGCAGTCAATGAGTCAGCAGTTCAGGCAGCATCCAAGGAGCAGCGAAACCGACATTTTGGGCAAAAGTCCGAAACATCGATTTTGCTGCTCCTTGGATGCTGCCTGAACTGCTGTGCTCTTCTAGCACCACTAATCCAGAATCTGGTTTCCAGCATCTGCAGTCATTGTTTTACCTAGTCAATAAGTCAGGACAGTTCACTGATTTGAGAGAGATTATTTTGTTTCAGGGACAGTCTGGCTTACTCTCATGTCTAACAATGACGCTCGGCTTGGAATTTTAATCTTCCTTTAGTCATGCCTGATGGATGTGAACTCTTACTTGACATGACATTCATGTACCTGTTAATGGAAGATTTGCAGAAATACCAAATCTTCACTGGAACCTTAGGGACTCTTTGCACTGCAGGAGGAGGTCTGGATTTGATTCCAACCTAAATTACTGAGCATAACACCTAACATTACCTGAGAAATTGCCCTGTGTTCATGCTGTGGGTGTTTCTATGTTGCAAATTTTACATAATTGTGTCTGATAGTAATGACCACGTCTGTCACTTTTCCATAAATGTTTAAAGTTTCAAAGTTTTGTGCACAAAAGGTATAGCTTGCTAAATTATTTATTAATAAATCCATTATCAATTATTAACGTATAAATTAATTATTAAGTTAAAATGACAGCATGCTAGATTTAATTCACTCTAAGTATGGAAATATGCAGATTTAAACCTAGTAACAATCTGGCCACCCACACTGATTTAGTAAAATGGTCTCAATTTTAAGAGCCATTTTTTACTTATCACCACTTGACCCTCTAAACTTCTGAGCAGCTAGATCTCATGATGGGAACCTCTACATATCAACGCAACTCCGTTCAGCCCTCTTCACTCATAGCCAAGCGTGTGACTGGAATTAAACTAGCTAATGTAGACAAATGCCAGTGAATGAATGCTGATTTCAAAGTATGAATTTAATCTATTCAATTGCATCTTTGCTGGGATTACCTGTTCAGAATGAAGTTTTCAACTCAGCTATATGGAAACACTGCATGATATATATTGAGGACCATCAGCAGTATGCATTGATATACAGAACTACAAAGAATTTTGCAAAGCAGGGATAATCACTTGGCCCACAAGCTTATGTCAGTATTCATGCTTGCTATAAGCACTCTCCATTCTTCTTCATCTCATCCTCTTAATACCCTTTATCCTTCATGTGTTTACCTAACGACTTGAAAACTAACGACAATATAAAATTCAACCACGCCCAATGATAGTGAATTCCATGTTTTCACAATTCTCTTGGCAAAGACATTTCTCTTGAACTCTCAACTGGATTTATTACGGGCCATTTTATGTGGTCCCTATTTCCGTAAGGGATTATTTCCACATCTTTCCTGGGGTCCTGCATAATCAGGTCACCCCACTGACTTTGTGATTGCTATACTAACTCAACAGTGTGAGACAATTATGCTGCTTTACAAATCACTTGTGCAATTGCACTTAGTCATGGTATAGTGTATTTAGCTCTGACTGAGCCAAGTTGCAGTGTAGTACATGCTCTGTCTACAACACACAAGGCCCTGCGTATTCATGTAAGTCTGACACACTGCGAGCATAATAATTCTGAAGTGGTTGTCAATGTAATCCTTCATACACTCAAGATTATTTAGCGAATAATGTCCAACAGTGGAATCACTGCACCAGTTTCAACTCAACAAAATACATGACAGCCTATTGGTTGAATGACTGCTTCATTTCCCACAGCAATGCAGTGACCAATCAAATGCGGAGCCACTTTACTCTCACTGTCTGACACTTTTGATCAGCTGCAGAGATTTGTTATTCAGCATGGCGACACTCCATCAAACTTCTTGTACGATGTTTTGATCTCTTTGCTGGTAAGTTTTGTGCCTGTGTGCTTCTCTTCACTTTACCTGGTGAAGGAGCAGTGCTCTGAAAGCTTGTGATTTCAAATCAACCTGTTGGATTATAATCTGATGTCACGTGACTTCTGACCATGACCACTCAAGCTGCCTGGTTTAAATTTTAACAAAGCCTGATACTTAACTGTCAATCATCATTAACTGGTGCATTCTCCATGGCATTTGTCTCTACCAATCATAAGCCACTTGAAAACCAAATCAGTACTCTGCCCTCAAATATATATATTTGTTTCCTATTTAACTGGGATTCTTGTAAATTCTCTTGGTCAGTGCAGGATGAAACACTTTTAAAGAATATGTCTTTTTTTGACAAAAACCAAGAAAAATATGACTAAATAACTGTAGTTGCAGACTTTGAGAGAGTACAGATGAAAGCAAACAGAATGATTTAGCATTCTTTAAAGTAACACAAGCAAGCAGAGGCAGCCTGGTATCTCAGGTGGATGTTTGATTTAAACATAATTATTAATGCAAGCTGCGCTGGCTTGAATACAAACAGTTGAAGCAATACACACACTTCTGATACAGGAGCAGAATGAGCAATGAAATCTGAAACTGCATGCAGATCCTCCTCCATTTTTACCATCAAAACCCCAGAGTATTAAGGACTGTACCTGAGAGCAGCAGAGCAATGCCTCCACAGGCATTAGGAGAGGACATTGAAGTTCCATTCATCAGTTCGGTGCCTCGAAGTGTCCAGTTGGGGACTGATGCTATGGCTCCACCTGGAGCAGTGATACACACTCCCAATGCTCCATCAACACTAATCAATCAAAAAGAATTGGTTAGCTCGATGCTGGCCTTGGCAGAGGTCGAATAAAGATACATTATTTTGGACCAAGGTTCATTGTTTTAATTTATGAAGATAGGCTACCTGAAGCTGGAGAGGAGACACAAGGAGGTGATAACGAGGTGAAGAGAGCCAGAGGATTATTCCAGACAAGGTGATGATAGTCATGGACTGTGTGCAGTAAAGGTGGATCACCTCACCAACTGCGCACTAACTTGGGATCCCAATCACATATATGGGGGATTCTGAAGCAGTCATGCCAAACTCAAAATGCTAACCCGGTTTCTCTTTCCATTAATGCTGCCAGACCAGCTGCATTTTTCCAACATTCTCTGTCTTTGATTTCAACTACAAGCACTGGCCCATTAAACCATTCAATTGCCACCAGGAGTTGGCAGTATATAGGCAAGGTAGCAGTGGCAAGGACCATTACTGAAACACAGCCTGGATCACCTGACTCGATGTTTCTCAATCTCTTCTCCATTCTGTATTTCCACTGCTTTCAAACTTTTCAACATGTAAGCACTGATGAAATTATTAACTTTAATGACTATTTGGTCCATGAAATATTGGTGCATCCGTAAAGACCCCCTGTAAATACTGACACAAGTCCAGGAACCTATGAAAAATACAGACACCCCTCAACAGATTCCCCGTGTATATAGATTAGATTAGATTAGATTCTTTACAGTATGGAAACAGGCCCTTCAGCCCAACAAGTCCACAATGACCCTCCGAAGGGACCCACCGACCTCACTCAGACCCACTCCCCATATTTACCCCTGACTAATGCACCTAACACTACGGGCAATTTAGCGTGGCCAATTCACCTGACCTGCACATCTTTGGACTGTGGGAGGAAACCGGAGCACCCAGAGGAAACTCACACTGACATGGGGAGAATGTGCAAACTCCACACAGTTGCCCGAGGGTGGAATCGAGCCCGAGTGCCTGGTGCTGTGAGGCAGCAGTGCTAACCACTGAGCCACCGTGCTGCCCATAAAGATTCATACTTTTGCAGACCTCACTTAAATAATGATAAGATGCTGGCAGCTTCCCTTTAAATATGAAAGAGGTGAGTGACCACACTTGCATCAACTTCCATAAGTGACTGTCAGCTGCACAAAGAAGTGCCATCATTGCAGACACATTTTAAACCATGAATACCGATACAAATCACAAGTAAGCCCATACAGAAAATTGCAGACAGAAACACTCTGTTACTCATACACACTTTGAAAACCTGTGCAGAACAGGACCATAATAAAGCAGAAAGGTTTAAGTATTCACACTGCATCAAAATGTAATGCAAACAGTCAGCAACACGCTGCAGAAGTTACTGAATGCATCTTTCCACTGATGAAAAGCAAAACATCTCTTCTCATATTTTGGGTCAGCCTCATATCCTCCGCCCACAGCTACAATCCTGCCACCCATCAGCTCGCACCATTAAAATCACTCATTTACTTCCTTTAGAACAAATGCAAACATAAATTAATGTGGGACAAAGACAGACTTTGTTATACACCAGTCTTGCTTTGTGTATCTGCACGTGCAATCAACAAACTGAAAAACAGGGTCAGCTGTGGCACAATGACGAGTACTCTCGTCTCCCAGACCGAAGGTTGGGCATTTGAACCCCACTCTCAACTATTTATTGAGGACAAGATCTAAGCCATCATTCCCAGTGTGATGCTATAAGAATGCTATGCTGCTGAAGGTACTGACCCTTGGTTCAGACCAATAAACCCTCAAAGGAAATGCCACATGTGGTGAAGGGCAGAAAGCGGGAGATGGACACAAGGTTAGGCCGGGACTAACGCAAAGTTCTTGAAAGGTTGTAACGTTGGAGTAGTTTAGACAGGTAGTGAGGGAGATCCATGGAATAAAAGGACAAAGTTTTAAAATCAAGATATTGCTTCTTAACTGGGAGCAAATACATGTCATGAGCACAGGTACAATGGTAAAATGGGACATGGCAACACTTAGAATACAGACTTGAGGATGAGGAACTTAACAGGGTTATGGACAATAAAAGGTAGTATGGAAATAAATTGGACTTCTAATTCTAAAAAGGTACAAAACACTAACAGCAACATTGGCCTTCCAAGTGGGCTTGAATTTAAGAAGGAAATTGTTCTTCAATTGTACGGGTCTCCATTTGGAGTAATGCAATATTGCTCCAAACTGCAGCAATAAGAGTCAGAGAGAGCAATAAAGTTACCTGGCTGGGGAATTCTCAAGGCTGAAATCAAATGTTTTCTGTTAGTGATGCACATCAAGTGATAAAATGAGATAATTTCAAATCTAACGGCTAGATGTAGTCCAACACACCAATCATGCTCCACAGAGCAACCAACAATACAGCTGGGTGGAAGATGAATGTAGGTATCGAACGCCTGTCCCAGTTCCATGAATTAGCAATGCAACTCTCAGTTCAGCACCTCACCTGATCCTAATGGCCTTCAGATTATTAACTTCTCTAGCACGAAGAGACAACAAAGATCAAAGTATACAAGGGACAAGTAAGATGACTCTGATCACAGCTCCAGTACAAAATATTGACCCGTGAGCAATGAAAATATTGTGCAGCTTCAATGTCGATTTTTTTTTTAATTGCGAAGGCAACAGATAGCCTAAAAGAACATCTTATGAATTTTTCTGATTGGTGGTTTCCCTCAAGCGCAATGGCAATGTGTAGGGGCTGTCAATTACAGTCTTCAGATGGAATATAGACTGTCAGCAGGAATTTCAGATGGGATATAAACACAGGACCAGGCCATTCAGCCTCTCAAACCTGTCCTGCCATTCAGTTTGTTTATGGTTGATCTGATTTTTAACACAAACAACCTGATTTAGTATTGCAACCTTTACAATACCAAAGTCAAGATTAGAGTGGTGCTGGAAAAGCACAGCAGGTCAGGCAGCATCCGAGGAGTAGGAAAATCGACTTTTCAGGCAGGAACCTTTCATCAGGAATGAGGCAGGGAGCCTCCGGGGTGGGGCTGGGGAGAAGGTAGCTAAGAGTGCAATAGGTGGATGGAGGTGGGGGGTAAGGGTGATAGGTTGGAGGGGAGGGTGGAACGGATAAGGTGGGAAGAGAGATTGGCAGGTAGGAAAGGTCATGAGGATGGTGCTGAACTGGAATGTTGGAACTGAGGTAAGGGGGGGGGGTGGAAATGAGGAAACTGGTGAAGTCCACATTGATGCCCTGTGGTTGAAGTGTTGTACGGTGGAAGATGAGACGTTCTTCCTCCAGGCGTCAGGTGGTGAGGGACCGGCAATGGAGGTGGCCCAGGATCTCCAAATCCTCGGCAGAGTGGGAGGGGGAGTCGAAATGTTTGGCCACGGGGCGGTGGGGTAGATTGGTGCGGGTGTCCCAGAGATGTTCCCTAAAGTGTTCTGCGAGAAGGCATCCAGTCTCCCCGATGTAAAGGAGACCACATCAGGAGCAACGGATACAATAAATGATATTAGTGGATGTGCAGGTGAAACTTTGATGGAATTGGGAGGCTCCTTTGGGGCCTTGGATGGAGGTGAGGGAGGAGGTGTGGGCGCAGGTTTTGCAATTCCATTGGTGGTAGAGGAACGTGCCAAGTGAGTTGTTGGGGTCATGGACCTGACCAGGCAGTCACGGAGGGAACAGTCTTTGCAGAAAGTGGAGAGGGATGGGAAGGGAAATATAACCCTGGTGGTGGGGTCTGTTTGTAGGTGGCAGAAATGTCGGCCAATGATGCGGTTTATGCGGAGGCTGGTGGGGTTAAAGGCGAAGACCAGGGCGGTTCTGTCCTTGCTGCGTTCGAGGGCAGAGGTGCGGGATGTGAATGAGATGCGTTGGAGGGCATCTTCGACCACATGGGAGGGGAAATTACAGTCTTTAAACAAGGAGGCCATCTGGTGTGTTCTGCAGTGGAACTAGTCCTCCTAGGTGTAGATATGGCGGAGGCGGAGGAATTAGGAATACAATATCCTTGCCCCATGAAAAATCTGCCAATTTCAGCTTTGAAACTTTTAATTTACCTTCATGGGAAGAAAGCTGCATAATTTATGGAGAGGCTGAATAGCTGGGGCTATTTTCCCTGGAGTATCAGAGGCTGAGAGGTGACCTTATAGGCATTTATAAAATCATGAGAGGCATGGATAGGGTAAATAGACAAACCTTTTTCCCAGGGTGGGGGAGTCCAGAATGAGAGACCATAGGTTTAAGGTGAGAGGGGAAAGATTTAAAAGGGACCTAAAGAAGAACTCTTTCACTCAAAAGGCAGCATGGAACGAGTTGTCAGAGGAAGGTGTGGAGGCAAGTACAATTACAGCATTTAAAAGGCATCTGGATGGTTATATGAAGGAGGAGGATTTAGCGGGATATGGGCCAAATGCTGGCAAATGGGACTGGGTCAGATTGGGACGTCTGGTCAGTGCGGACATGTTGGACAGTTTCTGCACTGTGTAGACTGGAATTAAAGAGATTACAAGACATTAGAATGCATTTGTTGTGAAATATGTTACACAAAATAAATCAAAAGGATAAGGATTAAAGTACATTGTTAAAATTTAAGTATACCTCAGTACAAACATAAAAATGCTAACAACCAAAACCATATGATATTTATAGTGTCGGCGATTCTCCTTTATCATTCTTACAGATAAGAGTAAGGTAAGAGTAAGGTAAATTCCCAACAGAAACGTGAATTTTTAAAAGATACAAAAGCTTTCCTCGGGAGTTCAGTGTTCTTCATTTTCTCGTGGCATTTGGAGGAGGAAAAGCGACAGTGAGGACCAGTGGCCTGATGGGAAGGTAAATGTCCAAAAAGAAATAAAAGCTTATCTCATGCACAGTCAGAGCGCACACTGAGCAGGAGCGGACAGGGGACTGCTGGGTAAGAGAGGCTTATATTTGGGCGGTTACTTCACCTACAACACCAGTCGGGTTGTCTCTCCCAACCGTTCTCCTCCTCTAACCAAAAAAACAAGGTACTGTGGGCTGGATTGGTAAGGTGACTAGGTTTTTTTTGTTTTAGTTTTGCAGTCGTATCGCTGGGAAGTTAAGAGTAGTGGGAATAGCAGTTAGGGCAGTTGAATGTTCCTCCTGCAGAATATGGGAGGTAAGGATCACCACTAGTGTCCCTGCTGACTGCATCTGTGGGATGTGCACCCAACTCCAGCTCCCTGAAAACTGTGTCAGTGAACTGGAGCTGGATGAACTTCGGATCATTCGGGAGGTGGAGGGGATTATTGAGAGGAGTTACAGGGAGATAATCACACCTCAGGTACAAGATGAAGGTAGATGGGTTACAGTCAGGGGAAGGAAAAGGAACCAGCAGGCAGAGTAGGGATCCACTGTGGCCATTCCCCTCAACAACAAGTATACCGTTTTGGATACTATTGGGAGGAACTTACCAGGGGTAAGCAATGGGGCACAGGTCTCTGGCACAGAGTCTGTCCCTGTTGCTCAGAATGGAAAGGGGAAGGACAGAAGAGCATTAGTCATTAGGGACTCCATAGTTAGGGGGACAGATAGGAGGTTCTGTGGGAATGAGATAGACTCACAATTGGTGTATTGCCTCCCAGGTGGCGGGGTCGCGATGTCTCGGATCGTTGAGGGGGAGGGGGAGCAGCTCCAAGTCGTGGTCTATGTAGGCACCAACTAGACAGGCAGGAAATTTGAGATGGGGATGTAAGGCAGAAATTCAGGGAGCTAGGGTAGAAGCTTAGAGTTAGAACAAACAAAGTTGTTATCTCTGGTTGGTTGCCTGTGCCACATGCTAGCAAGGTGAGGAATAGGGAGAGAGAGGAGTTGAACATGTAGCTAGAAGAATGGTGCAGGAGGGTGGGTTTTGGATTCCTGGACAACTGGGGTAGGTGGGATCTCTACAAGCCGCTGAACCAGAAGGGTACCAACATAATGGGGGGAGAATTTGCTAATGCTCTTTGGGTGGGTTTAAACTAATTCAGCAGAGGGATGGGAACCGAAACTGTAGTTCGAGTATATGGGAGGTTGACAGGAGTGAAGTCAGAACTAAGATTTCTGACTTGAAGCCGCCATTGGCAAGCAAGAACGTGGTTTGAAATAGATCTATTTCAATGCCAGGAGCATCCAGAATAAGGTGGGTGAACTTGCAGCATGGGTTTTGATGTTGTGGCCATTTCAGAGTTATGGATAGAGCAGGGGCAGGAATGGTTGGTGCAGGTACCAGGATTTAGATGTTTCAGTAAGAACAGAGAAAATGATGAAAGAGGGGATGCTGTGGCACTGTTAGTCAAGGACAGTATTACGGTTGCAGAAAGGATATTTGGGGACTCATCTACGGAGGTTGTTTGGGCTGAGATTAGAAACAGGCAAGGAGAGGTCACCCGGTTGGGAGTTTTCTATACATTTCCAAATAGTTCCAGAGATGTAGAGGAAAGGATAGCAAAGATGATCCTTGATAGGAGTGAGAGTGACAGGGTAGATGTTATGGGGAACTTTAACTTTCCAAATATTGACTGGGAATATGATTGTTCCAGTTCTTTAAATTGGTCAGGTTTTTTGTCCAATTTGTGCAGGAGGCTTTCCTGATACAGAATGTTGACAGCCAAAAAAAGGGCGAGGCCACATTAGATTTGGTACTGGGTAATGAACCCAGCCGGGTGTTAGATTTGGAGGTAGGTGAGCACTTTGGTGATAGTGACCACAATTTGGTTATGTTTACTTTAGTGATGGAAAAGGCCAAGTGTATACCGCAGGGCAAGAGTTATAGCTATGGGAAAGGCATTTATGATGCAATTAGGCAAGACCTAGGATGTATAGGCTGGGGAAGGAAACTGCAGGGCATGGGCACAATTAAAATGTGGAGCTACTGCGTGTCCTTGAAAAGTATGTACCTGTCAGACAGAGAAGAAGTTATCAGGTGCGATAGCTGTGGTTTACTAAAGAAGTTGAATCTCTTGTCAAGAGGAAGAAGATGACTTACGTTAGGATGAGATGTGATGGCTCAGTTAGGGTGCTTGAGAGTTACAAGTTAGCCAGGAAAGACCTAAAGAGAGAGCTAAGAAGAGCCAGGAAGGGACATGAGAAGTCATTTGCAGATAGGCTCAAGGAAAACCTTACACTTTCTATAGGTATATCAGGAATAAAAGAATGACTATAATAAGATTAGACCAATCAAGGTCAGTAGTGGGAAGCTGTGCATGGAGTCACAGGAGATAGGGGAAGCACTAATTGAATATTTTTCCTCAGTATTCATACTGGAAAAAGACAACGTTGTTGAAGAGAATACTGAGATACAGGCTACTAGACTGGACAGGATTGAGGTTTACAAGGAGAGGTTGTTAGCAATTCTGGAAAGTGTAAAAATAGAAAAGCCCCCCCGGGCTAGATGGGTTTTATCCTAGGATTCTCTGAGAAGCTAGGAAGGAGATTGCAGAGCCTTTGGCTTTGATCTTTATGTCGTCATTGTCTGGAGGAATAGTGCCAGAAGACTGGAGGATAGCAAATGTTGTCCCCTTGTTCAAGAAGGGGAGTAGAGACAACCCTGGTAATTATAGACCAATGAGTCTTACTTTGGTTGTGGATAAAGTGTTGGAAAAGTTTATAAGAAATAGGATTTATAATACTCTGGAAAGGAATAACTTGATTAGGGATAGTCGACAATAGACAATATGTGCAGGAGTAGGCCATTCTGCCCTTCGAGCCTGCATCACCATTCAATATGATCATGGCTGATCATCCTTAATCAGTATCCTGTTCCTGCCTTATCTCCATAACCCTTGATTCCACTATCCTTGAGAGCTCTATCCAACGCTTTCTTAAATGAATCCAGAGACTGGGCCTCCATTGCTCTGGGGCAGAGCATTCCACACAGCCACCACTCTCTGGGTGAAGAAGTTTCTCCTCATCTCTGTACTAAATGGTCTACCCCGTATTTTTAAGCTGTGTCCTCTGGTTCAGTACTCACCCATCAGCGGAAACATGTTTCCTGCCTCCAGAGTGTCCAATCCTTTCATAATCTTATATGTCTCAATCAGATTCCCTCTCAGTCTTCTAAACTCAAGGGTGTACAAGCTCCAGGCTATCAGCGTAAGATAGTCCCGCCATTCCAGGAATTGACCTTGTGAACCGACGTTGCACTCCCTCAATAGCCAGAATGTCTTTCTTCAAATTTGGAGACCAGAACTGCACTCCAGGTGAGGTCTAACCAGGGCCCTGTACAGCTGCAGAAGAACCTCTTTGCTTCTATACTCAATCCCTCTTGTTATGAAGGCCAGCATGCTATTAGCCTTCTTCACTACCTGCTGTACCTGCATGTTTACCTTCATTGACTGGTGTACAAGAACACCCAGATCTCTTTGTACTGACCCTTTACCTAAATTGATTCCATTGAGGTAGTAATCTACCTTCCTGTTCTTGCCAAAGTGGATAACCATACATTCATCCACATTAAACTGCATCTGCCATGCATCTGACCACTCATCTAACCTGTCCAGATCACCCTGTAATCTCCTAACATCCTCCTCACATTTCACCCTGCCACCCAGCTTAGTATCATCAGCAAATTTGCTAATGTTATTACTAATGCCATATTCTATATCATTAATATATATTGTAAAAAGCTGTGGTCCCACTGGTCACTGCCTGCCATTCCGAAATGGAGCCGTTTATCACTACTCTTTGTTTCCTGTCAGCCAACCAACTTTCAATCCAAGTTAGTACTTTGCCCCCAATACCATGCACCCTAATTTTGCTCACTAACCTCTTATGTGGGACTTTATCAGAAGCTTTCTGAAAGTCTAGGTACACTACATCTACTGGATCTCCCTCGTCCATCTTCAGAGTTACATCCTCAAAAAATTCCAGAAGATTAGTCAAGCATGATTTCCCCTTCATAAATCCATGCTGACTCTGACCTATCCTGTTACTAATATCCAGATGTGTCGTAATTTCATCCTTTATAATAGACTCCAGCATCTTTCCCACTACTGAGGTCAGACTAACTGGTCTATAATTTCCTGCTTTCTCTCTCCCACCTTTCTTAAAAAGTGATACAACATTAGCCACCCTCCAATCTGCAAGAACTGATCCCGAATCTATTGAACACTGGAAAATAATCACCAACGCATCCACGATTTCTCGAGCCACCTCCTTCAGTACCCTGGGATGTAGACCATCAGGCCCCGGGGACTTATCAACCTTCAGACCCAACAGTCTCTCCAACATCAATTCCTGGCAAATATAAATTCCCTTTAGTTCAGGTCCTTCAGCCACTGTTACCTCAGGGAGATTGCTTGTGTCTCCCCCAGTGAACACAGATTGTTTTGTGAAGGGTAGGTCATGCATCACAAACTATATTGAGTTCTTTGAGAAGGTGACCAACAGGTGGATTAGAGTAATGCAGTTGATGTGGTGTACATGGATTTTAGGAAGGCGTTTGATAAGGTTCCCTATGGTAGGCCATTGCACAAAATACGGAGGCATGGGATTGAGGATGATTTAGTGGTTTGAATTAGAAATTGGCTAACTGAAAGGAGGCAGAGGGTGGTGGTTGATGAGAAATGTTTATCCTGAAGTTCAGTTACTAGTGGTTAACTGCAAGGATCTGTTTTGGGTCCACTGCAGGTGTCATTATGATAAATGACCTAGATGGGGGCATCGAAGGATGGGTTAGTAAATTTGCAGATGACATTAAGGTCGGTGGAGTTGTGAATAATGAGAAAGGATGTTGTAGATTACAGAGAGACATAGATAAGCTGCAGAACTGGGATGAGAGGTGGTAAATGGAGTCTAATATAGAAAAGTGTGAAGCAATTCACTTTGGAAGGACTAACAGGAATGCAGGGCTCATGGTAAAATTCTTGGCAGTGGAGATGAGCAGAGAGATCTCGATGTCCATGTACATAGATCCCTGCAAGTTGCCACCCAGGTTGACAGAGTTGTTAGGAAGGCATACAGTGTGTTAGCTTTTATTGGTAGAGGAATTGAGTTTCAGAACCACGAGGTCATGCTGCAGCTGTACAAAACTCTGGTGAAGTCACACTTGGAGTATTGTGTACAGTTCTGGTCACAGCATTATAGGAAGGATATGGAAGCTTTGGAAAGGGTTCAGAGGACATTTACCAGGATGTTGCCTGGTATGGAGGAAGGTCTTACGAGGAAAGGCTGAGGGACTTGAGGCTGTTTTCATTAGAGAGAAGGTGAGAGGTGACTTAATAAAGACATATAAGAAAATTAGAGGGTTAGATAGGTTGGACAAGGAGAGCCTTTTTCCTTGGATGGCGATAGCTCGCACGAGGGGACATAGCTTTAAATTGAGGGGTGATAGATATAGGACAGATGGCAGAGGTAGTTTCTTTACTCAGAATAGTAGGAGCGTGGAATGCACTGCCTCCAACAGTAGTAGACACCAATTTTTAAGGCATTTAAAATGGTCATTGGATAGGCATATGGACAAGAATGGAATAGTGTGGGTTAGATGGGCTTCAGATTGGTTCCAGAGGTCAGTAGAACAATGAGGGCCGAAGGGCCTGTACTGTGCTGTAATGTTCTGGGGAGTCTTAAGAGTCAGAAATGGCAGAAATAGACTCTTCGGTCCAACCTGTCCACACCGACCAAGTTTCCAAAACTAAACTAGTCCCAACTGCCTGCATTTGGCCCATATCCCTCTAAACCTTTACTATCCATGTACCTATCCAAATGTCTTTTAAATGCTGTAACTACCTGTATCTACCACTTCTGCTGGCAGTCCATTCAACATACGAACCACCCTCTATGTGAATAAGTTGCCCCACAGATCCTTTTTAAATCTGTCTCCTCTCACATTAAAAACATGCCCCCTAGTGTTGACCTTTGCTATTCACCCTATCTATGCCCGTCATGATTTTATAAACCTCTATAATGTCATCCCTCAACCTGCTGTGGTCCAGTGAAAGAAGTCCCAGCCTATCTTTATAACCCAAATGTTCCAAACCCAACAGCATTTTGGTAAACCTTTTCTGAACCCAAATCTGATAACGTCAGGTGGGGAAATCACGGATGTCAATATGTGCTCCGTCCATTTTCTGTATGCATATTCTCAATAAAACATGGTTACATCAGAATTGTCCTGCGACAATATCAAATTGCTTTGCTCAAACAGATCCTCAGCACATCACTGCAAATTATATTTCAACATTCAATAAATTTACAATGTAGGAGAAGACAGGCATGCAGCAAGAACTAGCTGTTTAATCCAACCATATTTCTCTATCATTTCTCTACATTTCTTTTCCTGCTTTTGTTTACACAGACTGTTGAATATATGCGCTGTTGGAATTGATTAAGTGGTAGTTTAAATTTAAATCTACTTTGAGAGTTGAAGGGCATTGATGATGGATGTGGGAATCATTGACAAAGCCAGCATTTATTGCCTAACCCAAGCTGTCCTTGAGATAGCAATGCTGAACTTTCTTGTAGTCCGTGTGGTGACATTACTCACACAGGAACCAACTGAAGTATTTAAAATGATTAAAGCAGGCAAGATCTGGTGGGGAAATTCAAAACAAGGGAACACATACCACAAAAATTTGAGCTAATTAGGGGTAGCACAAGAACGAACCTAACACAGTGTGTAATGCTGGACTACTTCATTCATTTTTCTAGTTTCTTTTCCCCTTCAGGATTTGTTCTTCAGAATACCTTGGATACCTTTATACCCAAAATGGCACAGTAATGTGACAACTTGTAAACTTTTCATTGTGTTCACCTGAGTACATGTGACAATAAAGCTAATTCAAACTGGGACATTCTTTCCCCACACCCCACTCACAAAAAACTGCTGGCACTCAGGGTCAATTGAAAATTTCAAAAAAGCCATGATGAAGGGCTTATGCTCGAAATGTCGAATTCTCTATTCCTGAGATGCTGCCTGGCCTGCTGTGCTTTGACCAGCAACACATTTGCAGCTGTGATCTCCAGCATCTGCAGACCTCATTTTTTAATCGAAGGGCTTTTGTCAGGTCAAGGTAATAATTGTCACAGAACCAAAGTAAGTATTTGTTTGTTTTCTTTAAAGACATACAGACTTTGATGGCAAGTCCAACATTTGTTACCCATCCAGAAATGTCCTGCAGCTATTGTCTTGCTCGACCATTTCAGAAGGAAGCTACAAATCAAGCACATTGCTGTAGCACATATGGGTCAGACTGGTTATTGATGGCGGATTTCCTTCTCTTAGGGACATTAGTGAAGTATATGCTTTTTTAAAAAATAACAATTGTCCAAGACTTCATTGTCACCATAACTGAACCCAATTTCAATTCCAGATTTTAACTGAATTCAGATTTCATAAATTGCCATGATGGAATTGGAACTCCTGTCCCACCAGCAATTTGTTCTGAAGAGGAGCCATAGCAGCTTCAAGGCATTAACTCTGTTACTCTCTCCACAGAAGCTGCTAGATCCTGCTCAGTTTCCCCGGGTACTTTGTTCTTATTTCAGATTTCCAGCATTTACAGTAATTTGCTTTTTATCATCCTGACAGTGTTAGCTTTGGCCTCTGAGTCACTGGTCCAGTAACATTGCCACTTAGATTCTCTGCTTTGGAAAAACATCCCACATTGCAGTAACTGCCCCTTTATTTTGCTTTCAGCTCATGCCTTTATTACAGCCGCAGAATAACAAAGGATGGAAGGATAACTGGTTCACAGACACTTACCAAGGTCCCCTCGACGACCAGGTGTACTGATTAGGTGGCAACTTCTCCCGCATTGAGTACTCTGCAACCATCATATCTGGACTGACATACGCACCAACACCTAATAATGCAACAAGTTATGGTCACTGGTGCCTGTGATATTCTTAACAATGTAAAACAGCAGATATACAACAGACTTGACCATTTGAAAAAAATCACAGGCTTAAATTTAAAATTCTCCGCTTCTCATCCAGTCCGGCTGCAGAAACTGAATTCCAAAGAAGAATCAAATTAGATTTGAAACATTAACTCTGTTTTTCTCTATATAGCTGCTGCCAGACCTGCTGGGTTTCTCCAGCATATTCTGATTTTTATTTAAAATTCTCACTTTTTCTCATGGCCATAATCCTATCTCTGTAACCTTCAGCAACTGTGTAACCCTCCAAGATCTCTGCATTCATCTAATGCATCCTTC